>NC_056732.1:1623519050-1624181550 GCF_019279795.1 Protopterus annectens
AGTAAAGGCTAGGAGGGCTGAAGTAGTGCTGTGATGAGGATGGAAGCCATGCTGAGTGTCTGCCATAAGGCGATTTTGTATTAGGTGGTGCATGAGTTGTCTATGAATACATTTTTCCATAATCTTTGCAAGTGGAGAGAGTATAGCTATTGGCGTATAATTGGAGAATTCAGTAGAGCTGCCTCCTTTGTGAAGTGGGATTACATAGGATATTTTCCAGATGGTGGGAATTTTAGCTTCTACTATGGTTCGATTGATTAGTATTGAGACGGGGTAGGCAATAGCATCAGCTGATTTTTGTAGCTACTCAGCAGGGAGTTGATCAGCAGAAAGTGTAGTGGGTTTTAATTTTTTGATCAAGGTACGGATAAGTGAAGTGGCGACTGGTTGGAAGCTGAACATGAGTAGGGTTCTAGGGGTGCTACTTTCAGGACCAGGGGAGCTAGGAGGTAGTTGGCTACCTAGGGCTTGAATTGTCTCAGTAAAGAATTGGTTAAAACTATCAGAAACATCTTCAGGGGTTTTATCAATAGTAGTAGCAGGGATTGGGGTTGAAGTTTGTCCAGGATGTAGTAGATTATTTAAACCTGCCCAAAACTTCTGGTGGTTATTTTGATTTACTGTCTGTAAATTACAGTAGTATTGTTTTTTGTCTTGTAAAATTGATTTTTTGGTTTCGTTCCTGGATTGCCTGTATTTAATGTGATCTTGAGGATCTTTAGAAGAACACCATAGAGCCCATGCTTTGTTTCTAAGGGTAATTTTGAGTTTAGACTCTATAGAAAGCCATGGTGCAGTTTTTGCCTTGGTTCTCTTTGAACGAACAGGTGCATGCAAATCAAGGATCTCAAGGAACTTGTTGTTAAAGTATGCTACTGCTTCCTCTAAGGGGAGGTATTTTAGAATAGACCAATTACATGAGTTTAGTTTTTGTTTTAATTTGGCAGGGTCAAAGTTTTTATTGTTTCTAACTTTCTGAGTAAGGGTTGTTGGGAATTAATGGTTTTGTGCTTAATTACATATGTGAGAAGGTGATCCCTTAGGCCATTAAGGAGGGTACCAGAGGTGTACAGTTGGGGGTGACTGTTTATGAGTTCCCAGTCAAGTATACTTTCTTTTTGGTTGGGTTTATCTATCCTGGTAGGGGTGGATATGATTTGTGTAAATGCATGCAAGTTAATATGGGTGGTTGGGGATTCTGAGGAACAGGTGCCCCAGTCTATGTTAAAGTCTCCAAGTAGTAGGGTTTCTTGGGGGTAGTGACATGATAGCCAGTGCAGGATATCTTCAAATGTAGATATATTGTTACCTGGGGGAATGTACATACAGATGATATTAATACATTTATTTTTATTAAGTTGCAATTTGGTGGCAAGAAGAATCTCTGAGTTATTAATCTGAGGAGGTTGTATTACATCTATGGTGACATTCAACTCAGATTTATAGAGTACAGCTACCCCACCCCCCCCTTCCTCGAAGCACGATCCAGCCTGTGTATGTTGTACCCAGGTGGTAACACTTTATTGTCTTTAGTGTTAGGTTTTAACCAGGTTTCAAATAAACAGAGAGTCTCAGGGGAATGGACATCCAGAAGTGCATGCAATTCATGTACCTTGTTATTAATGCTTCTAATGTTGAGATGACAGACTAGGAGAGAGTTAGTTGGCCTATTAATTGTAGGTTTGTAGCTTAGATTGCAAGTAGAGGGGGTATGTGTATCTGAAGTGAGTGGGCCAGGGTTGGGGTGAATATCACCACCAAGTATTAGGTTGAGTCTATACTTGGTGATGAACTTCAGGAATTTGTTTATTAGTTTGTGGTAGTGTTTGGATCTAGAGCTAATGTGCCTGGGGTTGAGATGTTGATAGACTGAACAAGATGTTGGATAGGATCTGGTACTGTAAGTATGGTTGAAGGTGGAAGGATTTACAGCTGGGGTGATAGTATGGCCTTTTGGGACCTGACATCCCGTGAGAAACTGGTTTTCATACAAGGTAAGGAGGTATGGTGTGAACAAGAGGGGTAGTAAAGAGGAGTATATCATTATCTGTGATTCAGCTAGTGAGTTAAGGAACTGTTTTACCTGGTGATGAACACCAGAAGATAGAGTGGTGAGGTAAAGGTACTGGAATGGGGATGGGAGAATGCCAGATGAAAGCTAATAGGTGCTATTAAAATGTAGGTAGTAGAAAGGGGGTGGGTGGAATTATAAAACAACACACAAATCACTAAAAATGCTAAGATTTAATAAGAAGCTTTCGGGCTATCCACCCTTCATCAGCATATAAAAACAGTGAATTTTTCAGGTTTTAAATAGAGGTTCAATTAAAATCACATGATTCAGCCAGCCTACCAATTCCTGTTCATTTTTTAACAATTAAAATTAGTAATGACTAATCTCAACTTGCATTGTATATAAATACTATAAAATGTCAAGGCATGAGAAAATACAAAACCATATACATGAATAATAGACCTATACATAAAACATAGAACAGATATAAAATTTCCATCAAATATTATCTCTCTGTCTTTTTACCAATATTGGCTTTAAACTAACAATACTATTTAGACCTGGTGGTGAGTCTGCCTGCAACCTAACAATCCATTCATATTCTCTCAGTTCAAGTTCATTATTTATATCACCCCCTCTTGGATTCATACTTGCTACATTTATACCCCTAAATTTAAATGTATGTGCACTAAAATCCATAATATGTTTAAAAAGACCATTATTTGGTACCTTCCTTTTTATTTCTGACTTATGTTCAATTATACGGTCTTTTAATTTTCTCATAGTTTTTCCTATATAAAATGCTGTGCACATTGTGCATGTTGCTAAATATACTAGCTTTGTCGTGTTACAATTTACTGAACAGTTAAAGGTATACCTTTCTTTTGTTACTGGATGCTGAAAGTCTTCACCTTTATCAAAAATATCCATGCAACAAGTACAATTAAAGCATTTATATGTTCCTTTTTTAACAATGATATATTATATCCTTGTTCTTAAAATCTTTATAGCACAGCATTTGTTTTAATGTCTCCTCATTCCTAAAAGCAAATTTTGGTTTTGGACCTATCAAATCCTTTAATTCTGGCATTGCTAATAAAATTATCCAGTTTTTTTCTATAATATCACATGGTGGGTGGAATTATCCCAGACGAAAGCAGATAGGATCTAGAAAGTGGGGGAGTGGCTATAGTACTATAAATTTAGAGGTACTGGGGGCGGGAGAGAATTGGGGGCAGGGAGGGGAGCGAAGAGAGCCCGAGCATAGCGAGGGCGAACGTAGCGGGGCTATTGCAGTTTATAAGGTTTCCTAAGGTGTCCTAAAGCTATAAGGTAAGTATTACAGCTCTTAAAGTAAGAGTCAATTTACTTCAATTACATGGGAAGGAGGCAACCACTCACGTTGAAACAAAGAGCCCTATGGCTGACCAATATGGTGACCTGCTTAATTACAAAGCACTGTAAGTGAAAGCTTAACAAATGCTTTTTGTGTGTGCAACCTACTCTGTTTAAATGTTAAGAGAAACTGATTGCAGTCCTGTAGACACTGTTTTGTAGGGAACTGTAGAGTTCAATCTGTTTAAATGTTGAGAGAAACTGATTGCAGTGCTGTAGATACCGTTTTGTAGGGAACTGTAGAGTTCAAGCTGTTTAAATGTTGAGAGAAACTGATTGCAGTGCTGTAGACACCGTTTTGTAGGGAACTGTAGAGTTCAATCTGTTTAAATGTTGAGAGAAATTGATTGCAGTCCTGTAGACACCGTTTTGTAGGGAACTGTATAGTTCAATCTGTTTAAATGTTGAGAGAAACTGATTGCAGTCCTGTAGACACCGTTTTGTAGGGAACTGTAGAGTTCAATCTGTTTAAATGTTGAGAGAAACTGATTGCAGTGCTGTAGACACCGTTTTGTAGGGAACTGTAGAGTTCAATCTGTTTAAATGTTGAGAGAAACTAATTGCAGTCCTGTAGACACCGTTTTGTAGGGAACTGTAGAGTTCAATCTGTTTAAATGTTGAGAGAAACTGATTGCAGTCCTGTAGACACCGTTTTGTAGGGAACTGTAGAGTTCAATCTGTTTAAATGTTGAGAGAAATTGATTGCAGTCCTGTAGACACCGTTTTGTAGGGAACTGTAGAGTTCAATCTGTTTAAATGTTGAGAGAAACTGATTGCAGTCCTGTATACACCGATTTGTAGGGAACTGTAGAGTTCAATCTGTTTAAATGTTGAGAGAAACTGATTACAGTGCTGTAGACAATGTTTTGTAGGGAACTGTAGAGTTCAATCTGTTTAAATGTTGAGAGAAACTGATTGCAGTCCTGTGGACACCGTTTTGTAGGGAACTGTAGAGTTCAATCTGTTTAAATGTTGAGAGAAACTGTTTGCAGTTCTGTAGACATTGTTTTGTAGGGAACTGTAGAGTTCAATCTGTTTAAATGTTGAGAGAAACTGATTGCAGTGCTGTAGACACCGTTTTGTAGGGAACTGTAGAGTTCAATCTGTTTAAATTTTGAGAGAAACTAATTGCAGTCCTGTAGACACCGTTTTATAGGGAACTGTAGAGTTCAATCTGTTTAAATGTTGAGAGAAACTGATTGCAGTCCTGTAGACACCGATTTGTAGGGAACTGTAGAGTTCAATCTATTTAAATGTTGAGAGAAACTGATTACAGTGCTGTAGACACCGTTTTGTAGGGAACTGTAGAGTTCAATCTCATTAAATGTTGAGAGAAACTGATTGCAGTCCTGTGGACACCGTTTTGTAGAGAACTGTAGAGTTCAATCTGTTTAAATGTTGAGAGAAACTGATTGCAGTCCTGTAGACACCGTTTTGTAGGGAACTGTAGAGTTCAATCTGTTTAAATGTTGAGAGAAACTGATTGCAGTCCTGTAGACACCGTTTTGTAGGGAACTGTAGAGTTCAATCTGTTTAAATGTTGAGAGAAACTGAATGCAGTCCTGTAGACACCGTTTTGTAGGGAACTGTAGAGTTCAATCTGTTTAAATGTTGAGAGAAACTGATTGCAGTCCTGTAGACACCGATTTGTAGGGAACTGTAGAGTTCAATCTATTTAAATGTTGAGAGAAACTGATTACAGTGCTGTAGACACCGTTTTGTAGGGAACTGTAGAGTTCAATCTGTTTAAATGTTGAGAGAAACTAATTGCAGTCCTGTAGACACCGCTTTGTAAGGAACTGTAGAGTTCAAACTAAGTCACACCAGGTCAGCCAAGGGGGGAAGAGAGAGGGAAATCCTAAGCACCTAGATTTTATACTAATAAACACTTTCACTTTGACCTTTAAGTGACTCTCCCTTTCTACTTCCCATCTAGAAATTGTGTTTCCTTGTCTTATATAACATAGGCTAGATTCAGACCTGTTGAATCTAGACCGTTTCATATCACTGTGCTCTTAAACCAGCCATTTTCCATTGAAGGCCCTTCCTGCACCTTTTGTGGTGGAAGTGTGTAGCTCACGATCCATGTAAGTTGTGGATTGCTGGAGAAAGGCTCAGTTTGGGGCTTTCCCATTGGTAGTTTTGTTAAAGTTGTTTAAATTTGCCTTTATATAAGCCTTGCATTTCTGCGTATTTGCTCTCAGTTACCGGAGCTGCTCAATGTTTGGAAACTTTAGCCAGAGGTCTGGAGTACATCTGCACTGAAATCCAAGGCATCCAGTGAAAAACTGAAAAATAAGTAGATTTTAAGCCAGCACTGCATTTTGTTAACTGTATTCAATTGAATTACTGGTTCATTTTTGCTGTTTGTGACTGCTTTTTATGCTGCAAGTTGATATTGTGTTTCATTGTCTTATATAGCATAGGCTAGATTCAGACCTGCTGAATCCAGACTATTTGGTATCACTGTACTCTTAAACCAGCCGTTTTACATTAAGAGGGCTTTCTTGCACCCTTGTGGCAGAAGTATATAGCTCAAGGCCCATCTGAGTTGAAGATTGTTAGAGAAATGCTCAGTTTGGGGTTTTCCCATTGGTAGTTGTATTACAACTGTTTAAATTTACCTGTATATAAGCCTCACTTTTGCGTGGGTTTGCACTTAGTTTACTGGCGCTGCTCAATGTTTGACATCTTTAGCCAGAGGTCTGGAGTGCATCTTTACTGAAATCCAAGGTATCCACTGAAAAAACTGAAAGATAAGTATATTTTCACTTTGTTAACTGTATTTAATTGAATTGCTGCTTCATTTTTGTTGTTTCTGACGGCTTTTTACTTTGTACTTTGAAATTGTGTTTCATTGCCTTATATAGTATAGGCTAGATTCAGACCTGCTGAAGCTAAGAATATTTGGTATCACTGTGCATTTAAACCAGCCATCTTGCATTAAGAGGCCTCCCTGCACCCTTGTGGCAGACGTCTGCACCTCAGAACCCATCTAAGTTGAACATTGCAGGAGAAAGACTCAGTTTGGGGCTTTCCTATTGGTAGTTGTGTTAAACCTGTTTAAATGTACCTGTATGTAAGCTTCACATTTGCACGGGTTTGTACTCAGTTTACCAGAGCTATGCAATGTTTGGCAACTTTAGCCCGAGGTCTGGAGTGCATCTGCACTGAAATCCAAGCCATCCACTTGAAAAAGCAAAAATAAGTATATTTTAAGCCAGCACTGCACTTTGTTAACTGTATTTAATTGAATCACTGCTTCCTTCCCAAATATCACATTCAGAAAAATCTTGCCACAATGAACAGGCAGTTTCCCATAATTTCTCCTGCCAGATTGATTGATAGGGGCATCCTGAGGCAATGTAGCAATTGCTTCATGTATAATGACAGCCATTTACTCCTAAAGCAAACTAACACCCTCTGTGAGAGATGCAAATGCACTGTGGAAATGAGTCAATTCTCTCACATAAAAACAAACTAGACATCAAACAGGTTATCAGCACACACACATTGCCCCTCACTCGAACCTCACCTTTCACACAAAATAAGGTCACGACACATAAACTCACATATGTGGAGGTACTCACCAAAAGCCTACCAAAAGAACAGAAAGCTCCCAAATGCCCACCACACACACTCGCCACTAATCATAAAGAAACCATTACACATCACCACACACATATCAGTGTCTCAACAAATAAGCCCCTAAGGCAAACCCCATCAAATGTCTTGGTCATAGGTGACTCCATAGTGAGAAACACAGATGTTCCCCTCACCAGACTGGACAAGGAGAAGGTCATGGTCAGCTGCCTATCAGGTACCAGGATCCGACAAATCATACATGCACTGAAGTCACTCAGCAACCAGTACTGTTATGACTCTGTCATAGCCATGTTGGAGTGAATGGCTTGAGATGTACCTTCTAGACTATATGAAGAAAGACATGACAGAACTCTCTGATTATGTGTCCCAGACAGGTATGTCCCTAGCCCTAAGCAGTATCCTACTCTCTCCCAGGATGATGCCACAATATAAACAAAAAATGATTTCAGCAATTGGGTTTGCTTCTTGTGTCATTCCAGGGGGATCCAGTATCTGTCAACCTGGAAGGATATGGTAGACAGACCTTGCTGTTTTGCTAGGGATGGTCTGAACCTGTCCCCTCGGCCTTTGGATACTGGCAAAGGCCCTTGCCTCCCCAATAATGCTTTTTTTTAGGCAATGTCAAAACAACAAATTTCCCAATGTAGCAAAATCTAATTAAGACAAACTCATGGTCATGCTGCTTAATGCTAGGGGTTTAAACACAAAACTGCACTTCCTGGAAGCACTCCTCACCTTGGAGGATGCTGACATCTGTACAGTTACCAAGTCATGGTTCAAGGCCATTGAGAGCACCCCGACCATGCAAGGCTACAATGCCTTCCACACGTTCAGACCTCAAAATGAGCATGAAGGAACCAAGGTTAGAAGTGTATCAATCTTCATTAACTCATTCACTCCAATGGAGCTCAGGAAGTTTGCACTGTAACTTCCAATGGGTAGAGCCTAAGCCTTTTGACAGCATTAAATTATGTCCTCAGATTTCAAACAAATGTTCATATCTCTCGATTCATAGGGGGGTTATGAAAGAAGTATAAATGGCAAACCCTTCAGCACAAACTATTTGTTGGGTGGCCATGGTGGTACAGTGGTTAGCATTGCTGCCTCCCACGAAGAGGTTCTCTGGTTCAATCCTCAGCTGGGGTGACTTCTGTGTGGAGTCTGCATGTCCTCCCTGTGGTCGTATGAGTTTCCTCTGGGTGTTCTAGTTTCCTCCCAAAGATATGCTGTAGGTGGATTGGATACTCTAAATTGGCCCTAGGTGTGAGTGCGTGCATGTGTGCGCCTTCTGTGGAAGGCCGGGTGCCGGGCTGGCAACTTGACACCATAAAACTCCACTGTCAATCATAATCAGACAGGTGATCTGTTGTGGTGACCCCTAACTGAGAAAAAGGAAAAGTATTCTTTAGGTTCAAGATCTTAAACTGAATTTTATAAGTAACAGTAAACATAGTAACTGCTACACTTGTAATATTGTATAATCAACTTACAATATCTCAGCAACCACTCAAGTTACACGCATACTGTCAACAGCATTTTATTCATCTAGCTTTCAGCTTTCATATGAGGCTAAATAGTTCTGTCTGTGTTTCGTGGTTGCTGAGATATTTAGAAAAATGTGAAAATTATATCTATATAAATTAATATAATAAAACAACAGCTAATATCTATTTACCTGCAGTAGACAGAAGTCAAATATTAATGCAGTTGTGTTTGCTATTGTGTAAGCTTTAATATAAAATCTTTTAAAATCTTGAACATAGCATGGTTTTGGAATTATTGATGTAAATATGAACAAGCAATATTTGATGCCCAGAGGCATCAATAGGCTTTAACTGCAGATGCACCTGGAGGTGTCACTCAGACGTAATGAGTTATAACCAAATACACTTTGAGACTGGTCAAAGGACATGACTGTCTTGAACTATTGCATGTCCAGTTATCTATTGGGAGAGTACCATACCACATCATTGCTAGCTGGGAGATTTCAACTATCCTTCCATAGACTGTAGGTCATACATGAGTAAAAACGTGCTTGGCCAGAGGTTCCTGGACTTTGTCAACACAAATGCTGTAGAACAAATAGTCTGCACCCCCCCCTAGGGACTCTAATTTTCTGGACATAGTACTCATCAACATGTGGGCGGGGGGGTCACTGTACTTCCCCATGTGTGCCCCCCCCCCCCCCCCGGTTAGGTCAGACTACAAATCAGTCTCATCTGAAGTAAGTACTGGAACTGACACCCTCACAGGAACAAAAATTATAAAAAAAACTTCACCAAAGTTAACTACAGAGTATTAAGCAATGGTATAAAAAGCTTCATATCACTATTTGGCATCTATTTCTCAGAAGTCTAGGCCACAGTAGATGGCCTTTAGCTCACCAGGTTTGCTGATGATTGCAAACTGGGAGCAATCATTGAGTCCCCCAACAATGTCAACATATTACAAGAAGGGCTAACACAGACAAATGATTGGTGCCAAAGCCATGGTCTAAAACTAAATGCAAAAAAAAAAAAATGCATTATTATTCCCTTTTACAAAATGGAATTCCCTACAAATTACAGTACTGACAGCACTCCCCTGAGTTCCAACCCAGTGGAGAGAGACTTTGGAACACAAGTTGATAGCAGTCTGAACTTTGTCCACTAAGTTTCCACAGTGGTAAGGAAAGCCTTCTATGTAACACACTTCATAATCAAGGGCATGACATCCAGGTCAAGTGATGTTATAACTCCACTGTACTCGATCCTCATCAGACCACTAATAGAATTTAATGTACCCTTTTGCATGTACCTCACCAGACACCTGCAGCAGCTGGAGAGTCCTTAGAGGTTTCTCACTAAGAAAATACATGGACTACAAACCATGACCTACATGAACAGGCTGAAAGCCCTGTCAGTTTACTCTGTATCTTATAGGCTGCTGAGGAATAACTTGTGCTTGGCCTGTAGGGCAATCACCAACCCTGCCCTAACAGAAATGCTACACATCTAAGCCAAATGACTCGAGTCACTTTCTCTAGGGATCTCAACCTAGATTGAGACATTAACAGATCATGCTGCAGAGACAGATATGTCACCGAGAGACTCTCAAATAGACTCTCTAGTCATGCAAAACAGAGCTTCTCACTGACCCTATTCAAATGCAACCTAGATAATTGGATGGGAGTCCGCAAATTCCCCCCTGGGGTGGCAACCATGTCCTTCATGGACAGGAGTAGCTGGTGTTGATGACAGATCCACTCCGTTCATAAATTCATTGTGGGAACTACCCAAAAAAGAACAAATGGGGTACTTGCGATTAACATGGCTAGGCTTGTAAAGGCTCCAGGGCCGCTAGCCTAGTAACCTCCTATGAACCTATGGAGAGTTCCTATGTTGTTATTGATCAGGTCCATGATAATTCTCTCCATTGCTTTGCAGATAAGACTGGTCAAACTTATAGGTCTGTCGTTCCCTGGGTCTGTTTATGGGTCCCCCTTGTGCACAGGGATGACTGTTGCAGTCCTCCATTCCTCTGGGGAAAAAGCCCATCTGGAGGCTGTGGTTAAAGAGGGTTTCTAGTGGCCCTGGTAGATTCTGTTTAAAGCTATTTAGGAAGCATTCTGGAATGTTGATGGGACCCAAGGAGGCTGTATTTTTGGCTTTAGTGAACGTAGTAAGGACCTGCTCCCATGTAATGACTGGTAGGGGGATGGTTGTGGGTATTTCTTTGGGTGTGGTAGGAGATGATGGGCGAGAGAGATTTGAAGTGAATGCATCAGCCAGCAGGTTTGCTATAGCTTCAGGCTAGGTGTAAGTGCAGCTATTCATGATTAACTTGGCACATTGCTAAGTGTTGCCCCTGAGGTTACCAATATAATTAAAAAAACCCTTATGGTTATCTTTCACCTGGGGGCTATCTTTGCCTCATAGTTTGCTTTGGCAGATTGGACCAGCTCTCTAATTTGTTTGTTTAGACTGGTGAGTGTCTTTTTACACTGTTTTGTCTGTTCCGTCTTGGCTTTGGAGAGGGTTTTTTTCCTTTTGTTGAATAGCCTATTTATGCTAGGGGTTCACCCAAGGTGGTTTATTTTTGCCAGTTATCATAGGTTTGACTCAGGCAGGTACTGCCTCTTCTATGTAGCTATGCATGTGGTTGTACAGTGCTTTTGTGTACAGCTCAGAGTAGGCCTCAGTGTCCTCTAGGTTCGGAGGGGCTTGGAAGTTTAATAAGCTATCACTTAGTCTAAGGTAATTGGCCTTAGTAAATTTCTTAACAGGTTTGGAGTTTTATGGGGATTCTAGGTTAGTTTTAATACTAAAGGATATTATTTTGTGGTAAGATCTTACCAGGGAGGAGTTAATGGATAGAAGGGAAAAGCATCCCCCCATGTTTGTGAGTACTAAGTCTAGGATAGTTGTACCTGTAGTTGGGAAGTAAACTAGTTGCTTCAGGGTGTTTGCATTGACAAAGCCCAAAAACCTCTGAGCAAGTGAATTATGGGTCATATAAGTCTCCCAGTTTATGGAGGGGTGGTTGAAGATATCAGTAAGTATGGTGTTTGCCTGACTGTTAAGAGATTCCAGGAGATTTAGGTAGGAGGTGTGATTTTCTGGGCTCATGTTAGGGGATCTGTAGCTAGCAAGGATATGATAGAGGGTCACACCTATAATTAGCTGGGTATGTAGCAGCTCAAGTGAGTTATGTTATTGGACCAGTCTTGCAATGTACTTGTCCTTTATGAACACTGAGACACCTCCTCCCTTTGTTTTATGTTTGTCGGAAAGGCATTGTAGCCTATGATAGCTGGGGTGCTTTCCTGGGTTCTGAAATATGTGTCCATGTCTGCAAATATGTCAGCATTCTTCAGAGTGAGAGTGCTTCCAGGGAGTGCAGTTTTTTATTTAAACTCCTACCATTGAGCAGCAGTACCTTTAGGTAGTTATGATTGATTTTTGTTATGTTGGATGGTTTAAAAACTTGGCACAGCCTAAAAAAGACACTATGGGGATAGTTAAAGTTTTTGCCAGTATCCAGAATCCAAGTGCTGACAAGTGCAAACCATCTCTGGCAAAGCATCATGGTTGGTTGACCATCTCACCTCAGGCTGGCAGATATTAGATCCCCTTGTTGTAACACCAGAAACTAAGCCAATTGTTGAAGTCACTTAGTTTTCGCTGGTATTGTGACATCATCATCATTGGTGAAGGTAGGATGCTACTCATGGCTAGATTCGTACCTGACTGGGACCCATATTCAGAGAGCTCTATCATGTCTCTCTTCATATAGTTCAGTAAAGTATGTCTTACATCATTTATGTGTTTGCTCCTTAGTGTTGCTAGTGAGTGTTTTAGGTGTAATGCTAACAACCTGGTTTGCATTTTTTATGATTGTATGTGAAAATTTTACTTCCAATGGCATTGTGTATCTTCATCTCTCACACACTGTGTTTGTCTGTTCTAAAATGAAATGGTTGTCTGTGAACATGAGGCAGTTACTACAATTCCTCAAGATGCCCATATCCACCAGGCTAGAAACAGAGATGACATAGAAGTGCCTATCCATTATACCTGATCCATAGTAGATGGGAAGGAGTAGGGGATAGTCGCTTAATGGTCTAAATGAGAGTGTTTATTAGTATATACTGTAATATTACCTGCAGTGGTGCTGTCCTCTAAACAAACTGGCAGCTCTTCGAGCAGCTGCGAACAGTGGGAGACTATGCAGACCATTTCCTATAGAGGATTTTAAACTGGAGAGCTTTGCTTATATACAAGGCATGGGTAACTGCGTTTGTGCAATGTGCAAATGCAAGGTGTTATACCAGCATGATGAAAGACTTTTACACAGTTAAGTCCTCAGGTGAAGCAGATAAGCACAATATAAGCCTTCCAGCAGCAATTCCCAACTCAAATGGGTTGAATCAGCCCTCTACTCCCAGCAGAGTGCAAAAAACCCCTCTTAATGTAAAACAAACTGGCTTTGAGCTCAAGTGCAGTTAAGAAATGCTTTACAACAAAAGGCAGAACACCAGCACTATCAGGAATCCTTGGAAATAACTTCACAAATCTTGAGAAATGTTCACAAATATATGAAAAAGTGCACAAATGTAAGGGAACTTTTACAAACACAGAAAAACTTTGCAAAACTTAGAAATATTTTGACAAACTCCGGAGAACTTTGTCAAACTCAGAACAGCATTTGCAGCATCAGATGAGGTTAAGAAATATCAGAATAGTGTTAAAACAACCCAGGAGCAGTAGTTACAGTGTTTCTTTAACAAGTGCAGGCTGAAAAACAGAGTTAAATTCAACAAAAATCAATAAATGCAGCACAGAAGTGTTAAATAGCACTGAGATAATTAGAGCAAGTACAAAAAAAAAAAAAAAAAAAAAACATATCAGCTTTGTAGGTCGAGATGGTGTTAGAAGCAATCCAAGACTTGTAGACACAGGCATCCAAGCCAGACACAGGGAAGATCTGAATAAATGAGTACAGTCTCACGAAAATGTAAGGCTTTTATACCAGCAAGCATACAAAAGTCTTCCTATTGACATACTGAGGGACATAGCAAAATATAAAAAAAAAAAAAAATCAGGTATATTCTGCAAAACTAAACAAACAGAAACCTACCTGTGATTTTCCTTATATGTTTGTACTCGCCCTCATAAATCTTTATTTTTTAATAGTTAAAAAAACAGCAATACGGATTTTGTTTTTCCTGTCACTTCTCCTGTACTAATTTACTGTGCAAGCAAGAGAACATAAATTCCATACTTGTGTGCAATACATTAGTATAAGGATATTTGTTGCTTTTAGGCAACATAGAGCTGTACATTGGACACTTTATTTAGAATATAAAATATTAATATAAAATATATAAACTATAAGTGCTTAGTGTTTATTCTTTTGGGGTCAGCTATTTTTAAAGTAGGTTATTTGTTAATTGCCTTCTACCTAAGTATATATTAACCAGTCTGATGTAAGCTAAAACAGGTCAATGAAACCACGAGGTAGAAAGGCCTAACTAAATGTTAATACATTTAAAAAAGTGAGAAGATTCCAAAATAAGCAAAAAGAAAGTTGACAATGTAGGCTGGAAGACAGAGAGAGAAGGAAGGAATAATATGCAGGATGCTTAGAGTATGAGGGAGGAGCATAGATTAGTACTACACTAACTGCTCTTGTGAGCTATTTTAAGCCTAGCTAATTGCTCCCTGTAAGGGATCAAGCCCTGCACCTTGTGTCTGCAAGACAAACACCTTAACCATTATACCAGCTTCCCACATGGCTTGAAGAACCTTGGGGGAGCAGATGATAGATGATCTGCAAGACAAGGAGGGGGTTATGGGGGATATGAAAGCAAGAGATTGTAGTGAAATATCTAGTCTGTCTAGGAAGACCAGGAAGCATAACATTTTTAGCAAAAGCGAAGAAGACAGACAAATCTTTTTATTTTTTATTTTACTTTATTTTATTAATTCTATTTATCCTTTATTTTTTATTTTGTTTTTCAGGTAAGTCTCACTAGGCCAGTGACCTCTTTTCAGGGGTTACTCAAGGTTGCATTCATGCTGACCAGGAAAAATTTGGGCAAGGAATTGCAGAACTTCCTCTACACTTTTTTTTCAATAAGTGGCAGGCGATCTTTTACATCTACTTGTGCTATGGTCGACTCAGGCAGATGGAACTTTAACTTAATGTATCATCCAACAGACAGAAGGACATGGGTAGAGGTAGTCAGAGAAGTACAGTCAAGTCAGGCAGGAGACAGGAAAACAATGGAGGGAAACAAGGAAACATGGGATAGACAGTAATGAAGGGGAGATGACCAGGGAGAAAGCTGGAGATGCATGCCTGAAAAAAGATGACAAGGAGAAATAATCCAAGTTAAATGAACAGCAGCAGATAACAATGATAAGTGATGCAGAGGAGGTAGAACCAGAAGTAGCTATTTACCACATAATAGTACCTGAATGTAAGTAGTCGTTGAAGGGTGCTCATCCAGTGGGTTGAAGGAGGGAGAGTCAAACAGTGCAGGTCATTAGGAGTATTACAGGGAATCAGGTAGGAGGTGGTAACATGGGAGGTTCTGGTGATTAGTGAGTCAGTCACTGAAGCTATCAGTTGGGGCAAGGGAAGAAGTTACTTGGTAGCAGAGGAGGAAGGGGCATGAAAGTTGTATCCATTAGAGGTGCAAAGGAAGATTAGCAGGAGGAAGATGGAAAAAGGGGAATAAGAAGTGTGGGAATGAGGAGGGTTTGTAAAAAGAGTACTGAATGAGTGGAGAAGAGATGGGCTGAAGTGTAGGGAGAGAACCAACCAGCAGGTACAGTTACAGTGGTGCAACTAGGAAGAATAATGTTAACAAGCAGGAGAGGAGACCTTGTATGGGCACAAAGAAGATGATTTATTTTTGGTGTCCAAAGGAGAAGGGCTGTAACTGGTGAGAGATTAAGGGAAGACAAGGCAGAGAGACAGGCTCATGTTAAGGACAAAAACCATCTTAGCCCTGAAGGCATAACAGTGTTAGACGCTAAACTGGAAAACTATAGCTCTATGATCATACCTTCAAAGTAACAAGGAAATGTGGAGGGAATGTCACACTACACACAGATATAATGGTTCGCAAACTGCTTTCCCATTTAAATCTCTACTATAGAAGGTCATATATTTTGTCTTCAATTATACAGAGAACTGCAGCAATAAATTTAGTGATTTCCAAGATCTGAATACTCCCTTCCCCTCATCACTTCACTCCAAGACTAATTGACTTAAATTCCAACTAACTGAAAACAAAATGCCCCACTTTTTTCTTCTAGCTGACAACCACATGCACCATTCTGACCTACAAAATGCTGTTTAATGGCTACCAGTATATAGAAAGCCATATTGCAACTCTGCACTCAAAGTTTTAAAATTGTTATTCTCAGTCATTAGCTTCCATTAAATAACACTTTTCTTTTTAAAACAGCAAGCATACACTATTATGACACTAGCTCCACCTTGGTCAGACCTTGTTTTGGATTATCACCAGGTAAAATAGCCCATCTACTCGGCATTGCCTTCCATCAGAAATAAGAGATGAAAATATTGGAAAGTTTCATAATAAAACTAAATGAATTTATGAGATGATTTGCATGTGCTTTCAAAACAAGGATAAAAAATTGCATTCAGTAGCTGCTATTGCATTGCATGCATTCAGTTTCAGTTATACCCACAGTTGTTTTATTAATTACTCTTGTAAATATTGTATTACAAATTCTGTTTGTGCCAAATGTTGCTGTGCATGCTTTCTTTTATTTTGTATATAATATGTATATGTGCTCATTTAATTTTGCTTATAAACTTTTTTTCTGTTCCTTTGAAGCCCATGACATGGCTGAAAAAAGGTAACTTGACCAGTTTACTGACTTAGTTATCAAAATGCAATAAAAACTATATATGAGCATACATATATATGCATTTATAAATAAATGTTACAGAAGCAGGCTACATAACTAGGTATTCAGAAATTAGACAGAGGTAGAAAACAGATGAAAAATACAATAGAGGAATAAAGAGAGGGAGACTTGAAGCACATCTGGCTAATATTAGTTTGCACTTCAACGAATCTAGGAAGAAAGGTAGGTGAGTGGCAAGTGGTGAAACAGCAGGGAAGTGTGGACAGTGCAGAAATATGTCCCAATGACAAGAGATGATGGTACTAGAAATATAGTTGTTCAGAAATGGCAAGCGAGGTGGATTGCAGAGAGAGAGTGGTGATCTATGTAAGGAAGGGCATTAAATGAAAGACCAGAGAGGATAAAGAGCACCACCCCATGAAGAAAGTGAAGGAACATAGAGTAGGTGTCCTGGCCATTAATGTAGTGAACAAAGTGAGGGAAATGCGGGAAGAGTGATACAGTGCATCAGTCCCTGACACATTAAGAAAAAAGAATGAGAATCTGGGAAGAATAAAGAAGTGGGACAGGAAGAAGAAGATGTTTGCTTATATAGTAGATCTGAATGGGTAAGCGGCAGGTTAGGTGAGTCTGAACTCCCGAGCAGAAAAGAAGAGAGAGGTGACTAAGGCCTGGACAATGAGGGGTTCAGTCCACTTATGTTTTACTATCAGAAAGGATTGAACTCTGGATGTGGTTCAAACTGTTGTTGAGGGAACAAGTTTATCTAGCCAAATGTACAATTAGGAAAAGAAAAATCCTGTAACTTGTTATAATAGAGTGGAGAAACGTAGGACAGAAAACAGAAAGATGATGGTATGGGATTTCAGGAAGTGGACTATAGTGAGCTGAGCATGAGGTTCAAGCATGAGTGAGTTAGGCAACTGGATAAACAAATGGAGGATGAACAGGCTATTGTAGTAGGTTATGAATGGCATACACACAGGCTATTGCAATAGGTCATGATTGGCATATGCACAGGTTATTGTAATAGGTCATGAATGGCATACAGACAGGCTATTGTAATAGGTCATGAATGGCATACACACAGGCTATTGTAATAGGTCATGAATGGCATACACACAGGCTATTGTAATAGGTCATATGCACAGGCTATTGTAATACGTCATGAATGGCGTATGCACAGGCTATTGTCATAGGTCATGAATGGCATACGCACATGCTATTGTAATAGGTCATGAATGGCATACGTACAGGCTATTGTAATAGGTCATACGCACAGGCTATTGTAATAGGTCATGAATGGCATATGCACAGGCTATTGTAATAGGTCATGAATGGCATACGCACAGGCTATTGTAATAGGTCATGAATGGCATACGCACAGGCTATTGTAATAGGTCATGAATGGCATAGGCACAGGCTATTGTAATAGGTCATGAATGGCATACGCACAGGCTATTGTAATAGGTCATGAATGGCATACGCACAGGCTATTGTAATAGGCATATGCACAGGCTATTGTAATAAGTCATGAATGGCATACGCACAGGCTATTGTAATAGGTCATGAATGGCATACGCACAGGCTATTGTAATAGGCATATGCACAGGCTATTGTAATAGGTCATGAATGGCATATGCACAGGCTATTGTAATAGGTCGTGAATGGCATACGTACAGGCTATTGTAATAGGTCATGAATGGCATACACACAGGCTATTGTAATAGGTCATGAATGGCATAGGCACAGGCTATTGTAATAGGTCATGAATGGCATACGCACAGGCTATTGTAATAATGGCATACGCACAGGCTATTATAATACGTCATGAATGGCATACGCACAGGCTATTGTAATAAGTCATGAATGGCATATGCACAGGCTATTGTAATAGGTCATACGCACAGGCTATTGTAATAGGTCATGAATGGCATACGCACAGGCTATTGTAATAGGTCATGAATGGCATACGCACAGGCTATTGTAATAGGTCATGAATGGCATACGCACAGGCTATTGTAATAGGTCATGAATGGCATACGCACAGGCTATTGTAATAGGTCATGAATGGCATACGCACAGGCTATTGTAATAAGTCATGAATGGCATACGCACAGGCTATTGTAATAAGTCATGAATGGCATATGCACAGGCTATTGTAATAAGTCATGAATGGCATACACACAGGCTATTGTAATAGGTCATGAATGGCATGCGCACAGGCTATTGTAATAGGTCATATGCACATACATGGAAAAGACTGAAGAAGATGCAAAATTGGGGAAAAGAAAATAAGGCCGATGTGGCTGTATAGGAATTTGAGGTTAGTTTTGGGGAAGATGGAGAGTATAAAAGATGTATAAAGGAGAGTTGAAGAGGCTAAGAAGATACAAGACAAGAAGGAAAGACAACAAGCATACACTATTAGGAGCACCCATGACAGCATTTAGATTTAATGCACATAAATGCAGAGGGACAAGATAAAAAGGACCTGGCAGGAATTATCAAGAACTACAACAAAGGATTTCTCACATATACAGCGGAAGGGAGGGAACTGAAACACAAAAAAGGCCTCAGTGAATGTATGAGGGATATCAAAAAATAAAGGGACTTTATTAAATATGTCAAAATAAACAACACATATATACTATACGTCATACTTCGCAAGCAATACAAAACATAAAACCTCATACAATTTCTTTTTGTAAAAATGAGTGAATGTGTTTTACACATTCAATTCGGATTTTATTATGTCTCATTAATTCTAATATCCCATTTTTACTATCCATGGAAGTCAGGGAAAAAGGAGATGGACTGAACTAATGCTTTGCCTTTATCTTCATTATGGATAGTGAAGGGAGTATGTGAGGTTTTGAATACATTAAGGTAGAGTCAAGAAAGCAGGCGATGTATACTAGGAAGGTGAGGGATGAGAGGAAGGTGAAATGGGCTGTCCTAGGCATGACAAGGCACAGTGACCAGATGAACTGTCTTTAATTGTCCTTAGGGATCAAATTACTCTGGCAGTTAGTGTAGAGAATTTAAGGCCTTGATCTGTTAATCAGCTGCTTCCTATAGTGAAGGGTACAGGGTTTGATTCCTTCCACCCTCATTTGCCTACTCTGTGGCTGTCAGCAAGAAACATAACCACACAGTGCTCCTAGGTCCTAATGAAAGGACACTTATCCAGGGGGCTTAGCAGGTTAACAAATGACTAAAATACAAAAATCATGCAAGCTTTCTAATAAATCCCTTGTCTGATATCTTAAGGAGGTTGCTTGCTAGTGAAGAATTACTTGTAAACTGTAGACATCGACTGATATGTTTATTCAATGTAGAGAGTAGAAAGAATGCAGAGAACTACTGCCCTGCTTACTTAATAACTGCAGCGATGGAAGCCATAGATAGAATCATAAAGCCTGTGGCTGGCTGCTTTTCTAGAATGCCACCATCTCTAAAATAACTACCAGCATGGGCTCATGGCCAGAAATAGCTGTCAGTCAAACCTATTCAGGTTATGTATTGACAGGGTGGTACCTGCAGGCATGATCTAGCTGGAGTTTGTCAAGGTCTTTAAGTAGATCTTATTTCTGCAGAGGTGTCTGCTAGTAATATTATAGGACCTGAAGCTGAAATGACACTGAGTAACACTATGGCAGAATGGTTGAAGAACATGTTAGTTGTAGTGATGACAGGATTGTTTCTGGGAATAAGGGAAGGACTAATGGAGTACTGTGTCAGTTTGTCCTAAATCCATTTACCTTTAATGTGTTCAAATCCTCAAAGTAAAGCCTTGCAAATGTTGACCAAGTGTGAAGCAGGTCAACATTTATATTCAATGCACACACATTCAAATTCACTTAAGCCTCAACAAAACAAATGTGAAGCACCAGCTGGAGAAATCATCTAGGGGTATACAAGTGATGTCAATAGACAAGTAAAAGGTTAACAAGTGGTCATCATACCTAGATTAATCCACCAGGAGCACAGTAAGACGGAGTGAGTGCAGCATACAGAATATTGGAGTGTGCCTACACTTCCAGTATTTAAAATCAAGAGTCAATCACTCAGGAATAACTTTGTTGATCTTGACTGCTCTGATCATACACTTAACACACTCACTAGTGGCACAGAGTTAATAATGACATTTTTGCAGGGATGGCAAGCTCCCCTGCATCCTTATATCCTAAACTTATACATACCATCTTATTTGTCAGACAACGCTGGGGAAGGGAAGATCTCCTCAAAACAGTGAATGGTGCTCTCAATAAATCTCTTGTTTTCACTCTGACAAAATTGAGTAAGATATTTCTGAGATAACTTCCTCTGAGGAAAGAGAGAATGGATGCAGTCACAAAAAACAGGACTACAGAAGCATGTAAATAATGGTTTCATTCTACAGCGGGCCTCAGTCATACTATGCACAAAATACTGTGTATAGCTGTATAAGCCACAGAAAGGAGAGGGATATTAAACAGCTGGAAGGAATATGAGGGAAAGCCACCCGAAAGTGCATGGAAGATAAGAGGATATGACCAGAAACTATCAAAAATGAAGTTATTCTTAACAGAACCCAGCAGAGATAAAGGATGCTGGTGAAGAATATTATGCCAGGGAAATATGAAAGGGTCATCCAGAACAGGAATAATAGAGGGGAAAGACAGGGCATAGACAACAGATGCTAGGCACTAGTTTCTCCGTGATCTCTCAAAGTATGTCTTCAATGAGTGGATTGCTTTCACATGGAAGCTACTACTGGAATGTGTGGAAGGAAAAAAAATTGTGGCCCTTAAGAGGGGCATGGGACAGATGGATAAAACATGACAGGGAAGAGAAGGATGGTAGCATGTAAATTTCACTTAGAAAATGGGCTTATAAACATGAACAAATAGACATTCATAACTTCAAAATGATACATTATTACACAGGTAGTTCTTTTTAAGAAAACGGGTATCTATTTACAACATTAAATGGAAGTACAATAAATCATAATAGGCAGTGTCTACTAGATATCAACAAAAGACAAATAATGCCACAGAATACATTATCACAGTTATCTGAAATCAGGAAAAAAAAATGTGCTGTTTATCATTGTCTAACGTCTTCACCTTGCATTTCTATGTCAACATACATCTGAAACCATAAAGAAGTGCTAACAGTTGACATGTTGTATTAGTGTTATGGTTAAGGTGTTTGTCTTACTAACACAAGGTGCAGCGTTTGATTCTTGCCTTTAAAAGGAAAATTGGTTAGGTTTAAAATAGCCTGTTAAGGGCAGTTAGCCTAGTGCTTATTGCTGTCATTCTTTTATCCAGGATTAATTGGGTATAAAGAAAAAGGGCACTCTGAGAGACTACATTATAGGGAGAGTGGTGTAGTAGTTAAAGTGCTTTATTTCCAAACACAGGGTGTATGGTTTGATTCTCACATGAGCTAATTAGCTAGGCTCCCAGACACACAGTGCAGGGTTTTAATCTCACATGGGGTAATTAGCTAGGGTTAAAATAGCCCACAAGGGCAGTTAGCTTAGTACTAATCTATGAACTATTTTTTTTCATATGTTTGGCATTTTTCTGATCAACTTTTGATTGGTTTAATGTTGAGCAGTATGAAACATACATTTTAAGAAGGCATCATCTGAACTATAAGTCAAAATATGGAAAACAAAAAAATTCCTTTTCATTGTATACATACATGAGACATTACTAATATGTTATAAAATACATTAAAATCATTTTGTTTATTCTGCTTTATAGTCATTCTTATTTACCGCCTTAGTTGCTCTAGCCATCCATAATATACTATGTATGCTATTAGTATGAGATAGAAAAAATCATTTTAATCCTACTTTAAAATAATGTTCTTTATTAATATTACGGAGACAATATCCATTACTACTCTTTTTTTCTCAAAAACAATCATTGGAACACAAGGAAGGTGCTATTTAATAGTATTTAACACAGGTACTTTACACTTCAACCTGACCTTGCTGATTAAGCTAGGACTAAAATCTTAAACAAACTGGACGATTATTATTGGTATTCAGATAAGCACCATCATCTTCAAATGGACCACATTGTGTGTTGAGGTTCTATGGTGAATGATTTTTTACATTCAAGTTCACAGGAATGCCCTTCAAATACTGAAGAATTCATTCTAGTATCGACTGAATTCTGAAATACAAATGCAAAGTAAAGGTAATAGGAGAGTTAAAAAGCAGTCTTTTTGTATTCCTGCTTTCAGATAAAACTGATGAAGATATTTGGCTGAATGCCAAGGCAATTTGGTTGAGAAGTAATACCTGACATCAAGCAGTTACTCCACACCAGAGTTTAAAATTCCAGAATATATTGCTTTGCATGTCCACTTTCAGTATTTGCTAATTGGAACTGACAGATCCATATGTTTAATTCCAAGAGGGGAACCACGTTCCCTGACCCCAAGTGTAAAAATGAGGAAAAAGGGGTTCAGTACACAATGTGAATTAAAATGTATTGGTGAAAAGGCAGCTCCACTTGTATGTTACGCTAGATACTACAGCCACTATAGGTTGAGAAGGCAGACTGCTTGAGGTACATAGGTCTGACAGGCAAGTGCAGCTATGTTGCAGGTGTTGGGAGATAGGGGTGGGGTGGGGTAGGGTCCTAGGAGTGCATGAATGCATGCATGCATGGATGTCTGCAGCATGATATGAGCCATCTCTCATACTTCTCTAGGCCAGCTAAGTGCGACTAGTAGATAAAAAGAGAATTATTTCCTATGTGAACTAGTGACCCTGCATGCCCATCCCTCTTATTTAATGAGGGCATTGCAGGCATGACAATTGTGCTGGCCATAATGCTTGCATT
The DNA here is from genome assembly GCF_019279795.1 of Protopterus annectens. NCBI lineage: Eukaryota > Metazoa > Chordata > Ceratodontiformes > Protopteridae > Protopterus > Protopterus annectens. Next base: position 1,623,542,306 of record NC_056732.1, read on the forward strand.
CACCATTCCACCTTACAGGTAGTACTTTTTGTACTGGATGACCTCACTGGCCATGCAGCATCAGCTGTATATCAGACCTGGTATTGTAGGCAAGCTCCCTGACTGCAGTACCAGGTCTGACATACAGGTGGGGATAATGAACTACAGAACTGCTGAACTCTGTCCTCCAACAGAGCCATCAATCACTTCTGAATGCCCATGTGTTTATCATGTGACTGCTGCCTGTATCATGTTGCAACTGCATTTCGCACATACCCTATTTGTCTCTCTCTAACCCTCTTTTGAGTAATGGAGTTAATGTAGGATGACTTTGTATGCCTTTGCCATTCCTTTCTCTCCCCATATACAAAAGGTATGTTTATCTGCTTGAGAACTGTGTTAGCTAAATCAGTCAGTTTTACCACACAACACTCATCCTTGGAAAAGTTTTGAGATACTGATTCATCACAGGTGATCTACTTAGTAATTTCTTACAAGTGTTAACCTAACAAGTCAGGATAAAGACAATATGAATATTTTCTAATTATGGTTTCTGCTTCTGTTAACTTGTTTGGAGACTTAGGGTGGGGGAAGCCTTACCCATTTGTCTTATCACTGATGTCTTTCGGGAATTTACAGTGAGGCAGGCAGTCTTATCACAGTGATGTCTTTCAGGAATTTCCAGTGAGGTAGCTGTAGGACTTAAGCTAGTTTATTAAGAAACCAGTTTTAACAGATTAGTTCCTTGGAGTTTTATATTTCCTACTCATTGTGGTGATGTAGTCACGAAATCAGGCAGATCAAGAGCAGTACAAGTATAGTGTTTCATATATTTCATTTAGGGTTACCACCTGTCCTTCTTTATGAGGAACAGTCCCTCTTTGGCCAGTTGTGTCCTGTGAAAAAAAAAAACTAAAACATAGCAAACATCCTGGGATTTTAAGAGAAAAAAAATATTTTTCTAAGTTTTCTTTAATAGTTGCATAAAAGTTATTTTGTATCTGAAACACCTAAATGTTATATGAAATAGCATAAACAACTCAAATGCTATAAGAATAACCTTTTATTTTCGCAAAAAAGTAAAGTTCTGCCCTTTGCACTGGCTGTGGGTATGTTTTGTCCTGCAAAATCTCATGTTTCTACAAAAAATGCCCCACTTTGGGCATTTGAAAAGGTGGCAACCCTAATTTCATTATGCACTGCCCTATTACACATTTATCTCACACAAAAAAAAGTATGAATCTGTTTAATGAAGTCAGTACTTCAAGCGCATGGCTAACCTTACATAATATAACATTTTACAGATGCAGCTTGGTTAATACATTCCATTTACTCCACTTCTGTCAAGGCAGCATTTGGGATTCATAGCTGATAAATGCAATGCTCAACTCAAATTAACATGGGTAGTGACAATGTGTAAGATGGGTAGCCGCGGTAGTGCAGTGGTTAGCATTGCAGCCTCACAGCTAGAGGCTCTCTGGTTCGATTCTTGGCTGGTGTGCCTTCTGTGTAGAGTCTGCATGTCCTCCCTGTGGTCATGTGGATTTCCTCCGGGTGCTCTGGTTTCATCCCAAAGACATGCTGTAGGTAGATTGGACACTCTAAATTGGCCCTAAGTGTGAGTGCATGCATGTGTGTGCCTTCTGTGGAAGGTTGGGTGCTGGGCTAACAACTCAATACCATAAAACTCCACTGCCAATCATGAGCAGACAGCTGATCTGCTGTGGTGACCCCTAACCAGGAAATGAAGAAGAAGAAGTGACAAGATGTAAGATGTCAGCAATTCAGACAAATAGACAGTGTGTTTGTGTAATGGGGTAAAATAGTTTGGTATGCAGTGCATGCTAGTGATTGTATAATGACATTAAAATGAAGAACTTCATGCAAATGAACCAGCAAATGTATGTGAACGACAATATCCAAATTAGTGGGCCATTTCAGAAATGCACAAAATGAGTGCACTGTGTTATGGCATCTCTCCATTTTCATGCCATCAACTGTGCTGTACATAAGGTAAGCAGTTCTTAAATTAGAACCAGCCAGATGTCAGTAGCACACGTTAATGGCTGCAATCAGATCTGGTATCAGTAATGCTGCGAATCAAGGCTATCTGCTACAATGGAAAAGGCAGAGGCAGCACCTTCCATGCTGTCAGCAGGGTGACCAGCAGACTATGGGTTATCATGCAGTAGCATGTCGGGGAGTTTGTATGTGACTATGTGAGGGATTTATAACATTGCCAGTTTCTTAAGGTCCTGTGAACCACAGTTTGCACATAGATTGTCAACAAGGCCCTACCTGCTCCAGACAGACTGAGATACATCAACAGGAGACTTCAACTGGGGGAACCTCATTGCTTTCCACTACTTTAACTGACAATTAGCATGAAATACCCAGTGCATTATATATAAGGTTTCCATACACCACCTAGAAAGTTCCCAAGATTCTCTCATCTGCCATATGTCCAATGTATAACAAAGGCGGGGATTCTCCACAGGGTCATCTAGATGAAAGGTTTGTGTATGCGCACACACACACACACACACACACACACACACACACACACACACATGTACCTTTTTGTTTGTATCATGCATCCATGCATAAATGCAGAAGTTCTTTGGATTCATCTTCCTGAATGTATACTTAATTAATATTTTATATTTGCCATGTAATAAACCTAACTGTGCATATTTTTTAAATTTAAGCAGTCTTTTTTTAATCTATTTGGTGACCCAATAAGCCTATTTTTCCCTTCTTAGGGGCAACCACGGCTTTTTTGGAGTCACACAATGGGCAAATAAGGAATGAAACCCCGTGTCCTGGCCAGAGGAAGCAGTACATTAATATCTCAGAGCTTTAGTTCTTTGCACAAACTGCCAGACAACTCTTAAACATTTTTCCAGTATGAAGTGAAGCAAAATTTACTAACACACATTTTCTCCCAACTATCTAGCCCCATCAAAAACACTATTTTAAAAAATAAAATCAATAGCTGTCTTTACTTCCCGGGCCAACTTAACAACACAAGATTAAATCACTTCACTCATTGTAAAGATTTCCACCTAATTTGACTTCATTTATTTGTTTTCCACCTACTCTACTTCAAAAACGACTACAAGCTTTTCCTGGTATGCTGGCCACTGCCCAGCAGACATCTCCAAAAAGTCTATTGTCATTGCTAATGCCACTATGTCACTACACCAAAAATTTCTTTCCTAAAAGTGATCATAAACCTATCATTCCTAGATAACATTATAACTTAACCTGTCTATTTCATTATTAAGAGTAAGATCATGCAAGGTTTGAAAAAAAATCAATACTTTGTATGGCAAATGTACAGATATATAATTTTGTCTGTTAGCAATGAAGTTGTTATTTTTCTTCCCAACTCTTCTGTTATTTGAGGAAAACCGGTGGTGTATCTTAAAGCACTGGAACAAATTCTGCAACCTCTGATTGTAAGGCCATTTTTGTTATTACTACAGTATTAATGGTGACATAAAACTCATCACAGCTCTCCTCTTTCTTAACACATATGACCATAGTCCTCATTTGTCCCTGATCTTGCAGGGCATCCATGATTATGCCACATATTTTTGACCTAACACTTATAAAATTTTTGATTTTCTGATAAATCACTTAAAATTATAGTCAATGAGTCATTACAGACATTAGAGATTTTTACTCCTTTGAAAAAAATGAATGTTGATGTAAAATCGTATTCTGTGAATTTTCTAGATAATCAGAGTTGTTGTTTGTCTTTCGGCTTTTCCTGGTAAGGGGTCACCACAGCGGAACTCCGGTCCACTAATGATTGGCAGTAGATTTTTACGAAATGTCGAGGTGCTAGCTCGACGCTCAACCTTCAACGAAGGTATGCCCATTTACACATGCATGTCTTTCGAATGCTACCCAACCACGGGGAGGACATGCAGACTTCACACAGAAGGCACTCCCAAGCCTAGCCGAGAATCGAACGGGAGAACCTCTTGCTGTGAGGTAACAACGCTACCGCTGTATCACCACGGCAGCAGTTAATATTTAATAATTGTCCTTGATTTTGTTTTGTCCCTTATCATTTTTGGTGTGGTCTTTAACTCTTCAGCAACAAAGTTAATATCTATTCAGGTCCAGTTTTAAGTGATGAGACTGCAGGAGAAGCACTTCATGGTGCCCTGCTGCCCACTGTGTCCAAACGTACATCCCTCTGTCCTCTTTCTGGTTTTCCCCATTCTGGCCTACCCACACCATCCAAATTATACTTCTTATTAATTCTCTCACATTTTTGTCTTATTATTCAGATTTTTTCCTGCATTGTCTCAACACATCCCAATTAGACCAGACTAAAGTCTAATAACTGTAGTGGAAATAACTGCAGTAAGACAAGGTCTGAAAGAGCTACACCTTCAGAAGCATGGGGTTTTAAATGCTTTGAGGTACATTTTATAAATTTTTCCAGTCCTTTTAATCCAAGGACAGCCTGAACAACATCATGAGTATTTATTTATTTTTTCATGGAAGAAATAAGCTACACCGAAGGCTTAATGTTCAATGCTGAAAAAAGCAGTACACAATAAAATGAGGAAACAAATGCTTGCAAGGATATCTAAATTATATCTGGGAAGCGTTAAAACCAATGACATAAGACAGAAAACTTAGAACCTGAACACACAAGGGAGAAGCATACACCTGAGTTCACACACCAAAAGGTTTACTGTAAGCACTTTTGTCCAAGTAATGTATTTGAACTTCATCAGACAATGTCATCATTGTCTGATGAAGTTCAAATACATTACTTGAACGAAAGCGCTTACAATAAACCTTTTGGTGCAAACTCGGGTTTATGATATCTGAGAAGAGTGCCTGCCTCCCTAACCCCCCTCACAAAAAAGAGAAAAATGCACCTTCTTTTTATTTTTCTTGTGTTAGATTGGGATGAAAGTGAAGAAACAAATGGCTGCCATAAAGTACCTTACCTCTACCCCAAAGCACAGTCACTTTCTGTGTCCAAATCTTATGGCAGACTGAGATAAAAACAAACAAATAAAATATAATAAATATTTAAACCTTTTGCTAACAGACTTACATAAATAACATGCTTCTTTACCTCTACTGCCAAAAGATAGTCATCTATATACATGCCTGATGTTTTGATTGTGAGAAAAGTGAAAAAAGTAACAATGACAGTAATGTATTCAAATCTGTTGCTCCTAAAAAGTACATTGACCACTACACAAGCTACAGTGATCATCTGTGATCACTCTTGATCTCTCTGAGTAAAGTTAAAGCAATAATGACCACATTGTCTCCAGACCCAATAAAAGCTACAGAAACCTTTTATCCATACCAGTGAGGATTGTGAGAAAAATTTATGAAATATTAATTGCACTGACTACAATCCACTTAACACACATAGTGACTCTGCACACATACCTCTGACCAGGGCCAGTTTTGCTCTAGGTGGGGTGGGGTTCAGGACAAAGGCCACTACTAAGCCTACGTCAAAATCTGCTTATACAGCCTGGGGTGTGGAGGCCTCTAGCCCCTCAAAAGCTCTGATAGTTGGCTTAATGCCTAAGGTGTTTGCCTTACAAAGACAAGGTGCAGGGTTTGAGTCTCACAAGGGATAACTGGCTAGGCTGAAAATGGCTCGCAAGGGCAGTTAGCTTAGTACTAACCTATGAACCTATGAATCTATTTATGCCTTATTTTTGAAAGATGAGCTTTTACTGCTATACTAAAGAGTTGTTTGCCTGCTAAATAATATTGTGTGTGCCCACAGATAAAAATCAGTGGTATTATTTTTATATACAGACACATAAATGTACAGTCATGCAGTAACAAACACACACACACACACACACACACACACACACACACACGCACACACACACACACACACACACACACACACACACACACACACACACACACACACTGAAAAATCAGATCACATGATTAAAACCACACAGAGATGGGGCAATGCAGACTTCACACAGAAGAAGCCACAACCAATAATTCAACAAAGCCAAGTGGATAGCCAGCCTTTTAGCTGACAGGTTCAACTCAAATTTCTCCTCCCACTCCCCCAATAGTCCAAAGGAAATACAGCATACCACAATCCCCCCAACCATTACTAGGGAACAGGTCATCAATGCCTTTCTAATGCCGAAAACACTGCATTATTGAGCCCCAATAACATCCCAGGAAGTTTAATAAAGAACATGAAACATGACCTCTCTGATCAATTTGAATCACTTTTCATCTGCAACCTTCAGTCAGATTTTGTGCTCAAGGAATGGAAGATGGCTACAGTCATTCCCCAGCACAAAGAAGGTCCAACCACTGATCCAGGTAACTACAGGCCCATAATTCTTACTAGCTTTATATGTAAGACCAAGGAAAGAATCATCATTGATGTGATAAATGAGGACAGAAAACCTGCAAATGTTGGACCCATCACAGTTTTGGCTTTGTTAAAGGAAGATCATGCCTATAAAATCTGGTGGACCTTTTTGAGAGAGTCACCAAAGCATTGGATGAAGGTAAGACTGTACTCATATTAGTTGAAAAAGAAAAGGACACAGGACATTCTCTATGGAAATCTATATTAGTTTCCTACAAATCTCAAACCACCGAGTGACCACGCCCACATTACAAACCCTGGTCACAATGTGGCATCCACATACAAAGTAAGCAACTGACTGAAATATTATATTAAACAACACAAAATAATTAGGCATTCTTACAGGTGGTCAGAATTGCCTACCTGCCAAGCCTATTTTCACACATGCACTCTCACTTATATATGCTTATTGTGAGATCACACAATCATAGAGAAAGGGAATCAGTCAGTACTACGTGTGGAACCTTTCAAATCCATTCACTGTTCCATGTAGCTCCTTTTCTGTCTTAGCATACCTTATTTTCATTCAGCAATGGCTCTAGACCCATAATCAACTACTGTACATTCTTCCAGAGTCATTGCATGAATATCATTTTGACTTGCATCTGTCTGTAATGTAATTAACGTGTTCACATCAGACTACTTTAGTGTACTTGCTCAGTTGCCAACTGTTTAAAAATTTTAAGTCTTTTTTTCTGTACTCTAATACCATTCCACATTATGTTCTGATATTTACTAAGTATGTTCCAGTGTCTTCCAAAGAACTCACATCCAGCACCTTAAGAATAATCTTTGAAAAGTATTGAATCATTTAAAGAAATCTTATGAGAACTTGTTTGTTCCTATGCAGATGTGTTTGTACATTTATTTACCTTCTCAACATCTAGTTTCAAGTTTTGAGATGTTAAGACATGACTTGTTTATCACAGTAAGTATTTTCTGATTAACACTGTAACTGTGCATTCAAATTGTGAATTCTTTTTTTTTTTTTTTTTTTTTTTGCAAACATTATAGATCATTGTCAGGCAAACTATTCAAGTGCTGACTTCGTTTAAGCCTCATTCCTCCTCTGCACATATTGATCCCACAATTCCCATTTTACCTTATATAATTTGCTCCTACCCTTTTCTAAAGATCCCAGTTCCAGTTGTTTTATTTCTGTTATTATATTCACTACTTCTAGTACAGTTGGTATAGACTTTGATTTCCATTTTCTAGTAATTGCTTTTTTAGCAGCCAACATAATTAGACTCAGCAAGGCCTTGCTATATCTAGGCAATTCCGATATTGTATCATAGCTCAAAATACTAATTTCCTTAGTTATACCAATTTGCTCACCGAGTATCTCCAACAGAGCAGTCTGCAGAGAATCTTTAAAGTATGACAACCCATTACACTCCCAAAAAATATGTTTGCAGTTATCTCCTTTTTTGCCATCACTCTTCCAACTTTTGCTGTCTACCTGAGTAAAAATTCTTTGGAGTCCACTTGGGGTATAAAAATATTTATGTAAGCACTTCCAAGCACAGATACTAAATCTTCTAGACTTTGTTGCATGTTTGGGAGACATACATATAGCCCCCCCCCCGTATTGTTTCTTTGTGAATTGCTTATCCAGTCTGTCTTCCTAATCCTTTCTAACCTCCTATGATTGATTATTATAGTTATCATGCAATATTTTATATGCTTTACTAATTATTCCTTTTTTAATGGCAACTTCTGTTCTATATTCTACCAGTGCTGGTGTTTAATTTAGGACCCCCTATTTCTTTTTCTTTCTTATACTCTATCAATCCTTGATAGGGAAGGCAATCTCTAACCTGCAGTCCAAATAAGTTCTTAGTATCTTCCCATTCTATTACCTTTCTCACTCTAGTCATTTGCTCCCAACACCTTGGTTCCTTTGCCAGTTTTCTCCAATAAATTCTAGTCCCCTTTTGCCTATTGTCTGTTTCCCTAATTGTGATCATCTCTATCAGCAAAATCTCCTTTTTTGTTTTCCATGTTGGCTTAGTTCTTAGAATACTTTCTGCTACTTTATGAATATAATATTCTGTATGATTATGGTTATTCTCCTTAAAGGTCTGCATCCAAAATCCCAGTATATCCTTGTTTCTTGGATTTTCTGCTGTTTAATCATCATCTCTTTCTACTTTGAATTTTAGTTTTCTGCTTGTGCTATGTATAGGAGCCTTAACTCTTTTGCTGTGAAATACCCCTTCAAATCCGATAATCCCAATTTGCCTTGCTCTGTTGGAAGAGTAAGCTTATCCCACTTGACTCTTGCTGTCTTCCTTTCCCAGAAGAAAATCCTTCAGCTCTCTATTAATTGCTATCTACAACTTCTCAGCTGGTTGATAAAAATATGCCTGACCTTTGTATAAGATTAAAGGGTAAAACATTTAACTGCTGGTATCTTACTATCAATAGCCATATAAAAGAGCTTCTATTTTCTCAGTTTTTGTATTGTCTTTTGTGTAGTCTCTTCCCACATCTCCTTAGCTGCCACACTGAAATAATTTTTAATCCATACTCCTGTATACTTCATTTTATCCTATCCCCATTAATATGGATATTGCTGAACCAATTTGTGTGGGTACATAGTTTATTGCTATTGCCTTTGTTTTAGCTTCATTAATTTTGCATCCCAAAAAGATTTGAAACTGTCTCATACTGTAAATTATGATCATAGTATCAATCATCTCACAAGTCTAATAACCCAAACCAATTATGAATCCACTGTTTTAGCTTTCTGTAACTGAATAGTGTATTTATCATTCATATATTCATGCATGAATACTTTCAGACCTTTTAGTTTCATAATATGAGCAGAATAAGTAAACAATGTTTACAATAACTGCTTAAGATTGTTCTCATTCAAACTCAATGCTTCGAAAGTTTGAGCTGACATGACAATACACTCTCTACCAGAAGAATATCCTATGCAACACACTTTGACTACTCATTTTAAACATTTTTTTTGGATGTTTAATTAATAAACTGTTTACAGCTTTTCTCTATCAGTCTTGCACACTGTTCATGTTGTGTATATTCTCAACACAGATTGTACATGAACAGATAAATGATATTCATGAGTCTGCTACAATGCATGCAGTCCTTGCAGCTACAAATTTATTTCTTTCATTTTACCCATCTGAGTAGCAGCATTGCACTTATTGATAGCAGGATATTTCTTTTTATCCTGCGTATAGCCACACTTGGTGAATGTCATTTTGTCTGCACCAAGTTTCCTCTACTTTACACATTTGTTAGAGGATGTGCAGTTCAGTTTCCCTCTTATTTTATTCATTTTCACATTTTCTTTTACATGAGCAATGTTAGTCATATAACCTTTCAATGTGCTCTTTTAGCTATGGTGGGATGATTTCACTTATTTGTTACAAATCATTCCCCTTGCCTAATGAAAAATACAATTTTCTAACCAATTTGTCATTTGTCTCATCATTTTCAATATCACATACCATTCTGTCTTACACTCACCAGATTGACACTCTTTGGCTCAATTCATTAAGTCAGGATCTATAGCCTCAACATAGCCCTGTTCCCTCTAGAAGACCAAATGAAGACAAAATGGCTGATTCTTTCTTGGCTTATAGTAACTTTGAGACTTGTCTTGTCACCGCCAGTGCTCTCTCATTCTTCCTCTCTAAACTCACATCTGTTTTAAACTTTCAGGGCTTCGTCCCCAGCAGCATGTTGAAATACAGTACATTGCATTTTCACACTTCTCAATATTCCACTCACCTTCAAAAATTAGTCTAGTGCTATTGGAACAGCATAGAAGATTTTCTCAAAGCATTATTCACTGATTCCTTCTTATTGTCTAAATCATTAGTTCTTTTCATTGTGAATGAAGATTACTTTTTGACTAAGAATAATTCATATTTACTATGGTCAGTACTTGCTATCGCCAGAAAATGCATCACTAGAAGTTGGAAAACTAGCTGCTCACCCACTGTTGAGGATTTCTTGTCTTCAGTGAAAGACCTGGCAATCAAAGAAACTAAGACCAAAGAACTTAGAATCTATCCAAAGAACATTTGTTAATAATCCTTGGACACAAGTTTTAGCACTTATTGAGATTTTACAAATGGACTACAACTCTTTCTGAATTGATACTTATACTAAAGAACTTGTGTATTTTAACTGTGATCTGCTTCAGGCCTATGTACATATTGTAAATAGTTTTTACCTTGTTTGTTAATAATTTGTCTTAGATTGAGAATACTGTTTGTCATTTGTTGTCTTTTACTTTTCATGGAAAACTTAATAAAATATTTTGAAAAAAATTAGTCTAGTTTTTGGATTCAAATTTTCAAGTTATCAAGTAGATTGTCCTGAAGGAAGAGTTTTCAAGTAGCTACAGTGGAATCATTTCTCTCTGAAAGATGAAACTCTTCTGTTATTACTTCTAGCACCATATAACATTTAGTATATTTAAAATGGTAAACTGTTGAAACAGATATTAGTTGCATTTTGTCAAGTTCATCAGCATATATTTCGGACTGCAGCTAGGTACTGGATACCAGGCACCATTACATGCTCTCTAAATCATGTATTACACGTTATCCATTGCAAGCCAAACTATTCAAGCAACATGGCATGCAAAGTTTTTAAAGCACTGACCAAGTTATAGTTTGCATTTTTAAATAAGATGTGTACAACAGGACTAGAGATGGAAAAACATGATTCAATATGATTCTCAAACCATCAATGACCACTTAAGAGGGATTATAGAAAAATGAGACTGACAACTTTGTACCATTAAAGGTAAACAAAAAGATCTTGCTGGGATGGATTTGTTGATACAAATACAGAGCAGATGATTTGGGTTCTTTTTTAGACAATGAACATACTACTGAAATTTTTGACTGTTCTATCAACTTATTAAAGGTAGTAGCCCTCAAAGTTCTGGGGCGAAGTTGGCCAAGACTCAAACTGACATAATATCTGGGTGGCAGAAAGTTGTCCAAACTTTCATGTATGAGGACTTTTGGACAGTTGTTGACAGATCATTTAAGCTAATCACTTATGATGTATTGACACGCCCATTTAAAGGGTGAAACATATACATGTTAACAGTCATTGCTGACTAGCTTTAAAGGCCTAAATGCATCATTAAAGGCTTTAAAAAAGTAAAAAAAAAAAAAATAAGGTGGGCATTTGGAAGCCTTTAAATTTGGAACATTTGAATATACTTAAGGGGTCATGTGTATGGCCCTTCTTCAAAAGAGATCTAAGATATCACATAGTGAAGACTCTGGCTTATCTGTGGACTTTCTGTTTGATAGATCATTTCAGCTAGGTAGATGTTGAAAAAGGCTGGTAGGCAAGGGATAAATGAAAAGAGGCTAGATTGCAGAAATATTTCACTATGTCTAAGGTGTGCCACAGATAGACTGAAGAGGGATAAATATTTCAAGAAGGAAAGGAATAATGTAAGATAGCTATAAAATTCAAAAAATAAAATCTTGCTACAAACCAAGATTTTTACATATGATAAGCAAAGAAGTATCTTTATTATGTGCTTGGGTGGAAGTAATTCCTTAATGAGGGCTGGGTAGCAGGTTTACAGAAACAGAAATGGTGTGCCTTCCATTGTTGAGGAAGAGAAGGGGGACAGGCTGGCTACATGAGGAAGAGTATGTGATTAGGGTAAGTCATGTAAAAAGAATGATTTGCAGTAGACCTCTCAATTGTCCTCATTTTGGAAGAATGTGCCTATTTTCAAACATGATTTACTCCTGCATATGATGCACCTTTTTTGGAGGCAAGTCCCTGTTTTCAGGCTTGTTTTACCCCTTCACACAATTTACCGAGTCCCCCAATCATACATGATTTTTGAAGCTGTCTAGTGCACAGAGAAACACACTATATGGTCAGCATACTAGTGGCACCAATAATATAAAGAAAGGGGACACACATTTTTCATCTCCCTTTTCAGAAGCAAATGCAAATGACTTTGTGTCTTAGAATTTTGCAATGCAGTTCATTAAAGTCTACAGATTTTATAGGATCATAGGATTATAGGAGGTTACTAGGCTATTGGCCTTGAGACCCTTATAAGCCCAGCCAAGAATTTAGCCTATGTTTAGACAAATCAGCACTCAATGCCCCTGTCCAGCAGGGACATGGGTGGAATCCCAGGAGTATATTTTCTGTTTCCCATCCAGTTATCCAGGTTGTGCTTAAAAAGGGGTAAAGAGGTACTCTTTTTGATGTGGAGATGGAGTCTATTCCATAGATGGGGGAGTCTCTGGGACACAAATCTGTCCCCCCCAAAAAGTCTTGTTGATGTCACAGATCAGGTTGAGGCTGAGCATGCGGGTTCCTTGAGTGGAGCTTGACTTGTGGATATGCAGCAGTCCCATCCAGGTGGGATCTCTGATCGCCTTGTATTCCAGGCAAAGGTCACCTCTGAGGAGTCTGTATGAAACTGAATAGAGGGAATAGAGGGCTTTTAGCCTATCTGTGTATGGTAGATGTTTGAGGCCCTGGATTATTCTGGTGAGGAACCTCTGTGGTCTTTCCAGCTTCTGCTTGTGCTTTGTGAGGTACATGCCGAAAGGGGCATTGTACTAAATTATGGGCCTTATAAGGGAAGGATACAGGGATGTTATGACCACCTTGTCCCTGGATGATATACCCTTAATTATGAGGTGGGCCATGTAGAAGGCTTTCTATACAATGGAAGCAACATGGTGGTCAAAAGTCAGGTTGCTATCAATCTGGTTACCCAAATCCCTCATGACTGATTGCATGCTTAGGACATTGTTATTAATATGATAATTTGTGGCGACATCACTCTCCCCAAAGGGAATAATGATGCATTGTCTCTTTGATAATGTGCTTATATTTTTATCACTTTGTGTCTTAAAAATTTTTCTGAATAGAAAAACACTTTCTTTCTTGAAACAGGAAGAGTTATGTGCTATTTAGTATTCAGATTTTACATTAAATAGATGTCCAGTTTTCAGTCTAATGTAGGGCCTTTGTACGTATTTTCAGTTTCTGGGTGGACATGGTAGATATGATATTAAAATGAAGACAGCGAGCACTATATGGAGAGTCCAAGACTTTATTAAGTCTTATTCTTATTCTTGATCCATTTTAATACATGTTAGTACATATTAGGAAGGCACAAAACCTCCTAAATATTAACACACAAACCAGTTTCAGCCCAAAAGCCTTTATCAATGTCATCAAGCAACCAATGGTGTTTCTTTATATATAAAAGCAGTCACCCTCATCACCATTGCAAAATCTCCAGCAATTAATCACCTAACTGTTCCAAAAACTCCAAGTCATAAATGAACATACCTAATAATAAAACATATAAATAGCTATACATAATGTATTTGACCCACCATATAGGACAACAAACATATATCTTTACAGATGTTCATTCAGACCAGGGGGAAATAACCTGCCCAGTCTAATTATCCATGCTTTTTCTTTCTTGTTTAAAAATCCATGCCAATTAGTTTTATTAAATCTAATGCTATCAGCCTTATCAATAACAATAATGTAAAAACTGGCTGTATTATGAACCAGAGTGTGTTTATAGAGTGCATTGGTAACGACTCTATTTCTTATATTACTTAAATGTTCTGAAATACGCAATTTAAGAGATCTGGACGTTTGTCCAATATAAAAAGCAGAGCAATGGTAAACAGCCAGATACACTACCCAGTTACTACTACAATTGGCAAATGTCTGAATTTCAAAAACATGTTTAGTATTTTTAGTGGTAAACTCCTTAGTTTTGAGAACATATCTACAAAAACTGCAATGTTCACAAGGGAAACATCCAAATAATCGAGTGCCATCCAATGTGCGCTGAATCTTCTCATTGGAAAAAGGATGTTTTTATAGAAGCTGTAGTGTCCACCTAAAGTGACACCCCTACGAAAGGAAAAGGCACATCTATTATCTAGTACTTGCCCCAAATACTCATCAGATAACAAAATGTCCCAATGTCACTGGACCAAATTAGTCAACTGTTTAGTGTTCCTACCAAATGTAGTCGTGAATCTAATTTTAGATCCACTATTAGACTTATGGCTCTGATAACTTAGCAAATCCTCTCTGGGCATCTTGCCAACTGTATCACTGGTTGGGATTAGGTCATTGGCCAAATATTCCCATTCCATAAACCTCCTAGTTAAATCTTCATTAAACTGAACAAAATCCACTTCTTTGGAGCATATGCGTCGAATCCTCATATATTGGGATTTAGGAATATTCTTAACAATATGTCCTGGATGACAGCTGGATGCATGTAGAAGGGAGTTAGAATGAAATGGCTTTCTGTACACTGTACTCTGAAAGGTACCATCATCTTGTTTGTTAATCATCACATCCAAAAAGGAAATACATTTCCTATTAAAATTAACTGTAAAATGGATAACCCATTTATTTTCATTTAAATATTGCTCAAATTCTTCCAAGTATGTAACATCAGATTTCCACACCATCCAGCATTCATCCAGGAATCTTCTCCAAATGTCAATCTGCTCAATGAAGATGTTGTGGCTTTTGTCATAGATCATAAAGTGTTCAACATATCCCATGAAGAGGTCTGCATAAATGGGGGAAAAGAAGCCCCCATTGCAGTACCCCTCATTTGCAAATAACATTTGCCATTGAAGAGAAAGGCATTTTTTGTCAGCACATGCTCAGTTAAAGAAAGAAGGAAGGTTTTGAAACCAGGACTATATAACTTCAACCCAGTAAGCCAAAAGTCGAATGCCAACAGCCCTGCCCAGTGAGGAATGGTAGTATAAAGTGATGTAACATCCAAAGGGCAAAGCAACCATTCATCTTCCAATTGTACATTAGCAATGATATTTAGAAATTCTGTAGTATCTTTAATTCTAGCCCTAACAGCTTGCAAAAGAGGTTTAAGATACTTTGTAAGATATACAGAAATGGGCTCCGTTAATGCCCCCTACCTGAAACAATCGGTCGCCCAGGTGGGTTATGAAGATTTTTATACACTTTGGGCAACAGATGAAGAAATTGTGAAGCTGACTTCTTAACCTTAAGATGAAAACATGTTTTTCCATCAGTTATACCCTCATCAATGGCCAAATCCAAAAAATCATCAATTTGTGTTTTAAACCGTGGGATGGGATCAATGGGCATTATCATATAGAATCTCCTATCACTAAGCTGTCTATTGGCTTCAGCCTCATACATAATCCAGTCCATGACCACAATGGAACCCCCCCTTATCAGCCTGTGTAATAACCAAATCTTTCCTATTTCTAAGTGAGCTGAGTGCCTCCCTCTCCTGTAGATTTAAATTGTTGGAAAGCACCTCCTCACTAAGGCCCAAATCGAAATGTAGCTCTTTTAATATACATTTCTGAAAAATTTCAACATGTTTATTCATTGGTGGTATAAAAGATGAGGGATGAAATTTAAACCCAATGTCTTGGGAACCTTCAACATAATCAGAATCTTTGAAAAATACCTTAAGGTTAAGTACCTGACAAAAAGACAAAAGATCTTGTACAAAATCACTTTCAGAAACCTGAAAACCGGGTATAAAATTCAACTTTTATTCAGTAGACCATATTCAACAGCAGACAGAACCACAGAAGAGATATTTATGACATTGTCTGAACATTTTTGGGTTCCAATATTTGTAGCATCTTCTCCAATGTTAAACCTGAACTGAACCCTAGATTTATGTTTATGCCCCCCCCAGTTTCCTACTACCCCTAAAGGGATCATATCTAAACCCATTGAGCCATCTGTAGAAGGACAGCGTTTATGCGCTGGTGATGTTTGCGAAATATCTTTTTCAATATCGGTATGAGATGGAAAATCATCCTCTGAAGCATCACTATTTAGATTTTAAGAATGGATTTCCTCTTCCTTTTATTTTTGGGGATAAACTCATTATTTTTAAAGAATTTAACATTTGTCCTTGGTTCAAAGGGATGGCCATAACTGTAATCATTAGAGTCCCTACTGAATTTATGGATCATGAAGATGTATGTTCAAATTGTGTGGCCTCTTGACAAATTTGAGAAACCTCAGAAATCAGAGTTTCCACCCTCCGTTCATGAAAAGTGTATAAAGCTTTAACAAATTCCAATGAGGAATTTTGTTGTATATTAGTCCAGGTAGTAAGCAATGTTTCATTGGGTTGACCCACTAGTGGTTTCATCCAAACCCTTAAACCCCTTGGCGTAATACCTTTTTGAATGTAAGCTTTAAATAGCTTGGTATGTCAAACACTTGATCTTAAAGACTTTGTGATTTTGAAGATATTATCAAACAAAGATTGACAGCTGTCACCCTTACTTGATGACAAACCATCTGTTTTGGATCTGGTAGTATCAAAAATTTCAATGTCCTCCTTATTGGCCGATAGGCCCTGCAAAATAGTCATGAGATCCATAATCTTACAAAAAATCTTCCAACTATGGCCCCTACCAGAAGAATATTCTGCCTAAGGCACAGCCCTAATAAGAAAATAAATGACAGATCAACCAATCCAAAAAATACAATAACAATTTCCTTTAAGCCTTGTAGAATGTTGATAAGTATTGAATACTTACTACAATAACAATATACCTTTAAGGCTTAAAAAGGATCAAAACAATTTATGTAAGCCTTATAGATTTTGTTAAATAAAAGATAATTTAACCCAATGGAGAAAAGTAGGCCTGTCCATGCGAAGTTACGTGTTTGGTTTGTTCTGCTCAGCTTCACTTCACTGGTGGCATTTGGAGAATTCTTTTCCTTATCAGGTGCTCTGTGCATGGGGGCATTAATGGAGCACCTTTGGCTGAATATTGGCCTCTAAAGATTAACACTGCAGCTGTTTGATATTTTTCAACTAGTTTTATTATTGTTGGACTTGTATATCTTTGGATCTCAGTTTGGAATTGGCTACTTTCCTGAGATGAGTGATTTGGCCGTTTTTTCTAAAGATGGAAGTACTGAATTTGGATGCATTTGGTGATATTTTCGTGGACTGAGTGCACTGTGTTATTTGGGTTTATTATCGTTGGAATCTCACAGTGCTGAACATTGGAGACACCATCATCAGTTTTGTGAGCCTTGCTTGTTTTGCTGGTAGGCATTTCGAAATTTAGTCTATTTGGCAATTTCATATATGAGGATATCACTGTTTTATTTGGCTGTTTTCTGAAGGGCTTTTTGACTTGTTTGTTGGTATTGGAACTGTGTTTCAAGCAAGCTGATGCATTTTTAATACTGGGGCCATGTTAGTTCTCGACATACTAAAGTGTTTTCCCCATTGAGTTTCATGCATTCGGCATGATACAATCCATTTCAAGCTTGGCAGAGAGTTTGGGCTTTCATCTCATAGTTTATTGATGGTTAATGAATGTCTATTGAATTGTATGGATACGCGATGTTTGCAGATTGGAGTTGTTTCATCGGAACAAAGGAACTTTGGGCACAAGAATAACTTCTGAAAGATACCAGTACAGGCTTGGTCTGCCTTTTTTACCAGCAGCATTGCGGGAATTTATTTCTGTATTATAGGCTTCGTATGTGGAGGTATTAATGATTTATTTGGTTTTTGAACAGCCTCTAGACTTTTATGCTATTATTCCAGTTGTTCCAGCAAGTCGAGGAACTGTTTGGATTGTATTTTTCTGTATACGGGATCTTTGGTTAATAAGTCACTTAACTGACTTCTCCTTTGTGACATATTAAAGTGTTTTCTCCATTGAGCTTCATGCAGTTGGCAGGATATACGCCAATTCAAGCTCGACGGAGAGTTTGGACTTTCATCTAAAGGTTTATTGATGTTTAATGAATGTTTATTGTATTGGATGGATACCTGATGTTTTCAGAGTGGTTTCATCAGAACAAGGGAACTCTGGGCACAAAAATAATTTTTGAGAGATACTAGTACAGGTTTGGTTTATCTTCTCTTTTGCCGGTGGCGTTGTGGGAATCCACTTTTGTAATATGGGCTTTGTATGTGGAGGTACTAACCGTATACTTGGTGTCTGAACAGCCTCTAGACTTTTGTGCTATTACTGCAGTTGTTTTCCAGCAAGCCGAGGAGCTGTTTTGACTGTATTTTTTCATTTACAGGTTGCACTCTTTGGATAACATGTTACTTAGGTGACTTCTCTTTTGTAGTCCCATGCAATCGGCAGGTTACAAGCCATTGCAGGGGTGATTTAATTTGAGCCTCCATTTTTGATTCATTGGCTGGTTTTTGGACTTGTAACAATCATTTATGCTTGAAGACATGTCTATTGGGAATATAGTATATATAGAACAAATAGTACATTTTATATTGGCTTTAAGTTTGGTCAGCCACATAGGCTGTTGAGTGCCATTTTGTCTGGATGCAATAAGCTTTTGGGGGGATTATTGTGGTTTGTAAGGTCTCATTTATTCTTTGGATTCATCAATACATAAGTTTCTAGTGGGATATTGTTCTGTAGCAGGTAATGATTGTTTGTCAATATAAGAACAAAGGTTTGATTTACTGTTTATAATTGTTTATAACTGTTTTTCCTTTGCTATTGAAACATGTTCTAACTATATATATATATATATATATATATATATATATATATATTGACTTATTGGTAATGTTGGGATTACTGTTCTTCACTGGATTCAATTATCCATTGTTTAACAACATTTATAAGGCTTGAATGTCAATATAAGAGCAAAGTTTTGATTTACTGTGTATAATTGTTTTTCCTTTGCTGCTGAAACATATTCTAACTATATATATATATTGATTTATTGGGATCTATATTATATAGTTGAACTTTCAAAACTTCGAACCTCACATGACCGAACTTATATGAGTGAAGTTCAAAATATCGACTATATAATAAAATTAAAAAAAAAACTTACCTTACCACTCTGAGAAGGTGGCAAGCCCTCCTGCACCCCCACACCCCCTACTTAAATGTACCAACTCCGAGAACGCACTTCAGTGCAGAAAGGGAAAATTTCCCATTCTGCACGTGAAAAGCCGTTGACTTTCACCTTCGACCTTTCCAACATTCTATCATATGATGTAGACCAACTATGATTCAAACATCGGAATGGTTGCTCATCTAATATAGACCCAGTTTATTGGTATTGTTGGGCCTACTTTTCTTCATTGGGTTAAATTATCCATTATTTAACAACATCTGTAAGGCATACACAAATTGTTTTGATCCTTTCTAAGCCTTAATGGTATATTGTTATTGTATTAAGCATACTTATTAGCATTCTACAAGGCTTAAAGGAAATTGTTATTGTATTTTTTGGATTGGTTGAGCTGTTATTTATTTGCTTATTAGGGCCGTACCTTAGGCAGTATATTCTGCTGGTAGAGGCCATAGTTGGAAGATTTTTTGTAAGATTATGGATCTCATGACTATTTTTCAGGGCCTATCAGCCGATAAGGATGACATTGAGATTTCTGATACTACCAGATCCAAAACTGATGGTTTGTCATCAAATAGGGGTGACAGCTGTCAATCTTTGTTTGATAATATTTTCAAAAGCATGAAGTCTTTAAGATCAAGTGTTTGGCATACCAAGCTATTTAAAGCTTACATTCAAAAAGGTATTATGCCAAGGGGTTTAAGGGTTTGGATGAAACCACTAGTGGGCCAACTCAATGAAACATTGCTTACTACCTGGGCTAATATACAACAAAATTCCTCATTAGAATTTGTTAAAGCTTTATACGCTTTTCATGAATGGAGGGTGGAAACTTTGATTTCTGGGGTTTTGCAAATTTGTCAAGAGGCCAAACAATTTGAACATACATCTTCATACAGAGAATGCCTTAAGAAACTTAGTGGGGATTTGTTGTAGTTTGAAAAGGAGTTGAAGGAACGTAAGATCCATAAATTTAATAGGGTCTTTAATGATTACAGTCAGGGCCATCCCTTTAAACCAAGGAAAAATGTTAAATTCTTTAAAAATAATGAGTTTATCCCCAAAAATAAAAGGAAGAGGAAATCCATTCTTAGAAAAACAAATAGAGATGCTTCGGAGGATGATTTTTCATCTCATACCGGTATTAAAACAGATATTTTGCCAAACATCACCAGCGCATAAGCGCTGTCCTTCTACAGATGGCTCAATGGGTTTAGATAAGATCACTTTAAGGGAAGTAGGAAACGGGGGGGACGTAAACATAAATCTAGGGTTCAGTTCAGGTTTAACATTGGAGAAGATGCTACAAATATTGGAACCCAAAAATGTTCAAACAATGTCATAAATATCTCTTCTGTGGTTCTATCTGCTGTTGAATATGGTCTACTGAATAAAGGGTTGAATTTTATACCTGGTTTTATGGTTTCTGAAAGTGATTTTGTACAAGATCTTTTGTCTTTTTGTCGGTTACTTAACCTTAAGGTACTTTTCAAATATTCTGATTATGTTGAAGAGTCCCAAGACATTGGATTTAAATTTCATCCCTCATCTTTTATACCACCAATGAATAAACATGTTGAAATTTTTCAGAAATGTATATTAAAAGAGCTACATTTCGATTTGGGCCTTAGTGAAGGGATGCTTTCCAACAATTTAAATCTACAGGAGAGGGAGGTACTCAGCTCACTTAGAAATAGGAAAGATTTGGTTATTATACAGGCCGATAAGGGGGTTCCATTGTAGTCATGGATTGGATTATGTATGAGGCTGAAGCCAATAGGCAGCTTAATGATAGAAGATTCTATATGATGATGCCCATTGACCCCACCCCACGGTTTAAAACAACAAATTGATGATTTTTTTGGATTTGGCTGTCGATGAGGGTATAATTGATGAGAAAACATGTCTTCATCTTAAGGTTAAGGAGCCGGCTTTACAATTTCTTTATCTGTTGCCCAAAGTGCATAAAAATATTCATAACCTACCTGGGTGACCAATTGTTTCAGTTAGGGGGTCA
Source organism: Protopterus annectens (assembly GCF_019279795.1). Taxonomy (NCBI): domain Eukaryota; kingdom Metazoa; phylum Chordata; order Ceratodontiformes; family Protopteridae; genus Protopterus; species Protopterus annectens. Next base: position 1,623,563,629 of record NC_056732.1, read on the forward strand.
TTAATGGAGCCCATTTCTGTATAGCTTACAAAATATCTTAAACCTCTTTTGCAAGCTGTTAGGGCTAGAATTTAAGATACTACAGAATTTCTAAATATCACTGCTGACATACAATTGGAAGATGAATGGTTGCTTTGCACTTTGGATGTTACGTCACTTTATACTAGCATTCCTTACTGGGCAGGGCTGTTGGCATTGGACTTTTGGCTTACTGAGTTGAGGTTATATAGTCCTGGTTTCAATACCTTCCTTCTTTCTTTAACTGAGCATGTGCTGACAAAAAATGTCTTTCTCTTCAATGGCAAATGTTATTTGCAGATGAGGGGTACTGCAATGGGGGCTTCTTTTGCCTCATTTATGCAGACCTCTTCATGGGATATGTTGAACACTTTATGATCTATGACAAAAGCCACAACATCTTCATTGAGGAGATCGACATTTGGAGAAGATTCCTGGATGGATGCTGGATGGTGTGGAAATCTGATGTTACATACTTGGAAGAATTTGAGCAATATTTAAATGAAAATAAATGGGGTATCCATTTTACAGTTAATTTTGATAGGAAATATATTTCCTTTTTGGATGTGAAGATTAACAAACAATATGATGGTACCCTTCAGAGTACAGTGTACAGGAAGCCATTTCATTCTAACTCCCTTCTACTTGCATCCAGCTGTCATCCAGGACATATTGTTAAGAATATTCCTAAATCCCAGTATATGAGAATTAGATGCATATGCTGCAAAGAAGTGGATTTTGTTCAATTTAATGAAGATTTAGCTAGGAGGTTTATGGAACGGGGATATTTGGCCAACAACCTAATCTCAACCAGTGATACAGTTGATAAGCTGCCCAGAGAGGATTTGCTAAGTTATCAGAGCCATAGGTCTAATAGTGGATCTAAAATTAGATTCACGACTACATTTGGTAGGAACACTAAACAGTTGACTTATCTGGTCCAGCGACATTGGGACATTTTGTTATCTGATGAGTATTTGGGGCAAGTACTAGATAATAGATGTGCCTTTTCCTTTCGTAGGGATGTCACTTTAGGTAGATACTTCAGCTTCTATAAAAACATCCTTTTTCCAATGAGAAGATTCAGCGCACATTGGATGGCACTTGATTATTTGGATGTTTCCCTTGTGAACATTGCAGTTTTTGTAGATATGTTCTCAAAACTAAGGAATTTACCATTAAAAATACTAAACATGTTTTTGAGATTCAGACATTTGCCAGTTGTAGTAGTAACTGGGTAGTGTATCTGGCTGTTTGCCATTGCTCTGCTTTTTATATCGGACAAATGTCCAGATCTCTTAAACTGCGTATTTTGGCACATTTAAGTAATATAAGAAATAAAGTTGTTACCAATGCACTCTATAAACCTACTCTGGTTCATAATACGGCCAATTTTCACTTTTTTTTGTTATTGATAAGGTTGGTAGCCTTAGATTTAATAAAACTGATTGGCATGAATTTTTAAACAAGAAAGAAAAAGCATGGATAATTAGACTGGGTGGGTTATCCCCCCCTGGTCTGAATGAACATCTGTAAAAATATATGTTTGTTGTCCTATATGGTGGGTCAAATACATTATGTATAGCTATTTATATGTTTTATTATTAGGTATGTTAATTTATGACTTGCGTTTTTTGGAGCAATTAGGTGGTTAATTGCTGGAGATTTTGTATTGGTGATGAGGGTGACTGTTTTTATATATAAAGAAACACCATTGGTTGCTTGATGACATTGAGAAAGGCTTTTGGGCCAAAACGGGTTTGTGTGTTAAGATTTAGGAGGTTTTGTGCCTTCCTAATATGTACTAACATGTATTAAAATGGATCAAGAATAAGAATAAGACTTAATAAAGTCTTGGAATATCCATATAGTGCTGGCTGTCTTCATTTTTGTGTTTCCTGATTTTTGTCCTTTGCATTTGTCGTCCGTGCGAAGCTACGTGTTTGGTTTGTTCAGATACTATATTAAAACAAATGACAAAAATGTAGGAGATGGTGAAAATAGTAAACAAAGAACAGTAAACATATTACTTTATTAAGTGTAGGGCCAAGGTTTAGAATAGCCTATCTCAGGCACATATATTGCAAGCAGAGAGACAGCATCTCCAGAATAAATAACTTAATTTATAGTTAAAATGCCACATTGTTGCCCATTTGAGGCACTTAGCCTGATGTGATTTGCAAAAAATAGCAAGGTATGCATAGCTTATTCTTCCTTTGGAAATATTACTAAAAATATTCTGATGCATTATATTCTGTAAGCAAGTAAAATATTGCATATTTAATTCAAAATGTTAAATTAGTATGCAGTGCTATCAGTAGGCTTGGCACAATGTTTGCAGAATTGGAAAACAGTTATTTATACCTTTTCTCGCAGATCTGTAACTTTGTCAATAAAATCAGACATTGGTGTTCTGTACTTATCTTAACATTCATCTGCTGTAAAATATTGATTAATACCTGGGCAATAGTACTGGAGTTCAATGACAATTACCAAACATTTAGATTCACTCACTTCTCTCTGACACACAACTTTCCATTCATAAATAATATAATAATATTGTTTACTTCTTGTTGGCAGCTGTCCATACTGACTTAAAGAAAAAAATGAAAACTGTCTATCCTATATTGTAGTAACATACCATGGAGGCTCATCACCAAGATATGTATTGCATCATTGTAAAGACTACTTATCCCTTTCCTTTGTGGGTTGGGTTAAACTGTACACATAGGCCAGCAGATTTATAAACACTGTCTGCAGGCTCATGTGAGTTGTACACAGCCATGCATTAGGGTGAATCAGAACCACACACACACACACGCACGCACACACACACACACACACACACACACACACACACACACACACACACACACACACACACACACACACACACACACACACACACACACACACACATGCACACACACAGGTCTATATCACTTCATCAAAGTGACTAAATATAGAGTCCCTGTACATTGAACTTAATACTTCAAAAGCTAACTCCATTGAATGTTCACGTCCACAACATTTTTCTCAGGGAAACTAACTAGTTGGCCATCATTGAGAATTTGCCCTTTTCCCCACTGTAGTGTGATCTTGGAGTTGGTATATTTAGGTAGGGGGGTCTGGTGGGGCACAGCGCCCCACCTGGGTGGGTTTTAAATAATTTGGCTGTTGTGATGGTTGCTAGTAGGTCCAATAGTTCGTTTCCCTGGGAAAAATTTTTGAGGAAGTGAACATTCGATGGAATTAGCTTTTTATTTATTAAGATAGGGATTCAATGTTTAGTCACCACCCCCCCACACACATACACACACACACACACACACACACACACACACACACACACACACACACACACACACACACACACACAGTGTTCCACCAACAAACATCTGTACTGGGTATACTATGAAGTATTCTTAGTAGTGTAACCAATGTCTATGGGGGGGGGGGGTCAGGGAGAGCGGGTGTGTTGCAATGTTTCACTTTTGTCACAACACATAGCCTGTATGGCATCCCTATCCACACATTCAATGTGTATATTTCCTTTTTATATACATGTGCACACTACTTTCCGTCAATAAATGTATCCAATCCGAATGAACATGGTGGAAATAATGCATTCTCAAGGAATGTCTGAGCAACAATCCCATGTACATGGTAGTGCTGGTATAGGCCTCCTGCTTCCAGTCATGGTAAGGACTCATCCATAAACATTGGGCTGACCTGCCATTTCCACAAAATTTTATGTGTTGGCATACTATGCTAATGAAAGGATCAAGTAATGCTGCAGTTCTCATGGGTGGAACTGAACTGCATCACTGTGAATGGGGTGCAGTAGTTTGTGATTGTGTTCATGTGTCGCTATGTCCAGTACACTCTCATACAGAGGCTCTGACACAGCATTTTCTTCTGAGTACTGTTGTGTAATTTTATACTGATGTCGATGCTTCCCGTTGTCCATGCCGGTAGTGTGATATCCCTGCACTGGCCCAGTAATCAAGGAGCCTCAATCCTCTCCACTGGTAACAGTGGGGGGCATACACAATGGGAGGATGACAAGTACACACACAGTAAAGTACAAATTCCCTGAAGAGCACACAGAGATCACAGTCAGTCTGGGGCTGTTTTCTCCTTCTTTCTCCAGATCCCCAATAAGACTCCCCACTGGCACAGCTATATGGTTAAGATATCAGCTGAGGGGTCAAGCCAAGACCTCCAGCACCCTCTCTATCCAGCCAGTGCTTTGTGTGTCTGCCCAAGTAGCAGACACACCCACACTTTGAGATTTGATTTATATACAAACACACACACCTGGGGAAGGCTGGCACAGGTTTACTAGCTATGCCCCTTTCTGCCTAGACTGTAAGGTGGTAATTACTGCCATCAACCCCTACTTATCAGCTACTTAAAGGCCCTTACAAAGCATGACCAATCCTACTGTGTAGTGTTACTGTTATCCAAATGGTAAGTGTGACCAAGACTTAGGCTTTTTAGGAGTGGCCTGTACAGTGTCACGAAATACATATGTAAGTACTCTAAGAGCTGAAATATATCTCACAAATATCAGCCACAAAGATAGGTTTAAAGATATTTAATAATAAATAATAAAAGAACAAGACAATACTCAAACAATACATTCACTACAGAGGTCAGAATCACAGGAAATAGTTTAAAACAACATTGCAGGATAGTCTCAAATAAATATAGAAAACATCTAACCTATCTATATCTAAGAGATACTATGCCCTAAGACTTACTCACAGACAACATGCAGGCAGAAGTGCTGATGCTGGATGTTTCCAGGTCCAAGAAAAGATACTAAATGCACAGTCTTTCTCTGAGAGTGTTCTTAAATTAATAATTAACATTACTGCTGGGTTAGCTCAGGTGACATCACTCCTTGTCACCTGCCTTCAGTTCCCAGGCTAACAAAAACTTACATTTTTGCATTTCTACGTGAAAAATACATATCTCTCAGATGTTTGCTCAGAACTGGAAGTCATAAAACAATTGAACTCTTTTACATTTGAAACCTAGTAATTATTTCTGTTTCAAGACAATAGGAAAACCTCTAGCTCTCGACATTATGTCTGCTTACTGAGAGATAACATAATCGTAAAACACTTTACTTTTCAACTTATTTTCTTGAAGTTTTGCAAGTTAACTCTGTATGTTCCAGCTTTTACTATCAAAACATACATTTGCACAGGTATATAGTTTATATACACATTTCTTTTCTTTTCCAGTAGGGTACACTGTGGTTACATTCTTGAAGCTCAGTACATAACATACAGTTCAACACACATTTCTGCACCAGTAGTTTAATATTCTAACACTGTAGTGCAGTATAAGAGGGGTTGCTTTACTTCTGAGCATGCTATCCTTTAAATGAGATGTTAAGGTGAAGTTCCATCTGCCTGAATTGGTGATAGTTCAGGTGGATATAAAAGATCCCATATCACTTATCAAAAAAAAGAATTCTGGAATTTTCCAGGTGCTGTGACCAAATTTCCCCAATTGGTTATGAATACCACCTTGGGTCTCTCCTGACAAGAGGATACTGGCCCGGTGAGACTATCTTGGTCAACAATGAGTAAATAATACACATGTGCTACTGAGCACAGCATCAGCTTTTGCTGTCCGCATGGCAGCTTATATTTCTGTTTTAGTGTGGTTAGACTGCACTTGCCCTTCTTTAAATTATGTGACATGCACTACACATGTTACTCTGAGTTGCATGTTTGTAAATCTCAGATGTTGCTGTGAATTTTAATTGGTATGTCTACTGTTTACCTGGCATTTTCCAGGTTTGCTGTTCAGTGCTCTTATATCATTATGTACTAGAGCTACAAATTGCATATGCGTGGGTAGTACCATTTTGTTTCCCAAATGTTTTCAAAAAAATCATAGAATCATAGAATATACAAGGCAACTGGGCTCACTTAACATTTGCCCCTTGCCAGTACCCACCTTTACACCGTAGCTCCTATTTCAAGGCCAGTCATTCAAGGGGTGTATTTGTGGATAAACCATACGGTTCTTTCTTTCTTTTTTGAATGCAGAAAATGTGTTGCATTGTTTAATTTTAAGTAGAAGTTTGCTCCAGGGGCATAAGTACTGCATGGCAAATCTCTCCCTCTCTTTCTCTCTCCCTCTCTCTCCACTGTGTTTTGTTTTAACAAGCTGAGAAGTTTGTGCAGGTGGAGTTGCCTGATTAGGGTGGCTGCCTCCAACAATAAATATTTGTGTCATTTTGTTGCATTGGTGTTTATTTTCACAGACTTTGCAATGCAAACTGTTTAGTTGCCATTTTTTTGGTTTTGCTGGTGGTCCGGAACTGATGATTGATATTTATTTTTCTTTCTTTTTTTTTTGTATGGTGGACTTGGACCCATTTTCATGCATATATTTTGTCATAATTCTCGTTCTGCACAAATGCATACTTATATAAAGTCTATTAACCAGTGGGATATTAGTTTAAATAATTTTATACTCTTCATATCTATTTAATAACAGAACATTTCTTTCTTTGCTTTTACACAGCTGATAAGATCTGTTTTCCTTTCTTGATTAACAGCCACCCCTCTACTTGGTAGAATAAGGAGGGGGTGCCGCTGTTATAAAATCATTGTGCAGTTTTGAGATCTTAGAAAAGATCTGACCTGAATAGTTTGTTTTTGATTAAATTACTTCATTACATGTACTACAACCACCTGTATTCACTAATGTGTAGAACTTAGTTTGATTTGCTTATTGGTTTGACATGGTTTGTTAATTCTCGGCTCCCTGTTTTAGCATTTGATAATTTAATTGCCCCTTTTATCATTGCTGTCAGCCTTCCATGTCTAAAAAGTGGAACACTGCCTCTTACAATGTGGAACAAATGGGCATAAAGAGGAACATTTATTACAAACTTGAAGTTAAAAGCTCTCAGCATGATTAATAATGGATTCTTTATACTTACAAGCAATTATTCTGGTAAATTAACATGATTAAATATTATTTGGCATTAATATTAAAAATATAACAATGAATGTATGACAGAATTGGAATTTTTAATGCTTAAAATTAGGAACGTTCCTCATAATTAGATACATTTGGGAGCTATGCTTTTTAATGCAATAGTGGCAGTATAGTATTAAACTGGTCTTTTAAGTGAAAACACTCAGTACTCTTTCTTTCTTTTACATATTACATACAACTTCAATGGATATTTTTGGAGTGTAACATTTGGTCATTTAGTCACTGTAATTCTGTAATTGCTTCAGCAGTGTATACATTTTGCTATCTGAAATTCTTGCAGCATGAGTAGTTGTTGCCTAAATTTTGAAAAAAGAAATGTATGTGTGATGCAAACTCTGCACCAAGTCAAACTGCTCCATAAATCCTTGCAAGCTCTATACAATATCACCTAATTTCAGAATCTAGCCGTGTTTGTTGTCCTACAAGCATATCACATGCCAGTTGCTGATATAAATTTTAGCAAATGTCTGTTGCTATGGGCAGTTATTTTTAGCCCCCCCCCCCATTTTATCATTGCACTAACTGAATGCCTATTTTTTATTAATTGTTGAATATAGAAGGTTGCTGCACACATGAGCTGACCTCCTTGTCATTTTCCACTAGTTGTCACATGGTCCATTCACTACAACACGCTTTTAAATGAACAAAGACCATGTGGTTAAATTCATATTTCTCTCACAGTGGTTTCTGTTTAACTAGCATGTTAGTACTGTGCATTCTGTCCATGTGTGAACTGAACTTTTGCAAGAAACGGTGCTTAACCTAGATAACTAATGTGCTGAAAAACAGGTCCTTGGAAAACAACAACATGGGATGGAAGAAAGAGAGAGAAAGAAAACTGTTTTAAACAGCATGCAGGGTTACAAGCTGGCAAGATATGACACTTTATGCAACTGAAAGTGTAAAATACTTGTTCTCCCTTTTTCTAAAATAATATGAACTTGAGCTCCTTTTTTAATTAAAATCGGTCTGTTTTTTTTCAGCTTAACATTACCCAGTAGACTAAAATGGTTTTGTTCTCTGTTCAACCTACAAGAGATAATAAGCAGGACAGACATAACTTTTTGCATTTAGAAAATAAATACTGTACAAAATATGAGCAAAGGAACGCTGCTATGTTAGCACTTAATCTTTTTATATTTGTACTGAGCCTCACTGAGCAGAGTGACATAGCAAATTTGCTGGATGACAAATTCAGCTCAAACTTTATCCTCCACTCCCCCTGCCTCCCCCCATGAAATATCTACTAGCATAACTCATTTCGACTATTAACAGGGAGCAGGTCCTTGTGGCACTCACTAAGGTCAAACATACAGCCTAAAGGGGCCCCGACAATATTCCAGGATGCCTTATATATAGCTTGAAGCCTGTCAGGACCAACTGAGTCACTTTTCCACTATAGAGTCAGAACAAGCATTGTACCATGTGAATGGGACACACCACTGGCTACCCCACTTCATATAGGCAACTGTCAGACACTTGACTGAACCCAGTTTGGCTTTCTTGAGAAAAGGTCATGCCTGCTAAACCTGGTGGACTTCTTTGAGAAGGTCACCAAGGCAATGGATGATGGGAAAATGGTGAATACTGCCTATATGGACCTGGCAAAGGCATTCAGTACAATTCCACACATAGGTATAGTTGACAGACTCACTGAACTGGAAATAAACCTCTATATAAATTGCTGGATTGCTAGCTGGCTCACAGACAGGAGCCAAGAAGTTAGGGTTGGTGATACTACCTTCAATAAGAGACCGGTCACCAGCAGGATACCTCAGGGATCCATGCTGGGACCACTACTATTTGGAATCTACTTCTCAGAGGTAAATGCTAATGTCAGGGGCCTTTGGCTGATCAAGTATACAGATGGCTGCATATTGAGAGCTATCATAGACCCCCCACATGTCACAAACATCTTACAAGAGGGTCTAACACAAATGACAGGCACTAAAGTCACATACTGAAGCTCAATGCCAAGAAATGCATTAAAGTACCCTTTGGGAAAACTTCCACCCAGTCTAATTATTCTATCAATAAGACACCCCTAAGAGTTGACCCCATAGTCAGGGATCTGGAAACATATGTAGACAGCAATCTTGCCTTTGACTTACATATTGCAAAAGTAATAAGAAAATCATTCCATGTCATTCAGCTTAAAAGTAAGGGCATGGCATCCAGGTCCAAGGAAGTCATCGTGTCACTTTATTTTGCCCTTGTCAGGCTCATCATTAAGTATAATGTCACCTTAGTCATCTACCTGACCAGACATATGCAACTGTTGTAACACCCACAAAGGTTCCTTACCAGGAAAATCTGGGATGTAAACACCTTCTCCTATACAGATCACCTTAAAGCCCTATCTCTATATTCTATCTCCTACAGGTTACTGAGAGGCAATCTATGCCTGGGATGCAATGCATCCTCAGGTCCAGCACTGATGGACCTTCTGCCCATCCACAAAATTAACAGTATCAGAAGCACCAGATCCAAGGATTTAAATTTTGCTTGTGACATAAATAAGACATATTAGCACAACAGATATGTGTTTCAGAGAATCCCCATAATCTGAAACAGGCACCATGTCCATGTGAAGCAGAGTGCATCCATAACTCTATTCCTTGACTAATGGATAGGAAATCAGAAGTTGGATGAACGCACTATATTAAACTTTGAACAATAGTCCTGTTCTTGGCCTCTTAACTATGCTATTTTTTCAGTGGTTTTTGCTTTCTAAGTTGCCATTTTACCACTGGTGCATCTGTCTAATTTTTATAGTTGTCTGCTGTAGGGCTCTGTGTGTGGTCAAATTGTAGCAACTAGTTTGCTACAGTTTAAAAGAAAAAAACAATTCCTTTTGGAAGGTCTGTCAGTGCTTCTGATACTGTTAATTTTGTGGATGGGCAGAAGGTCCATCAGTGCTGGACCTGAGGATGCATTGCATTCCAGGCATAGATTGCCTCTCAAAACCTGTAGGAGACAGAATATAGAGATAGGGCTTTAAGGTGATCTGTATAGGAGAAGGTGTTTATATCCCAGATTTTCCTGGTAAGGAACCTTTGTGGGTGTTACAACAGTTGCATATGTCTGGTCAGGTACATGCTGCAAAGGGCATTATGCTTAATGATGAGTTGGGAGGGTGGCTTAATGGTTAATGTGCCTCACAAACCCAAGGTGCAGGGTTTGAGTCTCACAAGGGATAATTGGCTAGGCTTAAAATGGCTTGCAAGGGCAGTTAGCTTAGTACTAAACTATGAATTATAAATGATCTCTTCTTTTTTAAATAAAACCTGAGCACTGTAGCACAACACCCTAATAATGAGTAATTGCAACTACCCCACTATTAACTGGGAAAACTACTCATGTTCCAACTCTTTTGCTCAACGTTTTCTGGAATTCATAAATTCCAATGCCTTGGATCAACTTATCCACACTCCCACCAGGGGCAGCAGTATCCTAGACCTGGTCGTTACCAACATGGGTGACCGGTGTTCACACCAAAGGTCAATTCCTCATTGGTCAGATCCGACCACAAGCTAGTTACCCTAGACATCCACATCCCACCCCCACTAGGGAAACTACAGTAAAATATTTCTACAAAGCTAACTTCACGCTTCTTAAGACAGAAGTGGCAAACTTCGCGACACCCATGCAGATGGACAATAGAGGTACTGCTGAATCCTACACAAATGCACTTTATAAGCACGTACATGAGTGCATGGATTGTGCTATCCCTAACAGAACCAAGATGCTATTCTCCAAAAAAATGAAGCCAATTTGGTGGTCCCCTGCCATAAACAAACTCCACAACAGAAAAAAGAAACTGTTGCAAAAAAGAGTAAAATCCCATTATTGGAGGAACTCCCTGGTCAGCCTCAGTAAGAAGATGAGATCCGTCATAAAATGCTCCAAAGCTAGTTATGAAAACAAAATCGCCACTGATTCTAAAGACAACCACAAAGCATTCTATAGCTATGTCAAGCATCTCACTGGCAACACTCAGATCTGCTCTGAGTTACAGCACAATGGCACTAAATATACAGAACCAACTGATATTGCCAACATCCTGGCAGATAGGTTCAGTGCTAACTTTACCCCCTTCTCACCCCCTAAAGGACCCATCTCTATACTGGAAGAATGCAAAGTTCCTGTAATCATGGCTGCACAGGTAAAAACCACACTCTCCAAATCCAAGAACACAGCATCCATGGGACCTGACAACATCCCAGGTTGCATTCTAAATGAACTACAGAATGAACTGGCACCCCACCTAAGTACCATGTTCAATCATAGCCTCACCTCAGGCTTTGTGCCCACTGAATGGCACACAGAGACAGTTATCCCACTCCACAAAGGGGGAGCCAGCATGAACCCTGGGAACTACCACACCATTAGCCTGACTAGCCTGGTCTGCAAGGCCATGGAATGTATCATCATGGAACTTATAAACAAAGACATTGGTAATCTCCAAACTCTGGACCCTACCTAGTTCGGGTTTGTAAAAGACAGATCATGTCTCCTAAACCTGACAGACTTCTTTGAAGCAGTCACCAAAGCTGTAGATGAGGGCAAGGTGGTTTACACAGCCTATCTAGATCTCGCCAAGGCTTTCAACACCATCCCCCACTCTGGAATTATAGATAAACTCAGTAAACTAGGTATAAATTCCTATGTCACAAGATGGGTTTCCAACTTGCTCACTGACAGAACTAGCAGACTCCAAATCCGACTTCAGACCAGTGACAAGTGGAGTACCATAGGGTTCAGTCCTGGGGCCTCTTCTGTTTGGTATCTACTTCTCTGAAGTACAGGCTAACACAGAAGGTGTTTGGGTAACAAAGTTCACAGATGACTGCAAGCTAGGAACCATAATCGAATGTCCTAATGATGTGGACATCCTACAAAAGGGCCTCACTGAGACAGATGCCTGGTGTCAAAGCCATGGCCTTAAGCTCAATGCCAAAAAGTGCATTGTCATCCCCTTTGGTAAAAACTCTGTACCCATGAACTACCACATAGACAGCAGTCTACTTAACACTGAAAGTGTCATAAGAGACCTTGGGACACAGGTGGACAGTAGTCTCTCCTTTGATAATCACATTGCCACAGTAGTCAAGAAATCCTTCTAAGTGGCACATCTCATCGCAAAAGGTTTCTCATCCAGGAAAAAAGAGGTCATTGTTCCCATCTACTCGTCACTCATTAGACCCATTATAGAGTACAATGCCTCTTTTGGTATTTACCTCACAAGACATCTACAACAAATGGAAATGCCGCAGAAATACCTCACAACGATGATTACCAGCCTCAAACAAATGCCCTATGCAGACTGTTTCAAAAAACACCAGCTTTACTCCGTCACATATCGCCTACTCAGAGGCGATCTCTGCCTAACATACAAAGCTATGTCAAACCTAGAGCTGTTGGACATGCTCCACTTAAAGAAATCCCAATCCCTCCGAGCTACACGCTCTAGGGACTTAAACCTTGTCACCACAATAAGCAGAACATGCTGGAGGGATAGATTCCTGTCCCAGAGACTCCCCATACTCTGGAACAAACTACTTGTCTATATCAAACAAAGCTCCTCATTAGCACTCCAAGAAAAATCTTGATAATTGGACGGGAAACAGGAAATTCACCCTGGGGATCACTTCTGTGGCTCTGCTCGACCGTGCAACAGGAAAATAATTTTCTTGGATGGCAAAAGCCATGGTACCTTTTTGGCTAGGCTTATATACGGCCAATAGACTAGTACCTACCTATGAACCTATGAAGAGCTGAGGGGTGGGGCCCTGGTTCGTAGCACTGGTTCAGGGCACTGTTTGAACCAGCTACAGTTCTGTCTCTCCACCTACATAACCTCTAGAGGCTTCCTAACTAACATACCCCCTCCTAATAAAACACATATGAGGAATACAATGGGGTTGGGGTGCAAGGCTGGTCTTATAAAGGCCCTGGTAGTCATTAGCCTAGTATATACTTATGAACCTAAAAGAAAAGGGTAAATTTCCATACATGTGGCCTGGCAAGCTCTGGAGCACTGAGAAATGAAGACCTGACTGTGGTCCCAGTGAGCCTGCTTTAGGCAGTCAGCCTTTTAGTGGGTCTGTGTGTCATAAGAGCCAGAGGGAAAAAGGTGGACAAGAGTAGATGATGTTTGCTTTCAGGAGGGGTGATTTATTGATTTACCTATCTATCTATTTATCTAGCTAGCTGTATCCATCTATTTAATTTTATAGATACATAACCTGGACTGATAAGCTCTTCTTCACTCTGACCTAGCTATAGAAATAAAGAACAGAAAAAAAGGTCAAAAACAATGATTTGACAATATTGCAGCACACACAATAAAAACAGATTTACAAGTGGTTATCTTAGTGCTGGTTTTGCACATTGTGCCTTTAGATTCACCCAGAGCGCCCTAGGCGACTGCCTATGCCTTCTAGCTTCAGCATTACTGTTTCAATTAATGTAATACATATATATATATATATATATATATATATATATATATATATATATATATATATATATATATCTATATATGGGTCTACTGTAAAAGACCGAAAATCCACTTGTTCGAAAAAGAACAGTGGATACTCGGTTATGTGAAAGAGCACTTAAGCGAAAGTGCACTTCCGCGAAGCACGGTTCAACGAACCATTCAGGGAAACTGAAACGCCGAGGCACACTATAGTGGGGAATAGGGAATTTACCTGTTCCCCACTGTACTATGATCTCGGAGTTGGTATATTAAAGTAGAGGGGGTGTGGGGGCAAAGCCCCCCACTTAATGCAATGTTAGTGTTTTCTGTTTTTTTTTTTATCTTTTTATTGGTTCGTTGAACTATGTTTTGCGAAAGTGCACTTTTGAATAAGTGCACGTTCGTGTAACTGAGCAGTCTACTGCTCTTTTTTGAATAAGTGCTATTCGATTAAAAGCAGTAGACCCATATATATATATAGAGATATATATATATATATATATATATATATATATATATATATATATATATATATATATATATATATATATATATACACACACACGCACGCACACACACACACACACACACACACACACACACACACACACACACACACACACACACACACACATATATATATATATATATATATATATATATATATATATATAGCTCCACTACCAAATTTTGAAATTTCAAAACATCTAACCTCTGATTACTGAAGCCCAGAGGATCAAGGTTTTGAAATCATCATCATCATCTTCTTTCGGCTGTTCCCATTAGGGGTCACCACAGCGGATCTACTGTTTCCATTTCTTCCTGTCCTCTGCATCATGCTCTTTTACACCAACCGCCTACATGTCCTCTTTCACCACATCTATAAACCTTATCTTAGGCCTTCCTCTTTTCCTCTTACCTGGCAGCTCCATCCTTAGCATCTTTTTCCCAAAATACCCAGCATCCCTCCTCAGCACATGTCCAAACCAACACAATCTTGCCTCTCTTGCTTTGTCTCCGAACTGTCCAACCTGAGCTGACCCTCCAATATACTGATTCCTAATCCTGTCCAGCCTAGTCACACCCAGTGCAAATCTTAACATCTTTAACTCTTCTACATCCAGCTCTGACTACTGCCTTTTTGTCAATGCCACTGTCTTCAACCCATATAACATAGCTGGACTCACTACCCTCTTGTAGACCTTCCCTTTCACTCTTACTGGTACCCGTCTGTCACAGATCACTCCTGACACTCTTCTCCACCCATTCCACCCTGCCTGTACTCTCTTCTTCACCCCTCTTCCACACTCACCATTGCTCTGAACTGTTGATCCCAAGTACTTAAACTCATCCACCTTTACCAACTCTACTCCCTGCATCCTTGCCATTCGTCTACCCTCCCTAACATTTACATTTATATTCTGTTTTAGCCCTGCTGACCTTCATTCCTCTCCTCTCTAAAGCATATCTCCACCTCTCCAGGGTCTCCTCAACCTGGTCCCTACTCTCACTACATATCACAATGTCATCTGCAAACATCATAGTCCACGGGGCCTCCTGTCTGATCTCATCTGTCAACCTGTCCATCACCACTGCAAATAAGAAAGGGCTCAGAGCTGATCCTTGATGTAATCCCACCTCCACCTTAAACGTATCTGCCACTCCCACCGCAGTCCTCAACAATGTCACACTACCCTCGTACATATCCTGTACCACTCTTACATACTTCTCTGCCACTCCCGTCTTCCTCATACAATACCACAACTAGGCACCCTGTCATATGCTTTCTCTAAGTCCACAAAGACACAATGCAACTCCTTCTGACCTTCTCTGTATTTCTCCAATAACACACTCAGAGCAAATATTGCATCTGTAATGCTCTTTCCTGGCATGAAACCATACTGCTGATCACTAACCATCACCTCCCTTCTTAACCTAGCTTTGACTACTCTTTCCCATAACTTCAAGCTGTAACTGATCAGTTTTATCCTTCTGTAGTTACTGCAGCTCTGCACATCACCCTTATTCTTAAAGATAGGTACCAAAACACTTTTTCTCCACTCCTCAGGCATCCTCTGACTTTCCAAAATTTCATTAAACAATCTGGTTAAAAATTCCACTGCCATTTTACCTAAGCACCTCCATGCTTCCACTGGTATATCATCTGGGCCAACAGCCTTTCCATTCTTCATCCTCTTCATAGCTGACCTTACTTCCTCCTTGCTAATCTGTTTCACTTCCTGATTTACTATCCTCACATCATCCAACCTTCTTTTTCTCTGATTCTCTTCATTCATCAGCCCTTCAAAGTACTCTTTCCATCTACTCAACACACTCTCCTCACTTGTGAGTATGTTTCCCTCACTATCCTTTATCACCCTTACCTGCTGCACATCTTTCCCAGCTGGGTCCCTCTGTCTAGCCAATCGGTACAGGTCCTTTTCTCCCTCTTTAGTGTCCAATCTCTCATACATCTCTCCATATGCCTTATCCTTAGCCTTCACCAACTCTCTCTTTGCCATGCGTCTCATCTCCTTATACTCATATCTACTTTCTTCATCTCTTTGACAATCCCACTTCTTCTTCGCCAGCCACTTCCTTTGTATACTCTCCTGTACTTCCTCATTCCACCACCAGGTCTCCTTGTCCTCCTTCCTCTGTCCAGATTTCACACCAAGCACCTTTCTAGCAGTCTCCCTTACTAGCTCTGCTGTAGTTACCCAGCTATTTGGTAACTCTTCACTGCCTCCCAGTGCTTGTCTTAACTTTTCCCTCAACTCCACCTCACAATCATCCTTTTTAACTACTACCATTTAATCCTTCGCACTGCTTTCACACTCCTCCTCCTCTTCTTGATCACCAACATCATCCTACAGACCACCAATCTATGCTGCTTAATTACACTTTCCCCTGTCACCACTTTACAGTCTCCAATCTCTTTCAAACTGGCCCTCCTACATAGGATATAATCCACCTGTGTGCATCTTCCTCCACTCTTGTATGTCACCCTATACTCCTCCCTCTTCTTAAAATACGTATTCACCACAGCCATGTGCATCCTTTTCGCAAAATCCACAATCATCTGACCTTCTGCATTTCTCTCCTTAACACCATACCTACCCATCACTTCCTCATCTCCTCTATTCACTTCACCAACATGCCCATTGAGGTCCGCTCCAATCACTTGTCTCTCACCCTTGGGTACACTCACCACCACTTCATCCAACTCACTCCAAAATTTTTCTTTCTCATCTATCGCACACCCAACTTATGGAGCATGTGCACTAACAACATTCATCATTACACCATCAATTTCAAGCTTCATAAACATCACTCTATCAGACTCTGTCTTCACCTCCAAAACACTCTTGGCATACTGTTCCTTTAGGATAACCCCTACCCCATTTCTCCTGCCATCCACACCATGATAGAACAATTTGAACCCACCTCCTATACACCTGGCCTTACTTCCCTTCCATCTGGTCTCTTGCACGCACAATATATCAACCTTCCTTCTCTCTATCATATCAGCTAGCTCTCTCCCTATACCAGTCATACTGCCAACATTCAAAGTTCCTACCCTCACTAATACACTCCTAACCTTCCTCCTCTCTTCCTGCCTTTGGGCATGCCTTCCCTCTCCTCTTCTCCTTCGGCCAATAGTAGCCCAATTTCCGCCAGCATCCTGTTGGCTAACAGTACTGGTGGCAGTCATTGTTAACCCGGGCCTCGACCGATCCAGTATGGAAATATGAAATGTTCTCCACATAAGTAATTTGGCAGAGGTTTTACACCGGATGACCTTCCTGATGCAACCCTCCCCATTTATCCGAGCTTGGGACCGGCACAAAGAAATGCACTGGCTTGTGCATCCCCAGTGGCTTGAAACTAAAAAAAAAATACCCAGAACGTTAAAAGTTATAATTTCACATTTTTGCAGGGGGGGGCAAGCCTTGATCCTCTGGGCGTTGGTATTTATATATATAAAAAATATTTCTTAAAACTGCAGTGGCAGCATCTTCTCCTTTAAGGAGAAACATGAGTGCATTGCACGTACACCAGTGCAGATGAAGGCTCATTCCAAACTTTTGCATGGAATTTAAACTAGCGGTTGTGTTTAATAAGCAAGTGGGTGCATGTGTTCGTCTGTGTGTGTGTGTGTGTGTGTGTGTGTGTGTGTGTGTGTGTGTGTGTGTGTGTGTGTGTGTGTATGTGTGTGTGTGTGTGTGTGTGTGTGTGTGTGCACGCATATTCAACACATGAATCAACCACAGCTTACTTCACTAAGACGCGTGACTCAAAATAAAACATAAAAAAATGACCAAGTAGAAACTATCAAATTATTTAAAAGAGATAAAGCTTTCGGGATAACCCTTCTTCAGTATTCAGAACACATTTAAAACACCCTCTTTTATATTAAATAAAATTGCACATGACACAGCCAACCAATAGAATTAACTAACTAATTAACAAATTAAATACATCACCTTGAATACATTTCATAAAAAATTAATATTCCTTACATCTTTCATACAAAAAATAAAATTAAAAAAATGTCACTTAAATAAGTACGTTCAAAAAAACTTTCAAATAAACTTTTTCATTTATACTGTTTCTGTTTAGCAACCAAAATTGGTTTGATTGTTACCATATTGTTAAGGCCGGGTGGTTTATCTGCTTCCAGCTTAATAATACATCTATATACTGCCGTTTCTAATTTGTTATTAATATCTCCTTCTCTCAAACTTTTATATATTGCCTCTAATACCTTAAACTTAAAACAGTGAGATTGTCTCAATGTGGTGAATTGGCTGAAAATACTTCCAGTATATTAAGATATGTTACAACTTATAACAATATGACCAGGCAGGTGGAAACTATGATTCAAAGGAACTGGCGAATTTTGATGTCATTGCCTGAATTATCTGTCTTATTGGGTGCTACACCAAGATTTGCATATAGGAATAGTAGTAACCTCAAAAGACAGTTGTGTTATAAAGATTTTGATGACAACTTATTGGTTCCAGTAATGCATACATTTGGTAAAGCTCCCTGTTATAATTGTAGTTGCTGTGTGAACATCTGTAATGAGGTGCCCTTTCAACACCCAATAACTAAAGCAGTTTATGAAATTAGGTATCAAGTAACATGTGCAACTGCAATAGTCTATATAGCAACGTGTGTAGAATGTGAGGGATTCTGTGTAGGTAAATGCTCAAGGTGGTTGAGAGACTGCATTATTGAACATAAATCAAAGCTTAGGAGAGGGGTAGCAACCAATGCCCTAGTGAAGCATATGAATGAGAAGAGCCAATCTCACTGTTTAAGCTTAAGGTATTAGAGGTAATATATAAAAGTTTGAGTTGTTTGTTTAGCAAATGACTATCAGTGTTTGTGCTATTTTATTTCAATATATGTAATCATTGCAGAAGTAAATAAGAAAACAGTATGCATGGTGACAGGTTTGAACAGTGTTTATGGTAACGGGAGAGAAATAGCCAAGTAATGGAACACTGGAATGTTTGGGGAGGAAGCTGCTGATGGAGGGAGGGAGGGGGTTGCTGCAGGAGGGACTGCTCTGGGGGGGGCCCAGTCTATTACCTTGCCTAGGGCCCCATTAGACCATGATCCCATTCTGGATTCACCTAGCATGGAAGAAGCAGTAGTCTTAAAGATCAAGTACAATTCTTTTACCATTTCTTTTGGCTGTGATTATGCCCTCATCTTGTACAATTGGCTTTCTTGTTCTAAAATGTGTCATTTTTACTTCAGTTACTTCAGTGTACCTGTTTTTACTAAGTTTAATAAACTTGTATTTCTGTTTACTATATGCTGAGCAACTGTCCAATTACTTCCTAATTCCATGTCATCCAGCCCCACCTTCTGATGATGTATTAGGGGGGAGAAACAGTTTGTAATGAGTTGACATGTTTTCTGCAGTCTGCAGCAGATTTTATTACAAAGTAACCAGAATGCAGCAAACTAAACATAATCAGTAACACAATCAGACAATAAATCAATCAATAAATACAGCTATATTCAAGTGAAAGGTAACAAAAGTAAGGTGGAACTGGTTGTATGGATCTTAAGGTTCTTAGCATCATTTTAAAGATTAGAAACCTTTGCAGAAACTTGCATCTGAAAATCCAAGTTAAATGCACTTGCAGCCCTACAGATCATACACCATAGAGTAACCCCATCCTTCCTGCATTTTTCACTTCCATAGCACCTATCAATATCTCTCACAGGAACACAGGAATATACTAGGCAAGTGATCATGGGCACCATAAGGTGCCTAATGCTATACTCATTCCAAGCATTTAATAGTGTTCATCTCCCAAATTGAGCAGGGTTGTATTTGATAACACTAGATGAAATGTGTGTCTACCCATACAGTCATCAAGATTAGCCTTAAAGGTAGTCAAAGTAGGACTTTGTTTGACCTGTGCTGGTATCTTATTCCATGGGCTAGGAATCTGTCCAGAGAGTCCTATCTTATTTATTTGTTGGTGTAGATTTGGGTCCTTATAGTGGATATATGTAAAGCAAATGGTTTTGCAAAGAAACAGAAAGCCAAATAGGACAGGGTCTGTCATGGCTCAAAAAGCAAGACATAGGTCACCTCTGAGCAACCTATAAGCTACTGAGTATAAGAAGAGTCATGCTAATTTATCAGGGTAGTCTAAAGTTTCAAAACCTTTCATTTTTTTGTTAGAAAACTCTGGGGCCTCTCCAGTTGAGCAAGATGCTTGGAATTGTAAATGCCAAAGGGAGCATTGTATACAATAGTAGGTCTGATAAGGGAAAAGTACAGTGGTAAGATAGATTACTTTGATCTTGAAGATACTCCTTTGGGAATCACCAGGGCCAGATAGAAGGATTTCCTGACTTTGGTGGAAACATGATGATAGAATGAGAGAGAGAGAGAGAGAGCGAGAGAGAGAGAGAATCTATCCACATAAGTACTGTCGCTCTTTGTCTGTAATATATATAACAAGAAGGCGTGGGGTTTTGTTCAGATGCTTTGATACATACAAACACATCAGTATGAATAGCAGCATCATTAAATATGACGAACTAGTTAACAGACAGACCTTCCATACATACATGCTTACATCTCAACAACTACTACAAAATGGCAGTCTAGCTTGCACATGCTCAGTATTTATACACTTGTGTAAGCCCTTGGATAGCTTCTTAAAGGTCTATACACACATACTGATCTACATCCTCCCTTTTAAAAAGATTCCCTTTGAAAAATGCATTACAATATACATCGGAAACAAAACACAATGTTCATGTCCAAGTTGCTTCATATCTGCTACAGGGTTTGGGGATTCAACCATATCTCATAACATAACAGTTGGGACTAAATTTAGCAACAGGGACAGTCTGCAGTGCACATCTCATATACGGAACTTCTATATTCATCACAGGAACAGGAATGTCCTCTGGAACTTCCTCTGGAATTGGAACACCAGACAACTCACTTTTAGATAAAGAGTCTTTCTCACAGGCTATCTGCTGTTGTATAGGCTCAGACACTGGTCTCAAATGTTTCCGATTCCACCTAAAAGATGCTCCTTCTAATTCTATAATGAACGATCTCGGCTCTGGACCAATATTCTTCATGACACCAATCCGATCATAACCTTTGAATGTTTGCATTCTTAACACTTCTCCCTTTTGTAATGGATTGAGCAATTTACTGGTCTTGTTGTAGTAGGACTTCTGGGATATGCGTTTCTTCAACAGATTGGTTTTCACTGATCTGTTGTTCTTGACACATGCAACCAACAATTGACTACTGATTTGTAATGTCATTCTGGTTTGTCTCAACAGAAGTCTCTGAGCAGGTGAATCAAGATGTTTATCATGTGGAACATTTCTGAGATTGAAGAGATACAGGAAAACATCACTATTGTCTCATTTTGACTTCTCAAGTAACTGTTTTGCACTTTGAACTGCATGTTCTGCCAAATCATTTGATTGCAAGTACTCTGGACTACTTGTGATATGAGTAAAGTGCCATTCTTCAGCAAGTATTTTGAACTGTTGGCTTGTAAATTGTGTGCCATTGTCAGAAATAACTTTGTGCAGGCTAACATGAACAGCAAAATGATGCTTCAGCTTAGAAATGACAGTACTGGATTTTAGGTTTGGAAGAAAGTCAATCTCGAACCAAATGGAGTAAGAATCTACTAACACCATATAATGTTGACCATTACACTCTAAGATATCGGTGACTACTGTTGACCAAGATAGTTACAGAATCTGGTTAAGCTGAAGTGGTTCCTTCTGTTGATAAGGCTTTGTACTACTACACACTGAACAAGAATAATACTCATGGTTTTTCATTTATGACGCTTAAAGTTTTACCATCTGGTGTGATGTTAGGTGATAACAGGAATGCCTTGGAAAAAATAGAACAAAAACGGATAGCTTTATTACAAGCTGATAAGATGCAAAGCCTCAATGAAGTTCTGCCACTTAAACCTTTTTTGAGAGATAGAAAGTTGACAGTTTATTGCTGTTTTTTTTTTTTTTTTTTTTTTTTTAATTATTATTATTATTATTATTATTTATTATTTATATGTTCTTTATGTTAGTGGGGTTGGTTATGGAATGACTTTGTTGAGTTAAGTGAGGGTTATACACCATGGGTGAGGTCAGTTTTGTCTATATAGTATATGGCACTTACTGTAAAGTTATGTGGTCAATATGCTTGCCTTTATATTATTGTAGAACGAGTACTTTGTTCATTACATGAAGTTACTTTTTTATATATAGTATATGGCACCTAAAGTAGTGTGGTTGATATGCTCATTCTTACAGTGAATTTGTAATATTGTAGAACCAATACTCTGTTTTTTATATAACAAGTTGACTATGTATAATACTGATGTACTTGGTTTACTTTTGATGGAGCTGTCTAGCTTTATTTCTGCCATGGCAGCAGGCAATATCTGTTTGTCGCGACTGTATTCTCATCAGATTTAGTGCATGAGAGGAAGTCAAGGATCCTGGAAGCATGATGATTTTAAATTTTATGTTTTTAAGGTATTTAAATTCAATTGTGTTTGTTTTGAAGTATGTCAGACAAATAGATTGTGTTTAATATGTTCTGTAAAAGATTCAAGCTCTGTTTTAATGTACAGTTGATACATTCTTCGGTAATTGTACAGCATATAATGATATGGTGTGAGAAGATTTGCAAATGCATTCTTTTTTTTCAAATTTAGGAGAATGGCAAATGCATTATGACAATCACTGTAATTGTGTGGGATTTTGGATATGCATACTGTAAAAAGTTTATGAAGTATGTTTAACTGATGATTCCTTAAAGTTTGAATTAAGTAGTTGTTATTTTATGCACTCTATATCCAAATATATGACACTGTATATATATAAGTATGTAGGGTTTCTGATATGTTATATTGTTGTAATTTCATGAAGGTTTTCATAAAGTGTATTGCTTTTTAATGACTGTGATTCTGATGCTTAACGTGTTATGTGCAACAATAGAGCTTGCAAATATGAAGTGATTGCTTTAACACATTTGGCTTTCTTTAATTAAACTAATTAACAATCATTGTTGGTTGTAGGATGTGATTGGATAGGATGTATGTTAAAAGGTGAACTGTTTCATAGTATTTTCATGTCTGATGAAACATAGTCGCACTACGTGAAATCGCTTACATCCTTTATATACATATTTTTATTTGTTTAATAAACATTTTTATGCCGTGCTGATCCTCTGCCTGTCTGATTTTGCTGAATTATTTTTGTGGAACTAGGATTGGACTTTATCTGGTGCAGTGGTTTTGTTTTTGCTGTTTATGTCAGCAGAGGAGTACAGCAAGCTGAAAAGGAGCCAGTTGGGTGAGATGTGCCAGTCTAAAGGACTGGTGCATGCCAGCCAGACTAAAGCAGACCTGATTGCAGCTTTGGTCACAGCTGCATCACAGAATAGCAACCAGGAGGACAATCAGACTGGCCTTAGAGAGGTGCAACTCTCAAAAATTGGACAATTCAACGTTTCAACAGAAGAATTAAAAATCCATTTGGAGTTAAAGAGACTTGAACTGGAGACCAAACATTTGGAAATAGAATCAGCAGAGAGACTGCGGCAGGAAAAACAAATGGAATTAGAAGCACCAGAGAGACTGAGACATCTGGTAGCTGAACAGAATGAGAGGCAGAGACAACATGAGAAGGAGATGCTGACGCTTTGCCAGAGTCATGGAGGTAATGGGAAAGGGAGTAACTGAACCCCAGAAGGAACAAAGGTCAGTAAATTTCTTCCACAATTTACAGACAGGAATAATTTTGATAGTTTCATTCATAGGTTTGAAAGGGTATTTAAACAGTATAATGTTGACCAAAGGCTCTGGGTATGGTTCCTGATCCCCATACTCCATGGTAATGCTGTGAACGCTGTTTCTAAATTGTCTAATGCTAATTGCTTAAATTATAATACAGTAAAAAAAATGTCTTTTAGAATGCTTTAAGTTAACACTTGAAGCTTATAGGAAAAAGTTTTGTGAGCAGAGATGCAAGGCAGATAAAAGTGTGTGT
The DNA here is from genome assembly GCF_019279795.1 of Protopterus annectens. NCBI lineage: Eukaryota > Metazoa > Chordata > Ceratodontiformes > Protopteridae > Protopterus > Protopterus annectens. Next base: position 1,623,587,741 of record NC_056732.1, read on the forward strand.
GAATATATTGCTGAACTAAGCACTTATTTTCATAGGTGGGTGAGTGGATGTCAGGTCACCACTTTTGAAGGGCTCACAGAATTTGTGGTGAGGCAACAACTCTTAACACTTTACCTGAAGACATGAGAATCTGGTTAGCTGATAGACAATGCAGTACTGCAGATGACTTGGGGAAGAAGGGTGACCTATACCTAGCAAGCAGGGCATCACTGCACAGGAAAGGTATATGCAGTGCTGTTCATGGGTCTAAGGAAACCCATGGTTGACAGCCCAGACTGCCCCAACAGGGTCCGCCAGTAGTAGGGGAAGCCACTGGTCCAAGTACATACCCAAGACCAAGGGTTAAATGTTTTAAATGCAACCAGCGGAGCAATGTAGCATATAGATGTCCACGGAGGCAAGGTGGGGAACAAAAGGTGGGAGAACCAGTAAGTGGGAATGACAAAATGCCAGAAGTAAGCTGTCTCGAGACAACACGGGTACCAAACTGCCACAAGAGGTTATATCCTATCTTTGTAAATGAGAAAGAGGCCATTGCTAAGAGAGACACAGCCTCTGACCTAACCATTGTGAAGCCCGCAATGGTTAAAGAGGAGCACTACTTCCTTGGTCAGTCTACTCCAGTCAGAATTTTAGGAGGTAACCCATTCTGAATACCTTTGGCTAGGGTTCACCTTGACTGAAAACGTAGAAAAGGAAGCAAGCAGGTAGGTGTGTTTGAGGATATCCCTGCAGATGTCCTGACAGGGAATGATTTTGATAATGCAGTACCATGTGTGCATGCAATTACTCGCAGTCAGGTTTGGAGACAAGCATGTGGGCCTGGTAGCCTGGGTGAGACCCAAACATGCAGCCAGGACTGGTGAGGTGGTTACTTCAGAGAGGGGAGCTACCCTGTAGCAGTGAGACTGAAGGTGAGCCACAGCTGCTTGTGGGTACTGATGTTCCCTTACACAGAGTGACTGCAAGGGCAGAGGTGAGTAGTAGTACCCAGACTGACAGTGAAGCACCACTGTCAGAGGATACCAGACTTCCTGTGGAAGGGAAGCTGGGAATGGCTACCAAGAGAGAGTTGAGACAGGTTCAACTCTCAGACCCTACATTACAAGGCCTGAGGGAAGTAGCTAGTGAGGCACCTGATGGCCAAGGAAAATGGGAATCTGTATACTAGGACAAAGGGTTACTGTAAAGAGAATGTACTCCTGAGGGAGGGCTAGAGGGTGAGAGAATACAGCAGTTGGTAGTGCCTAGAGCCTACCATCTGGTACTTCTAGCCATAGCCTGCAATATCCCCTTTGCAGGTCATATGGGCATAAAATGTACAAAGAGACGTATTATGCAGCACTTTTATTGGCCTGGGATTTCCAGAGATGTAATAGGGTATTGCAGGAACTGTGAGCAGTTCCAAAAGGTAGGCAAGGCAGGAGACAAGGGGAAAGCTCCTTTGATACCTTTGCCTGTGATTGAGGAACCATTTCAGAGGATAGCTATGGATATTGTGGGGACTTTGAGTACCCCAAGTTCCACTGCAAAAATGTATATCTTAGTGGCAGTAGAATATGCTACAAGATACCCTGAGGCAGTGGGTCTGTACTCCATTGAGGCAGAAAAAGTGGCAAATGCTTTGATAGAAATTTTCAGCAGGGTAGGTTTCCCCAAAAGAAATACCAACTGACAGAGGTGTCAATTTCATGTCAAACCTACTGGCTTGTCTGTGGAAGTACTGTGGGGTGAAGCACCTAAAGACCACCCTTACCATCCCCTGACTAATGGTCTTGTTGAGAGATTAAACTCTACACTCAAGATGATGGTACAGGAATTTGCAGACCAGGTTAAGAGGAGTGGGACACATATTTGCCCCATCTGTTGTTTGCTTACAGAGAAGTGCCCCAGGAATCCACAGGTTTTTCACCCTTTCAGTTGCTGTATGGGCATAGGGTAAAGGGACCTCTAGATTTGATTCGAGATAAGTGGGAGGGTGAGTGTAAATCCCACCAGGAGTCTGTTGTGGCATATGTCCTAAACCTCAAGACAAGGCTCAGGGAACTCATGGGCTTGGCCCAGGAGAACCTGACAGAAGCCCAACAGCAGAAAAAGGTCTGGTATGACAGGAATGCTCAACCTAGAGAATATGCTGTAGGGCAGCAGGTAATGGTTCTCATTCCTGTCAGACACAGCAAGCTGCAGGCAGCTTGAGAGGGACCCCTACAATGTCGTAAGGAAGTTAAGTGATGTTAACTACATAGCAGAACTGCTTGGCAGGAGGCAGGGGCACAAATTGAACCATGTTAACATGATAAAACCTTACCATGATAGGGAGGCTCTTGTGCTGAGTATTTGCAGTGGATGGCAGGAGGAGTCCGAGCGAGATCTGGTGACTGATCTCCACAGTGAGGCTCTGACTGACACCTCACTGGAAGGGGTAGAAATGTCCCAGCAGCTATCTCCTACCCAGATTCAAGAAATCTGAGCAATGTTACAGGAGTTTGGGGATATGTTCGCTAGGAAACCAAGGTGCACCCATCTGGTGCAGCACCATGTGGATACAGAATCCCAAAGGCCTATTAAGCAGGCCCCTTATAGGGTGTCTGAGAGAGTCAAACAGACTTTGAGGGAGGAGATACAGGAAATGTTGGAATTAGGGGTAATTTAGGAGTCCAGCAGTCCCTGGACCTCCCCAGTGGTGCTGGTACCAAAGAAGGATGGCAGCACTAGGTTCTGTGTGGACTACAGGAAATTAAATAGTCACACAGAGTCAGATGCTTACCCTATGCCCAGGACAGATGAAGCCCTAGAGCAGCTGGGTGGGGCTAAGCATCTTACCACCATTGATCTTACCATGGGTTACTGGCAGGTGCTCTTGACTTCCAGTGCTAGACAGAGGTCAGCCTTTGTGACTCCTTTTGGCTTGTATGAGTTCACAAAGATGCCCTTTGGGATGTAAAATGCCCCAGTGACTTTCCAGAGGCTGGCAGATTGTATCCTAGCAGGAGCAGAGGATTTCACCCTTGCTTATCTGGCTGATATTGCCATCTACAGCCATTCCTGTAGGTGGCTAACTTCACAGCACCCATGCAAATGGCGATCAGTTGCAGGACTGCTGAATCATACACCAATGCACTGTACGAACACGTACACAAATGCATGGATCTCGTCAGAACCAAGATGCACTCCTCCAAAAAAAGGAAGGCAATCTGGTGGTCCCCTGCCATAAACAAACTCTACAACAGAAGGAGGAAACTGATGTGAAATAAGGTGAAGTCCCAAGACTTGAAAAACTCCATTATCAGCCTCAACAAAAAGTTGAGATCCCTCATCAAATCCTCTAAAGCTAGCTATGAAAACAGAATTGCAGAAGATAATAAAGACAACAACAAGGCCTTCTATAGTTATAGGTTCATAGGTTCATACTAGGCTATCTGCCCTAGGGCATTTATAAGCCTAGCCAGAATGTGTTTGGCTTTCGCCACCCATTTTAAATTAATTTTGCTATGCCCTTTTTTTGAGGTTAGTATACTGTGCCTCTGTCTAACAGTGACACAGAAGTCATACCCAGGGTAAACCTACGATCTCCCATCCACTCATCAAGATTCCTCTTGAAGAGAGTCAATGAGGGACTCTGCCTAACCTGGACTGGGATTTTATTCCAGAGTGAAGGGAGCCTCTGGGTTATGAATCTGTCCCTCCAGCATGTCCTATTTATTTCAGTGCTGAGGTTCAAGTCTCTCGAGCGTGTAGCTCGATAGGATTTGGATTTTCTGAGGTGCAGCATGTCCATTAATTCCGGGTTGGATATGGCTTTATACGTCAGGCACAGATCGCCTCTGAACAGGCGGTATGCCACTGAGTAGAGCTGGAGTTTCTTTAACCGGGCATGATATGGCATCTCTTTGAGCCCTTTGATCCTCTTGGTGAGGTACTTTTGGGGTCTTTCCAGTTGCTGCAGGTGTCTGGTAAGGTACATCCCAAAAGGGGCATTGTACTCAATTATGGGCCTGATGAGGGATGAGTAAAGAGGCACGATGACCTCCCCTGATCTAGATGTGAATCCCTTCATGATTAGGTGGGCTATATAAAATGTTTTTCTAACCACTTTGGCCACGTGGTTGTCAAATGAGAGATTGCTATCAACTTGGGTCCCCAGGTCCCTAATTACTTCTTCTGTACTTAATGGATTACCACCTATGTGGTAATTTGTGGGCACTTTGTTTTTACCAAAGGGGATGACTATACACTTTTTGGCGTTTAGCTTGAGGCCATGGCTCTGGCACCAGTTGTCTGTTTCTATGAGGCCCTTTTGGAGGATGCTTGTGTCGGCTGGAGAGTCAATTATGGCGCCCAGTTTGCAGTCATCTGCGAACTTGGTCAGCCACAGTCCTTCCGTGTTGGCCTGTACCTCCGAGAAATATATACTGAACAAGAGAGGTCCCAGGACTGAGCCTTGTGGGACACCACTTGTAACTGGTTTGGAGTCTGACATGGCTCCAGCAATTCTAACCATGTGGGTTCTGTCCTTGAGCCAGTTTGCAACCCATCTAGTGACATAGGGGTTTATATTTAAGCTGGTGAGCTGCCTGAGTGGGGTATTGTATCGAAGGCTTTTGCGAGGTCCAGGTAGGCTGTGTGGACCACCTTCCCCTCGTCAATGGCCTTGGTGACTGTTTCACAGAAATCAACCAGGTTTAAGAGGCAGGATCTGCCCTTAACAAAGCCGAACTGGGTAGGATCCAGTGTCTGTAGGTCCCCAATATCTTTATTTATGAGGTCCATGATTATCCTTTCCATAGCTTTGCAGACCAAGCTAGTCAGGCTTATGGGGCGATAGTTTCCAGGATCCGTTGAGGAACCACCTTTGTGGAGAGGGACCACAGTTGCTGTACGCCACTCTTTGGGTACATATCCTGTAGTAAGGCTGAGATTGAACAGTAGTTTTATGTTTGGGTTTAGCTCTTCTTGGAGTTCATGTAGGACGCAGCCCGGGACACCGTCTGGTCCCATTGATGCTGTGTTTTTTGCTTTGGAGAGGGCGGCTCTTACCTGAGCATCCGTGATGTCAGGGGGGCAGCACTCTGCTGGAATAGATATTTGCCCTTTTGGTGGAGGGGGGGAGAAGTTTGCGCTGAACCTGTCAGCTAGGATGTTGGCAATGTCTGTGAGTTCGGTGTATTTTTTGTCATTTTGGACTAATTCTGAGCATATCTGGGAATTACCACCCAGGTTCCTAACATAACTAAAGAAAGCCTTGTGATTATCCTTAGTGTCCTGTGCAATTTTTCTCTCGAAGCTGGCCTTAGACGATTTTATGAGTGCCAGTAGTTTTTTGCTAATACTGATCAGAGATGCCTTCCCTTTTTGGAATTTTGCTCTATCATTTAGTAGCTTCCTCCTTCTATTGTATAGCTTGTTTATGGCTGGGGTCCACCAGACAGGACGTCTGCCTTTGGAGGATTGGGTCTTGGTTTTATTTGGGATCGCATGATCCATGCATTCCTGAAGGTGTTCATAGAATGCGTTTATGAAGGATTTTGTGGTCTGGGCCGTATTTTCCACAGGCCCGGGGGCTTTGAAGGATTCCACCTCAGTTTTGAGGAGTGTGAAATTTGCTTTAGAGAAGTTTTTCACTGTGGTTTTCTGGGCAGGGGTTGGTATCGGGATGTGAACATCCAGTGAGATTAGTTTATGGTCTGATCTTACCAGTGAGGGATACACTTCTGGTCTGGAGCATAGAGTCCCCATGTTTGTGATGATCAGGTCCAGTATGTTTTCCCCTCTTGTGGGAGTGGTAACAAGTTGTTCCATAGCATTTGAGTTTATAAATTTTAGGAACCTTTGGGCTAGGGTGTTGGAGCTAGAGTAATGCTCCCAGTCTATGTTTGGGTAGTTGAAGTCGCCCAATATAATGGTGTTTGGGGAGACCTTCATGTTTTCCAGTGTTCTCATGAAGGCCGAGTGGGGTTCCTGGGTTAGGGAGGGTGGTCTGTAGCAGGCTATAAACTGGAAGGCAGTTTTACCCACTGTTAGTTGCACATGGATAGTCTCTGATGCTTCGTGCTGTGCCACCAACCTGGAGGTGTGGGTATCTTTGACGAATATTGATACTCCCCCTCCTTTTGTGGGTCGGTCCAAGTTTTGGGGCCGAAAAGCATGGTATGAGGTATAACCTGGTAGTGCTGGGGTGCTCTCGGGAGCCTTGAACCAGGTTTCTGTTACTGCACAGATATCGATTTTCTCCAAGAGAGTGTGTGCATCTTGAGGTTTAGACTTCTGGCATTGAGTAGCATTACTCTTAGTTTCTTATCCCTTGTGATACCTATGGAGGTGGGTTTGTCTTTTGACCCTTGCCTAAAAAAGGCACTATGGGGGTAGCAAGAGCCTTTGCCAATATCCGAAAGCCCAGGGGTGACAGGTGCAGGCCGTCCCTAGCGAAGCATCGTGGCTTGTCGAGCATGTCATCCCAGGCTGACAGGCATTGGATCCCCTTTGAATGACACCAATAATTAAGCCAAGTGTTGAAATTGATCATCTTGTCTTCATATTGTGGCATCATTCTTGGTGAGGGTAAGATGCTACTCAAGGTCAGGGTCATACCGGCCTGGGCCACATGCTCAGAGAGCTCCTCTATGTCTCTTTTCATGTAGTCCAGGGAGGTACATCTCAGGTCATTCACACCAGCATGGACAATGACTGAGTCATATTTGTACTTGCCTTGGAGTGACCTGAGTGCTTGTGTTATGTGGCAGATCCTAGCGCCCGACAGGCAGCTCACCGTGACCTTCTCCTTGTTCAGCCTGGTGAGCGGGACGTCAGTGTGCCTGATGATAGAGTCACCTATTACAAGTGTATCAGGTGTGATGTTTATGTAAAGAATCTCCATGGCAATACCCAGATTTGCTCTGAGCTACTGCACAATGGTACCCTATATCGACCCAACAGATATTGCCAATATACTGGCCGATAGATTCAGTGCAAACTTTACCCCCCCCCCCCCAAGGGACCAGTCACAATACCAGTAGATTGCCAGGCACCCAGTATTACTGCTGAATAGGTTAAAACAGCACTGTCCAAGGCAAGAATACAGCTTCTAGGGGACCTGACAATATCCCTGGCTGTGTTCTACATGAACTACAGAGTGAACTGGCACCTCACCTGTGTGCCCTGCTCAATCACAGCCTCACCTCAGGCTTTGTCCCTACCAAATGGCACACTACTACAGTCATCCCTCTCCACAAAGGAGGAGCAACTACAGACCCTGGGAACTATTGCCCCATTAGCCTGATGAGTTTGATATGCAAAGCTATGGAACGCATCATCCTGGACCTAATAAACAAGGATATATGGAATCTCCAAACCCTGGATCCCACACAGTTTGGTTCTGTGACAAGTAGATCATGCCTGCTCAACTTGGTCAACTTCTTTGAGTTAGTCACCAGAGCTGTGGATGAAGGCAAGGTGGTTCATACAGCCTACCTTGATCTGGCCAAGACCTTTGATACCATTCCCCACTCAGGAATCATAGAAAATCTCACTAAGCTAGGCATCAACCCCTATATCACTAGGTGAGTTGCAAACTGGCTCACAGGTAAAACCCACAGTGTGAAAGTAGCTGACTCCAAGTCAGACTGCCAACCAGGCACTAGTGGAGTCCCACAGAGTTTGGTCCTGGGTCCTCTCCTGTTTGGTATCTACTTCTCTGAAGTCCAGCCCAACATGAAGGGACTCTGGCTGACAAAGTTCGCAGACAATTGCAAGTTGAGAGCTATTATTAATTCCCCGAGTGATGTTGACATCCTACAGAAAGGCCTGACTGTGACCAATAACTGAAGTCAGAAACATGGCCTTAAGCTCAATGCCAAAAAATGTGTCATCATCCCCTTTGGGAAAAAATTAGTTCTCTTGAATTACCACATCGATGGTAGTCCACTGAACACATAAGGTGTTATAAGAGGTTTGGGAGCACAGGTTCACAGGAACCTTTCTTTTGACCACACATTGCCACTGTGGTCAGAAAGGCCTTCTATGTGGCACATCTCATTACTAAGTGTTTTGCATCCAGGAAGAAAGAGGTCATCGTCTCCCTCTACTCTTCCATCATTAGGCCAGTCATTGAGTACAATGCCCCATTTAGCATGTACTTCACTAAATACCTGCAACAACTGGAGAGGCCACAAAAGTACCTCACAAACAGGATCCTAGGCCTTAAACATTTGTCCTATATGGGCAGACTACAAAAACTCCAAATATTCTCTGTCTCATATTGCCTACTTAGAGGTGATCTCTGCTTGACTTACAAAGCCATGTCTGACCCAGCTCTGTTAGAAATGCTACAGCTAAAGAAATCCCAAACCCTCCACACCACATGCTCCAGGGACCTCAGCCTCATTACCACAATTAACAGAAAATGCTGGAGAAACATGTTCATAACCCAGAGACTGCCCATGCTATGGAATAGACTTCCCATACATGTCAAGCAGAGCACCTCACTGGCCCTCTTCAAGAGAAATCTTGATGAGTGGATGGGAAATAGAGAATTCACTCCAGGGATCACTCCAGTGGCTTTACTCGACAGAAGAACTGGGAACTAAGGTCGGGTGGCACAATGCCAGGGTCATCCTATGGTCTAGGCTTGTAAAGGCCCCAGGGCCATTAGCCTAGTACACACCTATGAACCTATGAACCTATTCCTGGCAAGAGCACCTTCAGCATGTCAAGGAGGTGGTGGGCAGACTATAGAAGGCAGGGCTGACCATTAAGCCCAGTAAATGTCAGGTGAGTATGGCAGAGTTCTCCTACCTGGGACATAGAGTGGGGAATGATAAGATCAGGCCAGAACCTACCAAAGTGGAAGCCATTCAGGCGTGGCCTGCCCCTGTTACCAAAAAGCAGGTTTGGGTATTCTTAGGGACAGCAGGGTACTACAGAAAGCTTGTTCCCAATTATAGTACCATAGCTGCTCCCTTCACAGACCTGACAAGGAAAAACAAGCCAGATAAGGTACTGTGGACCCCTGTATGTGTGATGGTATTCCAGAAGCTTAAAGGAGCTTTGGGAAGGCCCTCTGTGTTAGCCAGTCCAGATTACAGCAAAGAATTTGTTGTGCAGATGGATGCTTCAAACCATGGGGGGGGGTGTACTCAGATAGCTCTCCTTAGAGGGAGAAGAGCACCCAGTGGTATATCTCAGTCATAGGCTCCAACCCAGTGAGGAATGCTATGCAGCTGTAGAAAAGGAATGTCTAGCTATAGTGTGGGCACTGCAGAAAGTCAGCCTTATCTGCATGGAAGGAAATTCACTGTAGTTATAGACCACAGTCCCTTAACATGGCTACATCAAGCTAGCCAGCAAAATACCAAGTTACTAAGGTGTAGTCTAGGGTTGCAAGCACATGATATGATGGTGCAGCACCACAGTGGTGTTAGCAATGTCAATGCAGATGGGCTCTCAAGACAGAGAATGGGGTAAGGTATTCCCAGATAGGCTCAGCCCAATCAAGCAAGTTTTCTTGAGGGTCACTTGAAAAACTAGCTTAAGTTTTCGGGGGGAGGGGGATGTCACACTGCCATCCCAGCTATCTGGAATTTTGGAGACAATTCTATGTCATTTGTGAATATTGATATGATTTATACAGAAAGGTATGTTATGTACTGAGCTAAAATGTAAGCATGACATGCCCTGATGGCTTTGAATAGAAATGTGTATAAACTATTGCAATTGTGTAACTGTATATGTTTTAATAGTAGAAACTGGGACATAAAAGGTTAACTTGCAAAACTTCAAAAAAATAAGTTGAAATTAAATTGTTTTACGATTGTGGTGTAAACGTTATCTCTCAGTTTCAGTATAGCAGACACAATATCTAGAGCTAGATGTTTTTGTATTGTCTTGGAAGAGAAGTAATTACTAGGTTTGAAATGCAGAAGTGTTTTATTGTTTTATGACTTTCAGGCTCTGCAAACATCTGAAAGATATGTATTTTTCACAGAGAGATGCTAAAAATGCTTGTACTTTCTGACAATGGGGGAACTAAAGTCAAGTGACAAAAAGTGATGTCATCCAAGCTAACCCAGCAGTAATATTTGTTATTAATTTAAGAACTTTAAGAGCAATTCTACTGATTGTTCACCACAACTGTCTCACTCAACTGTCTCAACCCGCTCCATTCGCCCTGCGGGCTCACTCCGCTCCCCTCCCTACCCCCAATTCCCACCCACCCCCAGGGGTCCTCAATATATTTCTCACTTAACCACACCCCTATTTTACCTATACCAATCAAATAGTTCTCCTTATTACCACTCCCCTCCAAACTTACTCAATTACCTCTCCTAACTATATCACATATCCACCCCACCCTTATAGTTTCAAATACCCAACTGCTATTACTATATACCCTTATCTATCTTCCCATCTTATACCTACATCATGGCCAATGTTTCCTACCTAACTCAACTAAAATTTATAGCATTTGTTTCGCTCCTACCTCCTCTAATAACTATCTACACATTAACCTCTTATGAACAACCACTCCACCCAAACCTTCTATTGCCCTCCAGGCTCACTTCCACACCACTACTACCTATCTCTCTTTACAGCATTAACACCACAATTTGTCCCTGCTACCTGCAAGCCAAATATCACAGACTAACCCATATAAAATATAGTACTCTCCATGCAAGAAAAGCACTCTGTTTTTATTTCCTTAAAGTTAACAACCCCACATATAAAATACTCCACTTAGCCCTGCTAGATGGAGACATTCATCCTAATCCTGGCCCAAACAATATTCCTGACACTGTACAAATCACCTCTAACATTACTCTTGCACATAAACCTAATAAGCCTCCAAACTCTCTTTCAATAGCACATCTTAACATTCGAAGCATTAAAAACAAGACTACCCATCTTCATGCCCTATTAGAATTCTACCAATTTGATTTCCTATGTCTATCAGAAACATGGCTAAAACCATCCATTAATGACAATGAACTTACCCCACCTGCCTACAGTATCCTGAGAATGGACCGTATTAACAAAAAGGGAGGAGGTGTAGCAGTCCTCTATAAAAATAATCTACAAGTCACCACATCTAACATAAATCTACCTATATTTAATAACTCAGAAATCCTTGTTACTAAACTTCAAATCAACAAATTCAAATCCATTAACATTGCTTGTATTTACCTTCCCCCTGGTAATAACATTAATACCCTTGAAAGCATTCTTAACTGGATATCTATCAATCTTCCACAAGAAACCTTAATATTTGGGGACTTTAACATTGATCGGAAGTCCTGCAGTACCCCTCAGCCCACCACCCACATTAATCTTTATGGCTTCAATCAAGTTATTACCTCCCCTACAAGAATTAATAAAACCAACAACAAAGAAAGTATACTAGATTGGATTCTTACAAACTCTCCACATCTCACATATAAGACAGGAACCCTCCCTGATGACCTAAGTGATCACTTACTCACTTATATCATCAGACACAAAATTAACATACCTAACCCTACTACATATCGTACAATCCGGACTAAAAAATTCTTCAACCCTGAACTTTTCCAGCTAGAACGTAAACACTGTGATTGGTCACCACTAAAAACACTCCCCCTACATAACGCAGTTGACTACTTTAATTCCACATTCTTAACCATCCTTGACCAACATGCCCCTGTACGCTCTATTAGAAGTAACACTAAACCTGCCCCATGGCTCACCAAAGCAACTAGACAGAATATTCTCCTCAGAAACAAATCTTGGTCAAAATGGCGCACTACCAGGAATTCAACAGACCACCAAACCTTTAGACAACTTAGAAATACTACTAAAAAAGCTATCCTGCTAGATAAAAAAAACTTTTATATCCAACTACACAAACTAACCAAAGAAATCCACAAAAATTTTGGTCCAGCATCAACAAACTCCTACACCCAGGCCAAACTATTACACCTATACCACAAGGCTCTAACCAAGATAATCCAACACAAACTGCCAATGCCTTTAATTCTTTCTTTACAGATACCATTCAAACACTAGCTAAGCAATTATCTCCAACTTCACCTAATCTAACCACCTCTTCAACTTACACTATTCCATTATTTCAGCTAAAACCTGTTCCTACATCCTTCATTTGCTCTCTTCTAGAAAAACTGAAACCTACTACCCCCTCTGCTGACCATCTACCTGCTGAATACCTGTAAAAAGGTGCCAAAGCCATAGCCCTCCCAATTTCCATACTCATAAACAGAACTATAACCGAAGGAAATATCCCATCTATCCGGAAAATCTCACACATCATCCCCCTACATAAAGGTGGTAACTCCATTGACATCTCAAACTATAGACCAATAGCCTTACTCTCTCCACTGGCAAAAATAATGGAAAAATGTGTCCATAAGCAAGTACTCACCCATCTAATTGATAATAACTTACTTGCCAACTGTCAACATGGATTTAGACCTAACCACAGCACTACCACAGCCCTTCTCTCCTTCACAGACTGTATAAATTCTAACCGTAATAACAAAACCCTTTCCTCTTCTGTCTTTATTGATTTATCTAAGGCTTTTGATATGGTTAATCACCAGCTCCTTATTGAAATACTTAAATCTCTTTCTCTTGATACTCTAGCATTACAATGGTTCAAATCCTACTTAGAAAATAGACAACAAGCAGTACTATGGGAAGGTAACCTATCTTCTCACCTCCCTATTTCCCTTGGTGTCCCCCAGGGCTCCATTTTAGGCCCATTGTTATTTTCCATTTTCATTAATGACCTCCACCTAGCAATCCCACATGCTACCTGCATCCAATATGCAGATGACTCCACTATTATTTGCTCAGCTAATACCCCTACCGAGCTACATTCCCTTACACAAAATGCATTTAATACAGTGGAACAATGTTTTTTAAACCGTTGCCTTCTACTAAATCCTAAAAAAAACCAAACTCCTACTTTTTACTCCTACTCATAGGTCTGCCCCTCTTCACTTTACTCTTACATCAAACAATGGGACTCTCATATCTCCTGACACAACCACCAAACTTCTTGGAATAACCATAGATAATAATCTAAACTTCGACACACATAGTAACATCACTATAAAAACAGTAAATAATAAACTGGGATCCCTTTACAGAATCAAACCCTTCCTTACTCCTTCAACCAAAATTGCTATAGCTAGAACTCATTTAATCACTACCTTACTCTATGCCTCACCCATATACACCAATCTCTCAAAAAACAACCTAAACAAACTTGCTACTGCCTATCACTCCATTGCTAGATTTGCCACAGGATCTCCTTTCAAAACACATCACTGCAACAACCTAAAACAACTAGGATGGCTAGAGTTTCATAACCAGATACTATCTCAACAACTCACTATTATCCATAAGAGCTTGTACTACCCCACCTATACACCTATACTGACTACCCTCATTACCCCCTACAACAATCTTAAGAACCTACGCTCCTCTAATAAGCCACTTATTACTATCAACAAATCCAACAACTCAGCTGGAGATTCTTTGTTTTCGAACTCCGTAGGCAAACACTGGAACAGACTTCCATCTGAACTCCTATCTCTGACCTCCACTAGACTCTTTAAACTAAAAATAAAACAATGTCTCAGTTCTCACTGGCTTTGTCCTTGTACTAACCCTGACTAACTGTCTTCTCTGCTCGTAACAAGAGTATAATCCACCTACTTACATACTCTTGCTGCTTCCTATATATCTTCATCTCACTGTATCATATGATACATTTGTATAATTTATATATACTCTTTGTTATCCTGCTTCCACTTGAAAACTACTAATTTGTTTTTATTTCTATTGCATTCCATATCACCTCAGCATGAGCTAGGTATGCTTGTAATGACAACTGTACCTAATCTGTATCTCTGTAACCTGTTTAGACCCTTTTTAATTATCATTATAATTCTTTGAATTTGAGACAATTATTGTGGCTGTAACTGCTTAGAGCTATTTTACTACTCTGAACTTATTATTTTTTTTACTGAATAATATTAACTGTGTTGGAGCTTTTCTCCCTGGGCCTCTACTGAAAATGGATTTAATTCCAGTTAGACTAGCCCGGTCAACAAATGTAAAATAAATAAATAAATAAATAAACTCTCTCTGAGAGAGACTGGGCATTTTGCATTTTGTCTTTGGCCTAACAAGAACGTCCACTCATCATCACATGTGCACTTACCCTGCTGTAAGTAATTTTTAGGGCATAGTAACTTTTTAGATATAGCTAGGAATATAGTAAAGATTACTTTAGATGTTTTCTGCATGTATTTGAGACTGTCCTGCAATGTTGTTTTAAATATTTCCTGTGATTTTGAACTCTGATTTACCTGCACTGTGTTGATTATTGAGTATTGTGTTGTTCTTTTATTCTTTAATATTAAATATATTTAAACCTATCTTTGTGGATGATATTTGTGAGAAATATTTAAGCTCTTACAGTACTTGCATATCTGTTTGGTGACACTGTACATACCACTCCTAAATAGCCTTGCTCTTGGTCAGACTATCATTTGGATTAATAGTAATATTACATAGTAGGATTGGACACCATTTGTTAAGGGCCTTAAAAGTAGCTGATAAGAGTGGTTGGTGGCAGTGGAAACTACCTTATCATCTGAGCAGAAGGGGGCATAGCTGGTAAACCTGTGCCAGCCTTTTCCAGGAATGTGTGTGTGTTTGTATATAAATCAAACCACACAGAGTGTGTTTGTGTGTGTGTGTGTGTGTGTGTGTGTGTGTGTGTGTGTGTGTGTGTGTGTGTGTGTGTGTGTGTGTGTGTGTGTGTGTGTGTGTGTGTGTGTCAGCTACTTGGGCAGGGACATGAAGCACTGGTTGGACATAGAGGGTGCTGGAGGTTTTGGCTTTGCCACTCAGCTGAGATCTCAATCCTATAGCTGTGCCAGTGGGAAGTCTTATTGGGGATCTGGAGAAAGAGGGAGAAACCAGCCCCATACAGACTGTGGTCTCTGTGTGCTCTTAATGGAAATTGCACTTTACTGTGTGTGTACTTGTCATCCTTCCATGTGTATGTCCCCTAGCTGTTGCCAGTGGTGAGGATTGATGTTTCTTGATTAGTGGGCCAGTGCAGGGGCATCACAATGACCTTCTACCAGTATGTAGTCTACTATGATAGCACAAGGATACCAAGAAAAATATTTCTCCATTGCACACTGAAAGACTTAACTTGCAGAATTTATCCCATATGGCATTCTCAAAAATCTGTACCTGCCAAACGGAATACTGAAAGAAGTGAGCAATGATAATTTTTTTGTCAAGTTGAATTTGCCAAAATGAACTCTTTACATCTAGGACTGAAACAGTAGTGGCATTTGGCATCAAGGCTATGACTTCTTTGACTGTGTGCATTGGATGATGAGGTCTTTTTAGTGCTTTGTTCAAATCTCATGGGTCAGTACATATTCTGATGTCATCTGAGCTTTTCTTATGAGCTACCACCATGGAAGATACCTCTCAGTTGGAGTTTCAACTGGACAAATCACACTTTGATGAACCATTTTATCTAATTTGGCTTTGACTCTGTCCTGCATGGCTATTGGAACTTTACGTGCTGGTCTGATAACTGAACTGACCTCTGGGTCTAACTTCGTGGAGTACACAACTGGAAGTTTGCCTAGTTTATCTTGGAACAGATCAGCATAGGTAGAAAAATGTGTTGGGCAAAATTAGAGTAGTGGTCTTTTAAGCTAACATGGTGGACTTCTTTATTAAATGAAAGCAGTCATATTTCTAGACTGTCTCTGAGCCCTAATAATGACTGGACGTGCCTCTTGACCACATAAAATAATAAGTCATAGCTTCTTCCAGCAGAGTAACATGAAAGCACTACTGAGCCTTCAGTTTGAATTTCACCTCCATAAGCAACAAGTTTCACACACCTTGCCAAATCAAGCCTTTCACGTTTACACACTCTAGCAAATGTTTCTGCAGACATAACATTGCACTTGGAAACTGTGTCAACTTTGAGTTCTGTGGGTTTGTCATTTATCCAGACAGTGCAAAATACTTCATTCTTGGCCCTTAAATCTACTGCATTGACTGTTTCATAAAGCAATAACATACCATCAATGTAAAGAGAAGAACTGCCACTGTCTAAGTGATCAACTCGTATCTTAAAATGTTCCCTTTTAATAAAATAATGTGGGCCTTTTGATTTACAAATCCTTTTGAAGTGATTCCATTTATTACATTTGTGGCATTGCTGACCAAAAGCTAAACATTTATCCCTTTTATATTCATGGCTTCCACCACAATTACAACAGTTGGCAATGAAACTAGGTTGGGGCTCATGCTTTGAGTTTGCTGACACACTCTTATGCTTTACTGAGATTGTGCAAACTCTGGAATTTGCTAGAAAGTTCTAGGGGTTACCAGTGAGTGCTGCAGAGGTTACAGTTGCTGCCATGTGCTTGGGCCTGTTTCTTTTAACCACGTACTGCATACTATCAACATGAGCTTTGTCACTGTGCCTTCTAGAGCTATACTCATTTGTAAGCATATCTCTGTGCTTTTCTATGAACTCATATCTCTGACAAATTTCAATGGCCTTATTCCAAGTTAAACCAGTGTCACGAAGCAAACTCTTTCTCACAGCATCATCTTTTATACCACACACAAGTCTGTCCTTTATCAGCTCATCCCTTACGTCACCAGATCTGCATGTTTTAGCTTTACTTCTCAGGTCAGTTATATATGCTGTAAAAGTTTCACCGGGCTTTTGATCCCTTGTGTAAAATAAGTGCCTTTCCATTGTAACATTTGTCTGGGGTTACACATTTCTCTAAATTTATGTTTTAAGCACTAAGGGTCCTCCCTTGACTCAGCCGGTACAACCATATGATAGTTTTCCCCCTCTCCTGTATAGATAGCAGGTGCATACACAAATGAGTGTTCCCTTTCTATGGCTTCTGACCTAGCTAAATTAAGTAGAATAAATGTCTTTGTATGGTCAGCTTTATCAGACAATGCAGCCTGTATGAAAATGTCATACTCTTGCTCAGACACTCTCCAACTTTCAACAATATTACTGTCATACACACGTGCACTGGGTTTTCAAAATCCATCAGCCAGGCCCACAAAGTATACATAAACACAATGAAAATATGGCCCTTATAATTATGTATGAACAAACAGTGCTGTGAGCTTGCAACAGCTTTCAAATGCACAATAAACTTTTCAAAATACTGTACTTTGCGAAATATGATCTATAATGGCTGTACTTTGTGAAATATGCCCTGTAATGGCTGTACTTTGCAAAATAACTTTACTGTAAGACTGCACAAACATGTGAACACTTTATATACTTCTGATAACACAGATATCTTTGCTTAATACAAAAATGCATATGGTTTGTGAAAATGTGGTTGTTTCCCTTTACTTTATTTGTTTTTATGCAATTCGGATTTTATTTCAAACATTTTCAATAATTCAAATATTTTATCAGTATCATATATATCTGTTTATGCAAATGTTATTTAGAATGTTTTGTATGCCCTGGTTCATTTTATGAGAAAATAAATAGTGCTGAGCAAGTTTTAATATCTAAAATTTGTTTCTGACCTGCTTTATGAAGTATGCACATTTTGGAAATGATCCACTCCTTTATATTCCACCAGCATCTAAACAAGTGCTTCTAATCATTTTAGCCAAGCTGTTTCTGACTCCATGCCCCTTCAGTTTGCTTCTTCTGACTCCATGTCCTTTTAGACATGCTGCTTCTGACACCATGTCCTTTTAGACATCCCACTTCTGACACCATGTTGCTCGTTCATCTCTAACACATACAACAAGAAGGCTTGGGGTCTCATTCAAATGCTTTAATACATACAAACACATAAGGATGGATAGCAGCATCATTAAATGCAAGTGAACTTGTTAACAGACAGACTTTACATGCATACATGCTTACATCTTAACAGCTAACTATAAAATGGCAGTCTAGCTTGCACATGCTCAGTGTTTATACACTTGTACAAGTCCTTGGATAACTTTTTAAAGGTGTATACCAACATATTGATCTGCAAGTACTTTGGTCGCTTATGACCCTGTCTGTCTGAGGGGCAGTACCATTTATAACATATGAGATGGGAGCAAATGTTCTTCCAAATGTTACTGTGCTGCATTTTTTTAATTTAATTTGAGAATGTTTTTCATACACTATATATGTGCATATTCAGGTCCTTGCTGGAACTGTTTTGTATCAATGGATGGGCAGATAACAGTGCCTAGTTTGCAAGCATCAGCAAACTTGGTGAGCTATACTTCTGGGATATTTGCTTGGATGTCTGTAAAATAAATGTCAATCAGGAGAGGACCTAGAACTAGAACTGATCCATGTGGCATGCCTCTAGTTACAATTTTATATTCAGAAAGGAAACCGGTAACTTTTACAACTTCAGATCTATTGGATAGCAGATTGGCAATCCAGTGGGCAATGAAAGTGGTTACATTAAGCTTGTCTACTTTTTCAGTAATTCCAGCATGGGAGATACTGCACAAAGCCTTGGCCAGGTCAAGATAATCAGTATACACAGAATGACCACTGCCCACAGCCTCTGTAACCTTTTCAAAGAAGCTTACCAGGTCCAGGAGACAGGACCTGCCTTCACAAAACCAAAGCGATTGGGATATAGATCATTGAGGTCACCAATGTCTGCATAAATGAGTTCTGCTATGATATTTTCCATGGCTTTGCATATAAGGTTGGTGAGGCTGACGAACTTATAATTACCCGTGTCTGAAGAAGGACAATTCTTGTGTAGGGGAGTCACAGTGGATTCTGTAGGTATCAGGAACAAAGCCTGTACATATACTGAGGTTAAACCATTTAAGTGGAGGGTACAGGCAGTACATACTGGGCAATGCTGAGAATGAAGCCTGTTATAATGTTTGGTCCCATGGACGTATTGTTTTTAGCTTTTGGCAAGGAATTTTAAGATGTCTTCCAAAGTTATTTCAGGGGAATTTAAATTCTCAGGGACAGTGGGGTTTTGCTGGTACATTTGACCAATAATATATTAGCCATATTCTTGGGATCATAATGCGTGATATTATAGATGAGCTTGGCACATTACTGCTTATTATGCCTTAATTTTATGACATAATTGCAGACTGTTTTGTAGTTTCCTTTGGAATCTGTAGCAACCTTAAGTTCATACTCTACTTTACATTTTCTGCTAATGTTTTTAAGTTCCTTGCTGACATGTTTCAGTGTAGTGTTGAGGAAGGGAGATAGGGATTCCATGCAACTTTTCATTATTGTCCTTCATTTGTTGCAAAGTATAATAGTGAACCTCCACCAGAGTGGCTTATTCCTGAATATGCCATTATATTTAGTGTGGATGGGCACTGATTTTTCTTTGCAACTGGTAGAAGTCAGAGGTGAATGCGGCAGCCCTCTGATTTGGGTCCATTTGCAAGAGATTGTTGGTAATTTTGCATAGGTCTTCTACAAGCTTAGCTTAAGTAGGTTTGTCTTGGATAGGTCCCTAAAGATTGTTTCATTTGGTTGTGAGGTGGTATCACTAGGCCTGACAGAGCAGATGGCTGTATTATCAGATATTGCCAGCAATGTAGAGATGTGAGGTGGGGCTGCACGGATGGGCCAGACTGGTAAGGAAAAGGTCAGCGATATTAGAGCCTCTAAGTGGGTAGTTTTACAACCTACTCAAGTGCATTGGTATTAATGAAGTCTAGGAAATGCTAAGCATTACTATTTTTTGATTATGTCAATCCGTACTTGTTTATTTTGTATTTGGTTTGATATTTAATGCCTCAGTGGTGTTGAGTAATTTCTGTGACTTTGGGTCACATTTTAGGACTGTTACGTTATGGGGTCTTAACTACTGCATTTCTTTAATGTCTTCTTATTATATATTCTTAAAGGCTGTATATTGTATATTGTATGTATGGCACTGTAAATACTGAGACCATTATAGTTTTTAAGACTTAAGTGTCTATGTACCATTATGATATACTTATTGCAACTTTTGTACATTCTCTCAGGCTGAGACTGAAATTAACAAATAAAACAAATGTGAATAGGACAGATCAAAGAACTGATCCTTGGGATACACCTTATTCTATAGGATTTGCCTGACAGTATGTTTTATTAATAGTTACTTTAAAGGGCATGTTAATCATGTAATTGGTGAACCATTTAACACAGACTTATCAAGGCTATATAATACAACCTTAAGTAGCTTATAATGACTGAGTAAATCAAAAGATTTTATTTAACTCTGAGAATACTTCCCCTGCCAGTTCTCCATTATCCACTGCCTTAAGATTACCACATGTAAATTACAGGAGTGTTGTCCTGGTACTATGACCTTTTCTAAAGGTATTCTGATGGTAATTTAGCAGGTAAGAGGTAGCAAAATGTGTTATTACTTGGGCTGTAATCACCTTCTCCCATACTTTGGATATTGGTGGAAAGTGAAAAATTGGATCATGATGTTTCCACATCCCATCTCTCTTCTTTTTAATTTCTCCAAGTCTTTTGGGTATCTAATACCATGACAGGAATAGACTCCATTCCTAAGTCAAAATATAATTAAAGTTCATGAAATTAGTATTTTTTTTCCAATCTTTGATGTTATCCAGAAGTGCTCTTCCCAGCACCTGCAATATACCCAATAATGACTCCTTCTGCAATTCATATGGAGTTACGTGTATCGGTAACATATCTAAGTATGATTGTAAATTTGTTTTTGTAAGACCTGTTGCTCCTACTACTAGACCTTTCAGGGTATCCTTCTTCCACATTTTCCTTGTTTATGCCTGCAAATCTTGGTATTTTATGACTTTGTGTCTCTCTGTACGTAAGACACTGTAGTCACTGGGTGCAGCAATTTCAATGATCAATGCTACTTTTGTCTTTTCCAGGACTACTATATCTGTTTTTCTCACAGCTAGTTTTTGAACTGTTGCTAATGGGTAACCCATGTGATATAAACTTCATCATTTTCTAAAATGCTTTGTGACTTATTTTCCCAGTGTTGTTTAGCTACTTCAGTATTATATAATGTTTGCACAATCCCCAGTGAAACAGTCTTGCCACATTATTATGCCTTTCAGTATACAGTCCTTCTGCAATTAGTATAGCACAGCAAGCAACAAGGTGTGTGACCGTTTAAAGTTCTGTTTTACAAAACTTACATTTGTCTGTTTCTCCCACATGTTCAATGGACTTTACAAACCAACATGTATGTACTCCACTAATTAGGATCAACAATATTAACCTTTTGTCTTTTGGTTTGAATTCACCTCTCCTTAGCCATTCCTGCATTCGATCCTGATCAACATGAGACTGTTCCAAGAATTTTCTATACTTGCAACTATATTTATGCATTTTCCACATTTCTAACCTTCTCATCTGATCCTTCACCTTATATTATTTCTTCTGTTTTTGGCACATTCAGTTGCTGCCTGATTTTTATCTACTTCTGGTTTGATTTTCATTCCCGCTTGACACCGATATACTTCTGCTAAACCAAGTAGGAAGTCATCCTAGACTTATTGTCCTCATGTGTCAAAACTTTCTCTATGTTTGGGTCTTGTGAGGTCAGTAGATATGTATGCAGTCCCATGTTTGCAGATCTATACATGTAATTAATTTTGAGGAGTCCCACACTTCTTTCAGAACGGGGAATATATAGACTTGGTATGCACTGATTTTCATAAATGAATTGATGAGCATGAAGCATCCTTCTTGTTTTCCTGTCTAAATGATCCAACATCTTTTGGAGCCAGCCAGTCATTCCAAAACTGTTAGTGAGGACAGGAAGAGAAAATTGGTTTATAGCCTGGACTTGCTTCTGAATGTAAACACTGTCTTCAGTAAGTCTTCTAAAATATTCCTAAGTTTTATTCACATTTGTCCATGTTTTATTGTTGATCCTTCAACAGTTCTCAAATATTTATACACTCCCTCTCGCTCAAGTTATTTTATATCGCATTCATGTCCCAAAATGATGTTTTCTTGGTGCTGCAGCTTTTCTGCTTTAAAGGTTGCTTTCGTACATTTATCAAGACCAAACAACATTCTTATATAATCTGAAAAAGTTTTGACCTCTTGCAGTTGTGCTTTCAGTTCCTCATCTGTGGAACTATACTGTTTTAAGTCATCTACAGAAAGAAGATGAGAAGTCTTTACACTTTAGGAGCTAAATTGTAGCCATAACCTAATCTGTTAAGTAGACAGCTTAATGAGTTAAGGGCAAGACAAAAGAACAGTGGTGACAGAGAGTCACCCTGGAATATCCCCCTTTGAATTTTTACCCCGGGAATAATACTTTGTCCTTTATCATGGCTTAACTGCAAAGTGCTTTGCCACTGTTTCATGGTGGCTGTAATGTAATTGATCAGTGTAGGGTGCATCTTATACATTTTTAAACACTCTTTTATCCATAATTGTGGGATACTATCAAACACTTTTTTGTAATCTATTCATGCCATACTTAGATTCTTCCCCTTTTCACATTTCTCCATTATACCTTTATTTAGCAACAAATGATCCTTTGTTCCATATGACATTCTTTTATTACCCTTTTGTTCTATTGCCATGATTGAGTTTTCTTCTAAATGACTACAAACTCTGTCGGCATCAATTCCAGTCTATAGTTTATACGTCATTGGAAGGCAAGTTACTGGGCTATAGTTTTTAGGATAGCTTGCACGTTCACTCTTAAGTAGGAGTATTCTTTTTCCTGTTGTTAACCAGGCTGGTGTCTGTTCAGGGTGTGCATATAAATAGTTCTTGCCCAACACTAAATCTTCATGTAAAGATGTTAATAATTTTAGCCAGAAGTTAGGTACTACATCTGGGTCTGGGCTTTTCTAGTTAGAAGCTTTTCTTAACTTTGTTTCACTCTCTCTGGCCATTACTTTATCCAGTTTCATATCCTGTACATTTCTGGTTTGGCACCTATGTCTCTAATGGACACAGGCAACCTGTAAATGGTTCATTTCCTAGGCCCTAGCTTATAAATGTTTCATCTCCCAACCCCTGCTATCATAACTTGTCAGTATACCTGTCAACCTGAAATCATAAAAAATCAGGACAAAGGCACATGAAAAATAGGTACAAATTGGCACTGTGATTAACATAAAATTTACATACATAATTATGTAACCCCACCCACTCTGGTGGGATTGTGGGATACCAACTTTTAAATGCAAATTGAAGAACACACAAAATATTACATGCAAAATAAACATAACTGTGATGCCCCTGCACTGGCCCAGTAATCAAGGAGCCTCAATCCTCACCACTAGCACCAATGAGGGATGTGCACATTGGGAAGATAACAAGTACACACACAGTAAAGTACAATTTCCCTTAAGAGCACACAGAGATCACAATCAGTCTGGGGTTGGTTTCTCCCTCCCTCTCTAGATCCCCAATAAGATTCCCCACTGGTACAGCTATAGGGTTAAGATCTCCCTCCCTGTCCCTCCCTGTCCAACCAGTGCTTCATGTCCTTGCCCAAGTAGCTGACACATAGACACACACACACACACACACACACACACACACACACACACACACACACACACACACACACACACACACACATTGATATACAAACACACAGACACTCCTGGGGAAGGCTGGCATAGGTTCACTAGCTATTCCCCCTTCTGCCCAGACTATAAGGTAGTACCAGCTGCCACCAACCACTCTTATCAGCTACTATAAGGGCCTTCCCAAAGGGTGACCAATTCTACTGTGTAATGTTACTATTATCCAAATGGTAAGTGTGTCCAAGACTTGAAGGCTATTTAGGAGTGGCCGGTACAGTGTTACCAAATACATATGCAAGTATTCTATGAGCTTAAATATCTCTAACAAACCAGCCACAATTAAAAGGTTTAAATATATATAGTAATACATAATAAAAGAACAAGACAATACTCAGTAACTCAATACAGTGACAACAGAGTTCAGAATCACAGGAAATATTTTAAAACAACATTGCAGGATAGTCTCACATAAATAGAGAAAACATCTAGACTAATCTTGCTATATTCCTATCTCTTAGAGAAATCACTGTAATTTAGTACTTGCTATTAGCAAGGCAAATGTAAGTGCTGAATGGATGTTTTTAGGTCCAGAGACAAATACAAAATGCACTGACATTCTCTTAAATTACTATTAAACATTTCTGCTGGGTGATCTCAGATTACATCATTCTTGTCACTTCTGCCCTTAGTTCCCAGGCTAACAGGAACCAACAGAATTTAACATATCTCTGTCAAAAATACTTATCTCTCAGATGTACAGCTGCTAGGAAGTCACAGAGCAATACAAAGCACTTTGTATTTGAAACCTATTTATTTATTTTGCATTTGTTGACCAGGTTGGTCCAGCTGGGTAAGAATTTACCCTTTTTCAGAAGAGACCCGAGGGGAAAAGCCCCAAATAGACATACAAGTAGAGACAAGTTTACAATAATACAGAGCAAAACAATGTCATGAATACAATGGATAAGAAAAAAATAATGTACTCCATGGAATTAAACATAGCTATATACAAAAATATAATAATAAGGTTGTAAAAGGAAAAACAATGATAATAAATCCAAGAGGTATGCAGTAAGGGAATTAAGGTTATAGGTAAGCATTTGAAAATAATATGGTATTATTAGATTAGTGGCTAGAAGGAGACAGTGTATATGTGCAGAGGGCCTCAGATCTGAGTATGAAACTAGTGCAGGGGTAAAATAAATAAAAAAGTAGAGAAACGTGTATATACATCAGGCCTCAGATCAGAGGAAGAGACGGTGCAGAAGAAGAAAGTAGTAGAGGAGGGATGTAGTTATCTTGAGTGAGGGTGTAGAAGGGAGAGCAGATAGATATAGTAAGTTATAGAAATAGGAAAGGTCTTATAGATCAGACTTAGTGGTAAAGTGGGTATAGGGAGAGGGAGGGCTTAAGTAGGGTGGTTGCAGGTACATATAGTGTTGTTATGGAGATACAGTATTAGGTCATGTTTGAAGTTAGAAAGGGAGGTATGGCTTCTGATTTGGAGTGGAAGATTGTTCCAGATAAGGGAAATAGAGTGTTTATAGAGTGTTTTACCTATATTCTTGTTGGGTCTATAGACTTGTAGTAAGTGTTTATCGGAGCTGCACAGGGAATGGGGAGGGGTGTACCAGGAAATCAGGTTGGACAGAGATGGACAGTCAGAGTTTGAATTAAGAATTGCAAAAGCTTGGATTAGCTGACTTTTGACCAGAAGGTGTGGGAGTTCAAGCCAATGTAGTTTTGTGAGTGCTGTACAGTCTCTGTCTCAAGACAATAGAAAGAAACCCTTAGCACTAGACATCCTGTCTCTTAGCTGAGATAAACTAACTTTATAGCACTTCGTAAAACTCTTTACTTATTTTCTTAGAGTTTGCAAGTTAACTCTGTATATTCCAGCCTTTACCATCATGTAGTTTATATACATTTCTGCTCTTTTCCAACAGGGTGCACTCTGGTTACATTCTTGAAGCTTAGTACAGAACATATAGTTTTCTTACATTTGTAAGGCAAGCATACAAATCATATTACTATTCACAAATGACATAGAATTATTTACAAAATTCTAGCTGGCTGGGCTGGCAGCCTTCACAAGAACAATAGTCTTTTATTTAAATTAATATTTGAACTTGTATCAAACTTTGAACTTGTGCAAACTGCAAAACTAAAATACAATTTTCTTTTATAAAAATAAATGTAACTGCTTCAGCTTTCAACAGCCAGAAAATAAATGAGCTGGATTTAAACAGAGAAAATCAGCAGATAGGTAGATTTACAGACTACTTTTTGACAAATACAACCAGTTCTTTCAAAGCAGAGAAGTGTAGCAATTAATTGAATTCAAATGTCTGTAATAATATATAGATTTAGCTAACACTAGGAATACATTCAATATAATTTCTACAAAGATCATCATTATGAAACATTTTCTATGGAAAAATATTTAAGTAATCTTTTGCAAAACTATCCATACAAAACATTACCTTTGAAACACTTACATTTAGGCTCCTGAACTAACATTGCCTTTAGCTGTTTTTTTTTTAAATGATCATCTACAAATAAAGTGCCTGTTGCCCTTGAAGAATAAATTGCCTATGTTACATTAAAAAAATGATAAACTAGTAATATTGCAATAGGGAATGGATGGCAAACTGATAACAGGTTCATAGTTACTCGGTATCTCCTACACAGAGGACATTCTTAGGACTGCAGCATCCACCTCCTTTAAAAGTACAACACAGTACAATATCAGCAATCCATCTGAAAACGTGGGAGTAGAACCCATGGCCTTCTGCATCAAAATGAGTATACTAGCTGTTGAGCTACTAGCAACACTAGCAGACTTGGCATAAGCAGCACTAAACTTCTCCTCCCCTGAAGATCTATGCAGTACAAGAAATTTGGAAAAAGCCAAAATTTATTGGGGGGGGGGGGGGACAAATGCCCAAAACCAGGGACACATTTTAAACATTGCTTGTATAATCTTAGAAAGTTGCTAGAATAAAATATTTTGTGTTACCATGTGTTTCCTGAAAGGTAGGAAGACTGAAACTTAGATGGCTATCATTATTTAGTGAATTCAGTTCTCACTGGTTTGCCAGAAAACCAAACATTTTAAGAGGAACAGACCTAAAGTATGAGCCAAATATTCCAGGCATTCTGTGAAGGGACTTAACTCCTTGAATTACCATAAGTGGTGGTATGGGTGCAGAATTTAGGCTCTTGCTTCTTGTAACTAAGGTACGGGGTTTGAGTTTGAGTAATCCTAACTATCAGTTATACTGGGGCATTTTACACACACTCACACACACACACACACACACACACACACACACACACACACACACACACACACACACACACATATACACACACACACACACACACCACACACACACACACACACACACACTCATACATACACTTCAAATAACATAAATCATAGAACGCAGTGAGAAACCGAACTAGAATATATGCTTCTAGTTTAGCGACTAATAGTACACTCGTTCTCAAAATAAACTCAATGCAGTGAAAGAAGCAAACTGCAAACACAGTCCCTGGGAAGCGAACAAGGTCCCTGGAATAACATAAATCAAGCTTCCAGTTCATAGTACACTCAGTCCCAAAGAAACTCAATGCAAACAGTCCAAGCCATTGGGGTTTTGCCTTACCGGCAGGAGCTGGTGTACGCATGTCTGCCTCATGAAGCTGAAATTGCAGTCTGCATGTGATGACATCAGGAACACAAATAAATGGGAAATTTGGAAATTAAAGGGGCCACTCGGGAATTCGTGGCACCTCAATATTTTGCCCTCAAAACCAGCATTTACCAAAGAATTCGGTAGGATGGAGAGGATTGCTTGTCTGACAGTTGGGATGCATGGCTAGGCTTAAAAAGGCCCTTGTGGTCATTAGCCTAGAAAACACCTATGAACCTGTGAACCCATAAACGTCTTATTTTTTTCTTTTACTTATTCTATCCATTTAGCATCTTTGTTATGTTCCACAGAATCTTCATAGATATTTCTCCAAAATTTACCTAGTTCTTCTTTTTTTTGTGGTGTTTCTATTCCTTTTGCCTTGTTTCCCAAATCTCTATAAAACTTTTTTGGGTCATCGATAAATTGCTTATTTTGTACCTTTCCTTTATATGTATCTACATATCTTCTAAATTTTTCTGCCTGTGCTGACATTTTTAGTTTATTATTTGCAACAGTGTATGATAGACCCCAGTCTGTTCTGATACTGTGCATTGCTTTTGTCACGTCTATCTTTCTGACTATTTTTGTTGATCTGTTCCCTCTTCTATACTCTTCTAACAGTGACACTTCTTATCTTACTTGCTTTATAGTTTTTTTCTATTTGATACTTCCATGATGGTATTCGATTTCTCCCATTCCTTGTGTTTTTGTGGTAAGACTTTGTTATTAATTTACCTGAACAATAATATGTCCTATTTACTTCTATCACACGAATCTCTATGGAGAGTACTAATTACTGTGTTCATTTGTTTTATCAACCTTCTAACTCATCCTGTCTCTCCTCCTGTCTGGATAATAGCATGATACTTGCAATTTTCCACAGTTCAGGAAAGTCTGCTTATCTGAAGGATATATTGATAATATGTAGAATGTGTACAGAGATTAAAATCTCACAGACATATATGAACTTAGAACATAGGCAGAAAGCCCATGGTTTTCCAAAACTGGAAATTTATCTGTTTATTGATGCCTGAATGTGATACTTATGTAATGTCTGAAAAATAAATAAATGTTAGCAACAAATTTGTCTTCAGACTGAAGATGGATCAAATGAGTAAAACAATTTCCAAAACTCGTTTGTCACCATAAGTATGTCTGAAAATTGTTTACCAAGTTGTTCTGTTATTGTATTCGTGTTGTTTATTTTGTAAATAATATTAGACTCCTGTACACAGAATTGTAATAATGACTTTAAATTAATATGAAATTGTATTAGCTCTTTCGTCAGCTGAAACGTTTGCTTAAAACAACTAATTACTATGTTCTGCTTTTCCAATACTTTTTTTTATTGTTTCTTGTTATTTATATACTTTCTGACATATATGTTATGTACTTTATTTATTCCTTGTATGTCTTTGCTATTTGGTTCAGGTTGTAACTCAGAAGGGTCACATGGACCAAAAAAGAAAAGTATGACCCCAGTGCACTTTCGCGAAAGCCGATTCACCGAATCGGCTAAATAAACAAAATAAACATTAAAAACACAGTTTGGCAGAGGGACTGCGACCCCTGCACCCCCTCCCATGTGGAGAGCTGCATCCCCCACACCCCCAATACTTATATATACAAACTCCGAGATTGCACTACAGTGGGGAAAAGGATATATTTCCTTATCCCTACTGTACCATGCTTCGGTGAATCGGCTTTCATGAAAGTGCACCTTCATTGAAGTAGACGTTCACAGAAGTGGGGTCGTACTTTTCTTTTTCAAAATAATGTAATTTTGATGAAGAAAAGAAGACCCATATATATATATATATATATATATATTCACTTTATAATCTCAAAATACTGAAATATCAAATTTCAGTATTTCAAGACTATAAAGCCAAAAAAACAAAAAAACAGAAAACCAAAACCTCGAAACCCAAAACCGGGACAGTTGCAGCATACATGCAAACACAAGTACACCTACCTCCGCACAACAACACAAACACACACACACACACACACACACACACACACACACACACACACACACACACACACACACAAACACACACACACACCTAACTATAAGCAGTGGGGCAAGCCCCCCTGTGCCCCCACACCCCCCTACTTATATATAATAACTCCAAGGTCACACTAAACACCAACGCCCACAAAACCCACCAACATACATTCCACACTCCCCTCGCACAACACACATCACACAGATACAAACACCACCACTCTCAACACTGACACACTCTCACTCTCACCTACGTACCCTAACCCACACCTAACACTCCCCGACACACTCACAAACACACAAACCCTCCCCAAAACCCTTAGAAATACCACACTTACCTAATGCACCATCAGAACCGCAGGTTCTACATTTCCAAGTTTGATATTCTGCAGTTTCGCGCATCTGCAGATTCGACACTTTGGTCTCAGGATACTGAAATTCGACATTTCAGTATTTCAAGATTCCAAAGTGTTTCTATATATATATATATATATATATATATAGAGAGAGAGAGAGAGAGAGAGAAAGAGAGAGAGAGATAGGTATAGATAGATAAGTAGATATAGATATATGTAGATATAGATATATACCATCAGTTTGAACTGTGTTATTCTTTACATTTCTGTATTTTTTGTTTCTGGAATATTTTGTATTTCACCTGAACTGAGCTTGAAATTGGTCAGTGTTGATCAGTGCACTACCCCATAAACAAATATAAATGACTAATAAATAAATAGATGCATTAATAAAATGAAACAGTTGAGAATTGTCAGCTGATCTGAGTCACCTGCCATTAAACAACATTCTGTGATACCATCCACATACAGCTTGTCAAGAAGGAGAGTCCTCAGATATTCAATAGAACATGGGATAGATGGCAAAAGAGTGAGAAGGAACGTCCAGATGACAGGACTATAGAATGTTTAATGTGCTTAAAGGATAGATTAGACTGATGTATTGTTTTTTGCTAGCAGACTGTTGTAAGTAAAGGCAAATCTTTTCTTTGTTTGTCTGTGTGTTGGCTGCCGGCTTTAGAGCCAGAACACATAGACTGTTAAATGCCTGACTGCTGGTCTTGAATGTACTGAGGCTCACTGGGACTGGGAAATATTGCTTTTTTTAACATAGACTAGATCCAGACTTACTGACTCTAGCCTGTTTTTCATACACTTCAAGTCAAATCCAGCCATCTTACATAAGAAGGGCTCCCTTGCACCCTTGTGGCAGACGAGTGTGGATATAGCCTTGTCTGAGCTGGCTTATTAGTAGACTAGTTAAAATTGTTTAATTTTGACTGTATATCAGTCTTGCATTTGACTGTAGCTGCACACCGCACAATGGGGGTTAGCGGTGCCTTGTATAGATGCAAATGCCTAGAAACAATTTTTCCCTAGACACCAGTCACTGAAACCCTCACAGGTTCCCTGCTGCTCTGTGAGCTACACAGCTGTGCACTTCTGCACTGCTGAGCAGCATCACCCTACTTTTCATCCCTGATCTTCTATAGAATAAGTCCCCTTCTTAATCCCACAGCAATAGCTGATCTAATTTGCACTCTCAGAAAGTAGTACTTAAGAATTACCTGCTACCATGGACAGTCAGTTTCCCAACATTTCTCCAGCCAGCCTGATTTACATGGGTATCATGAGGCAATGTAGCAATTACCTCATGATATTGACAACCACTTGCTCCTAAAGCAAACAAATACAGTATGTGAGAGATGTAACTATACCATGAAACTAGAATTAGTCCTCTCATGTAACAATAAACAAGACATCAAACAGGTTGTCAGCATACACACCTGTCACTCACACAAGATAGGGTCAAGACACATAAACCCACATACACAGAGGTACTCACTAAGAGCCTACCAAAAGACCAAAGACCTCCCAAGTGCAAACAACCTACACATACTGGTACACAAACAGAATCTACCACTACACATAACAACAAACATATAAATGAAGCCCCTAATGCAAAACACCTCAAAATCTAATGTCGTAGACACAGGTGACTCATTAGTGAGACACACAAATGTCCCCCTCACCAGGATGGACAAGGAGAACATCACGGTAAGCTGCTTGTCAGGAGCTAGGATCCATCAGATCATGCGCACACTCAAGTCACTCAGCAACAATTACCGTTATGACTCTGTAATAGTACATGTTGGAGTAAATGACTTGAGACGTACCTCTCTGGAATCTATGAAGAGAGACCTGACTGAACTCTCAGATTATGTGTCCCAGGCAGGTATGTCCCTAGCCCTAAGCAGTATTCTACCTTCGCCTAGGATGATGCCACAATACAGACAAAAAATGATTGATTTCACTAATGGGCTTAGTTTCTGATGTCACTCCAGGGGGATACAGTATCTCACATCCTGGGATGACATGGTTGACAGACCACACTGCTTTGCCAGAGGTGGCCTTCACCTGTCTTCTCAAGGCTTTCAAATGCTGGCAAAGACACTTGCCTCCCCCAGTGCCTTTTTTAGGCAATGTCAAAAGAAAATTCCAACATAAAGAAATCCACTAGAGAGAAACCGAAGATCCAGCTGCTTAATGCTAGGAGCCTAAACAGTAAACTGCACTGCCTGAAAGCACTTCTCACCTTGGAAGATGCTGACGTATGTGCAGTCACTGAGATGTGGTTCAAGGCCGCAGAGCACCCTGGCCATACAAGGCTATGCTACAATGCCTTTCACACATTCAGACCTCAAAACAAGCATGAAAGGACCAACGGTGAAGCTGAATGCATCTTTATTAAATACAAATACACCTCGAGACTGGTAAAACACTACAACTCTGTTAAGCTATTCCAGGTCCAAATAACTATAGGCAAAATATCCTACCACATCATTGCTCGCTACAAGTCCCCTGCCATCAACCAGGAGAAGCACACCACCTACCTGGACTTGATAACATCACTCAGTATACAGCCAAACACCTTGGTCATGTGAGATTTCAATTATTCTTCCATTGATTGGGCAACTTATATGAGCACAATTACAATCACTCTGAGGTTCCCGAATTTTGTTACTTCAAATGCCCTGGAACAGTCGGTCTGTACCCGCACAAGGCGCTCAAATGTCCTAGACCTAGTGCTCACCAACATGGGGGTCACTGCACTGCCCCTTCTGTGTTGCCCTCCCTGGTAAGGTCAGACCATAAATCAGTCTCATTTGATGTAAAGATCAGACCTGACACCCCCGCAGGAGCAAAAAACTGAAAAATGTCTCCAAAGCAAACTATAGCCTACTAAGCAATGGTATAAAACGTTTCAAAGCCCCTGTTAACACCACAAACAGTGACTCCTATGCAGAAGAATACACAAACGCCCTTTATACTCACTTAAACAAATGTATTGACTCAGCTGTACCTGACAGGACTAAAACCAGGTCCTCTCAAAAAAAACAAGCCACCCTGGTGGACTGCAAGTATAAATAAATTAGATAACAAAAGAAAGAAACTAATATCTAAGAAAAAAAGGTAACTTACTTAACAGAGGAAGAATAATCTCCACAGCTTGTACAAGCAAATCAGATATCTTTTAAAGTCCTCTAAGGCTAGTTATAAGATTAAATTAGCATCCCTTATGCTATAAGCCTGTTTTTCCTCCTAAACAAAATAGAAATTGTTAGTGTTTATACTTTTTGTAGCAACCTGTTATCTGTAATGCAAACTATCTTGAATTTTATGTAATTAAACTTTTGTTTCCTGTTGGAGCTTTTCTCCCCGGGCCTCCACTGAAAACGGGCCCTAAAGCATAGTGGACCTCCCCGGTAATCAAATTGAAATAAATAAATAAATAAATAAATAAATAAGACAACCAAAAGGCATTCTTTAGCTACATCCAAAACCTAAAAGGGAATGCCCAGCTCTGTGACAAATTACAGGGGATTGTACCGCTCACACTGAACCTGAGGAAATTGCCAACCTGCTAGCTGACAGGCTTGGCAATAACTTAATCCCCCTATCCCCACCAGCCATACTCCAAAGCATTCCTGATACCAGTCCACTACCAAGTATGTCCAAAGAACAAGTTATATAGGCACTCTCCAAGGCCAAAAACACGGCCTCTATGGGACCAGATAACATCCCAGGTTGCTTACTAAACAATCTAAAACAAGACCTAGTGGAACCTCTTGGCACTCTCTTTAACCATAGTCTGAGCACTGGCTTGGTTCTGGCAAATTGAAGAACAGCATCAGTAATCCCCTTGCACAAAGTGGGTCCAACAGCCAACCCAAGAAACTATTGACCCATAAGCCTAACCAGCCTTATCTGCAAGGCCATGGAAAGAGTCATCATGAACCTTATGAACAAGGACACAGGTGACCTTTGAACTCTCAATCCGACCCATTTTGGTTTCATCAAAGGTAGATCTTGCTTATTAAACCTGGTGGACTTCTATGAGAATGTCACCAAAGCCCTGGTTGAGAGCAAAGCAGTACCTACTGCCTAGCTTAATTTATCCAAGGCTTTTAGCACAATCTCCCACTCAGGAATCATTCAGAAACTCTCCCAGTTTGGGATTAACCCCTACGTCTCTAGATGGGTAGCCAACTGGCTCACCGACAGAATGCACACTCTCAAAGTTGGGGGGTCCACCTCCACCAGTAGACCAGTTACCAGTGGGGTAGCACAAGGATCTGTGCTGGGCCCTCTACTGTTTGGAATCTATTTCTCTCAGGTCCAGGCAAAAGTAGATGGCCTGTGGCATATCAAGTTTGCAGAGGATTGCAAACTGGGTGCAATCATTGAGTCCCCCAAAGATGTAAACATATTACAGAAAGGGCTGACTCAGACAAATAATTGGTGCCAAAGTTACAGACTAAAACTAGATGTAAAAAAATGTCTTCCCCTTTGGCAAAGAAGTAGGTTCTGGTAATTATGATACAGATAGCACCCCTCTAAGCTCAAACCTAGTGGTGTAAGACTTGGGAATACATGTTGATAGCAATATAAACTTTGATCACCATTCATAGTGGTAAGAAAAGCTTTCTACATTGTTCATCTCATAAATAAGAGCATCACATCCAAGACTAAGAAGATTATAGTTCCGCTGTACTCGACCTTTATTAGACCACTAATTAAGTACAATGCTCCTTTCTGTGTGTATCTCACCAGACACCTGCAGCAACTGGAGAGACCAAAGAGGTTTCTAATCAAGAGAATCCAGTGCCTCCAAAGCATGACTTACATGAATAGACTGAAAGCCCTGTCACTGTACTCTGTATCATACAGACTACTGAGAGGTGACCTGTGCCTGGCCTACAGTGCAGTCTCTGACTCTGCCCTAATGGAAATGCTGCACATCCACAAATCAAATGGGACAAGAGTCACTCACTCCAGGGATCTCAACCTACTCTGTGACATTAACAGAACATGTTGGAGAGACAGATATATCTCCCATAGATTGCCACTCCTCTGGAATAAGCTCCCACTCATGTGAAGCAGAGCTCCTCAATGACTCTATTTAAGTGCAACCTTGCCAATTAGATGGGTGACCATAAAGTCACCCTAGAAGTGGCACCTATGTCCCTCATGGATAGGGGTAGTTGGTGCTGATGGTAGAATCACTCTGCTAACAATGACCATGTTACTATGGTCAGTTAGGGTATACAGGTTTTTACATGGCTAGGCTTGTAAAGGCCCTAGGACCATTAGACTACTAACCTCCTATGAACCTAAGAACTTCATCTTCCCAGGATGCACTGCAGTCTGGCTTGGGATAAGGGTATGTGAAAGTATATACCTTCAAAACAGGCCTAGCAATGCATGCATTGCACTATGCTGCCCACTAGAAGGAGATGAGAGTATGGAATCTGGCCCTGCATACCAAGTGTGTAGCCAAGCATACTGTTTGTACTGTACAAAGTACGTTTTTTTTTTTTTTTCACTTCACTCAGAAGCATTGCAGTTTTTTTTCAGGATATATAATGTCTACAACTGTCTAAAATAATGCCCCTAACAACAGTTATGGAACTTGCTCACAAAGAGGCTAATTTAAAAGCAGTATCTTAAACAGTTTTAGTGAGAACCACTGAAAATAATGTGCACATTTATTAACTGCTGGAGGGGCAACATTTTGGAAAGATGTGTCTCTTTTTTACATAACATGCCAAGTAGGTTAGGGGCAGTAAAAAAGTTTTAGAATACAAAATGGAATTTTATATTTTATGACTATATACCTGCTGCATAGATCATGGCCACATATCCACTGATTGCCACACCGCAACACACACACACACACACACACACACACACACACACACACACACACACACACACACACACACACACACACATACATCTATTGAACTTTTTCTAGTAGGATGGAAGAGCAAAAGGACAAATCAGGGGAAAAACATCTGGATGACATTTTGTTTCACTTGTTGCAATGTAAACACTATGTGTGACACTATTTTTGTACTAGAAATAATTTTGCGACTGTTCGCTGTATTGCATTTTCATTTTTCCAGTTACTGTAACGTATGGTGCCCTTTTTTGTCTAATGCAATCCAGTTGTATGTGAACTTGTTCTAAATTGCATGTTTGTAGTTTTGTATCTTTCTGCATTGTTGTGTATTTTTACTATGTTGTGTTTTTCTGAAGCTTTTCTCTCTGGGTTTCCACTGAAAAGAGGCTTCTGCCCAGCTGAATTTTCCCAGTACACAAAGGAAATAAATAAATAGTAATGCAAAGAAGTTTGATTAAAAATAAAACAAAATGTATGTACTCTCTCAATGTATTCATTTTTAAAGCAATGTAAATATTTTGGTAACAGTTTGACATACTGTGCAATCCCCATGTTTTGTACACTTATTTAAGCATTGATTACTGATATCATCATTTTATAATTATGTTAGACAATCATTGCTCACATATGATTATTAATAACTTGTGTGTGCTAAGCATGTAAATCCGTTATCACATTTGGGTATTCTCTCTAGTTTTAGCCCCATATTTGAGTTAACATTTCTCATTTAGCAAAAACAGTTAAAAACACAAATTAACTATTTATAGACACACATAATCTCTGCTCAGGAATTAATTAGCAACCATATTATTTTATTTTCTCCACACTACAAATCTTAACAATTGAACCAGTAACTTACACCTTATTCTGGAGTTTGCTTTTTAACAGATATACATCTTATGTACTTCATTCCATGTCAATGTCCTCTTCAAGCTCAACTTACATTATAGCATCATATGCAGCCTATTTTTTTTTACAAGGGAGTTTTTTTTCTAATTACTAATAGTTCAGAGTTCTCTACTTTTAATTTCAGTGCACATCTATTTCATCTCTCTTATATCCACCAATTACCCTGCATAATTCCTCCCCATGTGACACATTTGTTCCATCATGGAAAGCAAGAAATAAGGATGGGATATCATGCATGAGATGAGAAAGGAACTCAAATGACGGAGAAATATCTGACTCCCAGGAAAGCAAATGTGCAGTGATGTTCTGTGCTCATCTTACTACAATCCTTTGAGGGGGATCACTGGCTGTCTACTGATTCCCATCAGTGCTACTGTACTGCACTCTGTAAACTCCATAAAATGGTGTCTTAGTAGTGTAAAAATCCTACACTTTCCCACAAGGAAGGAGAGCTGATATCAGCCACTTGATCCAGCATCCCAGCAGGTACTAAACCCAGGTCTCCTGTGTCACAGGTTAGGTGTTCAGCCTTCAAAGTCACCGAGCCAAAGTTTTTATGGTTTGAGTGCAGTCATAAATTGTTTTACTTGTTTTTAGAAAAAATAGACATTGTAGTGAATATTTAAAAATAGTGTTTTATGAGTACAAATATCCTGTCTTTAGCCATTTTAGACAATGGGCAAAATGTACATTATCACCCTTTTGAAGACTGAACATTCTCCACAAGGGCATTAATGTAAAGATAAAGCCTGGTAAAAAAAGACTGCTACTTCACTGCAGCAAATTAAGGTGTTGTGAGGCTAAGACAGGAAAAAAAAGCAAACAGACACCATTTTTTATGTTTGTTAAATGCAGGTTTTGCTTAGTGAGCATAAGAAAAGTAAAAATAAAAAAATAGATGATTTTTGCATGAGTCTGTGCTTGAGTGTATGTGAGGTTGTGAGAAATAGGGAGAGAGAGTGAGTGAGAGACAGAGACAGTGCAGACATCTTAACTTCTTTTAACTGCAACAGGCAGTCTATCTTCATGCATTGCCTAAGCAATAAAAAAGATGCAACTCTAATGTCTAGCATTATTAACTGACTAAAATCCTAATTTACCAGAAATTCAAATATCCTATGAAAGACAGAAAAAATATGTAGTAAAATCAGGGATGTTGCCTAAAATTAGGGAGAGTTAAGAGGTATGATGGGGGTTGCAATGCCTTGCATTGTATGATTTTCTTTTCATTCATTTGATCACAATGAAATCTCTAAAGTGTATTTAATCAAAAAAATATGCGGGTGCGTGTATAGACATTAAATACTTACATAACAAATACATATGCCACAGCAAGTTTGAAAAATTAGGTGACTATTTTACATGAAAAACAGAAAAGATGTATATAATAATAAAAAACAAATACAAAACAATTGAACAGAGGGCCCTTCCAAGTCCAATAATGTCCTCCAGGGTAGGTGCAACATCCCCACTCTGGGCCACTAATCAAGGATCCTGAATCCTCACCACTGACACTGGGAGGGACATTCACTTGGAACAAAAATGGATACACAGCATTTCCAGATGCAGATCTCTGCATCAAGCACAATTTCCCTTAAGAACACACAGGGAACACACTCAGTCCGGGGACTGGTTTTCCCTCTCTCTCCAGATCCTCAGTAAGACTCTCAACTGGCCCAGCTATAGAGTTGAGTCCCCAGCCGAGTGTCCAAGCCAAGTCCTCCACCACTTTCTCTCTGTGAAATCAGTGCTTTGTGTCCACTCCAAGCAGCTGGCACACACTCTAAGCTTTGATTTTCACACACACATAAACACACACACACACACACACACACACACACACACACACACACACACACACACACACACAAACATCAGGGAAAGGCCAGCACAGACTTAATAGCTACGCCCCCTCTGCCCAAACTTATAAGGTAATTACACTGCAGCCAGCCACTCTAAAGCCAGCTGCTCCAAACCTCTTACAATGGTAACCAATTATATTGAGTAAAATGAATATTAATACAAATGATAGTGTTTTACAATAGTACCCAATTATATTGAGTGAATGATTATTAATACAAATGATAGTGTTTGGCCAATGCAGTGAAGTTTTCAGGAGTGGCCACCTATTCACCAAATAGATATAAGTCCTCTCAAAGTTTAAAATATTCTCTAAATGACCAGCTACAATGAAAAGTTTAAATATATTTAATAATAAATAATAAAGAACATGAAAATACAAAATATCTATTTTTAACAAAAACAATAGTTTCAGGCACAAGAAATATTAAAATAACACAGATGAATAGATTCACACATATACAGAAAAAACAGTACTTAACTAAATTTACTATATTTTCCTGACTGATCTAAAGAAGATCAAAGCAAGATGAAGTAGTTGAGGGGTCCTTCCTTGTCCGGTTCGAAAAACAGAGTGCTCTGAGACTTCAGGCTCATCCACTTTAGTGGTGCATTACAGTATAACATCACATACATCTGGTCAGTGGTGCAGCAGTAGCGCTGTTGCCTCACAGCAAGAGGTTCTCCCGTTTGATTCTCGGCTTGGGTTGGGAGTGCCTTCTGTGTGGAGTCTGCATGTCCTCCCCGCGGTCGAGTGGGCATTTGAAAACATGCGTTGAATGGGCGTGTCTTCGTTGAAGGTTGGGCGTCGGGCTGGCAACTCGACACCACAAAAACCAATTGCCAATCATTAGTGAATCGGAGTTCCGCTGTGGCAACCCCTAACCGGGAAAAGCCGAAAGACAAACAACAACAACATTTGGTCATCTAACTTCTAGTTCCCATGCTATCCCCTTGGCTAGAAGCTCCCAGGAGTAAGCACATATATGTCAATAATGCACACATATAGAGCTTACTAAGATCTGTTGCAACTTCTGGAAGTCATAAAACTATAAACATTTCCACTCTTTCAAAGTAGAAGTTAGTTCTCTGCTAGAGACAATGCAGAAGGGTTCCTAGTACTTGTTTTCCCAGACATGTTGTCTCTGGCTGCAATCAGAACTGTAAGATACAATCTTTATGGCCTAAGTTAAGTAATTTAATTTCTTACTATTTTCAAATTTAGCTGGACTGAGTTTAACCTCTTCTTTTCCAGTATCCTCTGGTAAAACAAATAGGTTTAATCATACACGGTACAGTCAGAACCCAGTGTTGGTACATTTTTCAATACAAGCATCTGTAGAAATCAGTTTGATATACAAATGACATGTAATTCTTTACAAAATTACAGCTAGCTGTGCTGACATACTGTATGTTACACATCCGCTGCCCTACTTCTTCTGGCATAGCTGTCACAGTAGGCTTCATCAGGAAAATACTGCCCTATCTGAGGGGTTAAGGCCCTTTGGGTATTAAGTCAGGCCTCACAACACCCTTGAATAGGTGTTAAGTCCATGATAATGCCCACCCTGTTGGGCATTATTGCTTGCCTGCTTACCAGGGACACTGACTTTCTATTTTTCCAGAAAAAAATACTAGTAAAACCTAAATCTGGACTGTCTGATTATCTGTAAAATATGGGATTGTCATGTTATTTGGCATTTTAGGCCAGAATACTCATTCACGACAACCTCATATTTATTACTTATAATACAGATTGCTTGCTTTACTTTTTTGTATCTAGAATTTGTTTTACTTTTTCACTTATATAGATGAACTAGACAATTATAATGAAATTGTGGTAATGGCTATAAATTGAATTAAAAAATACAGATAGAATTCCTGGAATTCATCTCATGAAAACGGAATTTCATATTTTTTTTTACAGAAAACCATAAATCAGACACCCTGATTGTTATATTTTTCCACAGTATCTAGATCCCTGGATTACTGTTTGACAACAGTCTCTCTGCACTCAGTTTTTATGAGGACTGAAAAACATGTTGCATTAAGACACATTATATTTGAAGGTGGCCATTTTCAATAATCAAAGGTACAAAAAGAGATTTTTAAACTAGTTCAAGAAGAAAAGAGGTCCTTGATTTTAATATATACAATAAACTCTCGGTTAACTGGAACTCAACAACCGGCACTCTCAAGCAACTGGCACAAAAATCGAAGAAATACAGTAGCATTTTCATGCATTGCACTTTCTGTTTTCCCCCTGCAGAAACATACCTTACATTTTTACAGTTTTAGAGTTTTAAAAAGGAAGATAGGAATGAATTTCCTCTCTTCCCCCAATCTGAGAACAAGTCAAACCAAACAAATAGTATAGGGTACACTATTAGTCAGCCCTATTTTTAATAGTAACTCTCAAGCAATCAGAAACTGCAGTTATCTGGCATCTGCCAATCCCCATGGGTGCCAGTTAACTGAGAGTTTACTGTACATATCTATGTGTGTGTGTGTGTGTGTGTGTGTGTGTGTGTGTGTGTGTGTATGTGTGTGTGTGTGTGTGTGTGTGTGTGTGTGTGTGTGTGTGTGTGTGTGTGTGTGTGTGTGTGTGTGTGTGTGTGTGTGTGTATTCATACATAAATATTAAGTAAATCTACACCCATGCATACAGCCTGTATAAAAATGTGATGAGCAGATGCTGTCTCTTTAATTTGAAACTTATAATGTACATCATTTAGAAAAGGGCATGTGGGGTAGGTGAGATAGCAGTACAGCGATTTGATGGCAAGTCATACATTTCTGGGTATTCCTTTGAAATGGAAAAAGTTTGACGTTTATGTACAACTCCTACCAAATGCTGCTTATTTCTCCATAGTTTGGATATTCTTAGACTCTGTAACAGTGAGCTTCCATGACCCAATAGAAAAGTGCCCTAGCTTCCAAAAAATACTGCATTGTTTAGAAGCAGACAACCCCATTTTTGTAGTGATGTTGGTTCAGCAGATAGTACATTTGCCTTTGGTGCTGGGGATCAGAAGGCTGTGGGTTCTGTTCCCAAAACCTGTACTTTAATTCACTCTTCTATCACTGAAGCTGTAGTGCAGCATAAGGTAGTTCGGTGCCAAATGTCTGAGTGTCCTGCCCTTCAGGTGAGACATCATGCAAATGTTCCAAATACCTGAATTGGTGGCAGCTCAGGTGGATGTAAAATATCTTGAGGTACTCATTAAAAAGATTAAGGGAATCTCTCTGATGCCTAGCCAAATCTGCCCAAGTCAGTATGACTACTTCTGGGCCCAGTCTAGTGGGACTACCCCAGTTGCCAAAACATAAATAAATCTCCCAGTGCACACAAACACACGCACACACACACACACACACACACACACACACACACACACACACACACACACACACACACACACACACACATACACACAGACACACATACTTTCACATTCACATGAGCTAAAGAGAAAAGACTGACATTATATCCAGAAAACTGTTTCTCCTTTCTGTCAGGTCTCTGTATGTAATTTTCATACATATATTATCTTCTAAGGCATCCCCAACTCCCAAATAAAATAGTCTAGCTTTCATAAAAATTGGACTGCTCTCAAAGAAATGACTGCATATTCAAGTTACATCAAAAATAAAAATTTGTGCATATAAACATTGAATTTGGTCTTAATCCAAGCCACTTCCACACTGCCAGTTTATCAGTCAACTGCAGGCACAGAGGTATACGTCAATCAGCTTTTTATGAATGGAAAAGGAAAAAATATTTACTGAAGTCACAGAATATTTATAACATAATGGGCTACAATGTTCCAGTCAGAGTTCCTGCTGTATCTGTTTCTAAGGAACTGTAAAGATCAAATTCTTAGATCTGCTCATAAAATAAATGAAGAAAGGAAAACAGATGATATTTTTCACAGTGGCTTCAGCTGCAGTCCTAGTGACTGAGACCAATCAGGAATCAAGGCTATCCTCTCCAAGGTAGGATCTAGAGCCTTGTCAACAGTCTTAATCCCAAATGGCCACACAACTTTATAATTTGAAATAATGAAGACTCACAATACTGAACCAACAGAAAAAAGCACAATAAAGAAAGAGACAACAGTTTCAACTTTACACTTATGTTTCAACTTTATACTTATGTATGTATGTATATTGGGAAGAACACTGATCAACACATGAAACATTTACACGTAACCATACACGTGCCTCTGCCAAATAAATCCCACAATAGAAGAAAATAATAAAAGTACTTTAAATCATGCAGTTAGCTGATGTTTACATGTGTTTTGGTGGTGTTGAGACAAAAACAAAACAGTCATCCAAAGCAAATTTCCTAATCTAACAGATCTCTAACATTGGAAAAAACAGT
Source organism: Protopterus annectens (assembly GCF_019279795.1). Classification (NCBI taxonomy): domain Eukaryota; kingdom Metazoa; phylum Chordata; order Ceratodontiformes; family Protopteridae; genus Protopterus; species Protopterus annectens. The sequence continues at coordinate 1,623,630,450 of NC_056732.1, forward strand.
ACCATTTGTAACCTGTGTAAATTTACTAATGAATATAAGGGAGGTGACCTCAATGTTGTATTTAGTTCTGAAGAAGCCCCAGAGTGTTATTCAAGGGATTAAAGTGCTTAACTTGATTTTATGGAATAAAGATATTTCAACATAATCATCTGTGTGGAGCTTATGGTGTTGGTTTGCCAACAAGCACTATTTGTCTTGTTTACTGATCTCTAACATTACTATTTTGATAATGTATTGAAAATATTCTACCAATTTTTATAGGCAAAATAATTAATTTTGAAATGTGGTTTATGAGTTGAATAGTTCTTTCCAAGTGCTATGGGCATGTAGTTTAAGATTCTCAGGTCTCATTTCGAAGAACGGATATAGTCCAATTATCCCATAAATGACAGCACAGTGTATTTTTTTCAAACACTTCTCTGTTAGTATCCACTTTATATGATAGAAAAGTATCACATGAACAGTCATGGAACATGGTATTCTCACGGGCAGAGGATTACAGTCAGACACAGATCCTGATTTCAAAAGGGCTTGACATAGTGTAAGTGGTCACTTACACTGAGACCAGCCCCCAGATTCAGCAAGCTCTGCACAGAGTGCAGGAATAGTGCAAGAGCTGCTGCATGCAATATGGCCGATGAGCGATCCAAGAATGAGTTCCCGGGACGTGCATGAGCACTCCTACACTATTCCTGCACGGACACCACTGCTATATGCTAATTACCTCATTTTCTGGTGAAAAACATGCAAATGAGGTGAATTAGCGATCCAGGAAGCAGACAGGCATTTGTGCAGGAATAGTGTAACCTGCAGAAATGTATTTGATTAATAACAGAATACATTTCTGCAAATTAAAAAAAGCAGAGGCATGACAGCTCAAAAGAAAGCATGTATTCAATGTAATAGCCATGCCAATGGCCAAATATATGGCCATTGGCATGAAAAATAGTTGCAATTTTATAAATAACAAGTTTATTTTTTTTGGCCGATCTTGGCTGTTTAAGCGTAGGGCAGCAGTGCACAAATGGGACCGGCCCGAAAATAAGAAAAGAAAGTAGGAAATAAGCTTTTAAATCCAAATCAGCATCTTACCATAATAGTCAATGGCATGCATAAGACAATACCAGAGAATAGTGATTGCTAAGGGGGAAGGCTCAATGTGAGTGTGGTAACTATGAATTAGCATTCTGTTTTATGCAAATGAGGGGACTGATTCTGAATCACAGATTTCCTCTCAGTGTTAGCTTACACCCACCCATGTAGGTGCAGCAACACCATTGTATAAGTCTAAGAGGTAGATGATCTCATAAGGGGAAGTGTCATGCATGCTGTAAGCTTATTGGGGCTCTGTGGCCCATGTTTGCCCTTAGCTAAGCACAGCTAAGGAAGGGTGTGTGTCTGAAGTTGCTTAGTAATGTTTGCATTGCCTAAACAGGTGTGCACGCTGTACACCAGGTTTAAAAAAAAAAACAGGAAATAGCAGCTCTGTTCACATCTGAGCACTGGGTATGTGCAGCATGCCTCTGGGCTTAAACGGGAAGGCAATGGGAAGAGAAAACAGCAGTACAAAGGCAATCAAGGAGAACTAGCATAGCTGGCAGGTGAAATGTATCAGAATCAACCAATTACACGTGGAACAGTACAGCACACTACTATAAACTATACAAACATCTTCTAGTCTGTTTTTTCCCACAAACTCTACACCACCAGTGTACACAGATGGGGAAATTTTACCTGACAAAACTAACAAAATATTAGGGGCTGCTGTCACTCTCATACATCAATATGTGCAAGAGGCTGAGGGTGGTAAGGATGTGAATGCTGACAAGCAATCCACAGTGAGGAGAAGAAGAACAGTGTACAGACCCAGGGTAACTTACCAGGGGATACATGAGCTGGAGACAGTGGAGCACTATAGGGTGGGCAGGGACATTCTACAGCAAATTGTTGAGCTGTGCCGGCCACACCTCACACACACAGAACCAACAGAGGGGAACCCATCCCAGTGGATACCAAGATGTGTGTAGGTTAAGAATACTAGCCACAGGTACCTTCCAAAGGGCAACTGGGGATATCATGGGGATCTCACAGTTCATAGTTCATAGTTCATAGATTTGTACTAGGCGAAGTGCCCTTGTGGGCCATTTTAAGCCTAGCCAATTATCCCATGTGAGAATCAAAACCTGCACCTTGTGTTTGTAAGGTAAACACCTTAACCATTATGCCGTCCTCCCACCTGATGGCCACAGGCATCAGCATCCAGGGTACTCCACCAGTTCCTTGATGCCATGTCAGCACATGCCAGTGAGCACATATATTTCCTCAACACCCGTAAGGTGTTGACCAGCAATATGCATCTCTTCCACCAAACAGCAGAATACCCTAAGGTAGCAGGTGCTATAGACTGCACGCACATACACATCAAAGCACCATCCAGTCAGCAAGGTAGGGTCTACATAAACTGCAAGGGCTTCCTCACCATCAACTGCCAGGTCATTTGCAATGCCCAGGGCATTATCTTGAATGTGTGTGCTGGCAGCCTCAGAAGCTATCACGACTCCCACATCTGGCATATGACACAGCTGTACCACTAATTTGCCAGTGGGGACATCACATACGGCCACCTAGTGGGAGATGCTGGCTACACACTGGAACCGTGACTGATGACACCCATCAGAAATACACACACACTTGAACAAGAACTTCATAATAAGGCACATGCACAAACCAGAATCATAATAACCAAGACCAAAACACTAAAGGTGGAGGAGTGTCCATATTCCCCAAGGATATTCACACCTCCAGGCTAGTTGCCCAACACAATGCATCTGAAATTCTCGAGGTGAAACTAACACTAGGTAAGACTGCAATCCAAATTGTAGCTTGCTACAGATCCCACACCATGCCCCAAGATTCTCACTACACGTTTCTAAACATACTGGAAAATATTAAGATACAACCAAACACCCTAATACTGGGTGATTTCAACTACCCTGCCATTAACTGGGAAAACTACTCTGGTACCAACACATTTTCCCAATGGTTCTTGGAATTCATAAATTCCAATGCCCTAGATCAACTAATCCATTGTCCCACCAGGGGCTCCAATATCCTAGACCTGGCCATTACCAACATGGGAGATAAATGCTCCACACCAGTGGTCCCCCCTCATTGGTCAGGTCTGATCATAAGCAAATCACCCTTGACATCCACATCCCACCCCCACCACCCAGTAAGGAAACCTCCGTAAAAAAACTTCAGGCTACTCAAGTTAGAAGTGACAAACTTCATGACACCCATGCAGATGGGAGCTGAAAGTTCGACTGCTGAATCCTGCATTAAAGCACTGTACAAGCACATCCATGAATCGTGCCATCCCAAATACAACCAAGACACTCTCCTCCAAAAAAGCAAGCCAATCTGGTGGTCCCCTGCCATAAACAAACCATACAAGAGAAGGAAGAAACTGTTGTAGAAAAGAGGAAAATTCCAGGATGCAAAAAACTCCCTTACCAGCCTCAGTAAGAAGCTGAGATCCCTCATAAAATCCTCCAAAGCTAGTTACGAAAACAAAATTGCCAAAAATTCCAAAGACAACTGCAAGGCATTCTATAGTTATGTCAAGAATCTAACTGGCATTGCTCAGATCTGCTCTGAGCTACAACAGAATGGCATTAAATACACTGATCCCAAGGATATTGCCAATATCCTGGCAGATCGATTTAGTGCCAACTTCACCCCCCCTCTCACCCCCTAAAAGACCTATCTCAATACCAAAAGATTGCCAAATTCCAGTAATCATGGCCACACAGGTAGAAACTGCACTCTCCAAAGCTAATAATACAGCATCCATGGGACCATATGACATCCCGGGCTGTGTACTACATGAACTACAAAATGAACTGGCACCTCACCTAAGTGTCATGTTTAATCATAGCCTCACATCAAGTTTCATGCCCACTGTGTGGTGCATAGCTACAATTATCCCACTCCACAAGGTGGGATCCACCTTGGATCCTGGGAACTACCATCCCATCAGTCTGATTAGCCTGATCTGCAAAGGCCATGGAAGGTATTATCATGGAACTTATAAACAAAGACATTGGCAACCTTCAAACACTGGGCCCCACCCAGTTTGGGTTCGTGAAGGGCTGATCTTGTCTCCTGAACCTGACTGACTTCTTTGAATCAGTCTCTAGAGCTGTGGATGAGGGTAAGGCGGACCACACAGCCTATCTAGATCTTGCCAAGGCCTCTGACACCATCCCCCACTCTGGCATCATAGATAAATTTACTAAGCTGGGCATAAATTCCTATGTCACTCGATGGGTAGCCAACTGGCTTACTGACAGAACCCAGACTGTAAAAGTAGCTGACTCCAAATCAATCTCCAGATAAGTGACAAGTGGAGTACCTCAGGGTTCAGTCCTGGGACCGCTCTTGTTTGGCATCTACTTCTCTGAAGTACAGGCCATCACTAAGGGATTCTGGCTTACAAAGTTCACAGATGACTGCAAACTGGGAGCCATTATTGAATCTCCAAATGATGTGGATATTCTACAAAAGAGCCTTACAGAAACAGATGCTTGGTGCCAGACTCATGGGCTCAAGCTTAATGCCAAGAAATGTATAGTTGTCCCCTTTGGGAAAAACCATGTACCCATGAATTACCACATAAATGGCAGTACACTAAACACCAAAAGTGTGATGAGAGACTTGGGGACACAGGTGGACAGTGGTCTCACCTTCAATAACCACATCGCCACAACAGTCAGGAAATCCTTCTATGTGGCACATCTCATTACTAAGGGCTTTTCATCCAGAAAAAAAGGAGGTCATTGTCCAACTGTACTCATCCCGCATTAGACCCATTATAGAGTACAACGCCCCATTTGGTATGTACCTCACAAGACATCTGCAACAGCTGGAAAGGCCACAGAAATACCTCACTAAAAGAATCACAGGCCTAAGGCAGATGCCCTATGCTGACCATCTTAAAAAACTCCTGCTATACTCTGTGGCATATCGTCTACTCAGAATCGATCTCTGCTTAACATACAAGGCCATGTCAAACCCCGAGCTGTTGGACATGCTCCACTTAAAGAAATCCCAATCCCTCAGAGCCACACACTCCAGGGATCTAAACTTTGTCATAACAATGAACAAAACATGCTGGAGGGATAGGTTCCCGACGCAGAGACTCCCCATACTCTGGAACAGACTGCCCATACATGTCAAACAGAGTGCCTCCTTGGCTCTCTTCAAAAGGAACCTTGACGATTGGATGGGAGATAGGAAGTTCACCCCAGGGATCACGTCAGTCACCCTGCTAGACAGAGGTCCAGGGAAGTAAATATTGTGGGAAGAAATATCCAGGGAATTGTTATGGCTAGGCTTGTACATGTACACAAATGTTCATAGTATGTGCCATGCTACACAATATGATCCTGCAGAAACAGCTGCAGCAGGAAAAGCATGAGGCAAGACCACAAAACTCCCCACCATTGCCAAGGCCATCACAGGCACAGAGGGACTTGGAGGAAGAGCTACCTGAGCCTGCCCTTGTAGGCAGAAGGAGGCATGCCCAGTATGCCCAGGCCTTGGCAAAGAGGCAATGCATAGCACATACACTGACATGGTAGGGAACCAGGGAATGACACCTCTCTCTGACTCGCACATACAATAAAACGGATGCCAAACATGACACTACCTGTGCTTTACCATGTATAGGGAGTGTACTATGTGCATCCAACATAGTCAGCCTTCCAGCACCATCCTCAATACTGGCACATCCACAAGGTAAGTCACTTTTCCTATCAATTGCTGAATGGAGTAGTATGTTCTCATAGTTGTATCTATGGTATGGACATGAGCATGCAAGGGAATCGGGTGGCTGAATGGGATGGCAGCAGATAGTGGGCACCTATATGGGCAGCATGAAATCCATAACAAATACTGGTGTCAGCATACTAGGCAGTACTAGACAAGGTGACAAATCCCACTGCAGTACATGTGGTGGCCCAAATGTGTGTCCATAGGACACACACATGCATGTCAGTGAGGCACACATACTCACCACCAGCCTCAGCCAGCAGGACAGGTGTAGATGACCATAAAGAAAGGCTGGGCTAAGGCCTCCAATTGATGGCAATGGTTAATAGCCCCCCTCCAGACCTACACAGACAGATTACAACAGGTCTGGCAGTTGTATGTTAGATCTGAAGGGTAAGAAGTCTGAAACTGAAATGTAGGTCAATAAAACCTAAGATCTGTAGTCTACTGATATGTCTCCAGTCTGCATGATAGGTTAGAAGACAAAATTAAATGGAAGCCAACAGAGTATGTGAAATACCAGTACAGTCATAGCAAATGTTTAAAATTGTCAGGTGTGCTCCCCCTCACAATCCTATGTAGAAATGCAGTAACATGTAAGTGTGAAGTGTAATAACAGTGGAGCACAAATTACCTGAGCTGGCCCAATCTACAGGATAGATTGTTGCATGTGTACAATATGCAGGGGTCCTTGTGTTAGGTTGTTATGTGTTCAATATTGTCTGGAAGTGGTCAGCATGTAGGCATGGAGGGTTGTGTCTCTGTGGCCTTTGGGCAGTACTGTGAATGACAGGGCCATGTTCCGACAATTGCAGTGCCAACTACAATGCCTCTCAGCAATATCCATGTCAGCAGTCATCCATACTCACTGTCCAGATGTCAATATCTGTCACCGTCTGAAAGATGGACATGCCATGAATGTGGGCCCAGACATACACACAGTACATAAGTGGAAGTACCCTCGACAGAGTACATAAAATGTAACTGTCAACTGCACACAACTTTGGAATTGTAAATACAGGTTAGCAGCACATTAGTTGTCTATGTAGTATGGAATACTGATGTAGTCTGGCCAATCAGTGGCAGACCACAAAAGGCACAGTTATGAAGTAATGAGAGGCTGTCTATGTCCCTGCACAAGGCAGCAAAGGGGAATGTCCCATGTATATCTGTGAGTCAGCTGCAAGAAGCTTCCATATCACACATGCACTCAGCTCACCCCACCATCAGCCACAGGTTTATCACAGGTCATATCCCTGCTGCTAGGAATGAGTGCAGTATGACCCCCACTTCTGAGAATATCCACAGAATTCAGCATGCTGAAAAAGTGTCCCATGCAGGTGTGTCCCTAGCTGTAAGCAGCACCCTGCCAGCACACAGACCAATAGATTAATATGGACAGGAACTATTGCCATTAACACCTCACACACTTACCTTGTCACCCCAGGGGAATCCACTGGCTCACAGCCTGGGAATGTAGGAGTGACAAAATGCACTGGCCTGCCACAGATGGCCTACATCACTGCCGAATGGTCTACAGTCCTCTGTCAAAGGCCTGTGCCTCACTTGTACTGCCAATGTATGGTATCTCATGGGGTCCCAGCTAACAACATAACACAGTCAACAGAACACAAATGCAAGGCCATGTTGACAAATCCCAGTAGCATGCCCACCATGTCCTACTGCATGAGCTGTGGACCAAGCCCTAAATACTGCTAGGATGAAGGGCCAACTATAGGGATACTTCTCAGATATCGCTCGTATGATGTTAGGAAGAGGATAGAATAACAGAGTGGGGGGTGTGGAAGCATGGATGTCATGGAGTGTGTGAAGTCTGAAACTCTGATGTGCACCCATACTACCCCTGCCTGCAAACCCAGCAAAGGATGGCTACAAACCTGCTTGTAAACCACAATGTGAAGGGGAACTGACCAGATATATGAGCCCTGCCTCTGGGTAACCTGGGTGAATCTGTACAGCTGAGAGGTATGGCCACAGCAGGATATGGCCATTGTGTTACTTCGATATATGTACAAGAAGGGTATCCTCAGCCACCATAGTACCAAGGTGCTGGACACTTAAGGTGTCCCATGCAGGTGTGTCCCTAGCTGTAAGCAGCACCCTGCCAGCACACAGACCAATAGATTAATATGGACAGGAACTATTGCCATTAACACCTCACACACTTACCTTGTCACCCCAGGGGAATCCACTGGCTCACAGCCTGGGAATGTAGGAGTGACAAAATGCACTGGCCTGCTACAGATGGCCTACATCACTACCGAATGGTCTACAGTCCTCTGTCAAAGGCCTGTGCCTCACTTGTACTGCCAATGTATGGTATCTCATGGGGTCCCAACTAACAACATAACACAGTGAACAGAACACAAATGCAAGGCCTTGTTGACAAATCCCAGTAGCATGCCCACCATGACCTACTGCATGAGCTGTGGACCAAGCCCTAAATACTGCTAAGATGAAGAGCCAACTATAGGGATACTTCTCAGATATCTCTCGTATGATGTTAGGAAGAGGATAGAATAACAGAGTGGGGGGGGTGTGGAAGCATGGATGTCATGGAGTGTGTGAAGTCTGAAACTCTGATGTGCGCCCATACTACCCCTGCCTGCAAACCCAGTAAAGGATTGCTACAAACCTGCTTGTAAACCACAATGTGAAGGGGAACTGACCAGATATATGAGCCTTGCCTCTGGGTAACCTGGGTGAATCTGTACAGCTGAGAGGTATGGCCATTCTGTTATGTCGATATATGTACAAGAAGGGTATCCTCAGCCACCATAGTACCAAGGTGCTGGACCACTTACACAGACCCATCAGCAAGTGTCTGCAGCTACCCCTCCAGAATGGCATGAGTGTGCAAGAATATGTAGGCTGCAGACCACAATACAGGGCACAGCTTCATTCATCTTGTATTTCCCAGGAAATAACTGTGAGCAAATAAGTATATCTGTCAGTAGTTGATGACATAATACATCACAGTGTAAAACAGTACATATGTCTGAATACCTCTGCTAACACCAGCCATGTAACACAAGCAGCACAGACAGCAATAGTTACAGTATTCCACTATCTGTCACCTATTGTGACTCCATATCGTCAACCTATCTACAGATATCCTGCAGAAACAGGTTGCTAGCTGTAGGTGTAGAGCACCAAACCCTGGACTGGAGTACAACCCTACTTGGAATGGATTCACACACTCAATACAGAAGGTCATACTTGGGCATGCTCCTACACTTAGAGAAATGAAGCCCATGTCTGACAACACAGTGGACTATATATATATCTGTCAGTCGCAGATGTCTGTGCACACACCACATTGTACACCATTCATGCTTTGCACACACATTGGATAGGAATACTCACACATATCCAAGGACAACATACTATAATATGTCAAACATACACACACAGAGATCTGGGGAAGATGGAGACAGACAGTGGCAGAGAGATTTCCATTATGAGGCATGTCCCACCCACCTCACATCCAATTGGCTGATATCACATGATGTGCTGATGTCAATCACTGCAGACATTCCTTTTGATAGCCCTCAGCCATATAGTGTCTGTGGTGTTTGTGATAACTGTGTAACACGATAGTACGAATCAGTATTCATCTAGCATTTGTATACCCAGTCCTATCAAATGTAAAGTTGTGTGTGACTGAGTGTGTGTGTGCATTTCCAGAGGAATGATGTATGGCCCATTCACACACACACACTGCACTTCCCATTGCCCATGTTAGCACTCCTGCTGCTGTCAGTCACCTTCAAATAACCCTCTAGCCAAGTCTCAGCCCTATAAGCTAAGTGGCAGTTGCAATATGTGTGTAATACTGTAGTGTCAAAAACTAGTTAGGTAGGAGTTCTAATCCCAGACATTGCAACTGTGAGGCTGTGTGTGTGTGTGTGTGTGTGTGTGTGTGTGTGTGTGTGTGTGTGTGTGTGTGTGTGTGTGTGTGTGTGTGTGTGTGAAGATAAATGATTCTGAGGCCCTTCACACTCACTACACCTCCCATTGCCCTACTTTAGCATGTCTGCTGATGTGAGTCACTTGAAATAGCCCTTTATAGGTTCATAGGTTCATACTAGGCTATCTGCCCTAGGGCATTTATAAGCCTAGCCAGAGTGTGTTTGGCTTTGGCCACCCATTTTAAATTCATTTTGCTATGCCTTTTTTGAGGTTAGTATACTGTGCCTTTGCCTAACAGTGACACAGAAGTGATAGCCGGGGTAAACCTACGATCTCCCATCCACTCAAGATTCCTCTTGAAGAGAGTCAATGAGGGACTCTGCCTAACCTGGACTGGGATTTTATTCCAGAGTGAAGGGAGCCTCTGGGTTATGAATCTGTCCCTCCAGCATGTCCTATTTATTTCAGTGCTGAGGTTCAAGTCTCGAGCGTAACTCGATGGGATTTGGATTTTCTGAGGTGCAGCATGTCCATTAATTCTGGGTTGGACATGGCTTTATACGTCAGGCACAGATTGCCTCTGAGCAGGCGGTATGCCACTGAGTAGGGCTGGAGTTTCTTTAACCGGGCAGCATATGGCATCTGTTTGAGCCCTTTGATCCTCTTGGTGAGGTACTTTTGGGGTCTTTCCAGTTGCTGCAGGTGTCTGGTAAGGTACATCCCAAAAGGGCATTGTACTCAATTATGGGCCTGATGAGGGATGAGTAAAGAGGCACGATGACCTCCCCTGATCTAGATGTGAATCCCTTCATGATTAGGTGGGCTATATAAAATGTTTTTCTAACCACTTTGGCCACGTGGTTGTCAAATGAGAGATTGCTATCAACTTGGGTCCCCAGGTCCCTAATGACTTCTTCTGTACTTAATGGATTACCACCTATGTGGTAATTTGTGGGCACTTTGTTTTTGACAAAGGGGATGACTATACACTTTTTGGCGTTTAGCTTGAGGCCATGGCTTTGGCACCAGTTGTCTGTTTCTATGAGGCCCTTTTGGAGGATCCTTGTGTTGGCTGGAGAGTTGATTATGGCGCCCAGTTTGCAGTGATCTGCGAACTTGGTCAGCCACAGTCCTTCTGTGTTGGCCTGTACTGCCGAGAAATATATACCGAACAAGACAGGTCCCAGGACTGAGCCTTGTGGGATGCCACTTGTAACTGGTTTGGAGTCTGACATGGCTCCAGCAATTCTAACCATGTGGGTTCTGTCCTTGAGCCAGTTTGCAACCCATCTAGTGACATAGGGGTTTATATTTAAGCTGGTGAGCTTATCTATAATGCCCGAGTGAGGTATTGTATCGAAGGCTTTTGCGAGGTCCAGGTAGGCTGTGTGGACCACCTTCCCCTCGTCAATGGCCTTGGTGACTGTTTCAAACAAATCGACCAGGTTTAAGAGGCAGGATCTGCCCTTAACAAAGCCAAACTGGGTAGGATCCAGTGTCTGTAGGTCCCCAATATCTTTATTTATGAGGTCCATGATGATCCTTTCCATAGCTTTGCAGACCAAGCTAGTCAGGCTTATGGGGCAATAGTTTCCAGGATCCGTTGAGGCACCACCTTTGTGGAGAGGGACCACTTTGCTGTACGCCACTCTTTGGGTACATATCCTGTAGTAAGGCTAAGATTGAACAGTAGTTTTATGTTTGGGTTTAGCTCTTCTTGGAGTTCATGTAGGACGCAGCCCGGGACACCATCTGGTCCCATTGATGCTGTGTTTTTTTGCTTTGGAGAGGGGCTCTTACCTGAGCATCTGAGATGTCAGGGGCAGCACTCTGTTGGGATAGATATTTGCCCTTTGGTGGGAGGGGGAGAACTTTGCACTGAACCTGTCAGCTAGGATGTTGGCAATGTCTGTGGGCTCTGTGTATTTTTTGTCATTTTGGACTAATTCTGAGCATATCTGGGAATTCCCACCCAGGTTCATAACATAACTAAAGAAAGCCTTGTGATTATCCTTAGTGTCCTGTGCAATTTTTCTCTCAGAGCTGGCCTTAGATGATATTATGAGTGCCCGTAGTTTTTGCTAATACTGATCAGAGATGCCTTCCCATTTTGGGATTTTGCTCTATCATGTAGTAGCTTCCTCCTTCTATTGTATAGTTTGTTTATGGCTGAGGTCCACCAGACAGGACGTCTGCCTTTGGAGGATTGGGTCTCTGTTTTACTTGGGATTGCACCATCCATGCATTCCTGAAGGTGTTTATAGAATGCATTTATAAAGGATTCTGCGGTCTGGGGTATATTTTCCACAGGCCGGGGCTTTGAAGGATTTCGCCTCGGTTTTGAGGCATGTGAAATTTGCTTTAGAAAAGTTTTTCACTGTGGTTTTCTGGGCAGGGGGTGGGGTCGGGATGTGAATATCCAGTGAGATTAGTTTATGGTCTGATCTTACCAGTGAGGGATACTCTTCTGGTCTGGAGCATAGTGTCCTCATGTTGGTGATGATCAGGTCCAGTATGTTTTCCCCTCTTGTGGGAGTGGTAACAAGTTGTTCCATAGCATTTGAGTTTATAAATTTTAGGAACCTTTGGGCTAGGGTGTTGGAGCTAGAGTAATGCTCCCAGTCAATGTTTGGGTAGTTGAAGTCGCCCAATATAATGGTGTTTGGAGAGACCTTCATATTTTCCAGTATTTTCAGGAAGGCTGAGTGGGGTTCCTGTGTTTGGGAGGGTGGTCTGTAGCAGGCTATAAACTGGAAGGCAGTTTTACCCACAGTTAGTTGCACATGGATAGTCTCTGATGCTTCGTGCTGTGCCACCAACCTGGAGGTGTGGGTATCTTTGACGTATATTAATACTCCCCTTCCTTTTGTGGTTTGGTCCAAGTTTTGGGGCCAAAAAGCATGGTATGAGGTATAACCTGGTAGTGCTGGGGTGCTCTCGGGAGCCTTGAACCAGGTTTCTGTTACTGCACAGATATCGATGTTCTCCATGCTAAGGAGAGTTTTGAGTGCGTGCATCTTGAGGTTTAGACTTCTGGCATTGAGTAGCATTACTCTTAGTTTCTTATCCCTTGTGATACCTATGGAGGTGGGTTTGTCTTTTGAGCCTTGCCTAAAAAAGGCACTATGGGGGTAGCAAGAGCCATTGCCAATATCTGAAAGCCCAGGGGTGACAGGTGCAAGCCGTCCCTAGAGAAGCATTGTGGCTTGTCAAGCATGTCATCCCAGGCTGACAGGCATTGGATCCCCTTTGAATGACACCAACACTTAAGCCAATTGTTGAAATTGATCATCTTGTCTTCATATTGTGGCATCATTCTTGGTGAGGGTAAGATGCTACTCAAGGTCACGGTCATACCGGCCTGGGCTACATGCTCAGAGAGCTCCTCTATGTCTCTTTTCATGTAGTTCAGGGAGGTACGTCTCAGGTCATTCACACCAGCATGGACAATGACTGAGTCATATTTGTACTTGCCTTGGAGTGACCTGAGTGCTTGTGTTATGTGGCGGATCCTAGCGCCGACAGGCAGCTCACCGTGACCTTCTCCTTGTTCAGCCTGGTGAGCGGATGTCGGTGTGCCTGACAATAGAGTCACCTATTATAAGTGTATCAGGTGTGTTGTTTAGCCTTAAGGGCTGTGACTGTTCGGCACACTGGCTTTGTGAGCTATGTGTTGCACGTGTTTTGTTTTGGGGTAGCGGTTGCTTGGGTGTCTGCTTTGGAGGTCTCTGCTGCTTAGGCAGATTTTTATTTAGAGCCTCCGAGTATGTTTTTGTGTTTATGTGTTTGGTTTGTTGTCGTGGTAGGTCTATGTGAGACTGGAATTGTAGTGAGTGTGGTTTCCTTCTCCTCCTGACTGGTTACGCCAGTACTGAGTTGAGAGAGCTTAGCCTCCAGTTTGGCTATATGGTTGCATCTCTCGCATGTGTTGGAATTTGTTGGGAGGAGGATAGGGTTGTCTGTGTACATGAGGCAGTTGTAACATTGCCTCAAGATTCCCAGATTCACCAGCTGGACCGGAGAGGAGATTGACAACTGACCTTTGGACATGCTAGAATAGTATTTGGAATTCCTTTATAATTGAAAAAAAGGGCTACTGGGGAACAAGGTACTCAAGGGGAGTTTGTGAGGGTGTAGTTCTTTTAATTTTTTAGAGCTGACTTATATAATTGCTTTCGTGAGCAAGTGCCAGGTAACTTAAATGCAATGTGTTACATGTAACTTAAATGCAAAAATGACAAACAGTAACTTTCTTTCAAGTGAAACAAGGAAATAAGTACAGTAAGCAATGCAGATATCACTAGGGATCCACAGAAGTGCTAAAAGGCTGCGCATTTCAGGGAAATAAACAAACAACAAGCATACAAATAAAGCTAGATTCAGCAGGCCTGGATCTAGTCTATGCTACAGCAAACAAAGTGTACCAATTCCAGTAAGAAACAGTTAGAATATGCAGGCACTATAAGCCTTTAACCAGAAACTCCCTGCTCAGAAGGGCAGAGTCCAGCTTCTCCTCCCACAAGAGTGCAGGCCGCAATCCTTCTTAATGTAAAATAACTGGCCTGAAGCCCAAGTGCTTAAACCAGAACTAATACACTTTTAGAATAACAGACACTGAGGTCTCAATCAGCAGTTCCCAACTTAGATGGATGCAAGCTACCTGTCCTGCCACCACAGTGCAGGCCACAAACCTTCCTAATGTAAAACAACTGGTCTGAAGCCCAAGTGCTTAATCCAAAAGACTTAGAAATGATAGCTACACTTTAATCAAGTTACTACCAGCAGTAATAAATACAACTGAATACTTTAAAGAATGCCTGGATTAGTGTTCAAGTTATACAAACAAAGCTAGATTCAGCAGGCCTGGATCTAGTCTATGCTACAGCAAACAATGTGTACCAATTTCAGTAAGAAGCAGTTCAAATATGCAGGCACTATAAGCTTTAACCAGAAATTCCCAGCTCAGAAGGACAGAGTCCAGCCTCTCCTCCCACAAGAGTGCAGAACACGAACCCTCTTAATGTAAAATAACTGGCCTCAAGCCCAAGTACTTAAACCAGAATTAATACACTTTTAGAATAACAGACACTGAGCCCTCAATCAGCAGTTCCCAACTTAGAAGGATGTAAGCTACCTGTTCTGCCACTACAGTGCAGGCCACAAAACTTCTTAATGTAAAGCTGGTCTGAAGCCCAGGTGCTTAAACTAAAAGGCTTAGAATGAGTTATACCAAGCAGTAATAAATACAATTGAGTACTTTTAAGATGATGCAAAAGCAAAATAAAGTAGGAAAAAACACAAATACAGTAAAAGCAGATAATTTTTTTTTTTTTTTTTTGGAAAGAGAGAAAGGAGTAGCAGAAACTAAGTTGACTGGCCTTCTCAAATGCTCTCCCTGTACTGGGTAGAATGAGGTAATGACACTAGACTGGGAGGAGGGTCCCAGATCAAATTTACACTTGGGGCGGGCAACTGCAAAGCCACCAACTATAAAAACACTATACCAACAGGGTGGGAAACAAACTGCAGAAATGTTACTCACAGCTGGAAAGCAGCAGTGAGCCTTTAAATGAAAGTTTTAAACAGCTAAAGGAGCCACTAGAAAAAAGAGTTTAACTGCAACAAGTTATCATAAACAAACAACCCAACAGATGCTTAATAAGAGTGGACAATT
Organism: Protopterus annectens; assembly: GCF_019279795.1. Taxonomy (NCBI): domain Eukaryota; kingdom Metazoa; phylum Chordata; order Ceratodontiformes; family Protopteridae; genus Protopterus; species Protopterus annectens. Next base: position 1,623,645,889 of record NC_056732.1, read on the forward strand.
TCCAGTTAATACCTCACACACAGTGAAACTAGCTAGAAAAAATACACAGTACACAAAGTGCTATAAACAACAAAGAAATAAAGAACAAAATAAACAAAAAACAGGATACTTAATGTTATATATTATAGCTCCGAGTTTGCTGAGTGTCCTTCCTTCGATTAGCACACTGTAAAATGGCTGAACACTCACAACTGAGCTTCTTAGGTTGCTAGCTCTACAAGCTCCATGGTGCTTGTGATAACTGCATAATACTATAATTCAGCATACTAGTTAGATAGGCGTTCTAATCCCAGGCATGGCATCTGTGAAACTGTGTGTGTTTGTGTGTGAGAGAGTGTGTGTGTGTGTGTGTGTGTGTGTGTGTGTGTGTGTGTGTGTGTGTGTGTGCGTGTGTCTTTGATGATACCTGATTTTATGGACATTCACACTTACTACTCTCCCCTTACCCCTCCTTTAGCACTGCTGCTGAAGTTAGTCACCTTCAAAGATACCTTTGGACAGCACTTCAACATATAAGCTCTGTGGCACTTGTGATAACTTCGTAATACTATAGTGTAGGATATTAGTTAGGTAGGAGTTCTAATTCCAGACATGGCAACTGTGAACATGTGTGAAAGAGTGTGTGTGTCTTTGATAATACCTGATTTTATGGACATTCACACTTATTACTCTCCCCTTACCCCTCCTTTAGCACTGCTGCTGATGTTAATCACCTTCAAAGATACCTTGGCACAGCTGTTCAACATGTAAGCTCCATGGTGCATGCCATAAATGCAGAACAATGTAGTAGCAATAATTACATAGGTATGGGTTTGAATCTCATCCATGGCAAGTGTTTCTGTGTGTACATATGTACGTCTGTATCCCAAAGATTTTGGCCCCATTTACACCCAGTACACATCTCACTGCCTGAATTTAGCACTCCTGCAAATATTATTCACCTTAGAAGTACTGTTGCCAACCCTAAACCATGTAAGGTCAGTGGTGCATGTGGTAAATGCTTAAATGGTTGTAAAAGATTGTTATATAGAGGTTTGAACCTCACCCCTGGCAAATGTATATGTGTGTGGAGGGTAAAATTATTTTGGGGATATCTCACCCACTACATCACCCAATGCCAGTATTTACAAGGGCTGGTGATGTTCCTCACCTTAGAAGTACCTTGGGACAACATCCATCCTATAAGCTCCATGGCACTTGCGATAAATGCAGCACACTATAGTGGCAATGCACAGCTAGGTAGGGATTTGAATCTCAGTACTGGCAAGTGTGTGTGTGTGTGTGTGTGTGTGTGTGTGTGTGTGTGTGTGTGTGTGTGTGTGTGTGTGTGTGTGTGTGTGTGTGCCTGTCATCAGTGTCCTGTGTGGCAGTTACTGTGATTGTGTAATAACAGGATCCATTGTGGGGCAAGTTTTGCTAAATTATTATGTTGAGGACTTAGTATATGTCACAATGTCCACATTAAAAGGCTAACAGATGTCAAACGCCAAAGAGGTTGGTGTAGACAATCCACAGCCCTACATGTGACAGTATGGATTAGTGAACAATATAGGCAACCCTTCTATTACTCAGAGAACAATCTCCACCCATGTATCATACACAAACGCACTTGGCTAGGCAACAACCACTATATTGATAGTTCCCTGCATATTGCCTCCCAGATAGTAACCACGGTGTGATAGCAGTGGACTATATGCCTGTTGACCACAACAGTGCCACTGACATCAGAAAGTACTTTGATGTGTTACATCTTCTGAGTGTGTGTTATCCATCCCCTCAGTAGCCAAATAGATGTGTACAGTGGCCCTTTTACCATGTTCCCCACTGGACACCTGCAACAACTGTAGAGTCTGCAAATGTACCCCGCAAAGGGAATACCATGCCTTATACATGTGCCCTGTATAGGCAGATGCCACTAACTTCACTGAAAAGCCTTATCATACTGTCAATGTAGGTGCAATCATGACCTCAATTACATAATCAGGTCTCACCAAATGAGATCAGGAATGCTACATCAGAGGATACAAATCTGTCCACACAACATGCCCCAGACATCTCAAGTACACTTCCACATGTCAAAGAACATGCATGTGAAACATGTGCACAACCCAGACACTGTCCATGTTATGGAATATAGATCACATACATGGGAAGCAGTGCACATCACTGACCACCCACAATAGAAACCCAGATGAGTGGATGGTGAATACAATACCACCTTTGGGGCCACTCCAGGGACTACACCCCTGAGCCACACTGGGGAATATTGTCATGTAGCCTGATGTGAAGGTATTCCCTTGGCCTAGCCTAGTAGAGCCTACAGGCTCATTCACCTACTACACACCTGTGAAGCAATGAACCTATGGATCTCAGTACTGGCAAGTGTGTGTGTGTGTGTGTGTGTGTGTGTGTGTGTGTGTGTGTGTGTGTGTGTGTGTGTGTCTGTCATCAGTGTCCTGTGTGGTGGTTACTGTGATTGTGTAATAACAGGATCCATTGTGGGGCGAGTTTTGCTAAATTATTATGTTGAAGACCTAGTATATGTCACAATGTCCACATTACAAGGCCAACAGATGTCAAATGCCAGAAAGGTTGGTGTAGACAATCCACAGCCCTACATGTGACAGTATGGATTAGTGAACAATATAGGCAACCCTTCTATTACTCAGAGAACACTCTCCACCCACGTATCATACACAAACGCACTTGGCTAGGCAGTAACCACTATATTGGTAGTTCCCTGCATATTGCCTCCCAGATAGTAACCACGGTGTGATAACAGTGGACTACATGCCTGTTGACCACAACAGTGCCACTGACATCAGAAAGTACTTTGATGTGTTACATCTTCTGAGTGTGTGTTATCCATCCCCTCAGTAGCTAGATAGATGTGTACAGTGGCCCTTTTACCATGTTCCCCACTGGACACCTGCAACAACTGTAGAGTCTGCAAATGTACCCCACAAAGGGAATACCATGACTTATACATGTGCCCTGTATAGACAGGTGCCACTAACTCCACTGAATAGCCGTATCATACTGTCAATGTAGGTGCAATCACGACCTCAGTTACATCACCAGGTCTCACCAAATGAGATCAGGAATGCTACATCAGAGGATACCAATCTGTCCACACAACATGCCCCAGAAAGCTCAAGTACACTTCCACGTGTCAAAGAACATGCATGTGAAACATGTGCACAACCCAGACATTGTCCATGTTATGGAATATAAATCACATACATGGGAAGCAGTGCACATCACTGACCACCCACAATAGAAACCCAGATGAGTGGATGGTGAATACAATACCACATTTGGGGACAATCCAGGGACTACACCCCTGAGCCACACTGGAGACTATTGTCATGTGGCCTGATGTGAAGGTATTCCCTTGGCCTAGCCTTGTAGAGCCTTCAGGCTCATTCACCTACTACACACCTGTGAAGCAATGAACCTATGGATCTCAGTACTGGCAAGTATGTGTGTGTGTGTGTGTGTGTGTGTGTGTGTGTGTGTGTGTGTGTGTGTGTGTGTGTGTGTGTGTGTGTGTGTGTGTGTGTGTGTATGTATGTGTGTGGAGATGGATGATTTTGAGGCCATTCACACTCACTACAGCTCCCATTGCCCTACTGTAGCATGCCCGCTGATGTCCGTCACCTTGAAATAACCCTTTGGCCACATTTCAGCCCTATAAGAATCATGGTGCTTGTGATAACTGCATAATACTGTAGTGTAGCAAACTAGTTAGGTAGGATTTCTAATCCTGGTCCTGACAACTATAATAATGTCTGTGTTTATGTGAGAGAGTGTGTGTGTGTGTGTGTGTGTGTGTGTGTGTGTGTGTGTGTGTGTGTGTGTGTGTGTGTGTGTGTGTGTGTGTGTGTGTGTGTGTGTGCCATCAGTATCCTGTTGGGGTGATTGTGCAATGATAGGCTCTATTGCAGTTTGGGTTTTGCTACATTATTATATTGAGGACCTATATGTCCCAATGTCCGCATTACAAGGCCAACAGTTGTCAAACACTGTAAAGGTTGTTGTAGACAATCCACAGCCATAAATGTCTACTGCCATGTGCAATTAGTATGTGACAGTATGGATTAGTAAACAATACAGGCAACTGTTATAATACCCGGATACCACTCTGCACCCATGGATAATACACAAAGACGCTTGGCTCTTTCTCTCTTCCTTACTTACTTTCTCTCTTTCTCTCTGTCTCTCTCTCTTTCCCACTCTCTGGTAGATGTGGAAAAATACATCTCTTTTGCATAGGCAGCAGCTTGACTTTTGTAGGTAATGCTCATGATCAGCTGATGGCCTGTGCACAAATTAGAGTCTCCCACTAGCTAATTGCATGTGGAACAGCTGTGGTATCATTCATATAGCCAATTGCATGGAAACACACTCCTATAACTAAGCACTTCATGTGGATGTTGGCCCTTTCCCTTCACTGTGAGCAGCTTTTCTTGTGGGTGTCTGATGAACAGCATCACACAGGGTAGTTGGAAATACCTGTTACAACAAAACAAAAACTACAGCGAAGGAACAACAGCTAACATGAACAGCTTTAATTTAAATTTTATAATTTTGTTCTGCAGAAGTCCCTTATCATAGAAGGGAAGAAAGCGCTTAACTGTTTCAATAAAGCTGTTCATGTTAGCTGTTGTTCCTTCACTGTGGTTTTTGTTCTGGAGTTTATTGGAATACTTTTGGCACCTGTTACAACAAACACTGTGGAGACAAGTCAACAAACAGGAGGGGGATGTTCCAGACATGTGGACAGAATGTGTATTGCTGTTCTACATTTGAAGTAATGTTGGTTTAACAAGGTTTGTGTGGATATGGCTGTTCTGCATGATTTAAAGTCTGGCATGACAGTGTTATGTGGGTGAGAAAACTCTCATCTGTAGGGCTGTGTGCAGACTGGCCAGAGTTTGGAGTCTTAGATGTGTTCATGCTATCTACATTAAGTGGGCACCCCATTCTGGATGTGCTTTATGCTTTGCACCCATTGACTGCTGGGGTAAGTTTTGTCTCTCCCATGACCCCACAGTGGAATAAGCAAGTACCTGGAAAATCAGTGATGAATATTTACTGGAAATTATAAGAAAATTTTAGGTACATCGAAATTATTAGTTAAAAATGGAGGTGTGCTCTTAAAGGGGACTGCACATGCATGTATTATTTTAATACATTTTACAGCCCATTTTAGATTGTTAGCTTTGCAGTATTCACTGACATTTTAAGTGGGCTACAACCTATGACACTATAGCCCCTTCTCTCAAACACTTTCACTCAGTTGATATTTCAGCATCAGCAATGCTAGCAACATCTTAAGTTTTATCTCTGCTCAACTGGCATATACACGTATTAGTTTTCTATTAATTGTATTACTACTGGTGTTTAATTTTATGTTTTTTATGTTTATCTGTACAGTAACTGTGTGTGTGGAGCTTTTCTCCCCGGGTCTTCGCTGAAAATGGGCTCCACCGCCCAGTCGGACACTACCCGGTTAACAAATGTAAAATAAATAAATAAACAAATAAATAAATAAATAGATAAATGTGGTGTGTTACTCACACATTTTCTGTCTTTAGAAATGCAGTAGCATACTCTGATGATTGCAGTCAGTAAATGGCGACATCCGTGTGTGTTAGTGGCTTCATATCCCTCAGAACAGATATGTCACAACAAACCCTGTTACACCAGCAATTTCCTCAGTTTATCACAGCAATATGTCAATATTGGCCCAGTGTTTGTGCCTCTGTCCCTCAATTCTGTCACCCTTTGTCCATATGTCATGCAGTAAGAGGTGCATTTCTACAGTATATCATTATTTACTGACATCATTCCTGATAACAACCAGTGATATATCAGACTGACAGACATTTTATGTATAGGAGGCCTTATATTTGAGGACAAAACCTGGACATTCTGTTGTAGACTGTATGGTAGTGAGGTGTGTGTACTTATGGTGATTGTTGACAGAGTGTTAGTATTGTGTAGCAGTGTATTGTGAATATGTTACGTGGCTTGTGTACAGACTTGGGTAGATGTCAGTGTTCTTGGTCCTGTTCTATCTGATGTTGCATGCTGCTCCAGTTTCTGATACCCTATCAGCACATATGTTTGTAGGGCCAGACTGAGACATATCCCATACCACAATCAGGCATCAGACTACACTGTGAATTGAGCAAGTATATGTAGGGTTAGTGTGTGATTGGCAAATATGATGATGGTTTTGTTCACACAGTCCATATACTGCACTATTAATTAGGCTTACCATAATGTGACTGTGTTGAGATTGGTTGTGGGTATGCACTTTCACATTGATGTCTGTTACTCCATGTTGTTACATGCCTGTAGTGTCTGCTATATTTGCAATTACATGTGTATTCCCCCATAGGAAACTTGGGTTAGTGTTGTGGCAGTCTGCCTGTAGTTTACACAGTGCTTGGGGACATGCCTAGCAGCTCAGTGTATTTACCTAGTGTGATGTTATGTCCAGATATTTGTCAGATGCACTGTTGCCTGGCCACCATATGTGTTGTGCATTTCTGAAAAAGCAGTGGGATGCTGTGAATATGTATGTCACTAATTAGTGGGAAGTATGTTGGCTTGGGACCTCTGCTGTTCCAGTTAATATGTGTTAGGACAAACAGGAGAGTGCAAATGCATCAACTGTGTGAGCTTATCTACTCCAGTATTTGTGATACATCCCCATTTTCATGGCTGTAAACATCCTCTTTGTTAGGCTTGGCCCACACATCTTGGAATAAGGAGTACTGTGTATACCTCTGGATTGACCAGATTGTTTCAGACTGTCCACATTTTTTGGTCATATTTCTGCTGCACTCCACAGGATCATTACTGTGATTTGTGTGGTACCTCACTATGATAATTTTATGATGTCTGTCAGTAAGTGATGACATACATGTCAGTTTCAGAAGAGCCTTCCTACACAACATGCCTGTTGACATGACCCCTGTTACTTTAGCAACATTCTACATTTATAACTGCAATACTTACATTACATTCCCTTGCCCTAAGAGGTTGTGAGTTATGGTGCTGAGGTATGACTCCACTACATGTTTTATATATATATATATATATATATATATATATATATATATATATATATATAGATATATATATATATATATATATATATATATATATATATATATATATATATGTATATATATATATATATATATATATATATATATATATATATATATATATATATATATATATATATATATATATATATATATATATATATACAAATATATGATATATATCTATATAAATATATATATACATATATATATATATATATATATATATATATATGTGTGTGTGTGTGTGTGTGTGTGTACATATGTATATATATATATATATATATATATATATATATATATATATATATATATATATATATATGTATAATATATCCATATACTTGTTATGTGTAAGCATGAGTGTTGTATATACCTTCTCAGATGTATCCCACCATATTTATCTATGTGTATATTTAGATATAAAACATGACTGATTCAACACAATTTTAATTAACAGGTAGTAAATAATTGTAGTAGTCAAAGCAGTTGTTCACTACTATTCAGTATGTGTACTGAATGATATATTTGAACAAGCAACAGACATTTGTACAGCTTAGATGGCTCAGTGGTTAAGTGCTGTGAGTATAGTCTACAGGGTCCTGAGTTTGAGTCCTGAAAAGGCTTTTTATTTTGCTGCTAGGCAGAACAAGGACTGTTGGATACAGAGTAGTTAAGGCAGTTTTGAGCAGCTTTAAGTGGGTTTGAGTGGGTTTGCGTGAAGCTAAGCAGTGCTAACATACGGTTAAACAAAAAGGAGCTTACACTTTTTAGGCTTAGCTTACCAGTGCGCAAATCTCCTTAGCATTTACACTTAAGCAATGCTTACACCTGCTAAGCATAGCTCAGTCCTGGTAACCAGTGATCACATTCCAGTCTGATAAAATCACAGGGTAATGACATATTTAATAAGTGTATTTAATTCCATGTACATAACATGCTTCTATGTCCTGTCATTACAGTAACAAGGGGTGTGAGTATACTGTATGGGACACCTGAGTATACATGGTTAGTACCACAATCTTTTCTCTTTGTATGTGTTTCATACATGGGTAGTATCCCAGGTTATATGCAGTCACACTTGCATGTATTGTATCATTACATTACTACTTTTAACAGTGCTTTTCCAAGTAAGAGTAGATTGCAGATTGTAGTACTGGAACCATACACCCCTGCATGCAAGCTGGACTCTGAGTACTGACTATCATGCTCTTGGTGTGTGAGCTGTATATTATTAAGTATCTCCTATTGGATATTGATTTGATATGTTGATATTAACTGTAGACTATTATGTGGTTAGGACATGTCATTGAGAGCTGCTGTCATGTAGTAATGGCATACCTGTCAGTGACCTCAGACGCCTGTCTGTCAAAACATTCATCCTAATGCATAACCTGTTGGCTAGCTAATTTCTGTCTGTCTTCTGTACAGATGTGCAGATGTCAGGTATCCATCTTGGCTACTTACAGGCAATCTCTGATTGACTGACACTGACATGTCTGCCCATCTGTGTTATGAATGCCACAGCTAGGAATCCCCACTCTGTATGCACCACATGACATGGATACCTCAAACAGACTACCACAGTCAACAAAACATGCTTGGGTACAGGTCTCTAACCCAGACACTGGCCATGTTATGTAATATATGCTGCATACATGTCAATTGGAGCACCTCACTGGCCCTCTGCAAGAGAAAACAGATGATTGGATGTTGAATTTAACTGTCACCCTGGGGATCACTCAAGTGGCATCAGCTGATAGATGGCCTGCTGACAAATGTCAGGTGGCATGATACCAGTGTACCCACATGCCCTACTCTTCTCATCTCTCCATGGACATAAGCCTGGTACACACTTAGGAACAACTGCATCTATGGACCCCAGTATTGACAAATGTGTCAGCGTGCATTACTGAGAATAACAGTGTCTGTGTGTTTGTAAACTTGTAGTTGAAAATACTCTGAGGGCCTTCTCACCCACTACACCCACCATTGCTATACTTAGAAATGGCTGCTGCTGTAATTGACATTAAATGGACCTTGTTACACTCTTCACCCTATGGGCTACCTGGAGCTTGCAGTACCAGCATAACACTGTTCTACAAATGGGTAGATAGGCGTGGGTTACCCCCTGAGACATGGCAAGTGTGTGTATGTGTGTGTAATTGTGTGTGAGTGTGCATATTTGTTGGAGACAGCATTCTGAGGCCACATTCTCCAAATACAATAACCCTTGCCATACATTATAAGAGATGGTTATGTTGCTGACATTAGGAGAGCCATGACAAACTCTCACCCTACTATCCCTGTGGCATGTGTAATAAATGCATATCCCTATAGTAGCACTGATTAGATAGACAAGGGTTTATATTGCAGTCCTGGTCAATGTGTGATTGTGGGTATGTCAGAGCATTATCATGGTTTCAGTGAGTAAAATATCCAATGTGGGGTGTGGGTGCTGGGCATACTGTCTTTACACCATGATACCCCCAGTACATGTCCCAAGGTCCACTGCATGAGGACCGCTGTCACCATCAACCATATAGGTAACTGATTACATTATCCAGCCCAATGATGCATATGCTGTGGGCAAAAACTCTCTAACAGCATGGGCTCACTGCCAAGGCAGTTAGCACAGCTAAACCCAGGTCTGTGAAATGTATCTATGACTGTATCTGTTTGTCAATGTGTATATGCCATTATGTCATACTATGTATTGTTCATTAACACCCAGAACATCCCGCATTACCATACTGTACAAGGTCTGGTGATGTTCTTCCCTTAACAAGAGACTCTGGACACACCTCATCCTAAAAGCTCTGTGGTGTGTGCAATTAAGGCCAAACACATTAGTAGCAATAAGTACCTAGGTAGGGGGTTCTACTCTCAGTGTTGCCAAGTAAGTGTGTGTGTATGTGAAGGGATCCACTTCAGTTTGTAGAAAATATATGTCCCAGAGATCATTTGTCCGAGAACTGACTGGCTAAAGGTAACATTTCAAAGCAATCATCTTGTGGAAATACATTCCATCAAAATGAGTAGTGGATGTGTAAATGCCCTCTTCCCCACTGTACAGCTGTACAGCGATACTGGAGTTGGTATATATAAAAAACAAAATAGAGAACTAGTCCCCCAGACACACTCCAACTATGTTCCCAGAATAATTGAAGGAAGCAGCAAAGCAATAAAATCATGTTATTGAAATGATAAAATCACTGATAAAATAACTGGTAAGCGCTTTTATTTAATAAAGTGTTAAACTTCATCAGACACCATGTTCTTTACATCACTTCCTTATATACTCCAGTAGTTCAAATTCACAGGATAAAAAAATACAAATCAATCCATGAACCCATCACCATAGCTTGCCTATTATCATAAACAATTAAAACAAAACATTGTATATATGTATATATATATGTGCTTTCCAGTGGAAAGAGCTAAATTTAAGTATGGAATAAACATTGTTAAGAACTTGTATGTATGAAATGTGCTAACTGCAAAATGCTATTTTTTTCCCCAGTGCTTTTAACCTTAACACTAGCATGATAGAGCTACACTCATTTATCCCCGGACAGCTATCAGCCTGCAAGCAGATTTGCCATCTAAGTTCCTTAAATTCCATAAGTAACCCCCATTTTTTTATCATTAATTTCAACTTAATCAATAACTAAGAATCTAAAACGGTATTCTAAGTTTTCATAGACATGTTTAGCTAAGGCATTATTTAACTTATGTTTTCTTATAGCCTAATCATGTTCATAAATCCGTTGACTGAATTTCCTCTCCGTTTTGCCTATGTAAAAAGCTGGGCATGAGTCACATGATGTTAAATAAATCACTGCTTTTGAATTGCAGTTATATTTTCCCTTTATATGATATGTAAAGTTTTGTACCATGAAATTATTTGTTACTTGTCTTTTATGGCACCAGCCACATGCCCTTCACTTAAACATGCCATACGTACCATGACTAGCCATGAACTGTTTCTCCTTAAATCATCATCTTCTTTCAGCTGTTCCCATTAGGGGTCGCCACAGTGGATCATCTATTTCCATTTCTTCCTGTACTGTGCATCATGCTCTTTCACACCAACCGCCTGCATGTCCCCTCTCACCACATCCATAAACCTTATCTTCGGCCTTCCTCTTTTCCTCTTACCTGGCAGCTCCATCCTTAGCATCTTTTTTCCAATTTACCCAACATCCCTCCTCAGCATATGTCCAAACCAACGCAATCTCGCCTCTCTTGCTTTGTCTCCAAACTGTCCAACCTGAGCTGACCCTCTAATATACTGATTCCTAATCCTGTCCATCTTAGTCACACCCAGTGCATATCTTAACATCTTTAACTCTGCCACATCCAGCTCTGACTCCTGCCTTTTCGTCAATGTTACCATCTCCAACCCATATAACATAGCTGGTCTCACTACCCTCTTGTAGACCTTCCCTTTCACTCTTATTGGTACCCATCTGTCACAAATCACTCCTGACACTCTTCTCCACCCATTCCACCCTGCCTGTACTCTCTTCTTCACCTCTTTTCCACACTCACCATTACTCTGAACTGTTGATCCCAAGTACTTAAACTCATCCACCTTTACCAACTCTACTCCCTGCATCCTCACCATTTCTCTACCCTCCCTCTCATTTACACACATATATTCTGTTTTAGCCCTGCTGACCTTCATTTCTCTCCTCTCTAAAGCATATCTCCATCTCTCCAGGGTCTCTTCAACATGGTCCCTACTCTCACTACATATCACAATGCCATCTGCAAACATCATAGTCCACGGGGCCTCCTGTCTAATCTCATCTGTCAGCCTGTCCATCACCACTGCAAATAAGAAAGGGCTCAGAGCTGATCCTTGATGTAATCCCACCTCCACCTTAAATGCATCTGTCATTCCCACTGCAGTCCTCGCTAATGTCACACTACCCTTGTACATATCCTGTACCAGTCTTATATACTTCTCTGCCCCAACTTCCTCATACAATACCAAAACTCCTCTCTAGGCACCCTGTCATATGCTTTCTCTAAGTTCACAAAGACACAATGCAACTCCTTCTGACCATATCTATATTTCTCCAACAACACTCTCAGAGCAAATATTGCATCTGTAGTGCTGTTTCCTGGCATGAAACTATACTGCTGATCACTAATCATCACCTCCCTTCTTAACCTAGCTTCCACTACTCTTTCCCATAACTTCAAGCTGTGACTGATCAATTTTATCCCTCTGTAGTTACTGCAGCTCTGCAAATCACCCTTATTCTTAAAGATAGGTACCAAAACACTTTTTCTCCACTCCTCAGGCATCCTCTGACTTTCCAAAATTTCATTAAACAATCTGGTTAAAAATTCCACTGCCATTTCTCCTAAGCACCTCCATGCTTCCACTGGTATTTCATCTGGGCCAACAGCCTTTCCATTCTTCATCCTCTTCATAGCTGTCCTTACTTCCTCCTTGCTAATCTGCTTCACTTCCTGATTACTATCCCCACATCATCCAACCTTCTCTCTCTCTCTCATTCTCTTCATTCATCAGCCCTTCAAAGTACTCTTTCCATCTACTCAACACACTCTCCTCACTTGTGAGTACGTTTCCCTCACTGTCTTTTATCACCCTTACCTGCTGCACATCTTTCCCAGCTCTGTCCCTCTGTCTAGCCAATCAGTACAGGAAATTTTCTCCCTCTTTAGTGTCCAATCTCTCATACAACTCTTCATACTCCTTATCCTTAGCTTTCGCCACCTCTCTATTTGCCATGCGCCTCATCTCCTTATACTCATGTCTACTTTCTTCATCTCTTCGACAATCCCACTTCTTCTTCATAAGTTTCTCCTTAAATATGTATTTAAAATTCATTCCCTTTCTGTAGGTAATAACAGGTCTTTCACCTATTTGTTTTCTAATGTTAGAGTCATCTGTTAATATGGGCCAGTTCTTTTCAAACATGGACCTTAACTTTCAAATGTCTTCACTAAATGCAATAGTTAAAGATCTTGAGAAATCAAAGACTTGTCCAGTACCATCATTTTGCATGTCCATAGTTGTACTAGGATCTACCACAGGATAAACAGCCTCCTCTGCTATTGTGTCTGTGAGATGACTTTCATCTCTGAGGATGGGCTGAAAATGCCAATTCATTCTTTTCTTGTGACGTCCTGAATCAAGTCATCAATTAATTCTATGGGGTATGCTCTTTTAAGGAAAATCGAGCGTAAAGTATTATGCTCCTGAATAAAATCTTCATATCTGGTGACCATTCAGGCTGCCCTAACTAACTGTCCCTTCACTACAGACCTATTTTGATGCTGAGGATGTGAATTACTGTAGTGAAGGAAAAGTTGGAGTAAGTTTCCTTCCTGTGGATTGTGGTCACATATTTCTCTTTCACTTCATCTTTAAATAAGTGGATATCCAAATCATTAATAAAACTGGAGTTCACGTTCCAAGTAAATTTAAAGAATGAAGTATTAGTTATGTATTCCAGGAATTGCTCCAGTGTAGCCAATGATCCCTTCCATAGCAGGCAAATATCGTCCTGGAACCTATGATAAGTCCTGATGTAGTTGTTATAGGAGGACTGAAAAACAAAATGTTTTTCCCAATACGCCATGACTGCATTGGCGTATGCCCCACCACAAGGTGAACCCATGGCTATACCCTTTTTCTGGAAGTAGTACTTATTGTTGAATGTTATATAATTATTACTAAGTACTAGCTCCAATACCTCTAAAATCAGGGTAATAGTGTCATGGGGGGTCCTATGTTCAATTAGTATTTTGTGGACCCACTCCAGTCCAATGTCCTGCGGTATAACTGTATAAAGGTCACATACATCTATAGTCACCAGTGCATCTGTTTGACCGTATTGTATTTTGTTTAAGGAAGCCAAAAAGGTCTATGAGTCTTTGCAAATCTGAAGTTCTTTCTTTAATATTTTCTTTAATTCATAATCTAAATATTGTGCACAAGCTGAAGTTATTGAATCCCTCCCATCAACTAAAGGTGTCATGGGAGGGTGTAAACTTTTATGGATTTGGGGGATTCCAAAAAACACTGGAATTCCAGGGGTTCAGCTGTACCCGGTATATGACACAGTCAATGTGTCACCACAGTGTCACACCCCTTGTAAGAAAGGATTGCAGACCAACATCCTGCTGACACATAGACACGTAGGCTAGAACACAAGCAGAATACTTTATGGTGATCACATTCAGTCAGTGTTAATAACAGCTATAATAAAGCATGGCTGGACAGCGACACACCCTGATGTGTAAGCATTAATCATTCCAGCTGAAAACATGTTAAACAGCATTACATTGCTAAACCTTAGTACATTCACCCTGTGCATCAGAACCATATTAGCATGTCCCTGCATCGATGGTATGGATGACAGGGATGTGACACAAATATCATCATATGCACAGTGTGTGTTGTGGGTTTGCCAGAGGCCTGGACTGAGCAGTTTGGTTGACATCATGTGTGTGGGTTTGGGGTTCTTTATTAAATGGGCTGTGCAGACGTGGTGTGTGTAGGCATGGAGGTGCCCTAGCTGTGTTGGTGAGGTGTGTGTATGTATGCATGCATTTCTGCCATGTGGCTACCTTATACGGGAGTTTGCTGGACAGCTGCAGACCGTACATGGACATAGGAACTGTGCCTGCCAGGGGTTCCATGGGCACTACCAGGCAGAAGCCCAGATATGGTACTCTCGTCTGATGATGACACTTGTCTGCTGGATCCGCGTACCTGTTGGGACTGGCCGGGACCACATGCATGTGGCCTGCTGCATTGTGGTGTAGACAGCACTCCCCTGCAGTGCTGGTGCTGGTACTGCCACTATGAGAGTGGCTGTGAGTTGTTGCATGTCCACGTAGACCTCCACCTGTTGGTGTTGCTGACCTACATCCACATGGCCGATGCCCTACTCCCACCACATGCTCTACCACAGACACCACACGGTCGAGGATTCCCACCATCTCACCCAACTGTCTATCCATGACCTCTGCAAAATAACGGCGGGCACCTGCATGATCATGGATGTTGTCATGTACAGCAGGAAGAGTAGACTTCTGGAGCCTCAGACTATCTCTGGTGTAATGTTCCATACATGCCTGTGCCTCCATGATGGCCTGAAACATGCATCTGGTGACATGTGCTGTGGCACGTCTGCCAGGGGCATGATGGCCAGCAGCCCTCCTATGAGCACCACCGTACATCTACCTGTGAGATACCTCGCTGGTCATCTGGCTATGGCTGCTGTGTACAGACGCATTTGCCATAGTCATCACACTTTCCTCTCCCATGCCACCACCCACCAACTGTCCCTCATCTATGGCCACTGGTGATGGGGTATGCATGGGCATGGTGACGGTGTGCGGGGATGGGGTGGATAAAAGTGGGATGTAAACCAATGGCACAGATTCAATCCCTGGCAACCCTGCCTGTGCCTCACTATGCCTATCATCATTGTCAGAGTCTGTATGGACAATAACATTAGTTTGCCTGCAGGAGGGACACTGACCCACCTCACCACCTGTGAGGGGTAGACAAGAAATGTAAATTAAGACCCGTAAGTTATGGTTTACTTCTACACACACACACACACACACACACACACACACACACACACACACACACACACACACACACACACACTTACATGTGAGGTGACACAAATATATTACACAGACCTCTCATTACCCAACAGTCAATATACATGACATATGGCACTCAACAGCATGCACTGCAGCCATATTCAATCCAGTATTGCTGTGCACCTATACAGCACACTGGCATGTACTGTGCACCATACCTCACAAGTGTACACACCATTGCTGAATGTGTATATGTGTGGCAGTTATGTTTGCTCTGTTGCTCACAACCCCTATGTGTTTGTCTGACACATACCTGAGATGATATGAGGACTGATGTCAGTAATTAATGCCTGTCCTTTGATTTGCAGATCTCATCATTAGCAGTGCATTTTTGTGCAGTAAAATCTGGTTGCATTGACAACCTTTAAAGCTAAATGTGGATATGAGGAGTGTACATACCCTTATTGACATGCCAGCCTCTTCTATGATATGCAATGGGGCCACAATGCTGCATTTGTTAACATTACACACACCTGATATGTGGTATATGACCTGTGCAATCCAATGCAGTATCAAACAAATGTGTTAGTCATGCAGATGCTGAATGAGATGCATACAATATGTGGTTTGCATAAATGTGCACACCCTTATCACAATGGTTTGCTGACGCATCTGTTAAGTGAACTACAGCAGTCACTATTCCTAGAAGGGGTATACTAGCATAGCCCATCTTCAATTGCCATTATATGGTCACTCTGCCCTACAAATGTCCCCCAACTCTGACAGATTGTAAAGTCAGTTCATGTGCACAGCCCTTGGAGGTCACACAGTGGTTTCATTATTGCTGTAGAGTTAGGGTTATGTCTTGCACAATTCATAAACTCCACTGTGTTCAGATACAGGCATTCTTTGGATGTATGCTTCAGTTCACTGTTGTGTTTCAAGTCAATACCCCTGCCCATCCTCAGCCTTAATGAAGATGCTTGACAACTATGTACCACACATGAGTTTTATTTTGTAGTGTTCTAAATTCCAAACACCATATCTACTGGCCTAGTTCCAACTAATGAACAGCAAACCTAAAGGTGTACAGTGGCACCAGCAAGCTAAATAATGGGGATTGTGGCCCTGAGGTGGAGGGAGGTGTTGCTTGTGCACCACACATATATTTATGAATACTGTCTGTAGGTTTGAGGCTTGGTGTCATGACACCTTTACACATTGCAATACATGCCTTTGGGAGACTTGATGTTATGCTTATGCTACCTGTAGAGAGCCCTGGATGATGCAGATATATGTATATATATATATATATATATATATATATATATATATATATATATATATATATATATATATATATATATATATATATATATATATTTATATATATATATATATATATATATATATATATATATATATATATATATATATATATATATATATATATATATATATATATATATATATATATATATATATATATATATATATATATATATATATATATATATATATATATATATATATATATATATATATATATATATATATATATATATATATATATATATATATATATATATATACACACACATATACATATATACTATTGAATTACTGTGCTGCATGATATGTTTTTGAAAGCATCACACACATCTACAGCTCAGATGGCTTAGTGGTAACTTGCTGTGGATTTGGTGTGCAGGATCTTGAGTTTGAGACTTGCAAGGGCAGATTAATTTTTTGCTGGGCAGAAAAAGGGCTGTTGGATACAGAGTGATTAAGGCACTTTTAAGCAGTTGTAAGTGGGTTTGCGTGGTGGTAAGCAATTCCAACTTCCAGTTAAATATGCTTACAGTTAGCCTTAAAAGTGCTTAATCTGTGTAGGCATTGCTTAGCACCACCCAAAGAGGCTTAATCCCACTTACTACTGCTTAAAAGTGCTTACTCCCACTTACCCCCATGCTAATTTCTTTAAAAGACAAGAAAAAAGGGGTGATAGGAAAGTGGTAAAAAGGGGGCACTCAGAGGGAAAGACAGTAGGGAAAGTAGCTAGGGATGTGCAGGATGGGTGTAGGGAAGGTCCATAGCTGTCCATTTCTTCTACAGCAACAGCTGTGCATATAAACAAAATTTGGATGTATAGTTGGACACTCATTCCCCTGAGAGAAGGGTGAGGGTAACAGTAATGTGTTGTGAAGCCAATTAGACCAGATTACATGTGCTCAATGGACACATGTGCAAAATGGACAGCTATGTATTGGGCAGAATTTTTTTTTGGGAACAGATCATCCTTTTTTTAAGGTGAGAGTGGGCTGTTGGGGAAGGATAGTAGGTATATTTGGGGACGTAGGTTGGGTAGGAAGACAGACAAGTCAGACAAAACAGCATACAGTGACGATATATGTCATGTGGGGGTAAACATCTTGGACGGGGAGGGGTGTTTGGAAATCAGAAGCCCATGAGCCCCCAAATGGAAACAGTGGGACTGAGATCCCTACCCATGGTCAGTCACCACGACACCTTCACGGCCCCGAAGGTGGCTTTGCTGGGGGATGAGCAGGAGGGGCAGGCTGACCCTCTAATTGCACAACACAGTCCTCAAGCTGGCATAGCAGATCTCCAAACTGCTTTCAGAGCTCACTACGCACCAAACCCCGGACCTGGCTTCACATGACAGGATCCAGTTCACACCCACCCTGGGGGGGGCGAACCCCATCCCCTGAGACGGTTCCACCTGAAGGCGGTGCAGGACCAGCAGACAAGGAGGTCCCGGAGTGAGTCCCAGATGTGCTCGGACCCAGTGCCATGGCCAGATGAGGTGGGAGAGCTGGGTCAGCTGGGACCAGCCTTCCCAAACGTGCTGTAGTTTTACAGTTTTAGAACACATGTGGGTTAGTAATAATCAACACAATCCAGGATTAGCTATAACAGCATGCATAGATATTCCCATTAACCCAAAATGACAGATTTGGAACAGTTGCATAGCAAACAGAACACATGCATATATGAATCCATAGTGGCCATTACAATGGCATGCATATTACATTGATAGCAACAGGCCACCAATGATAATATTTCAACATGGAACATTAATAGAAACACATTTCAATATTTGTTGAACAATAGGACATATATCCCAGCAGTAGGTTTGGTGTAAAACATACCCATTGATTTGTGTGTTTATATTATTGTTGCAGATATGGTGGGGGGATATCAATTAACAACTTGTATATCCTTGCAGTACTCACAACATTAATGATGATTGCTCTAATCATTACTCTACAGGTATTATTACAATACCCTATGGTTTGGGCAGTGATATGTTTGTAAAGAGTGTATACTTCAACTGTCTTATAGCTAAATTCTACTTCTCTTACCTGGTAGACCTGTGGAGGGAATGTTTGTTAACACTACCTGACTGTTTCTACACATATTCCCACATTCCTAGTTATAATTCTGCATATACCTCTCAATCTCTTAATGCAAACAATCTGTACAAAGCTTGACAAACTGGGGGTACAAATAGGGACATATTTTAAATATTGCTCTTATAAACATTTAGAAAGTTGTTAGAGTAACAGGATTTGTTTTAATATACATTTTCTGAAGGATCTGAAGTCTGAAATTCAAATGTATGTCATTATTTAGCGACAACAATCCTGGGATGATCCCAATGATTTATCAGGAAAATAGAAGAACAGGCCAAAAATATGAGGCATAACTCTGAACATTCTTCAGAAATCTGTACAATTGAGAGGTATGAATTTATGCATACAGTTTACTACCAGTCCCGGGATTCGAACCATGGCTGTGTGCTAAAATACAACAATTTGTGTTTCATCAGAGTGAGCTATTTAGAAAGTGTTGTCTTTTCCTTCTGTATTTTCTATCTAAGTCTCGCTTGGTTGTACAATCTGACCATGTAGTTACAACATTCTTATGCAGACATTTGTAGACATATTTTTATGTAGCACAGTGTGAGAAACAGTTGACACAACAGTACTATTCACATACCAGATCTTGGTGTATGTAACATGTGAGGCCATACAATACCAGGGTAAACACAACCAGTCCAGGATTTAGAACTTTATTGCCAGGCAGTTACATTTTTATTTAAATATGACCTATATGGGACTATTACTGTCATATTGCCTGGTTTATTCATTACAAACCATATACAGTTTTATAGTGCCTGGTGACATTTTACTCCTTTATATTTATTTGGTATGACTACTACAAGCAGGATTGTTACTCACCAGCCTCGCGATGCAGCCTTTGCAACCTGCTGGCATGGGCTTCCTGGTTCACAGCCCGCTCAGCTGCAGCTGTAATGAAAATAGAGAAACATTTATGCATACCTATCCATCACATACACAGGCTGGACTTTGGTAAACTATTATTGCTATGAATTCTTAGATACTGCTGGGACATCTCCCCGTCTCTTGCTTCTTGGACAAATGGTTCCAAGAGCTCCCTCTTCCTCCATTTCAAGTTGGCATAGTGGTGTCGGGCCTGCTCACCAGTCCGAGGGATACCAGTGGCACTGGTGAAATCATGAGCTAGACTTTCCCAGGCTTCCGCTTTATATTGGGAGCCCTGGTACTGGTCCTGCAGCATTCTCATGTCATATTGTTTTACCAGGAGTTCTACCATGACCTTGGACTCCTGTATGCTCCAGCACTGCATGCCCTCTTCAATACCTGCCATACTGCCTACAGTGGAGAGCTACAATCAGTTATGAGCTGTATTCCCACCTGCAGGGTTTAAATATTGCCGATTTCCCACCCCTTGCCATGATTGGATAGTTTTGAAAATGTTGAGCTAAGCTACACTAGGGAAAAACCTGCTTAGCTAAGGTTGGCAGTGCTTAAAGGGGCAGGTTCAGCATTGCTTACCAATGGGCAAATCCACTTAGCTGGGCTATCCATTGCTTAGTATTCATATGTACACAATACTTACACCCTGTCAACATAGCTGTGCAATGCTTAGCATTGCTTATGTTTTATTATATTGGTCTACCAGCTGTATGGGATTGATTCATCATTCATTACATAATATAGATTTATTTACCTTCCCTGACATCTCCCAATGTGCTGTGATTAATTTATTCTTGTGTGACTATACTGTATGGGGCACTTGTGTTTATATGGGGATTTTACTACTTTATTACACTGACACCTCACATCTGGGCCTAATACACTACTCTGGTTGAGAAAAATCAGTTAGTTCTTACATAAATATGCAAAAAAAATAAAATAATGTTTACACAAACAAATTGGAAATGGTTTTGGTAAGGCTGAAACCATGAATGGCTACATGCAAGGAGTACACTCTAACCACTACACTATTGCACTTATGTTTATGTTGGATGTCTATTGCTTTTTAACTTATCTTGCCGTTTCAGCTGGGCTAAGCATAGGTAAGCAATGGGCACACCTGCTCAGCTATGCTTAAACTTTATTTCATATATAAAAAAAAATGTATTTCTTGTGTTTTTTTTTATTTGTACCCTTCGGAATATCCATGCTAATGCTGAACCTGTTATTCCATCAACATTTTGCTTTGTGGGATAATTGTCCCTTATGGCTTTGTCCACATTTCTTACTCTGGCAGGTTGGGAGGTGTGCGCTATGTGGTAAGGCTAAATCTGTTATTCTATCAAGTTTTGGCTTGGTAGGGATGATTGTCCCTTATGGCTTTGTCTAGATTTCTTACCCTGATGGGTTTGGGGTGTTATGAGTGTTCTCACTCATTTTAAATTGCTGAACGGCAATTTTGGAGTGCAGGGGGCGTGTGTATTGTGGGAGCTCTGCTTTCAGACGCACCCCCTGTGCTCGTACATGGAACCATGTCATTTTTACAGCACGGCAGCACGCCTTCATACATATGCATGGCGCTGTCGTGCTGAACAGGAATAGTCCCTGCCGTGCAGGAATAACTTATTCCTGCACTGCTGCTTGCTGAATCCGGGGGCAGGTGTTTTGGAATCTGGCCCCAGTGTTAGCCTGTTTATAGATAGGTTTACACTGAAGTAAGTTGCTTACCCTGACAGCACGTCTTTCAGAATCAGGGAAAACTTACACTGAGAGCAACTCTTTTGGAATCTGGCTCTAAGTCTCAACCCTGTTTTCATCAGAACTGCTCAGCATTACACTTTCATTGTAAGTAAGAAGAATGCTGTATACAAAAAGTCAATGTTGTTATCTTAAGTTTCATTAATTAGCTTCTGATTATTAAAGTAAAAAAGAGAAAAGTATGGGAGTAATTCAGTAATGCTAACACTGTTATTTCCAGTGTCCATATTGCAGGGAGAGGGAGATTTGAAATTCAGGAAGCGCCTTGTAGAAGCATGCACCCCCAGGAAACATGGTGATCATTTGGACACCATGTAAACATTGTGGCATGCTAGCCAAGCAGCCGATTAGCATACAAATGAAGCACAGAAAGAGGCTGGAGTGATTCAACACTGTAGAAAGCAACCACTTAGGCTCTGTGTTACTGTTCCGGCTATATTCGAAAACTTTTCGAATACAGCCCTTGAATAATGCCTCACAACTCTGTCACAGCTGAAATCTCTGGACACAGCCTGACAAAAGGGGTGGGGGGCACACAAATAGGGACAAATATTAAATATTGCTTGGATAAACTTAGAAAGCTGCGAGAACAGGGTGTTTTGTAACATGCAGTGTATGCTTATCGCTGGCATATTTGCAGCTCTGTCTTACCTGACTGTTCTTCCTGGTCATCCATCAGTTATCTGCCCAGTGCCCTGAGAGATGCAGTCTGAAAGCCATGCTATATCATTGGCCTTAAAATGTGTGAGGATATTAACTGGCAATAATATGATATGCATTTGCCTACAACTGAAGGCCAGGTTGTTCTTGTGCGGAGGGGGGGGGGGGACAAAGGTGAGTTACTATTATGCCGCATACAAGGATACAACTGTTCTGTTGAGGATGGGGGAACAAATCTAAGTTACTGTTATGGCATGTACAAAGACAGACTGTTGTTTTGCTGCAAACAAAGGGGATTTGCTGTTATGCTACAAACAAGAATATTCTGTTCTTGTTACTTTTCTTGTTTTGCATCCTGCCTGTTGTTTGATCATGTGAGGGTTGTGAAGTCAGAAACTGCAATATGTGCCCTTACAGTCAAACTCCTCTCTTCAATGATTTTGTAGTACAAATGTGTGGTGCTAAACTGAGGGCATGCAGTGATTATCAGTAATTTTGAGAGATATGACTGAATCTTTGATGCCTGAGGCCTACTACTTACTAATGGATACATATAAGTCAAGTAAGTCTCTGCTGTCACATAACAGTAATGTTTGTACATATCTCCCACCTTGTACTTGCTTACTGTAACAGCTGATAAAATCCAAGAATATGCCATAACATTATTAAACAATACACTCCAGGTTCAGGATTTACCTTGTAAATGCAGCAGTTGCCACAGTATTAGTCCAGGGTGACTCTGTCTGATGCAAGCAGTACACAGACAATACACGGGGAGGTAAAGGTTGTATGAGTTGCATGGTATCAATGTTACTTTTGTGTATGTGAGTAAGGGGAATGTTTATTGCCTCCAGGTGGTGAGTGAGTGAGTGAGCTATGCATTGTCTGTTAACCAATGCAATAGCATACCGAGCAAGCCTATGTGTGCCTACACCCACAGCAGCTGGGGTTTCCCCATCTGACTCCTCATCTGCCTGTGGCTGTGGTGACCTAGGTATTGGTGTTGGGATGTGTGCCCCTTCCCGTTGCTGAACCTGCTGCAGCTGTTCCCTCAGGATTATGTTGTGTATCATGGCACATACTGTGAAGATTGATGTTGATATCTGTGGATTGTATTGCAGGGCTCCCCCAGATGTGTCTAGGCTCTTGAACTGTCACTTCAACAGGCAAGATACATGCTGTATGGCATTTCTGTTTTGAGCATGTGCAGCATTATGGCATACTTCCATGGGTGTGTGCGTGCATTTCTGATGAGTGTGATCAGCCACAGTTTCAGTGCATAGCCTGCATCCCCAGTAGATGACCTGTGGGATATCTCCCCTAGGAAACATTGGGTACAGTTGAGAGGTGTGCCAGATATGTGAGTCATGGAAACTGCCAAGGTTGCCAGCACACATGTTCAACATGATTGCCTTGGCATTAAACACAGCTTGCTAACTGATAGAGTGGTAGCCCTTTCTGTTAATGTAGAGCCTAACCTTTTTCCCAGGTGATGCCTTCATTTCTACCTGAGTACAATCTATCGCACCCAGTACTGCAGGGTAGTGCGCTACCCACTACAACTATTGCATTTCTCTGGCCCTCTCCTCAGATCTCTGGGGAAAATATATGTACTTGCATGTTTGATCATACCATCCAGGAAGTGATAGAGGATTCCCTATGGTGATGCCTGTGACACCCCCAGCATATCTCCTTTTGGTCTCTGAAATGTACCCTTAGTTAATTTTCTAAGGACTACACGTACTTCAGTCTCCACTGGAATGGGTTCCCACTGTTGGCTCTGGCTCTGATTTGAGGACAGCAGATGTTGCAGAGTTCCTGTACTATGTCCCTGTCCATCCTGTAGCACTCTACAATGTCCACGTCATGTAGGTTGTGATAGCTTAAATGTGGCCTGGTAACTCTTCTCCTTGTTGTTCTAGGCCTATTCACAGCAGAAATAGCATTGGCTTTAGCCTCTTGCACATACAAATGGATTAAAGCAGCAGCAGACCATAACATCCTGTATGTATATGCTTTCTATATCTGACTTCCAAAAGGTTTCATAACTGCAGGAGAAATCAGTATGGAGTCTACATGGATGTCTTATAACTTGTTGAATAGCTCCACTGTGTTGGATTGGTTCTTTAGCATGCAATCCATCTGCTTATGCTGTGATGTGCATCTTTGAAACACAGACAAAGCCAGGTACACCCATTAAAAAAACAAAACATGTAGTTAGCCAAAATGATGGTGAGGAGAGTTATATATATATTTGGAAGATGGCAAAAGTGCTTTTTCTTCAGGATATATCTGTATGGAGGAGAACTAAACCTCAGCAAGTATGATCCCCTTTTATCACCTACATACTGCATATGCTGGATTGTAAAGGCTTTTACACTTTTATCTGTATGCATTATGCATTAGTTAGAAGTGTACTGATGTCACAGGCCTATCTGTGAAGTCATTTCAGAGGTACACGTGATTGGCAATACATGAAAATGAAATGCTGTTTGATAAATAAGTGCAAATGCATCAGGGACAGGTCCTTTGATAGCACTTTTAATATTTCAAAGATGCCTTGTTAGCAAAATATGTTGTTTGCCTGCAGGATGAGTTACTGCTATGGCACAAACAAGATTTGGAAGTTCTTCTGGGGGGCACAGATGACTTAACTGTTCTGGCACAAATAAGGATATGTTGCTCTTGTTATTCTTGTTTGCATCCTGCCTGTTGGAATTAGTTCACATCTCTGGCCTGCTTTATGTTTCTCTAGTAAGTAATAACCTTTCTGTTTGATCTGGAAACAGTTATTTTGTAGTTATTTGATACTTATGTGTATTACACCTCTGTTGTCTTTTAGGACACCTAATAAGTGTATCACTCAGGTGTGTCAATATAGGGAGACCCCCTTTTAAGGATACTGAAAATCAAGTCATAGTTGATGGGCTTTGGCAACGTTGCTTTTCTCCTGGAAAGTGGACAGGGAGATATGGCCTGTAGGATGTAAATAGGGCAACATATTGCTCATGATGTCAGTGCCATGAATGGCCACAGGAAAACATATGAACAGGTGGCCAAAGGGCCACTGACATGATAACATCTAAAAGGAGGTGAGCGGCTGCAGCAGTCCATGACCAAATGGTTACTGGTGGAGGGCCTGCTAGGGAACCACCACTAACCCCCAATGAAGAGTTCCTGGCCAATCTGACAGATTCAGACAAATCCCAGGACAGTGTACTACAGCATGTCCTGGATGAGGGTGCAGAACCTTCTGAGATAGCAAGTATGTCGCAGGAGGTGCTTCCACGTAAGCTTTGATAACTCAACAATTGGATACTGTTGTTTAGTAAAACAAATGAAATGAATAAGTGAATTCTGTATCAGCATGTCTTGTTTTGGGTGGGAAATTGAAGACTGCGACTGTTATAACCTTACTTTGGAGTTCTCAGCCATGTTCTTGTTCAAAGTACACATATGCAGGGGTAAGCGTATTTCCCCCTGTGTTACTGTTAACTGTGATGATGTTACCGTTACCTCTTCCTTAACCTGTTCCTGACAGTCTGGAGTACAGTGCAGTATGTCTTCTCCAGATGAAAAGCCAAATATTTTATGTCAGTAGTGCTGAGCAACTGAAAGAAATATTGTAGTTTGTGATTTTGATCTGAGGCCTATTAGTGTATTGCTGTACTTTCTGTAATAGTAGCAGCACTGTTAGTCTATTAGCATATATTGCACTCTAGTAGTGCAAGTGTTACTGTATCCCTGTGTTTCATGCTGTTTACCACAGATAATCATGACAGTGGGAGTGTGGGCCATGTGCCACCCAATGACAGTGCATTTGCAGACTCTGATGATGATGGTGGGCAAACTGAGGCATATCTGGGGGGTCCAGAGGCTAAATTTGACACAGAGGTTGACATATAGCCACCCCCCCACATTTCCATCAGACACAGCCAGTAGTCCTACACCAACCCAGTCCACTGAGGCCACAGATATTGGACAAGTGGTGGGTGAGCACATTGATCAAGGAAGTGAGGTTACTGCGAATTCATTGCAGTTAAGTCTGTCCATAGCCAAAGTGTGGACAAGATGCCACACAGGAGGATTGACAGGGGTGCTGGAGAAAGCCTGCTGTCCCCCTCCAACTGGTGCAAGTGTCAACTCCCATGACACTCAATGTATGTTTAGGGCCATCATGGAGGCACAGACATGATCCCATAGCTGCCACAGACAAATGCTCAGGGTTTTGGATGTGGCACCATCTGACATGCGTGACTGCCTCCACTGTGTTGCTAATTCACTGCATTGGGTGAATGACACATTGGAACAAAAGGTGTCTGTGATGGACCAAGGGGTGACTGTCATGAACAAGCAGTGTCTGTCTTGGAATGTCTGCTGGGAGGGGAATGGCTTCCTCATGGCCATAGGATAGCAACATCATGTACTGTCAGCCAACGTGGCAGTGACTGATCAAGTTCCCATAGTGGCAGTAGTTCCACTGCACCATCAGTAAGTCTGCTGTCCACACCCAGACGTGGCAAGACCTGAGGGTCTTGGTCCTGTCTGTTCCCTTGCAGGGAGCTCATCCAGCAGACATCATTAAAGTTCAGGAAGCAGCAAAGCACCTGACTGAAGTATGGATGTGCCAGTGCATTGGGGATGAGAACAATGCCACCTCTACCATACATGGCTCAGACCTGTCCAACAGACAAAGATATAGAGCTAGCACAGAGCTTGGGTGTGTTCATGCAGACACACACATACTAGTTTCACCTGGAGGACCCCTACGGACACACACACACACACACACACACACACACACACACACACACACACACACACACACACACACATACATATGCACACACACACAGACTTAGTTTGTCTCACTGGCCATTTGCTGTTTTATTCCAATGTCTGGCTTCTTCTTCTTCCTACTCACTCACACTCACTGAACTTCAGTGTCAACCTAGGCTTCCTGACCCCCACTCACACAACACTCTGTATAAGTGATAACTGTCCCATATCCCTGTTTTCTATATTTGGAGTCAGGGATGCAAAAGCTAAGTCAGATGATCAGGGTGCATAGCTGACTTAATGCTTAGTCTATCTGCATTTCTGTTGTTGAACTGCTTATTGTACATTTGACTTATATTTGCCTTTGAAAGTTAAACAGTTAGTAGCATCAGACTTTCACAATGTTATAGTGAATGCTCTTGTAAGGATGTTGATGTCAGAAACTGCAATATATATCATTACTTTCTAGCTTCCCTCTTTAATGATCTTTCAGGACAAATCTATAGCTCACATTATAAGTCACGCCATCATATTCAGGTCTTAGGGTTGTATGATAACACTGGAGTCAAACCTGTACATACAGTGTAATGCTCTCTTTTGCATGTACTGCTACAGACACATGCAGTAGCTGGAGAGACCACAGGACTTTCTCAGGAAGATAACACAGGGCCTACAAATCATGCCATGATGTATGTGGATAGAGTAGAAGCCATGTCACTGTTATCCATCTGGTATAGGATGAAGTGAAGTCTGACTGTCCTCTATGGCAGTGTCTGCCCTTGTCCATGTGGGATGACTGCATATCCAGACAACTGATATAGCAGATGACATCAGCAGTGTCTAGTGAGAATATGGTAATAACAGTGTTCCACATGCTGTGGTAAAAGGCTCTCCGTAATGTCAAGCATGAGCACATACAGACACACACAGCCGACAATAGAACCCATACATGTCTAAGTACACAGACTACAGAACACAGTGCTCCATGCAAGTGCCACTGCACAAGTCTGATTCTTGCAAGACTGCAGCTGAACTTATAGTTCATTACATCAGCAGCCTATGTGTGTGGCAGTATGTTGGCAGGCCTGCATAGGTTCATAGCTTTGTAGGTTCATGTGAGGCTACTACCATAATGACCCTAGGTTGATAGGTTCATAGGAGGTTAGTAATGGTAATGGCCCTAAGGCTTGTCTAGCATACCCAGGTTGTAACATTGACATTGTCCCCTTATAGACCAAGATATGTAGATCATATTTGCAAACCCATGAGCAGCACTGATTGACCATGTCTTAGAGTGACATAGGTGAAACCCCAGGGTAAATGTACAATTTCCTATGCAATTTCCCCAGTTACTATTAAATAGTTCATTGAGGAGCTCAGCTACATGTGAATTGGGAGCTTGTTCCATAGGAGTGGCAATCTATGGTAGACCTAACCTGTCTCTCCAGCATGTCCTGCTGATGTTGCAGGCTAGGTTAAGGTCCCTAAAGTAAGTGACTTGTGTCCCATGTGATTTGTGGAGGTGTAGTATTTTCTTAAAGGGAGAGTTTGAGACAGCTCTGTAGGCCAGCCACAAGTCACCTCTCAGCAGTCTGTAGGATACAGAGTACATTCACAGGGTTTCAGTCTTTCCATGTAAGTCATGTTTTGGAGGCCCTGGATTTTCTTAGTGAGAAACTTCTGAGGTATCTCCAGCTGCTGCAAGTGTCTGGTGATGTACATGCAAAAGGGAGCATTGTACTCAATTATTGGTCTGATGAGGGATGAGTACAGTGGAGTGATAATATCCTTAGTTTTGGGTTCTATGCCCTCAGTTATGATGTGTGAGATGTAATGAATGTTCATTATTACTGTGGATACTTGACGATCAAAGGTAAGGTTGCCAACAACCTGCATTCCTAAATCTCTCTCCATTGGGTTAGAACATGGGTGGTGGTATTATTAGTAGTGTAGGTAGCACAGGCTTCACTTTTGCCAAAAGGATAATAGTCCATTAATTTGTGTGTACATTAAGTCCTACCGTGGCTTTTGTAGCAATCATTTATGTATGTAAGCACATTTGGGATTATGTTGACATTGGGAATTCAGTGATTGTGCCAAGTTTGTCATTGTCAGCAAACTTGTTGAACAAGAGGTCATCTTTACTGTCCTGATTGTCTGAGGAATACATTTCAAACAGTAGAGGCCTCAGCACAGACCCTCATAGGACACCACTGGTAACAGATCTGCTAGTAGAGGTGGAATCCCCACCAATGACTGTATG
Organism: Protopterus annectens; assembly: GCF_019279795.1. Classification (NCBI taxonomy): domain Eukaryota; kingdom Metazoa; phylum Chordata; order Ceratodontiformes; family Protopteridae; genus Protopterus; species Protopterus annectens. The sequence continues at coordinate 1,623,675,405 of NC_056732.1, forward strand.
CATTCTGTGGGTGAGCCAGTTGGCTAGCCATCTAATGATATATGTGTCAATCCTCAGGTGGGTGAGATCTGCAATGCCTCAGTGGGGGATTGTGTCAAAGCTCTTAGACAGGTTGAGATAGGCAATATGTAATGATTTGCCTTAATCCAGGGCTTTGGTGACACTATCAGAGAATTCCACTAGGTTTGACAGGCATGATCTTCCCTTGTCAAACTCAAAGTGGTTCGGGTAAAGACTTTGAAGGTCACCAATGTTCTTGTTGATGCAGTCCAAGATGATTCTCTCCATAGCCTTACAGACAAGTGTGGTCAGGCTTATAGGTGTATACTATCCTGGGTTGGTTGAGGGACCCCTTCTGTGCAAGGGTATTATGGTTGCTGTTTTCCCCTCTACCAAGAAAAATCCAGTACTTAGACTGTGGTTGAAGACAGTACCCAGTGGTTCTGATAAATTTTGCTTTACTCTGTTTAGTAAGCAGCCGGGGATGTTATCCAGTACCATAGAGGCTGTGTTTGTGGCATTGACAAGTGCTGCTATGACCAGTTATTTGGAGATAATACACAGAGAACTGTTAACAGGTATGCTGTGAGGTATGATTGGTGGAGACAGGGGTGTAAAATTGTTGCCAAACCTGTGTGCTAACAGGTTTGCTGTGCTCTCCTGTTCAGTATGAGTGGTACTATCCACTCTGAATTTGGTGCAATGACAGATCTTCCATTTTACATTATAGCCATAGCCAAAGAATGCCTTGTAAATATCCTTAGCTATGGATGCTAATTTAGTTTCGTAATTAACTTTAGAGCACTTTACAAGAAGTCTGCTTTGCTTGTTCAAGCTATGGAGGGTGTTGTTCTGCTAATATTGTTATCTGTTCTTTCTGGACATTTATTTTTTTCTCATGTTGTATAATCTATTTTTGCTAGATGTCCACCATGGTAGCTTTTTTCTTTGGGTATGTTTTGATCAATTCTGGTACAGCTAAGGCTATACACTTGTAAAGCTGTTTATACACTCCATTTCTGTACACCTCTGTATAGAAGTCTTTATTTCCAGTAGTGGGACTAGGTTTAAAACTTGATATCTCAATGGCAAAACTCAGATCTGCTCTGAGTTACAGCACAATGGCACTAAATATACAGACCCAACTGATATTGCCAACATCCTGGCAGATAGGTTCAGTGCTAATTTTACCCCCCTCTCACCCCCTAAAGAGCCCATCTCTATACCGGAAGAATGCAAAGTTCCTGTAACCACGGCTGCACAGGTAAAAACCACACTCTCCACAGCCAAGAACACAGCATCCATGGGACCAGGCAACATCCCAGGCTGCGTTCTACATGAACTACAGAATGAACTGGCACCCCACCTAAGTACCATGCTCAGTCATAGCCTCACCTCAGGCTTTGTGCCTGCTGAATGGGGCACAGTGACGGTTATCCCACTCCACAAGGGGGGAGCCACCACGGGCCCCGGGAACTACCACCCCATTAGCCTGATGAGCCTCGTCTGCAAGGCCATGGAACATATCATCATAGAACTTATAAACAAAGACATTGGTAATCTCCAACCTCTGGACCCCACCCAGTTCGGGTTTGTAAAAGGCAGATCATGTCTCCTAAACCTGATAGACTTCTTTGAAGCAGTCACCAAAGCCGTAGACGAGGGTAAGGTGGTTTACACAGCCTATCATGATCTTGCCAAGGCTTTCGACACCATTCCCCACTCTGGAATTATAGATAAACTCACTAAACTAGGCATAAATCCCTATGTCACAAGATGGGTTGCCAACTGGCTCACTGGCAGACCCCACACAGTGAAAGTAGCAGACTCCAAATCCGACTTCAGACCAGTGACAAGTGGAGTACCACAGGGTTCAGTCCTGGGTTCTCTCCTGTTTGGTATCTACTTTTCTGAAGTACAGGCTAACACAGAAGGTCTTTGTCTAATGAAGTTCGCAGATGACTGCAAACTAGGAGTCATAATTGAAACTCCTAACGATGTGGACATCCTACAAAAGGACCTCACTGAGACAGATGTCTGGTGTCAAAGCCATGGACTCAAGCTCAATGCCAAAAAGTACATTGTCATCCCCTTTGGTAAAAACTCTGTACCCATGAATTACAACATAGGCGGTAGTATACTTAATACCGAAAGTGTGATAAGAGACCTTGGGACACAGGTGGACAGTAGTCTCTCCTTTGAAAATCACATCACCACAGTAGTCAGGAAATCCTTCTACATGGCACACCTCATCACAAAAGGTTTCTCATCCAGAAAAAAGAGGTCATTGTTCCCCTCTACTCATTAATCATTAGACCCATTATAGAGTACAATGCCCCTTTTGGTATGTACCTCACAAGACATCTACAACAACTGGAAAGGCCGCAGAAATACCTCACAAAGAGAATTACCAGCCTCAAACAGATGTCCTACATAGACCGTCTCAAAAAACTCCAGCTATACTCCATCGCATGTCGCCTATTCAGAGGTGATCTCTGCTTAACATACAAAGCTATGTCAAACCCAGAGCTGTTGGACATGCTCCACTTAAAGAAATCCCAATCCCTCCGAGCTACATGCTCTAGGAACTTAAACCTTGTCACCACAATAAACAGAACATGCCATAGGGGTAGATTCCTGTCCCAGAGACTTCCCATACACTGGAATAAACTACCTATCTATAATAAACAAAGCTCCTCATTAGCACTCTTCAAGAAAAATCTTGATGATTGGATGGGAAATAGGAAATTCACCCCAGGATCACTTCTGTGGCTCTGCTCAAACATCAACAGTGTTCCAAGTAAAAAGTTCCTCTATTGAGTGTAGTTGATGATTTTAGACTCCTAGCATTAAGGAAAATAACATTGAGTTTGTCTTTTGAGGATATTTTCACTTCAGGAAGTTTGTTCTTATGACATTGCCTAAAAATTCACTATGCCTGAGGCAAGTACCTTGCCCAGTAACCAAAATACAAAAGGTGACAGATGATGACCATCCCTGGGAAAGCAGCATGGTCTTTTGACCATATCATCCCAGTCTGACAACTACTGGATCCCCCTGGAGTGACACCAGTAGCTAAGCCAAATAGTGAAGGTCGATAATTATTTTGTTTGTATTGAGGCATCATCTTGGGTGAAGGTAGAATGCTGCTTAGGCTAATTACAGACTACCAATGGCTATGGACATACCTGTCTCTGTCTAGGACACATAATCTGAGAGATTAGTCATATCTCTCTCCATATAGTCCAGTGAGGTATGCCTCAAGTAAGTTATCCCAACATGGAGTACGACAGAGGTGTATCTGTGGATGCCTTTACATACAGTGCCGCACTATTTTTTTTAACATTTGTGTACCAGGAAGGCCCAACTTGGACAGTGTCAGTTTTCAGTGGAGGCCCAGGGAGAAATGCTCCAAACATGTCTTTGGAATGTGTCAGGAAACCAGAGCAACCAGAGGAAATCCACGCGAACACAGGGAGGACATGCAGACTCCACACAGAAGGCACTCCAGATAATCGAACAGGAGAACCTCTAGCTGTGAGGTGACATCACAAACCACTGCACCACTGGGTCACCCTAACATATGGGATTCCCTGCTATGGAAGGCTGACATTTGGTCAGTCTACCAGACTCCTGTTGCTTTATAGGTAGAAAAAATGTGACCAAAATGCTGCTTGCATAGCATGGGGTATAAAGGTGACTTTCAGGCCTACCAAAAACATAACTTCTTTGCCACAAATCTAACTGTATGTTTTCATAGTCAGTCTGTTTACCTGCATCCATTTCCTGCCAATTGAACTCCTTTACATTCTACAGTGACTACCTATGCTTGTTTGCTGGCTTCTTTGCAGTTTCAGTTATGTGCCATGTTGGGGATTGTTTTTCTTACTTTTTTGTGCTCATTGGGATTAATGTCACCCAGGAAGGGTAAATGCCAGTGTGGGAGATAGATTCCTAAAAACAATGTGTCTTTTTTGCCTAGGAGCTTCTCATGACCATATGTCTTTCTCTGTTTGTCAAACAGTTGTCCAGACAACTCTTCACAGTACAGATTCACCCCTTTCCTTGTATCTTGAGAACCAGCATCTTAAGCTTCTAGCTAATGATACAATGGGTGGAATCTCCTGCCCTGAGTGTCAGTCATTAGGGAAGAAGAGGGTGAAAAAGGTACTGCCAGAATCTTCTGCTGTCCAGCCTCTGGCAGGTGTTTCCCCGAGGTCATTACAAACCCATAGACATGCCTTACTGTGTTGTTGGATTTCTTTGCTGCAACCTTGTTGGAGGCCAGTGAGGATCCAGTTGGCAGCATGTACTCATATGCTTTGCAGGCGTCCATCTTGCACGTTCAGGGGGGAACCACAGTTGTTTTTTCCATGGGGTCTAGGGGAATTCCTCAGTTTTTAGTTGGGGAAGAAGTTCCTACTACTGTCCTCAACTGTCATTCTGGGTCTGAATCTGTTCAGTTTTTTGGTGGGGACATCTCCTTAAAAAAAAACAACAAAATTAAACATGTTTCTTCTGCTCTTAGTGATCCACAAAGTGAGCGGCAGGCCTTCAATCAGAGGATATTTACTGCTTTAATGTCCTTAGAGCATCATCAAGGGGTTTCAGTTCCTGCTCCTCCTTGGTCCTCTACTACCCTAAAAGGTCTTCAGAACAAGATTCTTCTGAGGATAAATTGGATTTGGATGATGATTCCCTGAGTTATTCTTCTCAAAGTCCTTCACATTTGGACTATGGGTCAAAGGAGGAGGATTATATTAGTCCTGATGTTCCTTTTGAGGAAATTTCCTTTGGGGACATACTCTCTAGGATGTGCATGGGTCTCTGATATCCATAGGAGGTAGTATGAATTGCTGCAGTTGTTACTGGATGCTTTTTCCAAGGCCTTTCCTGTACCTAATTCTCTGTCCCCTGCTCCCAAGAAGCCTGACAGGTTTTAGAGGGTGCCTGAGGATTGTTACTTTTTATATAAATGTCCTGCTGTTGACACCGCTATAGTGTCTGTACCCTCTGATATGCCATCTCAGTTGCTTCTTTCACCCAAGTTATTGCGTTCTGACAAGGACAGCAGAACTATGGAAAAGCTGGGTAAGAAGGTTTACACTCATGCTAGCCTAGCATTTAGGACTATTAATTATCAGACATATATGTCTAGGTATGTGTTGGCTCTTCTTTCTCAGGCCTGTCAAATTATTTTCAAATTCCAGACTCTGAGGGTAAAACATCTGCTGTTTCGTTGCTAGGGACCTCCTGTTAAGTCATCCGTCATATTATTATATGTAGTTATGATGCAGTAGATGCCTTTTCTAGGGCTGCTGTTTTTGGTTCAGTGATGATGAGGTATTCTTGGCTTAGACTTCCACCTCTACCTGATGATATTACAGCTAAGTTAGTGAATGCCCCTCTGGATTCTAGACTTTTTGTTGTGGAAGCTATTGCTAGTTTGTTTAAGTCCCTTCAGGATAAGGGTAAGGCCTTACAGGAGCTTAAACAAGTGTTTCTTTCTTCTGTGCCTAAGTTTCAGAGAAAATACCCTGCTAAGTCTGCCTTTATTCACAGGCAATTACACCCTTCTACTAAAGGTAAGATGAGTGGCAAATAGGCACTTTCTGCTAAGGATACTCAGTTTTCAGAGACTCCAAAGCCTTATTTTCCAGACAAACTAAGTGATGTATGACTATCCATCTCTTCTCAGCAACATTCCTCTTTTTCTTCACTTTGCTTTTTCTCTTCCTGTTTGCCTTCAGGTCACTCAGGATGCTTGGGTTCTGTCAGTCATTCATCAGGGGTACTTCATGGTGTGGAAATCCTGTCCTCCTTTTATGAGCATTCTTCAGCCTCCTCGGAAACAACTTCCCTTTTCACCTGAGGTTTTTCAAAATTTCTTGACTCAGGGAACTATTCAAGAGGTGCTTGTGTCCTAATGGTGGAAAGGGTTTTACTCCAGATGGTTTCTACTGCCCAGAAAAGAGATCACTTGGAGACCAAATCTAGATCTCTCTCATCTAAACACCTTTTTTATAAGTCCCTTCCTTTTGGATGTTGTCCATTCAGATTCTGTTTCCTCTCTTGATCCCAAAGGCCTATATGGTGTCCCTGGATCTCAAGGATGCTTATCTCCATATTCTAAACCATTCTGTTTTCATGCAGTTTTTGTGTTTTTTCTGTTTCTTCCTGGCATTTTCAGTTCTCTGTTTTGCCCTTTGACCTTTCTAATGCCCCCAAGTGTGTTCACCAAATGCCTTGCTCCTGTGATTGCTCCTTACTATCTTCAAGGGATACAAATATTTCCATACTTAGACAACTTATTGCTTCAGGCTTCCTCTCCAGAAATCATGTTGCCAAATCTTCAATTTCTCATTTCACTTCTTCAGAGTCTGGCATTCACTATAACCTTCAAAACATCTTCTGTAACTCCTTCTCAGGATCATGTTTCCCTGAGTTGCAGAATTCAAACAGTGCTAATGTTTGCATCCCTGCCACCTCCAAAGGCCTTAACTCATTTCTTTCATTCACACTCTTCTTCCTCTGGCTTCCATTACTGCCAGGAAGTTTCTGAGAGCTCTGTCTTTCATGACATCCACTAACCTAATGCTCCCTCTGTCCAAACTTCAAATGAGAAAGTTTCAGTGATTTCTGAAGTCAGAGTGGCTTAAACATGCACATTCTCTAGACTTTGCAGTTCTTCACCTTCCTTGTTTCAGACAGGAACTTCAGTTATTTTATGTGTAATGTGGTTAATGAGCTATCATTTAGCTAGTCATTTAATCTGCCTAATTTTTCCCTCTCTCAGCAAGCTGACAGTGAGAGGATGCTGCATACTTTGGACATGAATAGGCAACTCAGGGTTTATTTGGATAACACTAAGGCTAACAGAAAATCTGATCAGTTAATTTTTTTCTTTTCGTCCAAGATCTTTGGGTCTTTTGATGTATCCAAGCAAACTATTTGTTCTTGGATTTCTAAGGCTATTTCTGTTTGTTACACTTTTCATGGCAAGAGCCTGCCTTCATCACTTAATGGTCATTCTACTAGCTGTGGCTTCTTCTGATGCTTTTTTCAAGGGCTTGGATACTAATTTGATTCTTGAAGCAGCTACCTGGAATTGTGTGCATACCTTTATCAAGCACCACAGGTTGGGTGTTGTCTATGGACTTTGGTTCTGTTAGTGCCGGCTTTTTTAAGGAACTCTTCTGCTCCTTCCCCCTCCCATGCTTCCTCTTGAGCTTTTGTACTCTCCCATGTGTTAGAATACTGCAGCCGTAAATGTAAGGGCATTGTACAGTTGTGTAACATCTTACCATAACAGTAGGTGTCCTACCCTTCACTGCTGCAGCATTTTCTCCTCTCCATCCCCCTACTCCTTTGCCTTCCTGGATGTACAGATTATCGCTTGGGTTCCTTGGACTGGTGTTCCTACTGGGGCTATTAGTCCTGTTTTTAGAAGGTTTGAACATCACCTTTATGCCCTATGCTATACAAGGAGCATTTGGGTGAGGTTTCCCATACATTTAAAGAAGTGTGAGTCTTTGGTACACTGGCTAGACATCAGCCTTCCATGGCAGGGAATCCCATATGTTAGACTACTGCAGCAGTAAAGGCAAGGACATCTACTTTTTTGAAAAGATTTTACACAACTGTACTTTGTTGTTGAGAGACTTGAGTACATGCATAACTTTGCAGACCCTGGCACCTGACAGGCAGCTGACTGACATTCTACATGTACACCCTGCTGAGAGGGACATTCGTGTTTCTTACTATAGATTTGCCTATGACCAAGACATTGGTTCTGAGGACTCTTGCCTTAAGTTTGTTTTTATGTGTAGTGAGTTCTGTTGGGACTGTAATGTCTGCAGTAGGTTTGTCTTTGTGAGGTCTCTGCTCTTTTGGTAAGCTTCTAATTAGTACCTCTGCATATAAGAGTTTGTGTTCTGCATTTGTTTTTTTTTTTTGAGGAGGTGAAGTGTGTGTGCTGACAACCTGTTTGATATCAGGTTTGTTGAGAGAGAGAAAGCATTTATTCTAAATTCATTGTATACTTACATCTCTCACATATTGTACTGGTAGGTTTTAGGAGTACATAGTTATCACTATACATGAGAACATAGTCATCTAGCTGTGTGAAAACACAAGTACCCTTATTAATCATATGTAGATAGTCATTGTTAGCAGAGCAATTTTGTGAGCAGCACCTACTGGGCCTGTCTATGAGGGACATAGGTGCCACGCCAGAGACTGAAATAGCCTCCCATTGCATGTGAAATAGTACACCTCAATGACCCTGTTCAATGGCTGACTTGACTACTGGTTGGGTGATTGTAAAGTCGCCTCTAAGCTGGCACCTATGTCCCTCATGGACAGGTCCAGCTGATGCTTTTGACAAACATACACTGATAAAAACAACCATCCAACTATGTCAATACGGTGCTTGTGTTTTTACACAGCTAGGCTTCTACAGACCCTAGTACTAATAGGTTATTAGCCTTATATGAACCTGTGAAGCTATGTGCCTAAGCAGGCCTCACAGCCTGTTGTCTCCATATGGCCTGCTAATGTCATTTATTATATGTTCACCTGAAGTCATGTGTAACTCAGATTTGTACTGTGGAGTGTGAGTTAAGTCTCTTAAGTACTGTAGTCAGTGTACTTTGATAAGTACGGGTTCTGCTCACACTAGACCCAACCGGGGGGGGGGGGGGGTTGTAATCTGGTGTTTGATGTTACAGAGTGCCTCTTTGTTAATACCATATTCTCTTTCACAATCTCTGCTGATGTCATCAGCTATAAAGTATTGTTGGACACACTCCAACACAGACTTAAGCAATGGTACTTGTCTTAAGTCTTGTGTTCTGTAATCAGTTACCTTATATAGATAGGGATTCTGTTCTCATTACAGCCAACTTGGGGGATGTAAACTGGTGTCTGATGTCACAGTGTGCCTTTTTGTTATTACCATATTCTCCCCAAATATTGTTGTTGTCATCATCTATAAAGTGTTGTTGGACACACTCCAACTCAAACGTGAGCAGTGGCACATGTGTTACTCAAACTTGAGCAGTGGCACGTTAAGTCCTTTAGTCTTTGTATCTTGAGAGGCAAGGGTGCCATTCTCAGTGTCACCAACTTGGGAGGGAAGTGAGTGAGAGAGCTGTTGCTTGCCATAATGTACAGCATTTTACACCAGCACATGGGACACTGCTATCTTGTCCTCAACAGACACTGCTGATGTCATCAGCTATATTACATTTTTGGATATGCATTACTTCCACCAGGGCAGGGTCAGAGACTGGACTGGGGGCCAAGCAGAGGTCATGTCATCTTATACAATAAAGTTTACAGTGATATGGCTTTTAATCTATCCACATACATCATGACATATGTGATGACCCACTACTGGACCAGTAATCAAAGAGTCTCAGTCATCACTACTGGCACCAGTGGGGGCATGCACTGGGAAGATGACAAGTAGAACACAGTATTTCCATATGCAGCTCTCTACATCGAATATAATTTCCCTTAAGAGCACACTGAGCCCACAGTCAGTCTGGGGCTGGTTTCTCCCTCTTTCTCCAGATTCCCAATAAAACTTCCCACTGGTACAGCTATAGAGTTGAGATCTCAGCTGAGTGGCCAAGCCCTCCAGCACCTTCTCTGTCCAACCATTGCTTTGTGTCCCTGTCCAGGTAGCTGACACACACACACACACACACACACACACACACACACACACACACACACACACACACACACACACACAGACACACACACACACACACACACACACACACACACACACACACACACACACACACACACACACACACACACACACACACACACACACACTTTGAGATTTAATTTACAGTATATACACATACACACATGGGAAAGGCTGGCACAGGTTTACTAGCTATGCCCTCTTTTTGCCCAGACTATAAGGTAGGTATCACTGCCACCAGTCAACTCCTTATCAGCTACTTTAAGGTCCTTAACAAAGGGTGCACAATCTTACTATGTAATATTAATATTAATACAAATGGTAGTTTGACCAAGAGCAAGGCTTTAGGAGTGGCCCACAAGGTGTCACCAAATAAACATGCAAGAACTCTCAATGCTTAAATATGTCTAGACAGATCAGGCACAATGAAAGATTTACATTTATTTAATAATAAATAAAAGAACAAGAAAATACTCAGTACATAATCACAGTGATATTAGAGTTCAGAGTTCAAAATCACAGGAAATATTTAAAAACAATATTGCAGGAGTCTCAAATAAATAAGGGAAAATATCTAAACTAAGCTTTGCTATACTCCTATGTCCAAGAGAATTATACTATTCCCTAGAAACTTGCTTCATCAGAGGCACGGCAGATGTGGTGAATGGTTCTTGTTAAGTCCAGGACAGAATACAGAATGCACTGTCTCACTCTGAGAGTTCTCAGATTAATATCACAAATATTACTGCTTGGCTAGCTTGCAGAATGACATAATTTCTTGTAATCTGACTCTGTCCCAAGTGAAACCCCCACTGCTGGAAGCTGGCAGCATTTAGCATCTACCTGTGAAAACACATAGACCTCATATTTTTGGCAGATGCTGGACGTCATAAAGCAATTACATTCCTTCACATTTCAAAACTAGTAATTATTTCACCCTAGAGACAATACAGAAAGCTCCCTAGATTTAGACATTGTGTCTCCTTGCTGCATTGAAACTGAAAGATACCATCTTTTATTGTGTAGCCATAAAGTAATTTAATTTCAGTTATTCTTCTGAAGTTAACCTCTTGTATTTCAGTTTCTACTGTTAAAATATATACATTTAAACAGTTACGATAGTGCATGTACATTTCTGTTCTTTTCTAAAAGGGCACACTGTGGTTACATTTAAAGCACAAGCAATTCATAAAATACCTTTTTAACACACGTCTGTACAAACCAGTTTGAGGTACACATGACATGCAGTTCTAATACATTTGTAATACAAGCATGTTACACAAATCTTTTCAATATTCACCAATGACATATAATTATTTACAAAATTCCAGCTAGCTGGGCTGGCTGTATCTCCCTTTGTCACAGCATAGTGTGTAGGGCCTGTATTATTTTGTTACACGTGTCTGGTGAGGTACATATAAAAAATAGTACAATACTCTATTAGTGCTGTAATGCAGTTTGGCTACAGTGCTGTCATGCAATCCTAAGATGTCAATATGATGGTGTGATTTATGATTTGCACAGCAGATACTTTCATTAGCAGTTTGAACACTTGGTGGTCAAAGGACAGCTTGCTATCTAAATGTGTTCCCGGTGCTTGCATCACTAGGTTTCTGCATAGCAGAACTTTTGTCAATACTGTGATTAACATGGAACTCCACTTTTCATCCAGACAACATTACAAGTGCACATTTCTGAATTTTTTTGTAGATCTTGTGCCTTTTCACCATTCAGTTGTGTGTGTTAACTCCTGTACTACGTTATCACCATTAGTGGACTCAATGATTGCACAAAACATACAAGAATCAGCAAACTTGGTAATGCAAAGACCATCTACTTTAGCCTGAACTGTTGAGAAATAGAGTTCAAACAGTGAATGGCAAAGAACAGATCCTTGTGAGGTTGCAAATGGTGACAGCTCTACTGGTACATGTTGATTCACCAAGTGTCACATGATGTTTTCTCAGTGAGCCAATTGTTTACCCATCAACTGACGTAAGGCTTAACCCCAGCTTTGGTGTTTTATCCATGATACCTGCATGTGTGACTGTGTCAGAACCCTAGGGCAGATCACAATAGGCAGTATGCACAGTCTTAGCTAACTCCAGGCCTACATGGAATCAATGTAATGTGACAACATCACAGATCACCTGTGGCATGACCAAGTACATACACCTTCCTGATATGGTGGAATACACCATTCAACACACCCTCCACATAGCCTATGTTTCTAAACAAGGGTGTACGTCAGCATACATCCACCTGAGTTGAGGGGACAACATCTGATGCATGCATGTATGGAGACATCCTGAGACTCCTCGACTGTGAGGTACATCAACATGTCATTATGGACCTCTTCCATATGTATACTAGTAATATTCCAGATGTATGCAACAGACCTGTGTGAGTTGTTATTGCTACATCAGAACCCTTACATCTGATAGTTGTCCTCAAAGAGGTCATCAAGGGCCACGCATGATGACAGTATCATCTTGTGGAGCTTGAACAGGTCATGGCTTTTAACAAAAAGTCACATTGTGGCGTTCAATCACCACTGTCACATGTGTCCAGAAAAAGCTATGTCAGCAAATGGTTAGACCAAGGTATGACATGTGTGGCATTCCACTATGTTGAAATGTGTGATGTGACATATATCTCAGGTCCAGTGGTCAGGTAAGTACATCAGGGGTGTCTGCCAGGCCTTTGCATGCCCCTTGGTTAAGTAATGGACATCACAGATGACATGCACATGTAGTCTCCAAACAGCTGCCTAAATGACTACAGCTTATAGACAATCATTGACTACAAATGTGATATTAGTATAATACACATGGTATCAACACATACCAGAGTCTGCTGCCACAGCCATGGTAACACCTGCATTGACGAGACACATGGAGGGATGCGTTGCATCAGGAAACAAACAAAACACCCAAGTATAATGTGGACATCACACCCTATAATCACACCAGTAGGTATGTGACCTGTTTCCTGAGGTAGAGGGTAAGTGGTACATCCATCAGCATCATACCTCTTAAATGTCCATATTTTTGCAGACTGACCATATTATTGCCTGATATTTTTGGTTTGTCCCAATTAAAACTTGTGATTTTGTAATAAATTACTGGGTACTGAAGTGGCTAAATAATGACATAAATTTGAGTTTCAGACATCATAGCCTTCAGAAAATGTATGCTAACACAAACCATGTTACTATAGCAACTTTCTAAATTTGTATTATTAATATTTGAAATCTGTCAATAGTTTTGTGCCTTTGTCCACCCATTATGTTAGATTTTGTCCTGATTTCTTGCGTGAAGAGGTTGTGAGGTATGACCAGCATATGGTCAAAGTGATGACTCCTCCATTGACTGTAACACAAGTACTGGTTATGTGAGTGACATGTACATGCGAGGGCATAATAATGTCATGGTTCCCAGATTTCATCACACTAATAGCTGAGTACAATGTACCCTTCTCCATGTACCTCCTTAGACATGTACCAGTGATAAAGTGTACCACCTTTCTTACAGTACAGTCTCACACAGCTTATTGTCTACAGCTAGGTATTCTTTCTGTGGACTATACATGACTGCCTGATAGTGCAGAACATCAATCATGTTGTTACACCAGATGCATGTGTGCTACCAGTTAACCTTATGCATACATTGCATACATCATTGTTTGACATCATTAATGGCATGTATATCATTTGTGATAGTGTAAATTGTGCCATTGATATATGCTATGCACAGAAGGCAATGAGCCTGTAGCGCCCATACTGTCACATACACGTATAGCAGTGTCCCTCCTCATACCTCCTGCAGATATTACAGTACCAGGACAGTGTGCATGGTTACCCTCATAGATCATGAATGTCTCATACTAGCTGTCCATGTGTGTGTTGCAGACTCATCTGTTATCACTCCACATCATATATGTTCTATCAGAGGCATGGGATTAGTGGTGGTATTATTCAGATATTGTCCATGATTGTGCTTGGTTCTTGTAATGTTTGACATGATCCTTTCCCTGTGATCAACATGCTGAAGACCTCTGCTGAGAGTACAGTTGCATTCAGGTGTATCATTTTGCACAGCTTCCCAATATGCACACTACCTCAATTGTATGTTAGATCCCTGATAGATGTCCTCTGCATTATTCATGTAAGGATACTTATCTCACACACACACACAAAAACACACACACACACACACACACACACACACACACACACACACACACACACACACACACACACACATGTTATGTCACCTTGTGTGACAGTCACAGATAACACATTTCACTGTACAGTCCCTACTGTACCATATAGATATGTGTATGGTGTTGTTGCTACAACCATTTTCCATTGACATGCCCTCCTCTGCTGTACATGTGGCAGTTTCACCTGTACTCTTTCCCTCTGTTCATAACTACAATTCATCTGCGTGCCCCTATTCAATACACATACTTCCCCTGGGTGAATATTTTACATATCAGGCCCATGTCCTGTTACAGATCATTAACTCATCGTCATTATAGAATAGAAGGAATTGGATATCACAATACTCTGCACTGCAGGTACACAAAATTTATAGAAAGGAAGTGCAAACTACTCGATACATACATTCTAGAAGTATGCATCCAAGACACATTTATCCAAATGTATTGAAAGGACAATTTTTAAGAGCCAGTAGGCTGAATACTAATGATGATGACTTTGATACTGAGTTAAATTATATGACTGAAGACTTTAAGATACGAGGTTATAACGAGGTATTAATAGAAAGGGAAAGGAAAAATATAATGGGAGAATGTGAAAAGACTGGCAGACCATATCTGCATGATCCATTGACCAGGAGTAATGTTAATAATACTAAAAGGGAACAAAGGTCATGATATATTACTACATTTAGTAGACATACTATTATGGTTAAGAAAATCATAAAGAAAAATTGGGTCATTCTGCAATCTTGTAGTAATATTAGACATATTGTAGGTATGCAACCCAGTTTTACATATAGGAGAGAGGAACTGGAAACAGATGCTTTCTTATAAAGGGTTTACATTCATGTGTGCGTATTGCACAAGGGCAAACAGCAATTGTCTGAAAGGCCGTTTGCAAAGTTTGCAAACGCCGAACGGAAAAAGGTTTGAATGTGCAATGTGCGAATGCACATTCACATTTGCTCATTGCAGATTTGGCATTTTGGGGCAGATTGCACTATGCTTTACACTTCATTACATTCATTTTTCGACATTTATATTCGAAAATCAGTGAATCTGCTTTTCGATTTGCTGATTTTCGAACATGTAAAACTGTTGCTGTTTTGATTTTCATGGTTACGATTCGCTCATATAAGCAATCGCACCACTGTGATTTGGAGCTGTAAAAGTAAACCATTATAAAGATATATCTAGAAAGATATGTACTAATATAAAGAGAAATACCCTGTTATAATTGTGTTTTTTGTTGTGAAATTAACACAGAGTTAATCTTTTTACATCCTGTAACAAAAACTGAATTTATATTCAAAAGCTATGTTACATTTTACAGAAAATGTCATATATCTCGCTAACTGTGAGGCTTTTGATCATTTTTATATAGGGAAGACAAATCAGAAACTTAAGCAATATATTAGTTCACATCTCTCAGATATACGTAGATGTGTTACTAATAATGCCCTATACAAACATATCTCTCAGAAAGGCCCCAATCATAAGTTTAAATTTAGAGTTCTACAAAAGGTATTTTCTGATATTAAAAGGGGCAATATATCTGAAAAAACTGAACTCTTAGAGTATAAGTGGATAAACTACTTCAGACCAGATGTGTTACCTGGACAGAATGCACACCATAACATAAAGCCTGTTTTAAAAATTAAGCATAATTATGTATAATATGTTTCTTTTTTAAAATGAGTGTGTATTTAAATCGTTAACATTTTTTAAGTTTGGTTAATTTGCATAATTGATTGATAGCTGTCTATATCATTGGCTAGCTGATGCAAGTATATAGCATTTAAAGGATATTGATGGCATTTTATCTTTAAGTATTGAGAAAGAGCTTGTCTTGAAAGCTTTTCTTGTTACTACTTTTGCCTGCACTAAAATCATTATGTGGTGTAACGGTGTTTCTTCAGATTTTTTGGCTGTTTGACTATTGACAGTCTATCCCAATTTCTGGACCTTTGTCCCCCAATTTTTTTTACTTTGTCCATGTCTCACTCTAAGACGGTGAGAGTGTTACATTAAAACACATTACTATGTGGCATTTCTGTCAGACAGGTCCCTGCTACTGGATATTTGTCCTGTCACTAAGTTGGCTTCTGTGCAGATATATTGCACTGACAGAATGGCAGCTATTTGTGTTAAAGTTAAAGTGGTACTACACTATTCAAGTAGTCTTTACTTTTACTCAATGAAGACACTGGGACAGTTCTGCTGTTATGGCATTCATTTACTGTACACGCAGATTACATCTAGCTTAACAATGAAGGGTATATATACATCAAAACATACTTCAGCTTAGAATAATCAAAATCTCTCATACAAAAAAAAGTCCCAGTCTTTATAGTATCTTTTCTGCCTGCATCAGCAGTTTAGAGAGTTTGCCAGAATAATAGTCTTTTCTTTCAAGCTGGTCTGATGACAGCTTGTTTTCCATATCTTAAACATTCTGTTCCTGAAGAATAACTCATTTCGTCCTTGGCCTATCTTGCGTATCATATTGACGAGACACAGCTGCATACAAGAGTTCATCTTGACCTGCTTGTAGATAATAAATTTCACAAGCTGCATAGTTTATAAGAGATAAAATATTTTACTTCTGATTCTTATTAGCAATGCATGCCAAGCTATATACTTTTGCCAAGTTAGTTAACTGCATGCACTGTACCCACTGAAATGCAGAATATTTATTTTACATTTTTCAGAAAAAAATCCACTGAAGTCCATTTTAACCTGTTCTTTACTCTCACAATTCCCTCTTTTCATTTAAAAAGCGGTGAATGACTGTTCATTTTCAACTTCAGTTGTACACATTGAAACCTTTCCCAGTTTATCTAGGTTAACCATCATGATTTGTTGAATTCTATAAGTTTTTCGCAAATGACAACTTAGGTAGCAATTCCAGATAGTTATTATGACTATAATGCCTAACACTACTAATACAGGCTGTATCAACCAACTTAACAGTTTTTTTCCTGATTTTGACCAACCAGTAAAGATATCCCACCAATTGTGAGCAGTGTCTTTTTTGGACTTTTCAACCAAACTAAGTAGTTTATCTTTTGCAATGATGCTTAATGCCTCATAATACAAAATGCTTTTATTTCTTTTTTCCAAATACTCTCTGAGAATTTCAGTATTGTTCATTTTTTTTAAATTATCCAAGGATACAGATATATTGGGAAGCTGTATTGTCATAATTCCAGTTTCTGGAAATATTCACCTCTATGGGTTCAGTAAACACATAGCTCTTATTATTCCATTTAAGGAAATCAGCATGTGATAAACATCCTACAAAAGGCAATTTTAAATTATGACCTACATCTTAATCTGAGGAGCCACTTCTAAAAACATTTGAAATGGTGAGATCAAGAGCTGTAACGTGAGCATGATTTTACTTAATGTTTTACCACCGACTTGCTGTGATCAAGGGGTTATAAACATGAAACTAATGTTAGATAATTCTGCCAAACTGAAAGCTAAACCAATGCACAGAAGATTAATAACAGATTATATTGAAGCAAGTAGTCACTATGTAAAACTAATTACAGTGATGCATTCACTGGAAAATCTGCAGAAGGAAAGTGACATGTTTTACAAGATAATTTGTTTGACTGCAAAAAAAAAAATAAAAAAAAATGTTTAACATCATTAGGATATATTTCCATAAGACAGGATACTTGGTTAAGATGAGAGGCAAAAAATATAAGAAACGGAAAAGAGATTGAACTATGACTTTGAAAACTGAAATAAACAAGCTGGACAGACAAAGTAAATATAGGGCAGGATTCACAAAGCCTCAGTGTAAGAGTTAGCAAGTCTTACACAGAGGCTGCAGTTAAACGGGGTGATGTCAGCATGCCATGCATATTCATGAGGGCATGCTGAATCACACCCTAGGCTAACACGGTCCGTGTAGCAATGTTGGGGGCGTGTCCACATGGCAAGACCTGCAAAGGGACACGCCCTCAGAAGAATCACAGTCCCAAAAGGAAACTCCCACGAGTGAGTCCACGGAAATGTCACAAAACACAACAGCACACATGCCCCTACAGACTATTAACCCAACTGAAAAGTAAAACGTAAAAATGAACAGTTTAATTATTTTATTTCAGAAATGTTTGCCCATAATTGCGCTCGTTTGCGTGGGTGTGCCCTTCACTCAGCCACAGTTAGCAGTCATTGAAAAAGCATATAAGCTCTAAATATGCAAAATAAGCCAAGTAGCAATAGCGTAGCAGTAGAGACATTGGCCAAAGAGGAGGTGGTCACGGTTTGAGCACCAACAACATCATTTTTTATTTTCAGTGAAATAAGCACAAAACAATCCCCTGACATATATGTATATATATATATATATATATATATATATATATATATATATATATATAATTATAATTTAAGTAAAATGCAATGAAATGGGCCATGTTTTATGAGGAACTCTGACACAATAAAAAAATAAAATATTTTATAAGTGCCCATAGCTGAGCAGTGCTCTAACAAGCTGAGTATGTTTGCCTGCAGGTGAGCAGTGGTTTAACAGGTGTAATAGGAGTGCCCGGAGTTGAGCAGTGCTTTAACACGCTGAAAGTGTGTGCCTGTAGTTGAGCAGCATTTCTCACAGCGTAATATGCGTGCTCATAGCCAAATAACGTGTTAACCAGCGTAACCCATTTGCGCGGAGCTGCCCAGCGCACCAACTGGCTTACTGGCGGGCAACGTTGAGCAACCTGTATCAAAGCCGCCTTTAAACAGACACACCTCCTAGCCTGTCTAGACAGTAGTAAAATAAAAAAAAAGCAATGCCCAGGCGCGAACCCAGGATACTGTGCATCATAGTCAAAGTACTGAACCACTAAGCCATGACAGCTGTACTGAAAACTGCAGTATTAGCATATATATAGGAATGAATGGAAATAGAAGCATGACAAAGCAGGTTCTGTGAAGCTGATACAATTCCAAAATGGCCAATCACAGATAAGTGTGGAAAAAATGGCATATATAAGCCCCATAGGCGGGAATACACAGCGTAACTGATTGTGGAACCTATTTGCAGCCAGGATGGCAGGTGTAGGAGAGGGCAGTCACTTTCGAGCACAGAGGTGGGGTGTTGAGGAGTCCAAATACATGGTTTGGCTCCTAGTCCACGATCATGAGGCTCAACTCATGCAGGGCCAGGTTCTGTGGGGTGCATATAAGGCAGAGATGTGGAACCGGTTGGCACATGATCTCACCAGTGCCACAGGCATACCAAGGACTGATGAACAGGTCCGTCACCACCATGCGGACCTGAAGAGACGGAAGCAGGACCAACTGAACCGTTGGATTCAGGAGGCCCGGCAAATGCCCAATGCCCCACTACTGAGTATGTATCTATGTAATTATGTATGTAAGGAATTATCCTAGCTGATATTATGGAGATGTATGTTCCAATATTACTTAATTTATATTACAGCTGCAGGTGTGTGTTCCGCGAATAGGCGAACCTATGGTGATAGGCTGGAGCGGTTGCGCCACCAGGCAGGTTAGTAATTATATTCCTGTACTTGTTATACACACCACTGCTAAATTTACATTCATGGCTATTGACATTATACAAGGGAATAGGACAAACAAAGCAGGCTGGCATTCAATTCTCAATACTAAGGCAAAGAAATGGATTATCAAACTGGGGGGATTATTCCCACCTGGCCTCAATGACAATTTTTAAATTATCCAATGGGTATTCAGTAACCTCTTTATTAGTTGTTACATTTTTGCTTTGCTTATTTTCACTGAAGAAGGTTGTGTATATCCTACCGAAACTGGTCTGTTGCAAAAGTGTTATACATGTGTAGGTTTTTTAACCTGTCACAATAAATTGTTGCCTTCAGGATCTACGTTTTGCTGGTTCTGTTTTTCTTTTACAATATAAGTGAGACAGCTTGTAAAAGAGGTCAGTGTAGTCATATATTAATAAAGTTCAAATAACACTAGAAGAAAGATTCTGCTAGCACTGTATGATTAGATAAGTGATGCAGCCTGTAATACAGAAATAAAAAGTAAACAAGTCTAAAATAGCGATTACCCACCTGAAGTGTATTATCAGATAACCTGCAGCAGCCTGAAAATCACTGGTAAACAAGCCAAAGTTAATAGGCATGTGTGAAATACATCCCTTAGAAAATCTGCCATATGAAACAAGTGAGTCTGTTGGAAAGGATTGTTGTAAGCCGGTATGACATGTTAATAATGCCTACAATAAAGTACCAACTTGAATTGTAAAAATAAAACAAGTGAGTGAGAGAAATACATATAAATCGACCAAGAAAGCTGTTATAACTTCTGAATAAAGTATACTGCAGTCAGTACATAATGAAATGAATGAGACAGCCACAACCAAAAAGTGAAATGTTTGTAATAAAGTACTGAATGTGTCTGTCCCACAATTTGTATATGTTGCTGTACCCTTGCAATATGGAGATAGTATGGTTGTATGAAATAATGAACATCCACAGTTGTCTAGAGCCATATAAATGAAATGTAGCAGGATGCTGTACCTGAACATAGCCAGATATGAAATGTGTATGAATAAAAATGCAATGGATATTAATGTATCAGTAACAGTCCCATCAACAACATTCCTAAGGTTACATATAGGAAACTGTAGTAAGACCTGTAGGGTATATATATCTGCAGCTACTAGAGATGTACAGCATATGTATATGTAGTTGAAGTTTTTAATTAAATATTTCTTCACCTTACCTTATATTCACAAATAATGCCATTCCACAACAAACTGGGTATGTGTATTCACAATCAGTTCCTATGGACATTTGTCCTGTTGGTTCAAACATATTTGCATGTACGTTGCTGCATGTGCCCTGTTCACATATCCAAACCCGATGGCCTGTTGCCATCAATTGACCCTGCATGCTGTTGGATTGTGTACTGTTGTTCAAAATATGCATGTGTTATGCTTGCTGTTCAATGTTTAGAATTCATGGGTGTTTGGTTAATAGGAATACTGATGCATGCTGTTACAACTAATTTTGAATGATTTTGAATGGTATTGTTTGTTACTAACCCAAAATGTCATAAAATATGTCTAAACATAGGACAACAGGGAAGGCGGGTTCCAGTGGACCCACCTCTCCCACCTCAGCTGGCAAGTGCAGCTGGCACTAGTGCCCAGTCCGGAACCTCCTCCGGTGGCCCTGTGCCACCTTCGGGTGGAAGCACTGCAGGGGATGGGGCTCGTCCCCCCTCTGCAAGCATGGCCAGAGGAGACCGTCCACTCACCCTCCAAAGTGTCCGGTCTGTGGTGCGTAGCAAGATCAGGCAGTCTGTGCTTGAACCCCTACGCCAGCTTGAGGCTCGGGTGGCACAACTCATGGGTGTCCCTGCTGCCCGTCCTACACAGCCCCCAGCACAGCCCCGTCCTGGGCTGTGAAGGCACAGTGGCAACTTCCCATGGGTGGGGATGTCAGTTCCACTGTTGCCATCTGTGGGCTCACGGGCTTGCGATATCCCAACATCCGTCCCCGTCAATTGTGTCCCCCCCCCACCACGTGTCATACTCCGCCCCTGTATGCATCTTGTTTGTCTTGTTTGTTAACCTCCCCTACCTACCTCCCCAAATATACCTACTTCCTGTACCTCACATTCCACTCTCACCTGAAAAAAAAAAAAAAAAAAAGGGCACTCTGTTCCCGCAAAATAATTACACCCCAGACATAGCTGCCCATTTTGCAGACATGTCTGCTGGACATGTGAAGTGGTAATTACAATTGGCTGTACAACATACTTTGTTGTCCTCACCCCTCTCTCAGGGGTGGAAGGTTTCAAATTTCACACCAAATTACAGAGATATGGACAGCTGTTGCTGATAAAGAAATGGGCAGCTATGGGCCTTTCCTACATCCTTCCTGCAAATCCCGAGCTTGTTTTCCTACTGTCCTACCCTCTTTGTGCCCCCTTTTTCACCACTGTCCTATCTCCCCATTTTCTTTTCTTTCAAAGAAATTAGCGTGGGTGTGTGCAAGAGTAAGCACTTTTAAGCAGTTGTAAGCGGGAGTGCGCTTGTGTGTGCTTAGCTAAGCGTGTGTGCACGAAGCTAAGCGACAGTGCGCATGTGTGAGCTCCGTGCAAACCAGAGCTAACCCGCTTACAACTGCTTAAAAGTGCCTTAGTCACTCTGAATGACAAGGCCTGTAGTTTGCTCAGCAGCAAAATGAAATTCCTCTGTCAGTCTCAATCCCAGGACCTTGGAAACACTAGTCTACATGACTTACCACTAAGCCATGACTGATCTCCAAGAACCTTCTGCTGAAAGCAATATATCATGAAATAGTAGGACTGAATGTAAAGGGAATATAGGAAGGCTATTACACAAAGCTTGTCTTGTATCTTTACTGGCAATTCTTGTGGATTTGTATAACATTAGTGTGAGAAGAGAAACAGCCATGCTAGTCGGTAGCTAGTATGTAATAATGTGACAGTAGCACCTTGCAAACCACACACACTATCAGAGCAGGATAAACACTGCCATATTTGAACAGGTAAGAAAATGGGACTGAATTACAGGGATGTCCCTGATTTGAAAACAAATGTTAACTGTGCCCCACTGACTCCCTGTGAAATGTACTAATAGTAGGCAGAAAGGTGTTTTGTCCCACGTAATGGTAACTGTCAACTGCTGAAAGTATGCACTACGTGCATGTCAGAAATGGTGTATTCACAAGCACACCCACATGTAGGTGTACAACCCACAAATATCAAAGGAGGTATCCAACTAATAACAGAAGGACAGTATAGCTGTTTACAAGCACTGCATGTGCCTGCTATCCATAACTGTTAGTACAAAGTAGAAGGTGCCACTACTGCTCAGGAGCAAAATAAAATACCCTTGTAGGTGTCAAGCCCCACACCCTGGCCAGACCAGACTGCATGCAGTACCACCAAACCACAACAAACATATAAGGAATTGCTGCTGAAAGAAATATAGCAAGCATTACAAGGAGTGAATGTGAATGGAAAATAGGAAAGCCATAGCAACACATTCCAGTAAAGACACCAAGCAGGCCTCCAAGGAGTGAATGTAAAGGCTAAATAGTGAAGCCATAGCAACAAATTGCAAGAGCCACTGCAGTAAACCAGTTACTCCACAAGTCCCACAGGAAAGCACATACTCCCATTTAAACAGTATTAGTATTATTAGGTGTCAGTTAACATACACACTGAGAAGAATAAACTGGAGGAAGCAATAGTCAGGTGTCAGTACAACATGCATATCAGTGCCTACAACACAGCCTGAGATATGACAGACATACCAACCTTTACGCTCACACAACAGTGTCCACAGCATACCAGCATGGTCCCCACCTTGAAAATCTGAAAGGACTACGCCTACCTCACCTAACATTTTATAGCACTGTCCTGAAATCACAGTGAGAACTGCAATTACCACACAGCAGGCTGCATGCAATTAGCAAATGCTGGCTAACAATTGGTGCAGAGGCCATCACATGCACATCTGCATATACCTACAAAAGCAGCCTGTACTCCCAGTCCATACATGCAATACGTTCATTGCAACAGCCGGAGGGAGAGACAGAGAGAGAGAGAGAGAGAGAGAGAGAGAGAAAATATAAATAAATAAAAACAAAGAAATAAAAAAAAAAAAACAAAACAAATAAGAGACACAGACTGCTGAAACTACTACAGTACAGAACAGCAGGCTACCAAGCAGCAAGCCATCAAAAATAGCAGTGTCCAAGAAAGGTAATGTAAACTAATAATGTAATAGTCTACATACTGTGAACCCTCCATATGTGTTATCAGTCTGTATATAGATATATATGAGGATGTGCATAGGGCAGGGGACATACTGCAACTGTTAGTGAAGGCTGGACATATATGTATGTGAAGGATGCTATGTGCACATAACAATGTAGGTTGTAGTGCAACGTAGAATGTAGGTTGTACAGTACTGAATGTTTAGCAGTATGTTAGTGTGTGTATTCGTATGTGTAAATAAAAAGGTATATATTTATATATATATATATATATATATATATATATATATATATATATATATATATATATATATATATTATATGTATATGTATGTATATTTATATATGTATCTATATATAATGTGCATATATGTATACATAGATAGAGAGGGATGTAGAAATAGATAGACCCAGAATGATACCACAGTACAAGGACAAAATGATTGACCTCAACAATTGGCTAAGCTTCTGGTGTCATTCTAAGGGGATCCAGCACCTGTCTGCCTGCGATGACCAATTGCTTTGCCAGAGATGGCCTGCACTTGTCGCCCTCAGGATTCCAGATACTGGCTAAGACTCATGCCATCCCTATAGTGCCTTTGTCAGGCAAGGTTCAAATGACAAATACACCACTATAAACGGTGACATCTGTGACATCTGTGCAGTGACAGAGACCTGGTGCAAAGCTCCAGAGAGCACCCCTGCATTACCGGGCTTCAAGTCATACCACACCTGTTGGCCACCTAACCCAGAAAGAAGCACTAAAGGCGGAGGCGTGTCCATATTCATTACAGATATCCACACCTCCAGGCTAGTTGCACAGCATAATACAACTGAGGTATGTGATTTCTACTAACTCTGGGCAAGAACGCAATCCAAATCGTAGCTTGTAACAGACCCCCCACCATGCCCCAGGATTCACACCCCTCATGTCATGATACATTGGAAATTATTGGGTACAACCCAACACCCTAATAATTGCCAATTTCACCTACCCCACCATTAACTGGAAAAACTACACCCATACCAACTCTATTGCTCAACATTTTCTAGAATTCATAAATACCAACGCCTTGGAATAACATATTCACACCCCCACCAGGGGCAGCAATATCCCAGACTTGGTCATCACCAACATGGGAAACCGGTGTTCCACACCAGAGGTCAGTTCCTCGTTGGTGAGATCCGACCACAACGTAATCAGCCTAGACATCCACATCCCACCCCCAGCCCCAATTAGGGGCACCATTGTAACAAACGTCTCAAAAGCCAGTGTCACACTTCTTAAGACAGAAGTGGCAAACTGCATGACACCCATGCAGATGGACAATAGTGGTATGACTGCTGAATCCTACACAAATGCACTGTATAAGCACTTACACGAGTGCATGGATCATGCTATCCCTAATAGAACCAAGATGTTATCCCCCAGACAAAGGAAGCCAGTCTGGTGGTCCTCTGCCATAAACAAACTCTACATCAGAAGGAAGACATTGTTGCAAAAATAAGTAATTTCCCATGACTGGAGGAACTCCCTGGTCAACCTCAGTAAGAAGCTGAGATCCCTCATAAAATCCCCCAAAGCTAGTTATGAAAACAAAAGTGCCACTGACTCTAAAGACAACCACGAAGCATTCTATAGCTATGTCAAGAATCTAAACTGGAACACTCAGATTTGCTCTGAGGTACAGCATAATGGCACTAAATATACATAACCAACTGATGTTGCCAACATCCTGGCAGATAGGTTCAGTGCTAACTTTACCCCCCTCTCACCCCCTAGAGGGCCCATCTCTATACTGGAAGAATGCAAAGTCCCTATAATCACGGCTGCACAGGTAAAATACACACTCTCCAAAGCCAAGAACACAGCATCCATGGGACCTGACAATATCCCAGGCTGCGTTCTACACGAACCACTGAACGAACTGGCACCCTACCGCAGTACCATTCAATCATAGCCTCACCTCAGGCTTTGTAGCCACTGAATGGTGCACCACAACACATCCCACTCCACAAAGGGGGAGCCACGATGGACCACGGTAACCACCGCCCCATTAGCCTGACAAGCCTGGTCTGTAAGGCCATGGAATGTACCATCATGGAACTCATAAACAAAGACATTGGTAATCTCCAAACTCTGGACCCTACTCAATTTGGATTTGTAAAAGGCAGATCATGTCTCCTAAACCTGATTGACTTCTTCGAAGTAGTCAGCAAAGCCATAGATGATGGTGAAATGGTTCACACAGCTTATGTAGACCTCGCCAAGCCTTCCAACGCCATCCCCCATTCTGGAATTATAGATAAGCACACTAAACTAGGTATAAATCCCTATGTCATAAGATGGGTTGACAACTGGCTCATGGACAGAACCCACACTGTGAAAGTAGCGTATTCCAAATCTGACATCAGACCAGTGATAAGTGTAGTACCACAGGGTTCAGTCCTGGGTCCTCCCCTGTTTGGTATCTACTTCTCCAAAGTGCAGGCCAACACAGAAGGTCTGTGGCTAACAAAGTTTGCAGATGACTGCAACCTAGGAGCCATAATCGCAACTCCTAATGATGTGGGCAAACTACAAAAGGCCCTCACTGAGACAGATACCTGGTGTCAAAGCCATGGCCTGAAGCTCAATGCCAAAATGTGTATTGTCATCCCCGTGGTATAAACTCTGCACCCATGAACTACCAGATAGCTGGTAGTCTACTTAATGCCAAAAATGTGATAATAGACCTTGGGACACAGGTGCACAGTAGTCTCTCCTTTGATAATCACATTGCCACAGTGGTCGGGAAATCCTTCTACGTGGCTCATCTCATCACAAAAGGATTCCCATCCAGAATAAAGAGGTCATTGTTCCCCTCAACTCATCACCTATTAAACCCATAATAGAGTGCAATGCCCCTTTTGGTATGTACCTCACAGGACAACTACAACAACTGGAAAGACCACAGAAATACCTCGCAAAGAGGATTACTGGCCTCAAACAGATGCCCTATGCAGACCATCTCAAAAAACTACAGCTTGACTCCATGGCATATCGCCTACTCAGGGGTGATCTCTGCCTAACATACACAGCTATGTCAAACCTATAGCTGTTGGACATGCTCCACTTAAATAAATCCCAATCCCTCTGAGCTACACACTCTGGGGACCTTAACCTTGTCAACACAATAAACAGAACATGCTGGAGTGATAGAGTCCTGTCCCAGACACTTCCCATACTCTGGAACAGACTACCTATGTATGTCAAACAGAGCTCCTCATTAGCACTCTTCAAGAAAGATCCTGATGATTGGATGGCAAATGGGGAATTCACCCCGGGGAGCACGTCTGTGGCTCTGCTCGACAGGGGCATAGGAAAATACCTTTCTTGGGTGGCGAAAGCCAGGGTACATTTACTGGCTAGGCTTGTATGGCCCCTAGGGCCGATAGCCTAGTACCTACCTATGAACATACATAGACAGATGAATAGAATATGTATATACACATATTATGTAATAGACACATACATATATAGATATATATAGATACATACACATATACAGACAGATATGCATGTGTACAGATGTGTATGTATATGGATATCTCTCTCTCTCTATCTCTTACCCTCTCTCTCTCTCTCTCTATATATATATATATATATATATATATATACATATATATATATATACATATATATATATATATATATATATATATATATATATATATATATATATATATATATATATATATATATATATATATATATATATATATATATATATATATATATATATGTATATATATATATATATATATATATATACTGAGAGAGGCACATGTGTGTAGATGTATTGCAACAGGTGCCTGTTGACAAAGGCATGTACTGAACACCAGTGCGGATACAGGAGTACCATACCCCATTCCAAAACACTTACACCACTAACCACCACATACGTGGTTGCCTGCCTACTACTGGATGTGTCAGGAGGGAACATGGGAAACAAGTGTACAATAGCCTCCCCTGTGATATTCACAGTGGCACACCAGTCTTGTAACACCTGTACATGGTACATGTCAGCAGAAATGGTGGGTCAGCTAGTGAAATGTAGGTCACTGTACCCCTCTATACCTCACAATGTCCTACATGGTATGTACCTCCCATGACAACTACAGAAAGGGAGAAGGATACAGTCATACCTAACAAACAGTGATAATGCCCTCAAACACATTACCTATGCAGAGTGACTGACAAAACCACAGATAGAGTGCCTCTCAAACTACCGACACAGAGCATACCACTGCTGGATATACATAGTTATTCACACCCATAACAGTTGTCCAACAACCATGGTAACACCTCACAATATCCCCAGCATAAATGACCTATGTCTGTCATCCTTGGCACTGCAGTAAAGAGCACATGGTGGAGGTATAGGTCCCTACACACAAATAGGCCATACCCTGGAGTAAACCACCCAGCATTACGAAGCAAGGCTCCCCATTAGTAGATGTCAGACATACCCCTGCTGAATGTTATGCAGATAGGTAGTATGCCATATGAGTCACCCTGTGTAACTGTTTGACAGGAGCAAGTACAACCACATTACATGTGTCTCAAGGGGCAGGGTTGCATAACAGTATGCTGCTGTAGGCCCAGGCCCAATAGCATACTACCTGCCTATGACACAATGCACACACACATGTACTCATTGCAATACCAACTATGTGAGGTGGAATGCGTGTGCCACTGACTGTGTGCAAGGTCTGCAATGGTGTGATTGCTCAGCATGACTTTGTGTCTGTCATGGTAGTGTGTGTCCTTGGTGTGAGGCCAGAGAAAGATGTGGCAAGTATTGGGATACAAACATACTACATTGCCATATGTTGTGCTGTGGTTCCCTGTATGTGACTGTGGTGTAGGTATGGATATGGCAACAAAGACTACGGTGCATTACCAGTGACATTTGTACTATGCATTGCATGCATTGCATGGGTTGACAATGTTCCCCATACATTTCCTTGATACCTACCCCCAGTGTGAGGCTGTGCATTGGACCTCAAACAGTGTGCCGACTGCTGGAGTATACTTGTTTGTTGTATGGAGTGTGTCAGGCACTGTCACAGAGTTGTCAGCTGAGCATTGATATGTGGTCATTCAAATGTGTATCCCCCAATAGACAGACAGATGCTATATATGGCAGTTCAGTGATATCACTACAGTAGAGTTTTATGTGTGCCATATCACTTGCTCACATATTTTTCTTTTCCTTCCAGGGCAATGGTGCACCAGCGCAATCCCACATACTCTGCTGCAGAGGAAGAGGAAATACACCAGAGCCTGGTGCGGGAGTTTTCCACACTCTTTTCCCGCACCAGCCAGAACCAGCAGGAGTGGGCTGCACTGTGGCAAGACCTTGTCCGTCGGGTAAATGATGTAGGCATGCACAACTGGACATATGAGCAGGTACGCCATCACTGCAGTGATTTAATTAGAAATGTCCATCAGTGTGCATCTGATATCCACAGGCAACAGCTTGCCACAGGTGGTGGGGTGGCTATACACCCCCCCTCACCAGACTGGAGGGGCTCCTCCTAAGTGTTGTGGCTCCAGCCCAACAACAACAACATCCACACACATGTGCAATGATGGAGGCTGGAGCCATCCAGCAGGAGGACTTGGAGAGTGCAGGTCATATCTATATTTGACTGTTCTCTACACTGGTAGTTTATGCACATGTGAGGTGTGTACTGTGTTTGTAGCTATTATCCTGGTAATTATTGTGCAAGAGTGATATTCTCAATATCGGCAGTAGACCTGTGAAAGCCAACTGTTGTACTACTGAACTGTATCATACTCACAGTATCAATGGCACAGTTGTGCCCACTGACAATGAATGTCTCATTTGTGCAGGTCCCTCTGGTGTAACATCAGGGCAGCCAATCCATGCTAGTAAGTGTGTAATAGCATTCCTTTAATACTAATGATAGTAATAGTAATAATACCCTAAAATGGTATTGCTATGTGTGTGATTGCAGGTGTGTCTGTGTCTGTGTGTTTGTATCTCATGTACTGAGGAGTGTGCATGTGCGCATGTGCGCATGTGTGCATGTGTGCATGTGCCCATGTGTGCATGTGCATGTGTGCATGTGCATGTGTGCATGTGCGCATGTGTGCATGTGCCCATGTGTACATGTGTCCATGTGCCCATGTGCCCATGTGCCCATGTGTGCATGTGCGCATGTGTGCATGAGTGCATGTGCCCATGTGTGCACGTGTGCATGTGCCCATGTGTGCATGTGCACATGTGTGCATGTGTGCATCTGCCCATGTGTGCATGTGTGCATGTGTGGTAACATTGTGTGCACATTGTAAACTGTGTTTTCTGTCCTCTTCTCACAGGTTCTGGTGCTGCTCTGGTGGTGTGCAGCAGGGAACCTGAATCTGCTGCTGGGGATAGTGATAATGATGATACCTGTGTAATGGCACAGGGAGGCGTGCCAGGGTCCATTGTTGGTCAGCCAATCGACAGTACACAGCTGTCAACCCCATCAATGCGCACAGTCATCCTGCCAATACATCCATTGTCACCAATATCCCTAGGTGATGGACAGCATACAGTGGGCATTGACCAGGGTAATGTGGTATCAGTGGCACATGCATCCCCTCACAGCAGCCATGGCCAGAGTCCTGACATGGTACCACACAGGCAGATGTCCAGGGGTTCTCGTGGGAGCATCCGTGGTCATACTCCCCCTGTCAGATGTGCCCACAGAGGTCTTTCAACCTCAGCTATGTTCCGGGCTGTAATGCAGGCACAGTCATGTATGGAACGGTACACCAGACAGGGTCTGAAGGAGCTGAGAGCACATCGCACTGCTATGAATGACACTATGCGTGACGTTGCGGCTGCCATCCGTAATTTCACCGAGGTCATTGACAGACTTTGGGGGGACACATTAGATCTGTTCCACAACTACATGTCCATGAGCCAGGGCAACGCAGGGCAGTTGAGGTGTCGACGTGGATGAATGCCAGCAACAGCAGCAGCTGGCAGTCGTCGTGGATGACAACAAACCCGTGGCTGCTCACATAGTGCCAGTACCAGCCCCAGCAATGCTGGGTCTGTGCTGTCATCAGACTGCCCTAGGAGACCACGTGCACGTGGCTCTAGACAGTCCCAGCAGGGACATGTCTCCAGTCAACAACCACCTGCTTCTGATGACAGTACCCAGTCTGGCTTAGTACCTAATACTGTCTGTAGCACCCCTGCCAGGCACAGGTACCATGTCTGTGGCCAGAGACAGTGATCTGTACAACCTGGCAGGTACAGTCTGTGGCTGCCCACAAACACCCGTATATGGTGGCCACAAGGTGGAACTGTGTGCATGCATACACATATGCATAATGCTAACGCCTAGGGCTAACACATACACGCACACACTGCATCAACTTTGCCCCATCTTCTACGGTTGTCCCTCACTGACACACACACACATACATGTCGATTGGCTGTATCAGTGGCAGACTCAGGCATACCAAGTATGCACCCTGTGCATATGATGAAACTGTGCCACCTCCTGCAATCTGTAACATCGATGCAGGACTGGTTAACATGGTGCTGATGCACAGGGTGACTACATAGATGTGTAGTAATATTAACATGTTGTCAACTGTGCAGTGTAATGATATAATTGTGGGTATATCCCAGCATGCCTGATGCATTATCAGTATGATTGTCATTATATTGTTTGGTACACCCCTATAAATTACCATAGTGTAATGTCTGCACATCTTTGCATTCTGCTGGTAAGGCTGTAAACAGAAGGCCACCTACATAGGTAGTACAGGGGATAAGTAAATGGAAGTTATGATACTCAATGGTGGACATGTAAACCGCAAGATGCATACAGTACAACCTCTACTCTGCATGGAGAATGTTGATATCTGTGCAGTAATAGACAACAGGTTCAAGACTCCCAAGAGCACCCTAGCACTACCGGGTTACACCTCATACCATGCTTGACAGCCCCAAAACACAGAACTAACTATGACAGAAGGTGAGTCTCATTAAATGTCAGGGATACTGTGGTGGCAGGACAGGTAGCATACAGCCTACTAAGTTGGGGAATGCTGATTGAGGGCTCAGTGTCTGTCATTATAAATGTGTATTAGTTCTGGTTTAAGCAGTTGGGCTTCAGGCCAGTTATTTCACATTACAAAGGTTCATGGTCTGCACTCTTGTGGGAGGAGAGGCTGGACTTTGCCCGTCTGAGGTGGGAATTTCTGGCTAAAGGCTTATAGTGCCTGCATATTTGAACTGTTTCTTACTGAAATTGGTACACCTTGTTTGCTGTAGCATAGACTAGATCCATGCCTGCTGATTGTAGCTTTGTTTGTATGCTTGTTTGCTTGTTATTTCCCTGAAACACTAATCCCACCTGAAATGCAGCTTTACAGCACCTCTGAGAATCCCTAGTGACATGTGCATTGCTTACTGCATGTATGTCCTTGTTTCACTTGACAGAAAGTTAGTGTTTGTCAGTTATGCAATTAAGTTACCTGTAACACATTGCATTTGAGATACCTGGCACTTGCTCACTAAAGCATTTATATATGCCAGCACTAACAAATTAAAACCACTACACCCTCACAAACTCACCTTACGTACCTTGTTCCCCATTGGCCCTTTTTGTTGTTAAGTATAAAGGAATTCCCAATACTAGCCTAGCATGTTCAAAGGTCAGTTGTCAATCTCCTCCACGGTCCAGCTGGTGAATCTGGGAATCTAGAGGCAATGTTACAACTGCCTCATTTACACAGTCAACCCTCTCCTCCTCCCAACAAATTCCACCACATGTGAGAGATGCAACCATATATCCAAACTGCAGACTAAGCTCTCTCAACTCAGTACTGGCAAAACCTGTCAGGAGGAGACGGAAACCATGGTCACTACAATTCCAGTCTCACATAGACCTACCACAACAGCAATCGAAACAAATAAACATACACAACCATTCTCATAGTCTCTAAATAAAGGTCTGCCTATGCAGACAACACCTCCAAAGCAGACACACAAGCAACCGCTACCCCAGAACAGAACACGTGCAACACATAGCTCACAAAGCCAGTGTGCCGAACAGTCACAGCATGTAAGGCTAAACAACACACCTGCTACACTTGTGATGGGTGCCTCTATCATCAGGTACACTGATGTCCCGCTCACCAGGCTGAACAAGGTGAAGGTCACGGTGAGATGCCTGTCGGCGCTATGATCTGCCACATAACACAAGCACACAGGTCACTCCAAGGCATGTACAAATATGACTCAGTCAGTGTCCATGCCAGTGTGAATGACCTGAGACATACCTCCCTGGACTACATGATGAGAGACATAGAGGAGCTCTCTGAGCATGTAGCCCAGACTGGTAGGACCCTGACCTTGAGTAGCATCTTACCTTCACCAAGAATGATGCCACAATATGTAGACAAGATGATCAATTCAGACAATTGGTTTATGTCTCAGTGTCATTCAAAGGGGATACAATGCCTGTCAGCCTGAGATAACATGCTCAACAAGCCACATTGCTATGCTAGGGACAGCTTGCACCTGTCACCCATGGGCTTTCGAATATTGGCAAAGGCTCTTGATACACCCATAGTGCCTTTTTTAGGCAAGGCTCAACAGACAAGACCACCTCCATAGGTATCACAAGGGATAGGAAACTAATAGTAATGCTACTCAATGCCAGCAGTTAAACATCAAGATGCATGCACTGGAAACTGTCCTTAGCATGGAGAACATCAATATCTGTGCAGTAACAGAATCCTGGTTCAAGGCCCCCAAAGGCACCCCAGCACTGGCAGGTTATACCTCATATCATGCTTGTCGGACACATAACTTGCACCAAAACAGAACAGGAGGGGGAGTATCAATATTCATCAAAGATACACACACCTCCAGGTTGGTGGCACAGCACGAAGCATCAGAGACTATCCATGTGCAACTAACAGTGGGTAAGACTGCCATCCAGTTCATAGCCTGGCACACACCACACTCCCAAACCCAGGTAACACACTTGGCCTACTTAAGAAGACATGTATATATGCAGGTGTCTACAAACAACAATATATTGGGCAGCTTCATTTACCCACACATAGACTGTGAGCATTACTGTAGCTCCAACACCCTAGGTGTAAAGTTCCTAGAATCCATACACTCAATTGCTATGGAACAACTTGTTACCACTCCCACAAGTGGGGAATACATGCTGCACCTGTTCGTCACCAACATGTGGACTGTATGCTCCAGACCAGATGTGTATCCCTCACTGGTAAGATGACACCATACACTACTCTCACTGTATATTCACATACCAAATGCAGCCCCTGCACAGAAAACCACAGTCATAATGTTGTGTAATGCAAATTACATGTATTCACATGAGGCAGGCTTCACACATTGGAACTATTTCAGGTCACAGGTACATATGTCTATGTGGCACATACATACCTCATGTGTGCATTGACATTACTGATATGATCTATGTCATACAATATTAAGAGCAACACCCCACACACATGGACAAACAACACACATAGCATTTGTAAGATTCAAACCCCTACCTAACTATGTTATGACACTTGAGAAAGACGCATTAGCAGAGTACGCTGTTCGCATTACTGGGAGGTTTCACTTCTCCTGCTGTACTTATAGGGTGCTGACATCATCAGTGTTTAGAAAGAGGAATGTGCATCATGCAGTTGGCAAAAGGGACATTTCTTTCACACAGAATTGCACACACAATAACCCCCCTCACCCAAACACTGACCATTTGCAGGATTTAAACCCCTACCTAACTATATTATGAAATTTGAGAGAGACGCATTAGTGGAGTGGGTTATTCGCATTACGGGGAGGTTTCCCTTCTCCTGCTGTACTTATAGAGTGCTGACATCATAAGTATGTGGAATGTGCATCATGCAGTGTGTTCTTGTAGTTGGCAAAAGGGACATTTCTTTCACACAGAATTGCACACACTAACCCCCCTCCGCCAAACACACACACTGACCATTTGCAGAATTCAAACCCCTACCTAACTATATTATGAAATTTGAGAGAGACGCATTAGTGGAGTGGGTTATTCGCATTACGGAGAGGTTTCCCTTCTCCTGCTGTACTTATAGGGTGCTGACATCATCAGTATGTGGAATGTGCATCATGCAGTGTGTTCTTGTAGTTGGCAAAAGGGACATTTCTTTCACACAGAATTGCACACACTAACCCCCCTCAGCCAAACACACCCACTGAGCATTTGCAGGATTCAAACCCCTACCTAATTATGTTATGACACTTGAAAGAGAGACGCATTAGAGGAGCGCGCTATTCTCATTACTGGGATGCTTCCCTTCTCTTGCTGTACTTAGAGGGTGCTGACATAATCAGTGTTTAGAAAGAGGAATGTGCATCATGCAGTTGGCAAAAGGGACATTTCTTTCACACAGAATTGCACACACACTAACCCCTCTCACCCAAACACACACACTGAGCATTTGCAAGATTCAAACCCCTACCTAATTATGTTATGACACTTGAAAGAGAGACGCATTAGAGGAGCGCGCTATTCGCATTACTGGGATGCTTCCCTTCTCCTGCTGTACTTATAGGGTGCTGACATCATCAGTGTTTAGAAAGAGGAATGTGCATCATGCAGTTGGCAAAAGGGACATTTCTTTCACACAGAATTGCACACACACTAACCCCCCTCACCCAAACACTGACCATTTGCAGGATTCAAACCCCTACCTAACTATATTATGAAATTTGAGAGAAACGCATTACTGGAGTGGGTTATTCGCATGATGGGGAGGTTTCCCTTCTCCTGCTGTATTTATAGGGTGCTGATATCATCAGTATGTGGAATGTGCATCATGCAGTGTGTTCTTGTAGTTGGCGAAAGGGACATTTTTTTCACACAGAATTGCACACACTAACCCCCCTCAGCCAAACACACACTATGAGCATTTGCAGGATTCAAACCCCTACCTAATTATGTTATGACACTTGAACGAGAGACGCATTAGAGGAGCGCGCTATTCGCATTACTGGGATGCTTCCCTTCTCCTGCTGTACTTATAGGGTGCTGACATCATCAGTGTTTAGAAAGAGGAATGTGCATCATGCAGTTGGCAAAAGGGACGTTTCTTTCACACAGAATTTCACACACACTAACCCCCCTCACCCAAACACTGACCATTTGCAGGATTCAAACCCCTACCTAACTATATTATGAAATTTGAGAGAGACGCATTAGTGGAGTGGGTTATTCGCATTACGGGGAGGTTTCCCTTCCCCTGCTGTACTTATAGGGTGCTGACATCATCAGTATGTGGAATGTGCATCATGCAGTGTGTTCTTGTAGTTGGCAAAAGGGACATTTCTTTCACACAGAATTGCACACACTAACCCCCCTCAGTCACCCAAACACACTGAGCATTTGCAGGATTCAAACCCCTACCTAACTATGTTATGATACTTGTGAGAGATGCATTAGCGGAGCACGCTATCTGAATTCCTGGGAGAGTTCCCTTCTCCTGCTGTACTTATTGGGTGCTGAGATCATCAGTGTTTAGAAAGAGGAGTGTGCATCATGCAGTGTGTTCTTCTAGTTGGCAGAAGGGACATTTCTTTCATACAGAATTGCACACACACTAACCCCCCTCACCCAAACACACACACACTGAGCATTTGCAGGATTCAAACATGGATGTGACATTGCAAATTCAACCCCTGGGATCTCCACTGTGTCCCTGCTTGATGGAGGCACAGCACACTAGCCTTACATGGTGCCTTCTGTGACCTACTTTACAGAGGCACAGTAGCCTACTGTACTGGGGAGGCAGATGCCAAGCACAGTCTGACTAAGCTTGTATTCCCTGGGGCAAACAGCCTAGTATTGACCTCTACACCCATATGTTTAATTTTCAGCTGCACAATATTTGTTGCTGATAAACTGTTTGCAGGTCTTTATTGCCATAGCTTTCCCTGTTTCTATGTACAACTTGTGTATCTGTGGAAGATGTTTGAATAAGTGTGGGATCCACTATTTAACTTATGTCTCTGTAGTCATTTAACTGTGTGCACTGGGCAGATTGCTGTCTTGTGGTTGGTTCCTGGTTTAACACATACATATACCACATATGTGTGGCCAACTGCTAAACTGAGACATGGCCTAAGTGTGTGAGCATGCCCAGTTCAGGCATATTCCATGGCTTATTGCCTGACATATGTCTCATTTATCAAAGTGTGTGAGCATGCCCAGTATGTGCTTTCCATATGTTGAGATCTTCAGTCCACCACATTTGTGGGTGTGTGTGAACTTCCACAGTATTTCACATTTATAGTTGTGTGTTGGGAGTCATGTTGTGTACATACTGCCCAACTGCTTTGTGTCTGAACCCGGCAGGGATTATACTGTGCCTGCAGGGTTTTCATGGGATAGTTTGCATACAGTTGTCAACATCCTTTCATAATGACCATACACTGTAATATTGTATAGTGTACTGGTTCAGTACTTTCACTGTGGTGGACAGTATCCTGGGTTTCGGTCCTATCACTGCTTTCAATATTCATAGTGAGCACACCAGACTGGTTAAGGGCCAGTTGTGCACATATGACCATGCTGCATTTTGTTTGGATATGGACTACTTACACCAGGCTTGTCCAACATTGGTAGTGTATTCCACAACTTGGGTGGTCATTGACACACACACTAGTGATGTGCCCTAGGCCATTTCTAGTGCCAGTCAGAGAGTGTGTTTGTCCTTCAACACACATTGTAACTGGAATTTGACATTACATATTTCAAGGTTAGTATAATGTGCCTCTGTCTACCCATGACATAACAGTGATACCCAGGGTAAACCTACCATCTCACATCCACTCATCATGATTCCTGTTGAGGAGAGTCAATGAGGGACTCTCTGGCTATCCTGTACTGGGAGTTTAATCAAGAGTGGAGTGAGCTTCTGGGCTATGGATCAATCACTACAGCATGTCCTATGTATGTCAGTGCTGGGGTTCAGGTCTCTCATGTGCATAGCTCACTGGCATTCAGATTGTACAAGGTGCAGCATGTTCATTGATTCCAGCTTGGACATGGCTTTATACATCAGGCCCAGATTGCCTCTGGGCAGGCAGTATGGCACTGTGTGGAGCTGCAGTTTGTTTAATCAGGCAACACATGGCATCTGTTTGAGCTCTTTGATCCTCCTGGTGGGGTACTTTTGTGTTCTTTCCAGTTGCTGGAGGTGTCTGCTGAGGTACATCCCACAGGGGCCATTGTACTCAATTGTGAGGCTGATGAAGGATGACTGAAGAGGCACAATGATCTCCCCTGATCTAGATCTGACTACCGTCATGGTTAGGTGGGTATATGGTATGTTTCTGTAACCACTACAGCCACATGGTTGTCAAATGCAAGATATCTATCAAATTGTGTCCCCAGGTCTCTTATTACTTCTAAAGTACTTAATGGGTTAACACCTATGTGGTAATTGGTGGGCACTTACTGTTTATCCACAGGGGATGACTATACACTTTTCTGCAATTAGCTTGATGACATGGCTCTGGCACCAGTTGTCTGTTTCTATGTGGCCCTTTTGTAGGATGCTTGTGTCAGCTGGAGGGTCAGATGAGGTGCCCAGTTTGTAGTCCT
This sequence comes from Protopterus annectens, assembly GCF_019279795.1. Taxonomy (NCBI): domain Eukaryota; kingdom Metazoa; phylum Chordata; order Ceratodontiformes; family Protopteridae; genus Protopterus; species Protopterus annectens. The sequence continues at coordinate 1,623,713,838 of NC_056732.1, forward strand.
CTGCAAACTTGTTCAGACACAGTCCTTCCATGTTGGCCTGTACCTATGGGAAATATATACCATGCAAGGGAGGTCCCAGGACTGAGCCTTGTGGGATGCCAGTTGTAGCTGGTTTGTAGTCTGACATGGCTGCAGCATGTCTGACCATGTCAGTTCTGTCCTTGGGCTGGTTTGCAACCCATCTACTGACATAGGGGTTTATATTTAAGCTGGTGAGCTTATCTATAATGAACACATGGGGTATTGTACGGAAGGCTTTTGCAAGGTCCAGATAGGCTGTGTGGACCACATTGCCCTCATCAATGGCCTTGATGACTGTTTCAAATGAGTCAGACATGTTTAAGGGGTAGGCTCTGCCCTTAAGAAAGCCATGCTGGGTAGGGTCCAGTGTCTGTAGGTCCCTAATATCTTTATTTCTGAGGTCCATGATGATCCTTTCCATAGCTTTGCAGACCAAGCTTGTCAGGATTCTGGGGTGATAGTTTGCAGTATCCATTGAGGCACCACCTTTGTGGAGAGGGACCACTGTTGCTGTACACTGCTGTTTGGATACATATCCTGTGGTAAGGCTGAAATTGAGCAGTAGTGTTATTTAGCATTCCATTCTTCTTGGAGTTCATGTTGGACACAGCCCAGGACACCATGTCATACCATTGATGTTGTGTGTCTTGCTTTGAACATACTGCCTGTTACCTCAGCATCTGCAATGTCAGGGGGCCAGCACTCTGCTGGGATAGATATTTGTCATTTTGGGGGGGGAGGTTTGCACTGAACCTGTCAGGTTGGATGTTGGCAATGTGTGTGGGTTTGGTGTATTGTTTGTAATATTTGATAATTCAGAGCATATCTGTGAATTCCCACCAAGGTTCCTACCATCAGTTAAGACAACCTTGTGATTATCCTTAGTGTCCTGTACAATTTGTATCTCCATAGGTTCAGAGGTTCATACTGGGTTATCTGCCCTAGGGCATTTATCAGCCTAGCCAGAGTGTGTGTGGCTTTCGCCACCCCTTGCTATGTGAATATTATGGCCATTTAGGGTTTACTTTACTGTGCCTCTGTCTAGATGTGACACACTGCAGACCCCCAGTGTAAATCTACGCTCTCCCATCCACTTGGCAAGATTCCTGTTGAAGAGAGTCAGTGAGGGGCTCTGCCTAACATGGAGTGGGTTCTGTTCCAGAGTGTAGGAAGCCTCTGGGTTAGGAATCTGTCCCTCCAGCACATCCGATTTATTTATGTGTTGAGGTTGACATCTGTCGCTCTCACGGCTCTAATGGCTTTGGATTTTCTGAGGTGGAGCATGTCCATCCATTCTGTATTGGACATGACCTTGTACATCGGGCATACATCGCCTCTGAGTATGCAGTATGTGACTGCATACAGCTGGGGTGTTGTCAGCCAGGCAGCATATGACGAATGTTTGAAACCCTTTATCCTCTTGGTCAGGTACTTTTGAGGTCTTTCTAACTGCTGCAGGTGTCGGGTACGGTACATCCCAAATGGGGCATTGTACTCACTTATGGGCCTGATAAGGGAAGAGTATAGGGGCACAATGACCTCTCTTGATGTAAGTGTGACTCCTTTCATGATAAGGTGGCCAATATAGGTGGTCTTCCTAGCCATGTTGGCAAAGTGAGTGTTGCATGTGGGGTTACTGTCCACTTGTGTCCCTAGGTCCCTGATTACTTCTTCCATACGTAATGGATTACCACCTATGTGGTGATTTGTAAGTACCTTGTTTGGTATTTGGGGTGACATTCATACTCTCCAGTGTCTTCAGGGAGGCTGAGTGGTGTTCCTGGGTCTGAGAGGGTGGTCTGTAGCATGCTACAAACTGTACAGCAGTTTTGCCTACAGTTAGTTGCACATGGATGGTCTCTGATGCTTCGTGCATTGTCAGTAACCTGGACGTGTGGGTATCTTTGCTGAATATGGATACTCCCCCTCCTTTTGTGGTTTGGTCCAGGTTTTGGGGCCGAAAAGCATGATTTGAGGTATAACCTGGTAGTGCTGGGGTGCACTCAGGAGCCTTGATGCAAGTTTCCATCACTGCACAGACATCGATGTTCTCCATACTGGGGAGGGCCTCGAGAGCGTGCATCTTGTAGTTTAGACATCTGGCATTGAGCAGCATTACCCTCGTGTTTTTTCCACTTATGTTTTCTGGGGAGGTGGGTTTGTCTTTTCAGCCTTGCCTACAAAAGGCACTATGGAGGTGGCAAGAGCCTTAGCCAATATCCAGATACACAGGGGTGACAGGTGCAAGCCATCCCTGGCAAAGCAGCGTGGCTTGTCAAGCATGACATCCCAAGCAGAAACACATTGTATCCCGTAGGATTGACACCAGTAATTGAGCCAATTGTTAAAGCTGATCATTCTGTGTTTGTACTGTGGCATCATTCTTGGTGGGGGTAGGATGCTGATCAGGGTCAGAGTCATACCAGCCTGGCCTACATAATCAGAGAGCTCCTCTATGTCTCTTTACATGTAGTCCAGGGAGGTCCATCTCAGGTCATTCACACCAGCATGGACAATGACTGAGTCATATTTGTACTTGCTTTGGAGTGACCTGCATGATTGTGTTATGTGGCAGATTGTAGCAGCCTACAGGCAGCTTACTGTACCCTTTTCCTTGTTCAGTCTGGTGAGCGGGACATCAGTGTGTCTGACTATAACGTCACCTATTACAAGTGTATCGGGCATGTTGTTTGTCCTTACGGGCTGTGACTGTTTGGCACACCGACTTTGTGTACTATGTGTTGCATGTGCTATGTTTGGGGTAGTGGTTTCTTGGGTGTCTGCTTTGGAGGCCTCTGTTGATTTGGTGTTTTTTAATTATAGCCTCCAGGAATGTTTTTGTGTGTTTATGTATTTGGTTTGCAGTTGTGATAGGTCTATGTGAGTGGGTTTGTGGTGTGTGTGGTTACCTTCTCCTCCTGACTAGTTTAGACAGTACTGAGTTGAGTGAGCTCAGCCTCCAGTTTGGAGACGTGCTTGCATCTCTCACATATATTTGTATTTCTTGGGGGGTGGAGGGGGTTGTCTGTGTACATGGGGCAGGTGTAACATTGCCCAAGATTCACAGATTCAACTTGTTGTAGCTGGCCTTAGTGGAATTTATGACTGGCCATATTTTATTGCCATAATACTGATCAGAGATTACTTCCCTTTTTGGGTTTGCTCTATCATGTGGTGACTTCCTCATTCTCTTGCATGGTTTGCTAATGGCTGTGATCCAGCATGCCAGATGCCTGTGTGTATAGTATTGGGCCTTGGTTTTATTTGGGATTGCATAATCCATGCATTCCTGACTGTGTTCATAGAATGCATTTATAAAGGGTTCCGAGGTTTGGCCCATATTTTCCACAGGCACAGGGCCTTTAATGGATTCCACATCAGTTTGGAGGAGTGCAACATTTCCTTTACACATGTTTTTCACTGTGGTTTTCTGAACAGGGACAGTGGTCTGGCTGTGAATATCCAGTGTGATTACTCTATGGTCTGATCTTACCAGTGAGGAATACACTTCTCATCTGGCCATAGAGTACCCATGTTGCTGATTATCACATCCAGTATGCTTACCCCTCTTGTAGGAGTGGTACGTTGTTCCTGAGCATGTTGGTTTATGGATTCTAGGAACCTTTGGCCTAGGGTGTTGGTGCTGGGATAATGCTCCCAGTCTATGTTTGAGTATTTTCAGTCACCCATTATAATGTTGTTTGGAGAGCTTGATATTTCCATGTGTTCCAACGTAGGCCAAGTGCAGTTCCTGGCATTTGGAGGGTAGTCTGTAGCAGGCTACAAACTGGAAGGCAGTCTTAGCCACTGTTACTTGAGCATGGATAATCCATGCTGCTTCTTGTTGTGGTACCAACATGGAGGTGTGGTTATCCTTGACAATTATTGCTACTCACCCTCCTTTTGTAGTTTGTTCCATGTTTTGGGGCTGTAAAGCACAGTATGAGGTGTAACCTTCTAGTGTTAGGGTGCTCTTGTGAGCCTTAACCCAGTTTTCTGTTACAGGACAGATATCAACATTTTCCATGCTGAGGGGAGTTTAGACTGCATGCATCTTTCTGTTTGGACATCTGGCATTGGGTAGCATTACATCTAGGTTCTTATCCCTTGTGATACCTATGGAGGTGGAGCATCGTGCCTTGCTCAGCATGTCATCCCAGGCTGGCACGCATTGGATCCCTTTTGACTACTGGCAATACTTAAGCCAATTATTGTAATTGATCATCTCGTCTTCATATTCTGGCATCATGCTTGGTGAGGGTAGGATGTTAGTCAGGGTCATCATGTTTGCATATACTACATGGTGTTACATTGCTTAACACATGGCAATCATGCCTCAGGTGGTGCTGCAGGGCTGTCTATGTTGGATGCACATACTACACTCCCTGTACATGTTTGATAGCAAGTTGTGTCAACTTAGGCATCTGTTTTACTATATGTGTGAGTCAGAGAGAGGTATCATTTCCTGGGTTCCTACTGAGCCAGTGTATGTGCTATGCGTTGCCGCTTTGCCAAGGCCAAGGCATACTGGGCACGTCTCCTTCTGCCTACTGGGGCAGGCTCAGTTTGTTCCTCCTCTGAGTCACGCTCTGCCTGTGATTGGCTTGGCAATGGTGGGGGGCTGTTTGGCCCAGCCCTATGCTGGTCCTGCTGCAGCTGTTTTCACAGAATCATATTATGTAGCATAGCACATGCCATGACAATTTGGGTACATGTAGTTTGTGAGTACTGCAAGGCTCCACCAGATGTACCAAGGCACTGGAACCGTGACTTAAGCAACCCAAACACATGCTCAATTACATTTCGTGTTTGTGCGTGTGCCTCATTATGGCGTTCTTGTTCAGGTGTGTGCATTTCTGATGGGTGTCATCAGTCACGGCTCCAGTGCATAGCCAGCATCCCCCACTAAGTGACCACGTGGGATGTCCCCATTGGCAAATGTCTGGTACAGCTGCGTCAGATGCCAGATATGTGAATCGTGGTAGCTTCCAGGGCAGCCAGCACACACATTCATTATTATGCCCTGGGCATCACACACGACCTGGCAGTTGATGGAGGGGAAGCCCTTGTGATTAATGTAGGCCCTACCTGGCTCACTGGCTGGTGCTTCGATGCATATATGCGTGCAGTCTATTGCACCCACTACCTCAGGGTATTCCGCTATTTCTGGAAGAGACGCATATTGCTGGCCAATACCTCATGGGAATTGGGGAAATATACATGCTCAACGACATGTTCTGACATGGCGTCCAGGAACTGGTGCAGTACCCTGGATGCTGATGCATGTGATATCCCTATCATATCGCCAGTTGGTCTCTGGAAGGTACCTGTTGCTAGTATTCTTAGGCCAACACATACCTTGGTTTCCACTGGGATGGGTTCCCCTCTGTTGGTTCTGTGTGTGAGGCGTGGCCTGCACATCTCAACAATTTGCTGCAGGAGGTTTCTGTCCACTCTATAGTGCTCCACTATCTCCAGCTCATGTAACCCCTGGTAGGTGACCCTGGGCCTGTACACTCTTCTCCGTCTCCTCACTGTGGGTTGTCTGGCAGCATTTTCATAGTCACCACCCTCAGCAAGTTGCATATGTCTCCTTATAACAGCTATGGCAGCCCCTAGCATTTTTGGTCTGAGTAAAGCTTTTTCAGTTTTCACTTCTAGTAGCTTACTCCTCTGTTGCAGTGTCTCTTGAGAGAAACATTCTGCACTGTTGTTTACAGTGTTTTAAGTGCTGGGCTGGGCTACTGTTCTGCCTGTGTAATTGCCTGCTTCTGATTGTTTTCACCTGCTAGCTCTGCCAGTAATTTCTGCTAGCTTCCTACTATTTCCCATGCTTGCTTTTTCTCTTCTGTTTCCTCAGGGGGGAGCAATGTGCATACCAGCATAAACACGGTCACAGTGGCTAACACATGCGCACACATGCTTAGACGGACTAGAATCTGCTTATTCAGGTTAAAATGCATGCACACCAGCGCAAACAAGTTTACAGATGTTTACACAGGCTTCTACATGCTTATTCTGCCTTAAATGCGCGCACTCATGCTTACACTCTCGCACTCTGTCTTAGTTGTGCCTACCAGCGCGCGCACACGCGCGCATGCACGCCCAGCAAGAAACGTTGTTGTTATCCATCGTGTACACCTTCCATTTCTTGGCTTTCCCATACCTACTTGTTGACACTCCTCTTTCCATGATGTGTGACTGACAGCTTTCACATGCCACTGTGCTCCAATGAGCTGCATTCCTTTTATACATTCCCCCCTGTGATGTCACCTATCTCCTACTCTGTTACTCCCCCTTATCCTACTCCTACACTGCACGGATTGTGCTCATTTTCTATGTAACAGTGCGATTCACTATCCTACCGCTCATTTACATAGGATTGCCTACTAATGCTTAGTTACATGTCTTACACTCCACTTCCCCCCTTAGCAACCCCTACTCGGTGTCCATGTTGTTTTACCCTGCTATTCCCTTCCATTGTATACTCATGCTTTGCATAAACCCACATTTGTGGGTTTAATATTTTTATTTTTTGTTTTTTTTATAGCACACCTGGTTTGCGTGATGCTGCACTACGTTTAAACATCGGCGATTGCCGAAAAAAAATTATTTTTATTTCATGTTTGCATCAGGGTATGTTACCAGTTGGCACATATTTGGCCATTGGCATGCTGCCTGCGACATTTGCAACCTTTATTTGGAGCTGACATGGCTCCATTGTGTTATTTGCAGAACGGTACTCAGTTATCAACTGAGTGCATTTCTGCAGATAATACGGCTCTTACACGGGCAGGTTTCTGCTTCCTGGATCGCAAATTTACCTCATTTGCATGCCTTTTGGCTGCAAGTGAGGTAATTAGCATATCCACGCCCTGCCCGTGTAAGAGCCGTTTTAGGTGCTCTCTTACATGCACAATCTGGCTGTTCCTGGATCACGATGGCTGCATGGAGTCTTACACTACTCTTAGACTCCGTGCAAGCCATCGTGAATCCTGCCCATAGTGTAAGACAAGATCAAGAAAGATTTGATGAAAATTTAAATAAAGATATTGAGCATAATAGGAAACCATTGTATAGATACATAGGTAGAAGTAAAGATATACAAATTGATAAACTTAGTGTGAATTCTAAAATTTATTCTCAGGCACAACAGATTATAGTTGTATTTACACAATCTTTTGCAGACTAGTTTGGCTTCACAAAGTGAGGTGATACATTTTTCTAGTATCATCCAGTTAACCTCAGATATTTAAATCAAATTAGATTATATTGAAAAAGAATTATGTAATCTGGACAAAGCACAGGTCAGAGACTGAGTTAGCAATAATGATCTGAGAACACTTAGGTGTGAGCTTACAGTACCATTATATCTGTTATTCCCTATGTTATATAAATATGGGGAGATTCCTCAAGACTGGAGACATGCACTTTTTAAACCTATCTTTAATGGGAAGGAAATAGAACAAACCCATATTCATGCAGACCCATACATTTACTTTCATTTTGTAAAATATAGTGGAGAAGGTTATACTGGATCAATTATTGTCCGAATTGGAAAGGTTGGCCTTGAAACCATATATCAACATGCATATGTTGAAAACATTCCTATTACCACCTGTAATATGATGATCTATGACAATATAATTGAACTGAACACATAGATAGGACAGAATCTCACAAAACAACAGTGGTCACAGAAACACTAGACTTTAATGAAGCTTTCGGGCTCTCAATGCCGATGAAGGGTTGAGAGCCCGAAAGCTTCATTAAAGTCTAGTGTTTCTGTGACCACTGTTGTTCTATGACAATATAATACCAGCTATGAATGAAAAATTGTGTTGTGATGTAATTTATATAGATTTAACTTCAGTATTTGATGAGTCATACACAAAAACACTGAACAATAAATTAGAACAACTAGGTCTTGATGTACTCTTGATAACATGGATAGCTGCATGGCTTACAAATAGGATGTGGCAAGTATCATATATCAACTGGACAGGTGAAATTCAGGGTTATTCTCAGGATCCTATAGGGCTCTTTCCTGGGTCCACACTTGTTTAGATTATCCCCGGGATTCATGAACCTTGCGCCAGGCGCACGCATAGCGTAGGCGCCACAACGCCAGACATGGCCGCCGAGCGATTCAGGTACGATCCAATTCCACGTGCACTACCGGCGTGCGCCTGAGTTGCGCCGCCTCTGGCGTAGGTATGTTAAACACCCCATGTGCGGTGTTGCACCATGCAAATGAAGGCATATAGCGATCCACGAAGTGGCGCAGGCGTAGCATAAAGGCACGGCAATATAAACCAAAAAAAATGGTTTACATATATCCAAACATGACATAGGAGTAACGGAAGGCTGTCAACGTCAGGTATCATACTGGTGCAATATGCCAATGGCGAAAGACACCGAGAATGTCAAAAGAAAACATGCACAAAATGTAAATAATGACATAAATGGTATGTCCGCAGAAACCACAGCAGAACCCCAGGACATGTCCGGAAGGTGCTAAACAATGAAATAATATGACAATGTCATAAAAGAGCAGTATAATACACATCAGCTTCACAGCCACAATACACCATAGTATGCATGGAAAGCCACAACCACAGCTCAAGGGTTGCCAAGGAGTGGCGGCAGTGTTCGGCGCCGTAACCATGTATTAGTAGTCAATGCCATGCAAATGAGGCAGATAATACTGAATCGCAAAACCCCCGCTGGCGTAAGGCTGCACCAAATGGCGCAGCGGTAATACACCGAGGAGTGGCCCAGAGGGAATACATGTCAACCGCAGAGGGGTGTGCCACTGTAGGAGGAAGCACATTGGAGCCCAGCAAACATGGGCTGTACAATGCACATCACAGCAGCAGGACCGGCATGTGAGGAAATAGATGCGCTGAGAGTACACAATGCTTGCACAGATGCATGTGCACGAGGATGACTACGTTCCCCCAACCCGGTCATGTGACGGCCGCCCCGTCAACAACCACGGATACAGGAAGGTGATGCGGAGAATATGAGGAAATGCGGAAGCAGTGTAATTGGAGTCGTAATGAGCAATCAACACCAATCAACCCACGAAGGGCAATTGGCGGCAGCTGACAACTCTGCATGCAGAATCCCGCAAAACGGGAAAGGGGAGGCATATGAATGCAAAGAAAGTAGGGGATGTAGCAGAATTGCAAAGAGCGAAGAACCGATACAGCACAGCCAAGTAGAGAGGTAGCATAACGGCGGCGGCAGACAAAATGCATGATATGCCATGTCCCTGCAGGATGCACTCCAGGAAATAGTAGGTGCAACGTGCAGAAACAGTAAGGTAAGGTCTAAAGCTAAACCAATGCAGGCAAGTGTAATGTAACACCAAAGGCAACAGCGTTGCAGTGCCAATGGTAAAACACAGAAGATAATCCACAGATACGGCCGCACAGACACACCCAATGACATCACCGGGTGTACAGCACAACAGTATAAAGTGTGAATGCACACAACACACAGCGCGTATTCCCAAACGCCGCACATTAGGGTGTAAACACACGGGGAACTTTTAAAATGTATATGTTGGGTGCCGCCTTGGCCGTGATACATCAGCATGTGTCAGAGACAGACGGAGTTGCGGAGGAGGGTGCCGACAACTACCGTAGGCCTCAGAGGAGAAGGAGAGTGTTCAGACCAAGGGTAACCTACCAGGGGCTTCAAGACCTGGAGATAGTAGAGTGTTACAGGGTGGACAGGGACACTTTACAGCAAATAGCGGAGCTGTGCCGGCCACGCCTGAGAACAAGAAACAACAGAGGGGAGCCCATCCCAGTGGACACAAATGTATGTGTAAGCTTGCGAATACTGGCTACAGGTACCTTTCAAAGGCCAACCGGGGATATAATGGGCATCTCACAGGCATCAGCATCCAGGGTACTACACCAGTTTCTGGATGCCATGTTACAAGCCCATGAGTATATATACTTCCCCAGATCTCAGGAGGAGTTGGCTAGCAATATGCGCCACTTCCACCATGTGGCACAATACCCGGAGGTACTGGGTGCGATAGACTGTACGCACATACAAATCAAGTCACCACCCGGGGAGCAGGGTAGACGCTACATAAACCGCAAGGGATTCCCTCCATCAATTGCCAGGTCGTGTGCAATGCGCAGGGCATTATCATGGATGTGTGTGCTGGCAGCCCTGGAAGCTACCACGACTCCCATATCTGGCATGCCTCACAGCTGTATCAGGTATTCGCCAGGGGACATCACACAAGGCCACCTTGTGGGGATGCTGGCTATGCACTGGAGCCGTGGATGATGACACCCATCAGAAATGCACACACACACATGCAAGAACGCCATAATGAGGCACACGCACAAACCAGAATAATCATAGAGCGTGTGTTTGGGATGCTGAAATCACGGTTCCGGTGCTTGGATACATCCGGTGGAGCCCTGCAGTACTCTCCAGGCACATGTGCCCACATATTCATAGTATGTGCCATGCTACATAATATGATCCTGCGGAAACAGCTGCTGCAGGGACATAACGGTGAGGGGCCACCAAGCCCGCCACAACTGCCAAGGCAAGCACAGGCACAGAGCGGTCAGCACCATGAACACACTGTGCCAGCCCCAGTAGGCAGACGGAGGCGTACCCAATATGCCTATGCCTTGGCAAAGAGGGAACGTATAGCACATACTCTGACAGCATAGGCCCCATGGACTGACACCTCCCTACCTGCACACACAGTGAAATGGACGGCACACAAACATGGCCGCCCGTAATGTGTACCGTATGGGTGGTCCCATGTGTGACTCCAACATAGGTAGCACCCAAACACTGCACACCCAACAGCCAGCGGAGCATGGAACGCCAACACCTCAACCGTACGCGGGTCCTACAGCAGACGGCGTTGCTGTATGCTGCCACGTTCGCCGCAAGGTGTATACATATGTACATATGTGCATACACAGATATGGAGATATATATCATTACACACGTAGAAATATATGTACACATACACAGATATAAAGTACAACAGGTAAGACAGGGAATCAGAGGGATGCAAGGTGACAGAGAAGTAAGACGCAATATCTCTACATAGTAAACATAGTGAACGACAACCCGAGTATCCGGGAGGGTTGACAGAAAAGGGAACACCACCCATGGAAAGGTCAACCTACCTAAATGCATAATCGCGAGTCGGGATGATCGCCAGGCCACGGTACAGTAACAGGACATGTGCGGGTAATATTATTAGGATATGAGGGCGGAGGTAGACACCGCCGCCGGTGATGCGGGCAATGTAGGTACTGTGTGCAACCGTCCCTGTGACAGCGGCAGTATGTGTATGTGTGCGGTGAGGGTGTCGTGTGTTCCGCTGTGCGAGTGTAATGTGTGTTCCACTGTAAAATGTGTATGTAGGTGACATGTGACAGGCAGAGTGGAATAACATGTGTAGGCATACAGTATAGGAACCACAGGCGTATGTACAGCAGTACCCCCAAAGTAGTACTGAGAGCCCCTCCCTGGCTAGGCGCGTGGTGACGTAAAACGATGCAAAGCGAAAATGTCCCAGAATGTACCACAGGAGTATAGCCAACATGAAATGCAAAGGACGTATGTACAAACCATGACCGTATGTATGGCACCGATATGTTCATTTCAAAACGATACATCGGCAACGTTACACAGCAATAGTCATGTACCGCGGAAATACGCATGTGCTACCCTGGCACCGATCGTGGCTACGTATCGGCCCGTAAACACCGCTGTGTGTTCTACGAGTGTCAAACAAGCAATCGCCACCCGAATAGGTGGCAACCGGTAGCATACAGGCCGTCCCAAGTACAGGACCACAATGACCGTAAATATCCGGGACAAAATGCCAAGGGATAGTCGGCACGTACGAACAGCCGCAGATATACTACCGATGTGACGGAGGAATACATGCAGGAAGCACACATGCAGGCGATACCGACACCAGACGACATCAACAAAACCTACACTCCCAGAACAACAGACAGGTAACTTGCAGCTCCCCAGGCAGGGATGGAGCACACACACAAGCATACCGTGTATGTAGAAATGCAAGGCCCACAACCCGTACCCGTCACCCACAACCGCCAATATACCCCATTGCACATATCAAAGGGATACAAGCCGCAATAGCAGCAAAAACATAAAGGCAGTCAATGACAGCGGCATAACCGCAACATCTCGCGTGGGAAACACTATCAGCAGCAGATGCATACCTGCATCCGTTGTGTAAAGGAATACAAGAGCTATGTTACACATCCGAATGCAAAACACCATCGACAGATGCCGCCAGGACAGGGACACCCACATGTCGAACATAATACCATACCCAACACACACAATCCACGGCTAACACCACTGCGAAATGTACCTGACGCCACACATAGCAGCTGCAGTCACACATAACATAACACAATACAGACCATCTCCACGAAGGTAGTGCAAATAACCAACGCCCAGGCGAGGAATGAACCATGCCCTAGTTCCGACGCGCACTGTACGAATGGAGTAGATGCACAGGTGATATGCGCATAAGTACACACCGAGGAACAGCTATTGGTGTGATGAACCCACATGTCGCAGGTGACGACGGATATAAGGAAGACTCCTAGGATATTCAAATTGTATGCTCATACCGAACCACTACTAAAAAACGGCTCGACTGAGAGTTAACGATATAGCGAGACTCGAACGGAAAACGGAAGTAAACACAGGAAAGGTATGTAGAACCCACGAGATGTACTGGTGTGTAATGCATGATATGTATGATGAAGCTGCACTGTATGTGAACGGTGTTTGTGAGTAAGGATACCTGTCCATAAAGCAGAGAGTGGTGAAAGGTGGTTATGTAGTGCTATCCCGCTGAGCATACCAACGACTGTGGACACCGTGTGCACAGCAGTGGGACATCATGTACACAGCCGGGATAACCCAAGGGCTGCCATAGGGGGGCAAAACACAGAACAATGCCACCACCCACGCCGATGCTGGCAGTGGATGTCCAACAAGGAAGTGCCACAGCAGGGGATAGGACATGTATGTATACTGTCACAGCACACATGTGTATGGGCATATACCGTCGATGTCATACGTAATGTGCGCACGACGTGCACATATGCCTCGCAGTAGGGGTTACTATGTCAAGTATGTGTAATGTAAAGCTGTCATGGTGGATATGACAGACATCATACACAGTATCACAGGCATAGCATGCATAATGGAGGTATGGCCTAGTGTTATGTACACTAACAGGATATGTATGGCCTGTACATATGGGACAGAGTAGTAGCAGAATAGCCACCCGAAATGGAAGGAACACCAAGTAACCATGTCTAAACGATCTGTAGCGGGTGCAATGTGTGCAACAATGACATCCGGCAGGTCCATGTGTAAACACATGTGCAGTGTACACAGTAGTGTCACCTCCCCATGGTAGTGTCCACTGAACAGCAGAGGTGGATGTCAACTGCATGTCTACACAGTACTGCCGCTGTGGTGGTACCATGACTATGTGTCACCCTATCAGCAAGGGAGCTATCACATGACCAGTGCCACAGTCTGTCCCTGTGGGATGTGCACAGGACCTACGTTCCACAGCATGGTGTGTGTCGTGTCTGCGGAAGTAACATAGAAGCCCAGGCTATGCAATGTGGCATGTGTGCACATATGCAGGAGTGCTTCATTCACCCCACCCACTGCAATTGCCATGTAGGAGTACTACATGCATCACTAATATAGAGGACATGGCCCATGTCAGAGTAGATGACACCCCTGTGTAAGTGGTACGCAGATGAGTACAGATGTGTTCCCCGTCTGTCATCCGCATATGTAAACTGTCTGAGCCTGGTATACATCACGGCATGACTATGCCGTGCCATGTAAAGTCGTAGCCGTTGTGGAAGGTACACCACGAATGTGTTATTGTAACCCTGCCCGTGTGTAGATGTGTGTATGGCACAGGTACAAAGGCTACCTATGTACCAGCAACACACACAGTACAGATATGTGTGGCCCTGCAGATGTGTACCCATGCCACAGTGGAATATGGCAACCACAGCACCATGTGGGGCATGTGTGTGTACAGCAACCATGTACAATGTGATATGCATGTATGGGGACAGTATCCATGTGATACCCAGTGGATGACTGTTGCTATGCAAAGGTGATGTGTATGCACCATGTGTGATGTATCCTGACGCAATGACATCTACACGATGTATCTGCCACACCGACACCTGTACGGTTGTTAGCAGTATGAGCTGGTGGAGCTAGAATGCTGCCAGGTATGTAGATGTGGGATATCTAGGCATGGACAGTACTCTGTGACAGCATGTTGTGTATGTAAGCAAATAGTGAACATGAGGGGCCACATGACTGAGGACTGTGTAATGCCACATGTACCTGACATGTAGTAGGTAGCATGATATGCTTGCACCACTGTGTGTTCTGTCCAGGAGTCATATAGCCTAACATCCTGAGACACAGGGTATGATGTGATGGTGGATGTGTACATTGCCAATACCAGAATGTGGAATGGTGCTGAAGGGCAATGTGGGGACAATGTCTGATCTGTTACCCTCCGTACCACACCAACCACCCATGCAATGGTATGACAGGTGGCCAGCATGTGTATGTGGCATGCTGTGGCACACAGAGGCCCAACAAGGGTGCCAGTAAAGGCATGGAGGTCATCAATGAGTGTGTGAAGCACGGATGTGAGGATGTGCCCCAGTGCCATACTGAATGGTCCAGTCATGGGTGTACGAATGCAGTCCCACATGTGCAATGCAGTACCACCCATGTGTAGTGTGATAGATGCGGTAGTGTGGTGGTCAAGGTACACAACGTCCACGAACAGGCTAGCAGTTAATTCAGTGGGCTGCTGCGGAGACACATACCAAACAGGTTGGCGGGACATAACAGCTAGGGAGATCGCAGGTGACATTGGGACAGTGTCCTAGGACATAACGTGTGCATGGCAGTACCATGTAT
The DNA here is from genome assembly GCF_019279795.1 of Protopterus annectens. NCBI lineage: Eukaryota > Metazoa > Chordata > Ceratodontiformes > Protopteridae > Protopterus > Protopterus annectens. The sequence goes on from NC_056732.1 coordinate 1,623,728,889, forward strand.
GTGTCCACAGGGACACTGCGATGTCCATGTATGGATTGGAACCTTGTAGTGAGTGAGAGTGTGTATTGTTGGTAGGTACCCCATTGGCTGGCATGTTGCCAACAACATCTCAGTCGGCAATGCCTGGGTGACTGTTGTACGCTACATTGAATGTGGATGTAGCCAAACAACACAGACATCCCACCACACTGCCTGAGGGCCCACACTGCAATGTGCGGCAGTCATGTGTAGGTAGCTAGCTGTGGAGCATGTGATGGACCACGAGGACCCACCATGACTGTCAAGTGATGACAGCGGCAGTAATGTGTATGTATGCGGTGAGGGGTATACCGTGTGTTCCGCTATGCGGCAGTGTAATGTGTGTGCCACTGTAAAATGTGTATGTAGGTGACATGTGACGAAGCGGGTGGAATAACGTATGTGACGCGTGCATGCATGTATAGAACCACAGGCGTATGTACAGCATTTTCCCCAAAAGTAGTACTGAGAGCTCCCCTGCAAGCTGGAGCATGGGCGTGGCGGCGTAAAGCGATGCAAAGCGAAAATGTCCCAGAATGTACCACAGGACTATAGCCAACATGGAAATGCAAAGGACGTGTGTACAAACCATGACCCGTATGTATGGCACCCGATATATTAATTGCAAAGCGATACGTCGACAGCGTTACACAGCAATAGTCATGTACGGAAATACGCATGTGCTACCCGGCGCGATCGTAGCTCATGTCGGCCTGTAAACACCGCTGTGTGTTCTGAGAGTGTCAAACAAGCAATACGCCATACCGAATAGGTGGCAACCGGTAGCATACAGGCCGTCCCAAGTACAGGACCACAATGACCGTAAATATCCGGGACAAAATGCCAGGGATGAGTCGGCGCGTCACGAACAGCCGCGGATATACTACCGATGTGAGGAGGAATACATGCAGGAAGCACACATGCAGAAGCGATACCGACACGAGCGACATCAACAAAACCTACACTCCCAGAACAACAGACAGGTAACTTGCGGCTCCCCAGGCAGGGATGGAGCACACACACAAGCATACCGTGTATGTAGAAATGCAAGGCCCACAACCCGTACCCGTCACCCACAACCGCGATATACCCCATCGCACATATCAAAGGGATACAAGCATGCAATAGCAAAAACATACAGGCAGTCAATGACAGCGGCATAACGCAACATCTCGCGTGGGAAACACTATCAGCAGCGGATGCATACCTGCATCCGTTGTGTAAAGGAATACAAGAGCTATGTTACACATCCGAATGCAAAGCGCCATCGACAGGCGCCGCCAGGACAGGGACACCCACATGTCGAACATAATACCATACCCAACACACACAATCCACGGCTAACACCACTGCGAAATGTACCTGGCGCCACACATAGCGGCTGCAGTCACACATAACATAACACAATACAGACCATCTCCATGAAGGTAGTGCAAATAACCAGCCCAGGCGAGGAATGAACCATGCCCTAGTTACGGCGTACTGTGCGAATGGAGTAGATGCACAGGTGATATCGCATAAGTACACACCGAGGAACAGCTATTGGTGTGATGAACCCACATGTCGCAGGTGACGGATATAAGGAAGACTCTAGGATATTCAAACTGTATGCTCATACCGAACCACTACTAAAAGCGGCTCGACTGAGAGTTAGCGATATAGCGAGACTCGAGCGGAAAGCGAGTAAACACAGGAAGGTATGTAGAACCCACGAGATGTACTGGTGTGTAGCATGATGTGTATGTGAAGCTGCACTGTATGTGAGCGGTGTTTGTAAGTAAGGATACCTGTCCATAAAGCAGAGAGTGGTGAAAGGTGGTTATGTAGTGCTATCCGCTGAGCATACCAGCGACTGTGGACACCGTGTGCACAGCAGTGGGACATCATGTACACAGCGGGATAACCCAAGGGCTGCCATGGGGGCAAAACACAGAACAATGCCACCACCCGCCCGATGCTGGCAGTGGATGTCCAACAAGGAAGTGCCACAGCAGGGGATAGGACATGTATGTATACTGTCACAGCACACATGTGTATGGGCATATACCGTCGATGTCATACGTAATGTGCACGGCGTGCACGTATGCCTCGCGGTAGGGGTTACTATGTCAAGTATGTGTAATGTAAAGCTGTCATGGTGGATATGACAGACATCATACACAGTATCACAGGCATAGCATGCATAATGGAGGTATGGCCTAGTGTTATGTACACTAACAGGATATGTATGGCCTGTACATATGGGACAGAGTAGTAGCAGAATAGCCACCGAAATGGAAGGAACACCAAGTAACCATGTCCAAGCGATCTGTAGCAGGTGCAATGTATTGCAACAATGGCGTCCGGCAGGTCCATGTGTAAACACATGTGCAGTGTACACAGTAGTGTCACCTCCCCATGGTAGTGTCCACTGAACAGCAGAGGTGGATGTCAACTGCATGTCTACACAGTACTGCCGCTGTGGTGGTACCATGACTATGTGTCACCCTATCAGCAAGGGAGCTATCACATGACCAGTGCCACAGTGTGTCCCTGTGGGATGTGCACAGCACCTCGTTCCACAGCATGGTGTGTGTGTGTCTGCGGAAGTAACACAGAAGGCCAGGCCATGCAATGTGGCATGTGTGCACATATGCAGGAGTGCTTCATTCACCCGCCCACTGCAATTGCCATGTAGGAGTACTACATGCATCACTAATCTGAAGGACATGGCCTTTGTCACAGTACATGACACCTGTGTAAGTAGTGCGCAGATGAGTACAGATGTGTTCCCGTCTGTCATCCGCATATGTAAACTGTCTGAGCCTGGTATACATCACGGCATGACTATGCCGTGCCATGTAAAGTCGTAGCCGTTGTGGAAGGTACACCACGAATGTGTTATTGTAACCCTGCCCGTGTGTAGATGTGTGTATGGCACAGGTACAAAGGCTACCTATGTACCAGCAACACACACAGTACAGATATGTGTGGCCCTGCAGATGTGTACCCATGCCACAGTGGAATATGGCAACCACAGCACCATGTGGGGCATGTGTGTGTACAGCAACCATGTACAATGTGATATGCATGTATGGGGACAGTATCCATGTGATACCCAGTGGATGACTGTTGCTATGCAAAGGTGATGTGTATGCACCATGTGTGATGTATCCTGGCAATGACATCTACGATGTATCTGCCACACCGACACCTATGCGGTTGTTAGCAGTATGAGCTGGTGGAGCTACAATGCTGCCAGGTATGTAGATGTGGGATATCTAGGCATGGACAGTACTCTGTGACAGCATGTTGTGTATGTAAGCAAATAGTGAACATGAGGGGCCACATGACTGAGGACTGTGTAATGCCACATGTACCTGACATGTAGTAGGTAGCATGATATGCTTGCACCACTGTGTGTCCTGTCCAGGAGTCATATAGCCTAACATCCTGAGACACAGGGTATGATGTGATGGTGGATGTGTACATTGCCAATACCAGAATGTGGAATGGTGCTGAAGGGCAATGTGGGGACAATGTCTGATCTGTTACCCTCCGTACCACACCAACCACCCATGCAATGGTATGACAGGTGGCCAGCATGTGTATGTGGCGTGCTGTGGCACACAGAGGCCCAACAAGGGTGCCAGTAAAGGCATGGAGGTCATCAATGAGTGTGTGAAGCACGGATGTGAGGATGTGCCCCAGTGCCATACTGAATGGTCCAGTCATGGGTGTCGAATGCAGTCCCACATGTGCAATGCAGTACCACCCATGTGTAGTGTGATAGATGCGGTAGTGTGGTGGTCAAGGTACACAGCGTCCATGAACAGGCTAGCAGTTAATTCAGTGGGCTGCTGCGGAGACACATACCAAACAGGTTGGCGGGACATAACAGCTAGGGAGATCGGAGGTGACATTGGGACAGTGTCCTAGGACATAACGTGTGCATGGCAGTACCATGTATGTGTCCACAGGGACACTGCGATGTCCATGTATGGATTGGAACCCTGTAGTGAGTGAGAGTGTGTATTGTTGGTAGGTACCCCATTGGCTGGCATGTTGCCAACAACATCTCAGTCGGCAATGCCTGGGTGACTGTTATGCGCTACATCGAATGTGGATGTAGCCAAACAACACAGACATACCACCACACTGCCTGAGGGCCCACACTGCAATGTCGGCAGTCATGTGTAGGTAGCTAGCTTTGGAGCATGTGATGGACCACGAGGACCCACCATGACTGTCAAGTGATGCACCCACACATGTGAATATACCCACCGTGCAACAGCCTGCACATGTGCCCATACAGCAGATGTGCATGGAACATGACTACCACCGTGGCGTCTGTGAAAAGGCCAGTACCGCCATGTCTCTGTGTGGAATAGCATGGTCCCTACCATTGCGTACATGTTGCGGAAGTGCACTGTGATATGTGTCAGCATAGTCACGTACACTGTCCAGCTGCCGGGGTGCCATGCCATTAACCACCCCCGTCAGCAGACGTCAGTAGTACCGGCCGTTGAGCACATGTACCATGTATGCTGCGATGGGTGTGTGTCCAGGGTGTGGCTAGCAGGCCGCGAAGCATATATGTTCATCTACCAGAGGGGGGATATCCCTAGGTTTAACACACAGACACATGGAGGTATGGTGCATGCGAGGGTAGTGTAGGTATGGTATGTGTTGTGTAATGTGTCACCCAGCTATGTGTAGTGCATGGCCAAGCATGTGTGGGTACATGGGAGTCCATACTAGGGAAGTGTGGGTTGCTGTCAGCACATGGCAGTAGCAACTGTCCGAGGTGCAATGTACAGTATGACAACACAGCCAGCATGTAACCTGTGGTGTACAGTGTACTCTCTGTTGCGTGTTACAATGTGTCTAGCGGTCACAAACATGGGTATCGAACATGGAGTACCTATGATGCATTGTGTTGGAAAATATACAGTATGTGTGTAAAACATTGTGTGATGTGGGATCCCCTCACCTGTGTGTGTTGCAGTCAGGTATGTGCCTGGGAGGTATGATCTGTGTACAATCTGGACTGGCAGGTGTGCTGTGCAGAGCATGGAGGCAGGTCCCAGGCACCGCAGATAAATGTCAGGCGTGCACTACTGTGCGTGCCGTGCTTGTGTGCAGCACAGTGGAGGTGCAAGCATTGTCACACATTACTGCATGCCGTGCCTGCCTGTTACAGCCCTGCTGGAGACAGACATGTGACACCGCCGCAGAGGCAGCATAGCATGTGAAGATGTACATGTGGGCTCCACACCCTAGGCAGATGAGCGCGGGTCGTGTGTGCCACAGTAGTGTGGTCGACCACGACTGTCATACTGGACAGATACCACATGCCTGTATAAGTACAGTATGAGCATAGTCAACAGTCGCAGTGACAGAGTAGGCCAATGTACAGTATCCCGTGTGCAGACCACTGCCTACTGTACACCTGGCTAGACACACACCGGAGGTGAATATACCTCTGAGCTATCACATGTCCCAGTCCACGTATCCTGTAGAATGTGATCATAGGGTGGTCACAATAGCGTGTGGTAAGACAGACACGTTGTACCAGGTGATGTGTCATGTGTGCATATGTTGAGTTGCACAGCCGTTCACACGTCCGCAACATATCGGTGCATGATGTATACTGTTACATGATGTGTGGAACTGCACTGTGACCCACAACAGGGTCATCTGAGACAGGTGTGTTGTGAATGGTGTAACCCATGGTCACACGGGATACACACTGGTGCTGTTGGCAGCCATGCTGGTGGCCACCAGTGGTGCCTGCAGTGGTCATACAGACATACTGCACACAGTGTTCTGGCAGGAATGTCCATTGTTGTGGATGATGTGTTGCTACGTGAAGGTAGGTGTGTGTTGTGAATGTTACACATCCAGATGTCACCATCTGGCGCAGTCATGGTCGTCGACAGCATCACACACATCCACAGCGGTCAGAACCCTGTCCTGAGAATGGATGTCAGCCACCCTCGTACTGTGTGGCGTATGTGCACATGGCAGAACACCTCCCACTGGCTGGATAACAGTGTCAGCTAGGATGGCTACGTGATGGCTGGAATACGCCGTGATAATGTACAATGCTGGTATCCCAATGAAGTACCTGGAATCACACACAGTACGCCATGGCTGCCATGTAAACCATGCACAACAATGACTGTGTGACAGACACAAACAATGCGTAGACATGTTGAACATGCACACATGAGAACACCCAATGAGGTATGTTGCACATATCGATGTACAACTGTCATCTATGGCCATAGCATGGATGCAGGCACATGCCCACAGGCAGTACCACGATGTAGGTAGGGGGCATTGCGTGTACATGTGACAGTTGCTGTACCGCCACATGTCCTGCATAGCCGTCATGTAGGGGTAGCAGTGGCATGTGACTGTTGGACATGCCTGTACATTTGACCATGTCCCACAGGACATGTGTTGCGATGTGTACAACATGTGTTGTGCCGTCATCAAGCTGTGAAGTGTCGGCTGCCAGTGTACCTGTGTGACATGTTCTGCGATGGGTGCAAAGGCACGTAGTACTGCATTGCATGCCCACATGCCCCACACAGGTGCATAGCCTGAACATACAATACAAAGAGGGTGTTGGATGATAGCAACCCACAAGAGGAGATGGTGCGGGTGGCAACCCACTACCACCTGTTAGATGCGGTGTGCATGTCTATGACACATTAGCACCGAGAAGCTAGCGGTACAGCAGTACAGGGTTGCATGCATATATGTTCACCAATATCCCTGTGTGTCCCACCACTGGCCCGTGGACAGACAGACACCAACACAATGTGCAGATATGATATGTGCACAGCACATCACCGATGGCTACTGTAGAACAGGCTTACTGTGTAGACATGTGCACAGTAGGTCTCGCCAGCCACACTCAAACACGTTATGTGCGAACCACACCAATAGTCCAGCCCATGCCACAGGCGGATGTGCGCATCTGTGTATGCGTCTGGGAATGTCGCCGGCATAGCAGTATAGCTGTGAGAGTGTTGCGAAGAACATATTGAATGGGTTGTATGTGTGAGGGGTGCGTCATCGTGTATGGTCAGATCGGCGATACCATCAGTGCCCCTGCTATGTGAACATCCCTGTCCCCATACATGGATACCTATGCTGTGCCCAACACCATGGCGGTGTGCAGTGCACCAGCAGACATGGGGGTGGCAGCAGGCACTGGATGTAGACATATGTGGTACCCATGTCAGTCAGGCAACCATCCATGTGCGGGATAGCAGTGTGTGGGCACATACAGCACTGTGTTGAACAATATCGCAGCACATAGCACCTGTCAGGGTTAATGTGTATGCATGGATGTGCGATACCTGCATGCACCAGACACACCCCCACCAAGCAGCGTGCAGCCTACCTTGCATAAGGCCAGTGTCCACACCATGATGATAGACATGTGTAATGTCCATATACACATAGCAATGACATATGGAATGGACAGCCACCCTGCCAATATCAGTACTGGGTCACATACCAGTGCCATGTATGTGACATACCCTGCCATACCATGCAGCCCTGCCCAGCAAGGCTGCACGTGCTATCACAGTCCTACATGGTGCGATGGACAAAAGGCACTGTCACTATCAACCGTCCACAGCAGTAATGTGGCGGTGATGCACCCTGTGGTGTTACAGGTGCTGTGTGTTGCTGTGGACAACGTGCGTGCGCACATGCTATGCATGACCTTTCCTGCTAATGTGACATGGTTACACATTGTCCCATGTGTATCACATGTGCAACACAGGTGAGCCGTGGCAGGTTGCCCAACACCCGTACAGTGCTGTGTGGATGTACATGGCACAACACATGCATGTACAGGTGTCCATGTGTATGCGTGCAGTGCCATGCTGACGTTCATAATGGCCGCGTACGTGGTGTCTAGTGACATATACACAGCATCCAGGTGAACAGTAGAACTGTTGTCACATGGGGACCTGTGCCAACTGATATGGACACAGGTGCAGGCAGGTACACATGTCCACAGCAGGCTAACATCAACATGGTGCGTGTACAGTGTGATGAGGTGACACACAGATATGATATGACACCCACTGCTCAATGGTGTGTCGGCAACACGTCGGCTGTGTCACTGCCATGATGCATCGCAGAGATTACTGTGCAGATGTTGTACATGTCATAGCAATGTATGTCCAGCAGTATGCCAGTACAGCAGTGTAAATGTGACCTGTCAACATCATTATGTCTTACAGATAATGCCACGTTCCCGGCTGCCTGCCTTCAGCCGACAGGAAGATGAGGTGATAATACCGTTGCTCCACGACAACTATGACATACTGTTCAGCCATGTGCCACTACAGGCACAACAGCGTGAACATGTGGCAGGATATGCGCAGGAGGGTGAACACCGTGGGCGGCCACAACCGCACATATCAACAGATCCGCAGACACTGCACAGACCTAATTCGGCATGCGAAACAGCGTGCCGCCGCAATCGCCAGACAACAAGGTGGGACAGGTGGTGGGCCACCAGCCCCCACTCACACACACGGAGGAGCTCCTGGCCAGTCTGGGGACACCCAGGGAACAACATGCTGAAACCCTCGCTGCCATCGTGGAGGTGGGTGTCTCCCAACCAACGAGCCTGGAGCTGCCTGGTAAGTCAGTGTTGCATGTTTGTATGATAAGTGACGTAGGTGTGGGTGTCATAGTACACCACATAATGTAGCAACACATGCCAGGTATATGGCCACACAAGCTGCATACTACAGTATGCTACGTTGTGTTGCAGACATGTGCATAGCACATGCTAACACACAGGTGCATGATGTGACATGCACAGTGCTTACCGTGGCGATAGTAATGGATAATGTGTATACTGTTGTGTCGCCCCTATACAGGTACGTCTGGCGTGTCGCACAGACATGGGTCTGTCGCAGGTGAGACTGTTGCTAGTAATAGGCATGATACGGTGTATAGATATTCCCCATGTGTCCAGGTATGACATGCACACCTGGGTCTGCCCCAGTCACGGTATACAGGTTGCACCACCGACACACGCCACCCATGTACAGTAGATACAACCGTTAGTATAGACCGGCATGACACCACATAACCCATTGGTGTGATATGTGCAGTCAGCTATGCATACAATGGTGGAGGTGTTCCACAATGGCTGCATGTGTAGTATGCATCGGTATGCCTTTGCGGTATGCACACAGTACCACATAGTGAGCTGTGATCTGGCCAGAACACAGGTGTTACCACTGTGACCTATGCCCCTGCATTGGGTGCACACGTTGTGACATGGCACATGACATGTCCCATGCACGTGGAGGTCTGTCCGCAACATTGTCACACCATGACATGACCTATGCATGACATAGCAGACATCCACAATGTCTGCATAGCCTTCGGGAATTTGACACCTCAGACTAATACGGTTGTATGTCACATGGGTCACCACAGGGCTGTGTACACGATGCCCATCACACACAATTGTCCATGAACCAGACAAACATGGCCATGGGTGATACCTACAGGCATGTTGCCACACAGTACATCCGCAGTGGGTAGTCACCGTTGCACCCTGTCCACACATAGTGGGGTCATCACTGTAGTGGACCCCCTGGACATCCGATGTGGTACACCAGACAAATGGAATGCCTGTCTGCAGCCATTAGAGGTGCCACCAATGTCTACCATATATGTGCTGTTGAACAGCAGAACTGACTTGCAGACATGGCAATGCAATGCGTCCAGGTTACGCATCGCACAGAAACATACCTGTGTCCTGCTGCGTGCAGTGGCACAGTGCCCGTACTCCCCACTGTACAGCTATGTACACAGCTCACACCAACCACACCTGCACAGACATCCTTGTTACACATGCATTCTATCTGTAGACTGTACACATAACACTGCACTGTGACATCCGTTGTGATGTGGTGCATGTGGTGGGACACCATTGTCACATGTCCACATGATACCGCACATGTTTGCGGTTTACATGACATAGTGATGCCAGCCATGTGTACTGATAACCGCCCGTGGCCACACGGTGTATCACGGTGATGCATGCAAACTACCATGAATGTGTGTACTGCAAGCCTACTAAAAGACACCTGCTTGATGTAGTGTGCACTCCAGGGCAGTATGCATACTGCCACTATTAATGTCTGGGCTGCATTCACTGGGCTGTGGTGTGGGAATGCTGCATGCCACCTGCAATATCACATGCATGATGTGTCTGCATGTGTGTGTGTCTGCGTGTGTATGTCAGCGTGTGTGTGTCCGCATGTGTGTGTGTGTGTGTGTGTGTCTGTGTGTGTGTCTGCGTGTGTGTGTGTGTGTGTGTGTGTGTGTCTGCGTGTGTGTAATGTAACTTACGGTATGTCTTTGTATTCACAGGTGCTGTAGGTGCGTTCCCCTCCTGCGGTCCATCTGATGCTAGTGTCCCCACAGATACTAGCGGTGATGACCATGTGCATGAGGCACAGGCAGGGTCGTCACGGGCAGAAGCTGTGCCATTGGAGAACATCCCACCTATGTCCCCTTCATCCCTGCACACGGTTCAGATGCCGACACATACCACATCACCGTTGCCCATAGAAGAAGGACAGTCAGCGTCTGTTGGCACCGAGCAGGAATGTGTGGTGGCTGCAGAAGGTGCGGTACACACCATGTTGCCAGTGTAATGACTGGTGAAGTGCCACACAGGCATGTGGCTGGTGCTGCTCGTAGGAGGAGCACTGCTAGACATGCACCTGCCGTACAGGGTGCAGCAGCTGGTATAACCAGGCGCATGTTTCAGACTGTAATGGCGGCACAGGCACGTGCGAGCGGCAGAACCAAGAAGGGCAGAGGCTGCAGAGGGCGCAATCCGTTCCTTAAATGAGAACATCCAGTCATTGGCGAATGCTCAACAGCAGCTTGCCGATGTTCTGGATAGGAGATTAGGTGAGATGGTTGGGATCCTCGACGAGGCATGGCCATCCTTGGCGTGAGCTGTCCGTGCTGGAACACCTGGTAGGGGTGAGGCGTGGGACGCGTGGCCGTAGGCCAGCAACACCACCTAGTGCAGGTCGGCGTGTGCGTGCCACCTCTCATGCCCACTCACACAGTGCTGGTAGCAGCAGCAGTGCAGCTGGTGCTACACCAACCACACCAGGACACAGCAGGCCACGTGGGCGTGGCCCTGGATGGTCCCAGCGTGGACACGGTTCCAGCGGACATGTGTCATCGGAGAGTGGCCACTCTATACCTCCACCCGGTAGTGCCCGTGCGACTCCAGGCAGGCACGGGTCACGTGGCCGCAGGCGGACACAGTGAGCCATACCACCTGCACTGTACAGTCTGGGGCTGCCAAGTATACCCCGTGTAGGCATCACAGATGACTGAACTGTGTACACACATACCCACACACAGCAGACACAACTGTAGGGCTCCACCACATCCACATGCATTCTGCACAGTCATGCCCAGTAAATGCACAGGCCCTTACACACACACATGATGTCATCCATTGGTACAGCCTATGCCTTGGCACACATATCACCCTGGGCATATGATGAAGCCTCTGCCGCAGCACCGTGATCTACACCATCGGTTGCGGTTATGCAAACATATTCTGATGCACAGGGTGGACAAGATAGTGAGAGGTGTATGTGATACCTGTGTCCGCATAGTGCAGCGATGTGTATGTTGCGGTGGTTGTGTATGGCAGGTGACAGGTGCGTATGTGCCGTGGGTCGTGCACTGACATCATGCAGCAGACATACCATGTAGTGCAGGTGCAGCATTCATTGTTTTGTGTACACGGTATGCGTGGCGGTTACATGTGTAGCACCATGTTGGTTCAGTTAACCCGTATGCCAATTATGGTGTACTTGCATGTGCCTACTGGGAGCACTGTTATCAGTCCCCCACGTGTAGCTGTGGGGTACCCACAGGCACATCTGGCAATATCAGCATACCACAGGTACCCGCAACCTGCATGGACCCCTACATAGGTACATAGGCGCACATGTACATACCAGGCTATGTGCCCTACGGCATGTGTAATCCTAGCCAGAGTGTGTGTGGCTGCTAACACCCCTTAGGATGAGGATACCACATCCATCGGTCTGCTGTCCCTCTGTCCAGCAGTGACACAGAGATGATGCCTGGCGCATACCTATGATCACACATGCCCCCGTCATGATTACTCCTGGACAAAGTCAGTCAGGGCCTCTGCTTCACATGGGCTGGCAATCCTCTCCATGTTGTAGGGGTCTCTGGGCGTTGACCCTGTTCCCCCAGCACGTCCTATTCATCTTCGTGGTGAGGTTTCTGACAGTCGCTTCTGTGCCCGTGTTTGCCTGGAGCCTAGGAGGTGGAACATGTCCATGTCACCCAGGTCGGACATGGCCGTGTATGTCAGGCACAGATCACCATAGAGCAGACGTGCTGGGAAGGTATACAGCGGAGTCCCCTTGGTCGGGCAGCGTGTGACACATGTCTCAGCACCTTTATCCCGTGTTGTGGAGCGTTTGTGGTCCTTCCGAGTGCTGCAGGTGTCAGGTTAGGTACAGCCCAGATGTGGCATTATGCGCAATCATTGGTCTGATGTGTGAAGTGTACAGGGGTACAATGAACTCCCCTGATGTGGATGTGATTCCTTCCTGACCAGGTGGCCACAGTGGAATGTCTTCCCAACCACATTGGCATTGTGTGTGTTGACAGAGGTTACCGACAGGTGTGGTACCCATGTCCTGAACCGTCCACCATGTTGAATGGATTACCACCTACATGTTACGTCGGGGCGAACATGTCCTTCCCACTGGGTAGGTCTGCACCTTCCCTGGCATGTAGCAGCAGGCCATGGCTCTGGCACCAGTTATCCATGTCTATGAGGCCCCAGGTGGATGTCCGTGTCAGATGGGGTGTTGGGTATGGTGGCGGTGTGCAGTCATCTGCATACCTTGTCTGCCACAATCCCCCTATGTTTGCATGCACATTGGAAGGTTGAATGCCGAACAGGAGGGTCCCAGGACTGAGCCCTGTGGGCCTCCACTCGAGACCAGCTTGGAGTCTGACATGGCACCAGGAACACAAACCCTGTGTGGTGTGACCTCCATCCATTTGGAAAACCATCGTGTGACATATGTCCCCATATATGCGCTGGCGAGCCTTTCCATGAGTCCCACGTGGAGTGTGGTTTGAGCTCCGCCAGGTCATGGTAGTCTGTGCAAACCGGCGTACCCCATCAATGGCCTTAGTGACCCGTCCAGCCAGGCCGACCAGGTTTGGGAGGCAGGATCTGCCCTTGACTAAGTCGTTGTGGGTATGTTCGGTATTGGCTGGACACCACTGTCTGTATTCATGGGCCCCAGTATGGACCTCCCGCAGCTTTGCAGACAAGGCTTGTCAAGCTGATAGGGCAGGAATGTCTACAGTCCATAAGAGCACTACCCTGGCGTAGTGGGACCACAGCTGCCGTATGCCATCCAGCGGGGACCTAGCCCGTAGTAAGGCTAAGATGACACAGCGGCCTTATGTGTGGGGCGAGGGCCTCAATGAGGTTGGGTAGCACACAGCCAGGGACACCATCTGGGCCCATTGGTGCTGTGTTCACCGCCTAACAGATATCAGATCACTCCTGGGCATACGAGATGTTTGGGAGGCTAGACTCTGGTGGGATGGATCCGCCCCCTCTTGGGGGGGGGTGGATGTATGCATGGAACATGTCCGCTGGTTTGTTGACAATGTCTGTGGGTTCAGTGACCATTGTACCATTCTGGAGTAATTCGGGCATGACTGTGCGCTCCCACCCATGTCCCTACCACAGCTAAGGAAGGCCCTATGGTTGTCTCATGTGCCCTCTGCAGTACCACTCCCACAAGCGGCCTTGGATGATTGTATGTGTGACCGTATGTTAGCGCGGTATTAATGAGTGATGCCTTCCCTGGTACTGATATTGCTCTGTCATGTATTAGCTCCAACTGTTGTTGTACAGTTTGTCAGTGGCTGGGGTCCACCAGACCATGTGCCTGCCTTCGGTGGACAAGGTCCTGATGTTATCATGATCGCTTGGTGCAGACATCCCTGGGGTGCTCAGAGAAGGCATTTGTAAGGGTTTCAGCAGTGTGGCCTGTGTTTACCACTGGCATGGAGGCCTTGTAGGGTACCACACGGTCGTATGGCGTGTGTGGTTTGCTGTGGAGAGGTCGTCACTTAGGTCTCCCATGCGGTGTTGGGTGCAGGATGTGGATTACCAGTGGATCCACTATACGGTCTGACATCACCATTGAGGATGTACATCCTGTGTGGAGCATATCCTCCCCATGTGTGATGATCAGAACTGGTATCGTCCCCTAGTGGGTATGGTGCATGGGTGTTCCACAGCAGTCAGGTGTATGAACACCTGGGACCTGTGGCGTAGGGTGTTGTGTCTTGGGTAATGTTCTCGGTCTATGTATGGGTGGTTGATGTCACCCAATGGCGGTGTTGTGAGCATGCACACTCACCAGTGTCCTCAGGGCGGCTGTGCAGGTATCCTGGGTTTGGGAGGGTGGTCTGTAGCATGCAACAAACTGTAGGGCAGTCCTAACCATGGTTAATTGCACCTGGATATTCCCGCTGCTACGTGCATCTCTGCCAACATGGAGGTGTGTGTATCCGTCATAGAAATGGGGACTCCACCTCCTTCTGTGTTATGTCCGGGTTATGGTCCTGAGCAGCGTGATATAGGGTATGACCCTACAGTGCTGGGGTGCTCTCAGCAGCCCTGACCAATGTTCCAGTCACTGCACTGACATCGATGTCCTCCATACTGAGGAGGGCATTTGAGGGTGTGCAGCTTGGCTGTAGACCACTGGCAGTGAGCTGCATTATCCTGTGTGTTCTCCAGGCTTGTAGTGTGGGGTGGTAGGTGTATCATTCCAGCCGTGCCTGCGGTGAGCACTGTGGGGGTGGCAGGTGCCTCTGCCAAACCCTTGTAGACCAGGGGCGACAGCTGCCAGCCATACCATGCGAAGAGGCGTGGCGTGCCAAGCATGTCATCCCAGGTAAATGGAATCCGGATCCCCTCAGACTGACACCGGTAACCAGGACATTATCAAGGGTGACCACATTGAGCCAGTGTAGTGGCATCATACTTGATGAGGGTGGGATACTGCCCAGGGTCAGGGACATGCCGGCCTGGGCTACACAATCTGAGTGGCCCTCTATGTGTCCTGTAATGTATCCCAGGGTGGTATGCCACCAGGCGTGAACACCAGCATGGGCAATGACGCGTCATACCTCCACATGCTGCCGTGTGACCTGTGTGCGTGTGTTATGTGGCGTATTCCAGCGGCACCCGGCAGCCTACTGTGATCATTCCCTTGTTCAGTATGGTGGGTGGGGCGTCGGTGTGTCTGGCAGTGGCGTCACCCATTACAGGTGTGTCTGGCAGTGTGTGCGTCGCCTTTGGGTCTCTGCCGGGTTAGTACACTGGCGTTGAGAACTATGTGTTGCATGTCCTATGTCTTGTGGAGGCAGTAGCTTGTGTGTCTGCTTCAGAGGGCTCGTTAGGTTCGCGACATGTCCTACAGTGCCCCAGGTATGTCGTACTGTGTTCATGTGTTTGATTAGCATTTGCGATGGTCACATGTGACACTGGGTATGTGGTGTGCATTGTGTCCTTCCCTCCAGCGTGGTCTTGCGGTCATGGTTGGAAAGAGCACAGCACCCTGTCTGGCTATATAGTTGCGTCTGTCACATGTATTATGGTCATTGGGGAGGTGCGGCTTGTCCGTGTCCATGAGGCACCTGTAACAGTGGCCAGGGCGCCCAGATTCACCATCTGAACAGGAGAGGTCGCTAGCAATTGACCCGTCGACATGCCAGAGGATGTGAATGCATCTGCTGTGTAGCTGGGTCAGAAGGCACCTATAGGGAATTGGGCACACAAGGGGATTCTAGGACAGTGTAGTACTCCATTTAGTATACATGTACTTTATCTATGTGGGAATACTATGGGAGCAGGTGCAATGCTTTTGTGATGTACAGAACAGACAGTCGGGATTGCAAGAAGAGGTCATACACATAGACCTGCAGAGCACGGGCGGATACAGTGTAGCGTTGCCTACGGTACATGGCACATGTCCACACATATACTGCACCTGCCGCCTGTGGCCGGTGCCACAGGCTACGGTGGACAGAGACATCACATACATGGCATGACACAGTACAGGTATGGTGACATTCTGCAGGTGTCGTGCGCGGTGTGCTGGCTACTGACCGAAGGTGTCACATGTCAGCTGTGGTGCACAGTGTTCGACAGTCGGATGCTGTACCGGTATAGGAATATACCGCGTGCAGGCGTACACCTCTATGGCACACACACCATTGTGTGCAGATGGGGACACCTGTCTGTGTGGTCGGCACCCTCACAAGACAATGCAGCGATCGCCATGTCACAGGGGTGGTCTTGCACAGATGGCCAGTAAGGCTCACAGGTGTGGGAATGACAGGGCTGTACAATGCAGCACCACTACGGGATGGTCACCCTGTGTGGTCAGTGTCCGGGCACAACACGATATCTGCATACACCCTCTCAACAAGCAGCAGACATACACACATGTCGACACACTGACATGGTGGTGGCCACACATGTCTACGGAGGGATGGCGTGTTGCATGTACCACACCATCCACATCGGTGCACCCACACTGAGGTAGGTACAGAGCTCTACCATGGTGTACAGTGATGTGTGGCACGTGGCACATAGTTCCCCGATCTGTGGCATACATGGGCACACATTCCTGCACACATGTTGGTGCTAGGAATGCCACACCGCTACATGTGTTTGTGCAGGCGTGCAGCGGTATGTGGTGCATCCTGCGTACTACCACTGTATCCGGCAGCTGTGCCAATATCTGCACTTGGGTGGTGGTAGGGGTTAGAGTGGCAATGTGACATATGGTCGAACCCGCATGGCGATGGGTATGCATCATGGCAGCGCTGTCATGTAAAGGCGACATAGCGGACTGAATGCACATGTCAGGGTAGGGCGGTGTGTGACACACCTGTGACCAGCACCTGCACACATGCATGTGGACAGGTGTTTAAACAATTGGTGTACACACAGACTGCCATGCGTGCTGTTACTATGCCACCAAATGGCGGCCCCCATGATGGGTATGCATGTGGGAGGGTTGCAACTGTCTTACGGACACCAGACACCGCCCTGCATGGCTGCACCGTGCACAGTACCGTGTCACATGTATCCCCTGTTGCCATGTGTGTATGCATTGCTACGTTGTGACATGTGTGTCAACATGCATGGAACATGGACTGTGGTTTGGTATCACAGCTGTCACAGGCAAACTGTACAAGGGTATGTGTCCCTGTGAACACCGCCACACCCTGTAGGGGTGCATACCACAAAGATGTGTCCGCCCTCCCTCCGTGTGTGTATTACGCGTCGCCTGTGTCATGCATGTGGTCCATCACAGGCCTCGTATGTGTCCTGCGTGCAGTCCATGCACACAGCCTGGAAACCACATATGTGACATATCCGGACAGTGTTTCACTGTGGTACAGCTGCAGTCATGTGTCATACCTGTGTCAGGCCCGTGGCATGTGTGGATCACGCCTGTCCGTGTATACCAGTACGGGTGGACTACATCACACCTGTGGGATCATTGATAGTACATGTGTACTCTGCACGACGTACACCGCCACATAGTCCTCTGGACATATGTCACATGCGGTCTCAGGACCGTGAGGCATACTGCTGCACCGATAACAAGGTGCTGGCATGGCAGCTACAGTGTTCACTTCGGTGTGTACATGTTCTGCCTGCACCCATGGCGCCTGTGCTGTCATCTGTGTGTGTGCGTGTGACTGCATGTGTGTCCACCCTGCGGCGTGTGTGCGGGTTTGCCTGTCCGTGACTTGCGGTGTGTGCACTCCGTCTGCATGCCCGGATGGCGCGTAGCACATACCGTGTGTGAGCATGGCGGGTCGCTGTTGTGTGGCTGGACACACGGCGGTCCACATCTGCCACCCATGCCGTCGTACCATGTGTATGCATGTCTGCTCTGTGCCGAGTCTAAGTGTCTGAGCATGCCCAGTAAGCAGCTGTGTAGATGGACACACAGTACTGTGCACACCGCCCGACTGCATTGATACCCGGGTGCATGCCTGTTTCCCCTTCGCAACTGCCACGTCTGTGGCATGGCGGGTTTGCTGTTGTGTGGCTGGACACACACGGCGGTCCTGAGTCTGCCACCCATGCCGTCGCACCATGTGTATGCATGTCTGCTCTGTGCGAGTCTAAGTGTCTGAGCATGCCCAGTAAGCAGCTGTGTAGATGGACACACAGTACAGTGCACACCGCGCCCGACTGCATTGATACCCGGGTGCATGCCTGTTTCCCCTTCGCAACTGCCACGTCTGTGGCATGGCGGGTTTGCTGTTGTGTGGCTGGACACACGGCGGTCCTGATCTGCCACCCATGCCGTCGCACCATGTGTATGCATGTCTGCTCTGTGCCGAGTCTAAGTGTCTGAGCATGCCCAGTAAGCAGCTGTGTAGATGGACACACAGTACAGTGCACACCGCGCCCGACTGCATTGATACCCGGGTGCATGCCTGTTTCCCCTTCGCAACTGCCACGTCTGTGGCATGGCGGGTTGCTGTTGTGTGGCTGGACACACACGATGGTCCAGAGTCTGCCACCCATGCCATCGCACCATGTGTATGCATGTCTGCTCTGTGCCGAGTCTAAGTGTCTGAGCATGCCCAGTAAGCAGCTGTGCAGATAGACACACAGTACAGTGCACACAGCGCCCGACTGCGTTGATACCCGTGAGCATGTCTGTCTCCCTTTGCAACCGCTAGGTGTGAGAGGCATGGCCAGTACACCGCCGGGGTACACACGACAGTCGGCACCGATGTCTGCTACTAGGCGTGTAGCCATGGCCAATGACATCCTGCATAGCCATGGTGACCATCCAGGTGACTCATATGTGGCTGTCATGCCACATTGGCTGCCTACATCCTGCATGCCCTCTCATAGGGTATACTGTCATGTGGTGCATCCGTATTCATGTCGTGATGTACTGCTCAGTAGTTATCTGGTATACCCGACTGCAGCACTACCGTGTTACTGTCGGCCACCTTGGGATGGTAACAGGCTGTGTGACTGCGCACTCTGTCTTCATTCCCTATCGGACGCATTGCCTCTGCAGATGATACCACCCACCTAGGGGTATGCCTCCTGACAGTGCTGTGCTCAGTAATCCCGGTAGCGCGTTCTGTAAATGCTTCATGCTGTAGTGAGTTCATGTAGGTAGGCGTAGGTTCGACTCTCGGCCCTTCCCTGTGTGTGTGTGTGTGTGTGTGTGTGTGTGTGTGTGTGTGTGTGTGTGTGTTTCCAGCTGCCTCTGCAGATGAACATGCTTTTAGGCGCCGCAACACATACTTTGGCTATTCCCAGCTATTCTCTTACGGGTGATGTCACCCGCCTAGAAGTATGCCTCTGACAGCGTTGTGCTCAGTAAACTCGGTAGCGCGTTCTGTAAATGCTTCATGCTGTAGTGAGTTCATGTAGGTAGGCGTAGGTTCGACTCTCGGCCCTTCTGTGTGTGTGTGTGTGTGTGTGTGTGTGTGTGTGTTTCCAGCTGCCTCTGCAGATGAACATGCTTTAGGCGCTTAGCAACACATACCTTGGCTATGCCAGCTATTCTCTTACGGGTGATGTCACCCGCCTAGAAATATGCCTCTGACAGCGTTGTGCTCAGTAATCTCGGTAGCGCGTTCTGTAAATGCTTCATGCTGTAGTGAGTTCATGTAGATAGGCGTAGGTTCGACTCTCGGCCCTTCTGTGTGTGTGTGTGTGTGTGTGTGTGTGTGTGTGTGTGTTTCCAGCTGCCTCTGCAGATGAACATGCTTTAGGCGCGCAACACATACCTTGGCTATTGCCAGCTATTCTCTTACGGGTGATGTCACCCGCCTAGAAGTATGCCTCTGACAGCGTTGTGCTCAGTAAACTCGGTAGCGCGTTCTGTAAATGCTTCATGCTGTAGTGAGTTCATGTAGGTAGGCGTAGGTTCGACTCTCGGCCCTTCTGTGTGTGTGTGTGTGTGTGTGTGTGTGTGTTTCCAGCTGCCTCTGCAGATGAACATGCTTTAGGCGGCTTCGCAACACATACCTTGGCTATTGCCAGCTATTCTCTTACGGGTGATGTCACCGCCTAGAAGTATGCCTCTGACAGCTGTGCTCAGTAATCTCGGTAGCGCGTTCTGTAAATGCTTCATGCTGTAGTGAGTTCATGTAGATAGGCGTAGGTTCGACTCTCGGCCCTTCTGTGTGTGTGTGTGTGTGTGTGTGTGTGTTTCCAGCTGCCTCTGCAGATGAACATGCTTTAGGCGCCGCAACACATACCTTGGCTATTGCCAGCTATTCTCTTACGGGTGATGTCACCCGCCTAGAAGTATGCCTCTGACAGCGCTGTGCTCAGTAATGTCGGTAGCGCGTTCTGTAAATGCTTCATGCTGTAGTGAGTTCATGTAGATAGGCGTAGGTTCGACTCTCGGCCCTTCCTTGTGTGTGTGTGTGTGTGTGTGTGTGTTTCCAGCTGCCTCTGCAGATGAACATGCTGGGCAGCTTAACACATACCTTGGCTATGCCAGCTATTCTCTTCTGGTGATGTCACCCGCCTAGAAATATGCCTCTAACAGCACTGTTCTCAGTAATCTCGGTAGCGCATTCTGTAAATACTTCATGCTGTAGTGAGTTCATGTAGATGGCCGTAGGTTCGACTCTCAGCCCTTCCCTGTGTGTGTTTGTGTGTTTCTAGCTGCCTCTGCAGATGAACATGCTTTAGGCCAGCAACACATACCTTGGCTATTGCCAGCTATTCTCTTCGGGTGATGTCACCCACCTAGAAGTATGCCTCTGACAGCGCTGTGCTCAGTAATCTCGGTAGCGTTCTGTAAATGCTTCATGCTGTAGTGAGTTCATGTAGATAGGCGTGGGTTCGGCCCTTCCCTGTGTGTGTGTGTGTGTGTGTGTGTGTGTGTGTTTGCAGCTGCCTCTGCAGATGAACATGCTTTAGGCCGCAACACATACCTTGGCTATTGCCAGCTATTCTCTTCACGGGTGATGTCACCCGCCTAGAAATATGCCTCTGACAGCTGTGCTCAGTAATCTCGGTGGCGTTCTGTAAATGCTTCATGCTTTAGTGAGTTCATGTAGGTAGGCGTAGGTTCGACTCTCGGCCCTTCCTGTGTGTGTGTGTGTGTGTGTGTTTCCAGCTGCCTCTGCAGATGAACATGCTTTAGGCGCCAACACATACCTTGGCTGTGCCAGCTATTATCATATGGGTGATGTCACCGCCTAGAAGTATGCCTCTGACAGCTGTGCTCAGTAATCTCGGTGGCGTTCTGTAAATGCTTCATGCTGTAGTGAGTTCATGTAGGTGGCGTAGGTTCGACTCTCGGCCCTTCCTGTGTGTGTGTGTGTGTGTGTGTGTTTCCAGCTGCCTCTGCAGATGAACATGCTTTAGGCGCTTAACACATACCTTGGCTATTGCCAGCTATTCTCTTCGGTGATGTCACCGCCTAAGTATGCCTCTGACAGCTGTGCTCAGTAATCTCAGTGCGCGTTCTGTAAATGCTTCATGCTGTAGTGAGTTCATGTAGGTAGGCGTAGGTTGACTCTGGCCCTTCCCTGTGTGTGTGTGTGTGTGTGTGTGTGTGTGTGTGTGTGTGTGTTTCCAGCTGCCTCTGCAGATGAACATGCTTTGGCGCAAACACATACCTTGGCTATTGCCAGCTATTATCATACGGGTGATGTCACCCGCCTAGAAGTATGCCTCTGACAAGCGCTGTGCTCAGTAATCTCGGTGGCGCGTTCTGTAAATGCTTCATGCTGTAGTGAGTTCATGTAGATAGGCGTGGGTTAGACTCTCGGCCCTTCCCGCTGTTGTGTGTGTGTGTGTGTTTCCAGCTGCCTCTGCAGATGAACATGCTTTAGGCGCAACACATACCTTAGCTATTGCCAGCTATTCTCTAGGGTGATGTCACCCACCTAGAAGTATGCCTCTGACAGCTGTGCTCAGTAAATCTCGGTGGCGTTCTGTAAATGCTTCATGCTGTAGTGAGTTCATGTAGAGGCGTAGGGAGTTCGACTCTTGGCCCTTCCTGTGTGTGTGTGTGTGTGTGTTCCAGCTGCCTCTGCAGATGAACATGCTTTTAGCAACCGCCCAACACATACCTTGGCTATTGCCAGCTATTCTTCTGGTGATGTCACCCACCTAGAAGTATGCCTCTGACAGCATTGTGCTCAGTAAACTTCGTGATCGCGTTCTGTAAATGCTTCATGCTGTAGTGAGTTCATGTACATTAGGCGTAGGTTTGACTCTCGGCCCTTCCCTGTGTGTGTGTGTGTTGTGTACTTCCAGCTGCCTCTGCAGATGAACATGCTACAGGCAGCTTTGCACATACCTTAGCTGTTGCCAGCTATTCTCTTCGGGTGATGTCACCGCCACCTAGAAGTATGCCTCCTGACAGCGTTGTGCTCAATGGCTTCAGTGGCGCATTCTGTAAATGCTTCATGCTGTGAGCGGGATTCATGTATAAGGTAGGCGTGGAGTTCGACTCTACGCCCTTCCTGTGTGAGTGTGTTCGTGTGTGTGTGTTTCCAGCTGCACTCTGCAGATGAACAACTGCACAGGCGGCCGCCTTACATACCTTGGCTATCAGCGGCCATTCCTTTATGGATGTTGTCACCCACCTGTACATGTGCCTCTGATGGTGGGTGTGTTTGAAGTGGTTCACATTAAGCGCCATTCCATACCACCAACCGTCAGCGTTTGTGCGGTTGGGTATATGGGGGTGTTCAGTCAATCACCATGCCTGCCACAAGTGTGTGTGTGTCCATGCTCCCACAGCTGCATGGGTTCATAGGGTATGGCGCGAGGTTTCGCAGAACACTCATATCCTGCCATGCCATCCTGTGTTTGTGGATGGTGGGATGCGGCTCACATGTACTGCTTATTATTGCCTGTTGTGGTGCGGCGACCGCCCGTGGCGTGTTCTCCGCGTGCGCCTGCTATGGTGTGGTGGGGTGATGCTGTGTGCAGTTACACTCACGGGCCTGCCACATGTGTCCGTCTGTATCTCTGTCATTGTATATCTACATTACCTATGTTTATTGCCCGTACTGCTGCTCTAGCATGGACGGCTGTCTTTCCCATGCTCGCCATATTTGCCGGCCAGGCGGCATATAGCTGTGGTACGTTGCATATCCACTCATTGTCCATGCACGTCCATTATTCCAGAACTTACCATAATGACATCTGCTTTGGATACTCATTGGCGAACAGCTATCACTTGTCCCTGACACTGTACCATTACTACGCCATCCACCTTGTGTGTACTTGCCTATTATATGGTGTGTGTTATGTCTACCTGTGCTGTATGCGCTGGCCGTGTGTGTGTGTCCGCTACAGCCATCTGTGCAGGTGTAGCATCACTATGGGTAATCCTTGTGGACCGCTGTTTCTGTATGCAGTATTTCATGGCAGGGTTAGTGCTGCTACTGTATGTGCTGGCACAGCTGGTGGTCTTTGTATCCTACTGCACATATGCAGGTGCCTACTGTGTGGGCAGCCATGGGTATGCCTACTGGCATATGGGCACATCACAAGGCATGCTACATTCATGCATTATACCAGGGGGATCATCAGCATGCATAGAATGCGGATTTGTGGATTAGTGGTGGATGCCACACACACCAGGGCTGCATGGAACACATGACCTCTTTGAGAAGCAGGTGCAAACCCCATGGGAATGTAGTGGACAGATGTGGTGCACACATGTCCATCTTTCAGTTCTGTACTGTATTCAGTGATATGCATGCATATCTTCATATACTGAAATCTTTGATGGATTGGCATGTACAATATCATATCATGTGTTAATGGATGCTTTCTGGATGTTCATATGTGTGTGTGTTAACATTGCTGTGCTTGCTGCTGGTTACATGTTCATTGTGCATGTAACATGGAATGTGTATTTAAAGCCTGGATGCTTATGTGTGTCTCACCCATGTGTGCGCTTACATGTCTGGAGTTTTGATACCATATGTGATGTGGACAAAATGCTTTGACTGTTTCATCCTATGTGTGCCATGTCCCAATGCTTTGATATTGATTATGTACCATGGTCAAACATGTAGATCCTATTAATTCATTGAAGGATGTTCTTTATATGTGGGAACGCCATAGTTTAACCATCCTATAACCTTCCTAGTTGGCGTTGTTGGTGTGCCATTAGTATGTGTTCCACAGGTCACCCATTTGTTCCGCGGTATGGGCGAGTGATCCCCATTCTCTTGCTGGCAGATTGAGTGCTGTATGCGCGGTATTCGCGGTCTGACTTTGTATGTGGAGTGTCTACTGTAGTCCCTATCTGTATTCCTGTGTTATGCCTTACTGCAGCTGTGTGATTCCACCAGGTTTGCAGTTATGGGTGCCATCTTGGTCGTCGTTTGTCCATCCATGGCAATTGCCTACTGGACACTGGTATAGGGCTCTACACATTTCACAGCTGCATTTAGCATTCTCCGGCGGATGATTTGCATTATTAGTGGGGCGTAAGGCATGCTATACCCACATCCCTCACGGGCGGGACAACGGATTATCTGCCAAACAACACCGAGCCCCATTTCTGCATACCCACGATCCCATGGCTGCAGCCCTCGACGGTACCCATTACACATCCGTCATGTGTGCGGGAATGGGATGTGGGCGCACTTCTATGGACTATAATCTGGGGATTTCTGTTCATATGTCCTGCAGTTCATGGACACTTGTCATCAACCTTGAACACGCTGGTGGGGCATATGTCTGGCTGTGCCGTAGTCACGGCTGTCAGTTCTTCTGGGTGTCTCGATCGCAGCTGGTTGACATTGCGTGGATAAATTTTTGGGTCCTACAATGGACACCAATGTGCATATGTAAAGTGTAGAACTTGTTGGACTGTGTCCATCTGGCCAGTGGGTTTGACTGCTGCTGTATGTTCCCCAATCGCAGATGTCTGTTTGACTACCCATATTATGTAGTGCTACGTAACCAGGTTTTCAAACTGAACCCAAATGGTGTAATTCCAATGATGCAGGCTAACAACTGCTTTAACTAATCCTCAGATATCCCATTGGGATATCCGCCACTGTATTGTCAAATAACACCACAAAACATGTAGATCCTATTAATTCATTGAAGGATGTTCTTTATATGTGACGCCATAGTTTATCCTATAACCTTCCTAGTTGGCGTTGTTGGTGTGCCATTAGTATGTGTTCCAGGTCGCCCATTTGTTCCGCGGTATGGGCGAGTGATCCCCATTCTCTTGCTGGCAGATTGAGTGCTGTATGCGCGGTATTCGGCGGTCTGACTTTGTATGTGGAGTCTCTACTGTAGTCCCTATCTGTATTCCTGTGTTTTGCCTTACTACAGCTGTGTGATTCCACCAGGTTTGCAGTTATGGGTGCCATCTTGGCGTCGTTTGTCCATCCATGGGAATGCCTACTGGACACTGGTATAGGGCTGTACACTTTTCACACCTGCTTTTAGCTTTCCCCGGTGGATGATTTGCATTATTAGTGGGGAGTAAGGCATATGCCATACCCACATCCCTCCCAGGCGGGACAACGGATTATCTGCCAATCAACACGAGCCACGTTTCTGCATACGGACGATCCCATCGCTGCAACCCTCGCCAGTACCTGTCGCCCATCCTCCAGGTGTGCGCGAATGGGATTTGGACGCACTTCTATGGACTCGACAATCTGGGGATTTCTGTGCATATGACCTGCATTTCATGGACAGTTGTCATCAACCTTGAACATGCTGGTGGTGCATATATGTAGCTGTGCCGTAGTCACGGCTGTCACTTCATCTGTGTCTCCCGATCGCAGCAGGTTGACATTGCGTACGGATAAATTTTTGGGTCCTACAATGGACACCAATGTGCATATGTAAAGTGTAGAACTTATTGTACTGTGTCCATCTGGCCAGTGGGTTTGACTGCTTCTGTATGTTCCCCAATCACGGATGTCTGTTTGAGTACCCAGATTATGTAGTGCTACGTAAACCAGGTTTTCGCCACTGAACCCAAATGGTGTAATTCCAATGATGCAGGTTAACAATTGCTTTAACTAATCCTCAGATATCCCATTGGGACATATCCGCCTCTGTATTGTCAAATTAACACCAGAACATGTAGATCCTATTAATTCATTGAAGGATGTTCTTTATATGTGAGCGCCATAGCTTAACATCCTATAACCTTCCTAGTTGGCGTTGTTGGTGTGCCATTAGTATGTGTTCCAGGTCGCCCATTTGTTCCGCGGTATGGGCGAGTGATCCCCATTTCTTGCTGGCAGATTGAGTGCTGTATGCGCCGGTATTGCCGCGGTCTGACTTTGTATGTGGAGTCTCTACTGTAGTCCCTATCTGTATTTCCTGTGTTATGCCTTACTGCAGCTGTGTGATTCCACCAGGTTTGCAGTTATGGGTGCCATCTTGGCCGTACGTTTGTCCATCCATGGGAACTGCCTAATGGACACTGGTATAGGGCTGTACACATTTCACAGCTGCATTTAGCATTCTCCGGTGGATGATTTGCATTATTGGTGCGGAGTAACGCATATGCCATACCCACATCCCTCACACGGGGTGGGACAATGGATCATCTGCCAATCAACACCGACACCCATTTTTGCATACCCACGATCCCATGGCTGCAGCCCTTGACGGTACCCATTATACATTCTTCATGTGTGCGGGACTGAGATGTGGACGCACATCTATGGACTCGACAATCTGGGGATTTCTGTGCATATGTCCTGCATTTCATGGACACCTGTCATCAACCGTAAACACGCTGGTGGTGCATATATCTAACAGTGCCATAGTCATGGCTGTCACTTCATCTGTTCTCCATGCGTTGACATTGCTGGGCTAAATTTTTGGGTCCTACAATGGACACCAATGTGCATATGTAAAGTGTAGAACCTGTTGGACTGTGTCCATCTGGCCAGTGGGTTTGACTGCTGCTGTATGTTCCCCAATCGGATGTCTGTTTGACTACCCATATTATGTAGTGCTACGTAAACCATCCAGGTTTTCAAACTGAACCCAAATGGTGTACATCCAATGATGCAGGTTAGCAACTGCTTTAATAATCCTCAGAAGTCAGTAGACATATCCGCCACTGTATTGTCAAATAACACCACCAGAACATGTAGATCCTATTAATTCATTGAAGGATGTTCTTTATATGTGGACGCCATAGTTTAACCATCCTATAACCTTCCTAGTTGGCGTTGTTGGTGTGCCATTAGTATGTGTTCCACAGTCGCCCATTTGTTCCGCAGTATGGTAGCGAATCCCCATTTTGTTGCTGGCAGATTGAGTGCTGTATGCGCGGTATTACGCGGTCTGACTTTGTATGGGGGTGTCTACTGTAGTCCCTATCTGTATTTCCTGTGTTATGCCTTACTGCAGCTGTGTAATTCCACCGGGTTTGCAGTTATGGGTGCCATCTTGGTATGCTTGTCCATCCATGGGATTGCCTACTGGACACTGGTATAGGGCTGTACACATTTCACACCTGCATTTAGCATTCTCCGGTGGATGCTTTGCATTAATAGTGGGGAGTAAGGCAGGTGCTACGCCCACATACCCACATCCCAGGGCGGGACAACGGATTATCTGCCAATCAACACGAGCCCCATTTCTGCATACCCAAGATCCCATGGCTGCAACCCTCGACAGTACCCATTACATCCTTCATGTGTGCGGGACTGGGATGTGGGCCTTCTCTATGGACTCGAATCTGGGGATTTCTGTTCATATGTCCTGCATTTCATGGACAGTTGTCATCAACCTTGAACACGCTGGTGGTGCATATGTCTAGCTGTGCCGTAGTCACGGCTATCATCATCTGGGTCTCGATCTGCCTGTTCACATTGCAGGATAAATTTTGGGTCCTACAATGGACACCAATGTGCATATGTAAAGTGTAGAACTTGCTGGACTGTGTCCATCTGGCCAGTGGTTTGACTGCTGCTGTATGTTCCCCAATCGCGGATGTCTGTTTGACTACCCATATTATGTAGTGCTACGTAAACCATGTTTTTAACTGTGAACCCAAATGGTGTACATCCAATGATGCAGGTTAACTGCTTTAATAATCCTCAGAATCCCAGTAGGACATATCCGCCACTGTATTGTCAACATAACACCAGAACATGTAGATCCTATTAATTCATTGAAGGATGTTCTTTATAGGTGGGCGCCATAGTTTACATCCTATAACCTTCCTAGTTGGCGTTGTTGGTGTGCCATTAGTATGTGTTCCACAGGTCGCCCATTTGTTCCGCGGTATGGTAGCGAGTGATCCCCATTTGTTGCTGGCAGATTGAGTGCTGTATGCGCGGTATTAGGCGGTCTGACTTTGTATGGGAATGTCTACTGTAGTCCCTATCTGTATTTCCTGTGTTATGCCTTACTGCAGCTGTGTAATTCCACCGGGTTTGCAGTTATGGGTGCCATCTTGGTCGTACTTGTCCATCCATGGGAATTGCCTACTGGACACTGGTATAGGGCTGTACACATTTCACACGTGCATGTAGGATGCTGCCGTGGCTGCTGTGCATTAATAGTGGGGCGGCAGGTATGCTACCCACATCCCTCACGGGCGGGACAACGGATTATCTGCCAAACAACACCGAGCCCCATTTCTGCATACCCAGATCCCATGGCTGCAACCCTCGACAGTACCCATTACACATGCTTCATCTGTGCTGGACTAGGATGTGCAGGCACATCCATGGACTCGATCTGGGGATTTCTGTTCATATCTCCTGCATTTCTTGGACAGTTGTCATCAACCTTGAACTCCCTCATGGTGTTTATCTCTAGCTGTGGCGTAGTCACGGCTGTCACTTCATCTGGGTTGATGCTGGCGGTTGACATTCTGCGGATATTTTGGGTCCTACAATGGACACCAATGTGCATATGTAAAAGTAGATGTTGGACTGTGCCCATCTGGCCAGTGGTTTTGACTGCTGCTGTATGTTCCCCAATCGCGGATGTCTGTTTGACTACCCATATTATGGTGCTATAAACCATGTTTTAGAACTGTGAACAAATGGTGTACATCCAATGATGCAGGTTAGCAACTGCTTTAATAAATCCTCAGAGGTCCCAATAGGACATATCGCCACTGTATTGTCAACATAACACCACCAGAACATGTTGATCCCTATTATTCATTGAAGCATGTTCTTTATAGGGGAGCATAGTTTACATCCTATCCTAGTTGGCGTTGTTGGTGTGCCATTGGTATGTGTTCCACAGGTCGCCCATCTGTTCCGCAGTATGGCGAGTAATCCCCATTTGTTGCTGGCAGATTGAGTGCTGTGCGCTGTTACGGTCTGACTTTCTATGGGGAATGTCTGTAGTCCCTGTATTTCCTGTGTTATGCCTTACTGCAGCTGTGTAATTCCACCGGGTTTGCAGTTATGGGTGCCATCTTGGTCGTAGGCTTGTCCATCCATGGGAATTGTCTACTGGACACTGGTATAGGGCTGTACACATTTCACACCTGCATTTAGCATTCTCCGGTGGATGCTTTGCATTATTAGTGGGGATTAAGGCATGTGCTATACCCACATCCCTCCCAGGCGGGACAACGGATTATCTGCCAAACAACACGAGCCCCATTTCTGCATACCCAAGATCCCATGGCTGCAACCCTCGACAGTACCCATTACACATCCTTCATGTGCGGGACTGGGATGTGGGCACATGTATGGACACGTCGATCTGGGGATTTCTGTTCATATGTCCTGCATTTCATGGACACCTGTCATCAACCTTAAACACGCTGGTGGTGCATATGTCTAACTGTGCGTAGTCACTATCGCATCATCTGGTGGTGAACGGCTGGATGGAGTTCTGTTAGAAGGTATTTTTGGGTCCTACAATGGACACCAATGTGCATATGTAAAGTTAGATGTTGCTGGACTGTGTCCAACTGGCCAGTGGTTTTGACTGCTGCTGTATGTTCCCCAATCGCGGATGTCTGTTTGACTACCCATTCTATGTGGTGCTACGTAAACCAGGTGTTTTAGAACTGTGAACAAATGGTGTACATCCAGAGATGCAGGTTAGCAACTGCTTTAAATAAACCTCAGATGTCCCAATAGGACATATCCGTCACTGTATTATCAACATAACATCACTGGAACATGTTGATCTCCTATGTATTCATTGAAGCATGTTTTCTTTATAGGTGGGAACGCCATAGTTTACATATCCTAGTTGACGTTGTTGGTGTGCCATTAGTATGTGTTCCACAGGTCGCCCATCTGTTCCGCAGTATGGTAGCGAGTGCTCCCCATTTTGTTGCTGGCAGATTGAGTGCTGTATGCGCGGTGTTACGGCGGTCACTTTGTATGGGGAATGTCAACTGTAGTCCCTATGTGTATTTCCTGTGTTACGCCTTACTGCGGCTGTGTAATTCCACGGGTTTGCAGTTATGGGTGCCATCTTGGTGTGCGCTTGTCCATCCATGTGAATTGCTTACTGGACACTGGTATAGGGCTGTACACATTTCACACCTGCATTTAGCATTCTCCGGTGGATGCTTTGCATTATTAGTGGGGAGTAAGGCAGGGTATACCCACATCCCTCCCAGGGGGGACAGGATTATCTGCCAAACAACACGAGCCCCATTTCTGCATACCCAGATCCCATGGCTGCAACCCTCGACAGTACCCATTACCCATTACATCCTTCATGTGTGCGGGACTGGGATGTGGGCGCACATGTATGGACTCGATCTGGGGATTTCTGTTCATATGTCCTGCATTTCATGGACACCTGTCATCAACCTTACACGCTGGTGGTGCATATGTCTAACTGTGCCGTAGTCATCTATCATCATCTGTTGTTGATCTGAGGCGGCTGGAGGAGTTCTGTTAGAAGGTATTTTTGGGTCCTCCAATGGACACCAATGTGCATATGTAAAGTTAGATGTTGCTGGACTGTGTCCAACTGGCCAGTGGTTTTGACTGCTGCTGTATGTTCCCCAATCGCGGATGTCTGTTTGACTATCCATTCTAGTGGTGCTACGTAACCAGGTTTTAGAACTGTGAACAAATGGTGTACATCCAAAGATGCAGGTTAGCAACTGCTTCAAATAAACACCAGACGTCCCAATAGGACATAGCTGTCACTGTATTTTCAACATAACACCACGGAACATGTTGATCCCTATGTATTCATTGAAGCATGTTTTCTTCATAGGTGGCATGCATAGTTTACATATCCTAGTTGGCGTTGTTGGTGTGCCATTAGTATGTGTTCCACATTGCCCATCTGTTCCGCAGGTATGGTAGTGCTCCCCATTTGTTGCTGGCAGATTGAGTGCTGTGTGCGGTGTTATGCGGTCCAACTTTGTATGGGAATGTCAACTGTAGTCCCTATGTGTATTTCCTGTGTTATGCCTTACTGCTGTGTAATTCCACGGGTTTGCAGTTATGGGTGCCATCTTGGTGTACTTGTCCATCCATGAGAATTGCCTACTGGACACTGGTATAGGGCTGTACACATTTCACACCTGCATTTAGCATTCTCCGGTGGATGCTTTGCATTATTAGTGGGGAGTAAGGCAGGTGCTACGCCTACATCCCTCCCGCAGGGACAGGATTATCTGCCAAGCGACACGAGCCCTGTTTCTACATACCCAGGATCCCTTGGCTGCAACAGTCGACAGTACCCATTACACATCCTGTGTGCGGGACTGGGATGTGGGCACTTCTATGGACTCAACTCTGGGGATTTCTGTGCATATGTGCTGCATTTCATGGACAGCTATCATCAACATTGAACAATTGCGGTGCATATGTCTAGCTGTGCGTGGTCACGACTATCGGTTTGGGTCGATGAAGGCTCGCATTCCATGGGAAAATTTTGGGTCCTACAATGGACACCAATGTGCATATGTAAAGTGTAGAGCTTGTGGACTGTGTCCTGTGGCCAGTGGTTTGACTGCTGCTGTGTGTTCACCAATCACGGATGTCTGCTTGACTACCCATAGTGTGTAGTGCTCACGGAAACCATGTTTTCCAAACGGAACCAAATGGTGTACATCAATGTTGCAGGTTAACAACGCTTTAATTAATCCCCAGAGGTCGGTTGGGAAGTATGCCACTTTATTGTCAGTCGAATTACACCTCCATACTAGGTAAATCACGGGCACTTTGGCCCGGTCTTACCCCATTTGCAAGTGTAATTAGCAGACCGTGTCAATACATGTATAATAATACATATTGTCATGCGAAGTTAATCTATGTTATTTGGACAATGGCTTCTGCTATTGACATCCGTTGCTGTGGGTGTTGCGGTTACCATACACATGGCTTTCTCAAAGGCGAATTCACAATTCTGAACACTACTGTGGTCTCCTTTAAGGACCCTGAGCCAGTGGTCAACAGTACTGCAGCCACTGCATCACTTACATATGCCGTCTACCGGTACCTACAGGACTGCATGGATCAGGCATTCCCTTACCCAACTGTGGTTCATTGTACCAATGCCAAGCATCCAGTGTGGTGTACCCCAGCCATACACAAGCTGTACAATGAGAAGTGGCCCCTACTACAAGGCAGAGCAGACACCTTGTGAGGTATGACACCCTTGCTCATTATATGTGTAGAGCTACAGGCTGTCATGACATGGTCTGGGGCAGGTTCCACAGATATATCTCCATGGACCTGGCTGACAATCATACAGCCTTCATTTGCTATGCTGGACACCTGGGAGGTAACTCACACATATGCTCTGACTGGGTTCACAATGATGTGGAGTTTACTGAACATACACACATTGCCAACATACGGGCTGACAGGTTGGTGAAGACATCTCCACCCTCCCCACATGGAGATGTCTGTACCAGCGGTTTGTGGTCCCGAATGTTCTGTGGCCGGGTGGGACATGCTCTCTCCAGGGTAGTGAACATAGCATCCATGGGACCAGCTGGTGTCCCGACTGTGTACTCCAGCGATCTCATTGAGGAATTAGACCCACAGTTAGGACAGCTGTTTATTCTTAGCCTCACCTCGGGTAGCATTACCCAGGTTGTGTCAGCGGCACTGTAGTCCCACTTCACAGGGCCAGTGCCTCCACTGACCCTGGTTATTACTGTCCCATTACCATGAGGAGACCTATCTGCAAAGACATGGGAGGGATCATACTGCGGCTCGTAGATGACGACATAGGGGACCTGCATACTTTGCATCCAACCGGTTTGGCTTGGTCAGGGGGGTTCATGCGTTTAAATCCTGGTTGACGTTTTCGGGACAGTCACCGAGGCCATTGATGGGGGTCTTGCAGTCCATACAGCCTACCTCGACCTGGCAAAGGCCTTCAACACAATACCCCCCTCGGGTATCATTGATAAACCCATCGGCTTGGATGTGAACACGTACATCGCAGGATGGGTTGCAAACTGGCTATGTGACAGACCCGCGGTCATAGTTGCTGGCAGCATGTCGGACCTACTGCCTGTAGGTGTCAGCTCTGCCCTGGGTCCACTCTTTTTCTACATCTACATTTCCACAGTACAGGCACACACAGGGGTGTTATGGCTGACATTGTTTGTAGATGACTGCGAACCGGGTGCCATAGTGGGACGGACATCTGACACAGATATCCTTCAAAGGGGCCTCCCAGATATGCATATCTGCTGTCAGGGACATGGCCTACAGCTAAATGCCAGGTAATGCAAAGTCATACCCGTCGAGGAGAACGAGGTCACCCCTGTCCGGCATATGGGTGGCAGTCCACTGAGCATGGGGGTAATTACCAGGGATCTGGGGACCCAGGTTGTCGGTCACCATTCGTTCAACACACACGTTGCTATATGGTTGGTGGGACTTCTACATTGCCCACCTGTTCGTGCAGGGATTCACATCTAGATCAGGGTAGGTCATTGTCTCCTTGTACACAATTCGTGTTACACCTATGATTGAGTACATTGCCCCATTCGGAGGGTATCTGACCCGACACCTACAGCAGCTGGGAAGGCCCCATAGGTTAATCGTCAGACAGATGCAGGGTGTCAGGGATTTGTGTTATGCTGCCCACTGTTACTTGGAATGTTTTTTCCCCAAACCCTGGAAAAACCCCTTTTGTTTCCCCCAGTTAATTTGGGGGCAAAGCGAAGGTTTTAAAATCCCCCCATTGGTTGTTGGGGGCCCAGGATTGAGGCCCCCCTTTTTTAACGCCCCCTTTTTTAATTTCGCACGGGCGGCGGTCTGGATTTCTATGGGGAGTGTCTACTGTAGTTTCCATCTGCACTTCCTGTGTTATGCCTTACTGCAGCTGTGTAATTCCACCGGGCTTTCAGGTATGGGTGCCATCCTGGTCGTAGGCCTGTCCATCCATGGGGATTGCCTACTGGACACTGTTATGGCCTGTACACATTCCACATCTGCATTTAGCATTATCCGGTGGATGCTTTGCATTATTAGTGGGGAGTAGGTCATGTGCTACACCCACATCCCTCCACGGGCGGACAACGGATTATCTGCCAAACAACACCGAGCCCCATTTCTGCATACCCAAGATCCCATGGCTGCAACCTCGACAGTACCCATTACACATCCTTCAGGTGGGCGGACTGGGATGTGGACGCACATGTATGGACACGTCGATCTGGGGATTTCTGTTCATATGTCCTGCATTTCATGGACACCTGTCATCAACCTTAAACACGCTGGTGGTGCATATGTCTAACTGTGCCGTAGTCACGGCTATCGCATCATCTGGTGGTCGGAAACGGCTGGATGGAGTTCTGTTAGAAGGTATTTTTGGGTCCTACAATGGACACAAATGTGCATATGTAAAGTTAGATGTTGCTGGACTGTGTCCAACTGGCCAGTGGTTTTGACTGCTGCTGTATGTTCCCCATTTGCGGATGTCTGTTTGACTACCCATTCTATGTGGTGCTACGTAAACCAGGTGTTTTAGAACTGTGAATAAATGGTGTATATCCAAAGATGCAGGTTAGCAACTGCTTTAAATAAACCTCAGATGTCCCAATAGGACATATCCGTCACTGTATTTTCAACATAACACCACCGGAACATGTTGATCCCCTATGTATTCATTGAAGCATGTTTTCTTTATAGGTGGGAACGCCATAGTTTACATATCCTAGTTGACGTTGTTGGTGTGCCATTAGTATGTGTTCCACAGGTCGCCCATCTGTTTCGCTGTATGGTAGCGAGTGCTCCCCATTTTGTTGCTGGCAGATTGAGTGCTGTGTACGCTGGTGTTCGCACGGTGGTCCGACTTTCTATGGGGAATGTCAACTGTAGTCCCTATGTGTATTTCCTGTGTAATGCCTTACTGCGGCAGTGTAATTCCACCGGGTTTGCAGTTATGGGTGCCATCTTGGTCGTACGCTTGTCCATCCATGTGAATTGCCTACTGGACACTGGTATAGGGCTGTACACATTTCACACCTGCATTTAGCATTCTCCGGTGGATGCTTTGCATTATTAGTGGGGAGTAAGGCAGGTACTACGCCCACATCCCTCCCACGGGGCGGGACAATGGATTATCTGCCAAACAACACTGAGCCCCATTTCTGCATACCCAAGATCCCATGGCTGCAACCCTCAACAGTACCCATTACACATCCTTCATGTGTGCGTGACTGGGATGTGGACGCACATGTATGGACACGTCGATCTGGGGATTTCTGTTCATATGTCCTGCATTTCATGGACACCTGTCATCAACCTTAAACACGCTGGTGGTGCATATGTCTAACTGTGCCGTAGCCATGGCTATCGCATCATCTGTTGTTCGGAAACGGCTGGAGGGAGTTCTGTTAGAAGGTATTTTTGGGTCCTTCAATGGACACCAATGTGCATATGTAAAGTTAGATGTTGCTGGACTGTGTCCAACTGGCCAGTGGTTTTGACTGCTGCTGTATGTTCCCCAATCACGGATGTCTGTTTGACTACCCATTCTACGTGGCGCTACGTAACCAGGTGATTTAGAACTGTGAACAAATGGTGTACATCCAAAGATGCAGGTTAGCAACTGCTTTAAATAAACCTCAGATGTCCCAATAGGACATATCCGTCACTGTATTTTCAACATAACACCACCGGAACATGTTGATCCCCTATGTATTCATTGAAGCATGTTTTCTTCATAGGTGGGAACGCCATAGTTTACATATCCTAGTTGACGTTGTTGGTGTGCCATTAGTATGTGTTCCACAGGTTGCCCATCTGTTCCACAGTATGGTAGCGAGTGCTCCCCATTTTGTTGCTGGCAGATTGAGTGCTGTGTACGCCGGTGTTCGCACGGCGGTCCAACTTTGTATGGGGAATGTCAACTGTAGTCCCTATGTGTATTTCCTGTGTTATGCCTTACTGCGGCTGTGTAATTCCACTGGGTTTGCAGTTATGGGTGCCATCTTGGTCGTATGCTTGTCCATCCATGAGAATTGCCTACTGGACACTGGTATAGGGCTGTACACATTTCACACCTGCATTTA
Source organism: Protopterus annectens (assembly GCF_019279795.1). NCBI lineage: Eukaryota > Metazoa > Chordata > Ceratodontiformes > Protopteridae > Protopterus > Protopterus annectens. The sequence continues at coordinate 1,623,765,533 of NC_056732.1, forward strand.
GCATTCTCCGGTGGATGCTTTGCATTATTAGTGGGGAGTAAGGCAGGTGCTACGCCCACATCCCTCCCACGGGGTGGGACAACGGATTACCTGCCAAACGACACTGAGCCCTGTTTCTACATACCCAGGATCCCTTGGCTGCAACAGTCGACAGTACCCATTACACATCCTTCGTGTGTGCGGGACTGGGATGTGGACGCGCTTCTATGGACTCGGAACTCTGGGGATTTCTGTGCATATGTGCTGCATTTCATGGACAGCTATCATCAACATTGAACACGCTTGCGGTGCATATGTCTAGCTGTGCCGTGGTCACGACTATCGGTTCTCGTGGGTGGACGATGAAGGCTGGCACGCATTCCATACGGGAAAATTTTTGGGTCCTACAATGGACACCAATGTGCATATGTAAAGTGTAGAGCTTGTCGGACTGTGTCCGTGTGGCCAGTGGTTTTGACTGCTGCTGTGTGTTCACCAATCACGGATGTCTGCTTAACTACCCATAGTGTGTAGTGCTACGGAAACCATGTTTTCCAAAACCGGAACCAAATGGTGTACATCCAATGTTGCAGGTTAACAACCGCTTTAATTAATCCCCAGAGGTCCCGGTTGGGAAGTATCGCCACTTTATTGTCGGAATTACACCTCCATACTAGGTAAATCATGGGCACTTTGGCCCGGTCTTACCGGCCATTTGCAAGTGTAATTAGCAGACATGTGTCAATACATGTATAATAATACATATTGTCATACCGAAGTTAATCTGTGTTATTTGGACAATGGCTTCTGCTATTGACATCCGTTGCTGTGGGTGTTGCCGGTTACCATACACATGGCTTTCTCAAAGGCCGAATTCACAATTCTGAACACTACTGTGGTCTCCTTTAAGGACTCTGAGCCAGTGGTCAACAGTACTGCAGCCACTGCATCACTTACATATGCCGTCTACCGGTACCTACAGGACTGCATGGATCAGGCATTCCCTTACCCAACTGTGGTTCATTGTACCAATGTCAAGCATCCAGTGTGGTGTACCCCAGCCATACACAAGCTGTACAACGAGAGGAGGTGGCTACTACAAGGCAGAGCAGACACCTTGTGAGATATGACACCCTTGCTCATTATATGTGTAGAGCTACAGGCTGTCATGACATGGTCCGGGGCAGGTTCCACAGATATATCTCCATGGACCTGGCAGACAATCATACAGCCTTCATTTGCTATGCTGGACACCTGGGAGGTAACTCACACATATGCTCTGACTGGGTTCACAATGATGTAGAGTTTACTGAACATACACACATTGCCAACATACGAGCTGACAGGTTCGGTGAAGACATCTCCACCCCCTCCCCCCCACATGGAGAGATGTCTGTACCAGCGGTTTGTGGTCCCCGAATGTTCTGTGACGCACGGGTGGGACATGCTCTCTCCAGGGTAGTGAACATAGCATCCATGGGACCAGCTGGTGTCCCAACTGTGTACTCCGCGATCTCATTGAGGAATTAGACCCACAGTTAGGACAGCTATTTATTCTTAGCCTCACCTCGGGTAACGTACCCAGGTTGTGTCGCACGGCGACTGTAGTCCCACTTCACAGGGCCAGTGCCTCCACTGACCCTGGTTATTACTGTCCCATTACCATGAGGAGACCTATCTGCAAAGACATGGGGAGGGATCATACTGCGGCGATGACGACATAGGGGACCTGCATACTTTGCATCCAACCCGGTTTGGCTTGGTCAGGGGCGGTTCATGCGTTTAAATCCTGGTTGACGTTTTAGGAACAGTCACCGAGGCCATTGATGGGGGTCTTGCAGTCCATACAGCCTACCTCGACCTGGCAAAGGCCTTCAACACAATACCCCCCTCGGGTATCATTTATAAACCCATCGGCTTGGATGTGAACACGTACATCGCAGGATGGGTTGCAAACTGGCTAGGTGACACGACCCACGCGGTCATAGTTGCTGGCAGCATGTCGGACCTACTGCCTGTCGCAGGCGGTGTCCTACGGGGCTCTGCCCTGGGTCCACTCTTTTTCTACATCTACATTTACAGGCACACACAGGGGTGTTATGGCTGACATTGTTTGTAGATGACTGCAAACTGGGTGCCATAGTGGGACGGACATCTGACACAGATATCCTTCAAAGGGGCCTCCCAGATATGCATATCTGCTGTCAGGGACATGGCCTACAGCTAAATGCCAGGTAATGCAAAGTCATACCCGTCGAGGAGAACGAGGTCACCCCTGTCCGGCATATGGGTGGCAGTCCACTGAGCACGGGGGTAATTACCAGGGATCTGGGGACCCAGGTTGTCGGTCACCATTCGTTCAACACACACGTTGCTATCGTGGTTCGGTAGGACTTCTACATTGCCCACCTGTTCGTGCAGGGATTCACATCTAGATCAGGGTAGGTCATTGTCTCCTTGTACTCATTACGTGTTACACCTATGATTGAGAACATTGCCCCATTCGGAGGGTATCTGACCTGACACCTACAGCAGCTGGGAAGGCCCCATAGGTTAATCGTCAGACAGATGCAGGGTGTCAGGGATTTGTGTTATGCTGCCCCACTGTTAGGGCTCCTGCTCCATTCAGTCACATACCTCTTGTTCGGTGTTGACCTGTGCCTGACATATGAGGCCATGTCGACCCATATTTGATGACTATGCTTCACCTACTGGATCTACATCCCTCAGAACCACAAGGGCAGGTGACGTGAACCTTGACGCGGTCATTAATAGGATGTATTGGAGTGACACATACGTCACCCAGACACTCACTATGCTGTGGATCTACATCACAGTACATGTGAGGCAGAGATCCTTGCTAGCCTTGTTCGAGGGGGATCTTGTCCGTTGGATGGGGGATTGCAGATATACCCCAGGGATTACATCATTGTCACTGCTTGACAGAGGTACAGCAATATAATAGGCATTTTATCTCCAGACCGGAAGGTTGGCAAAGGAATCCTAACTATGGCCTAGGGTTATGGCTGACCTTGGGTAGATAGCCTACCCTGTACCTATGGACCTATGAACCTATGTTCATAGTTTGTCCCATTTACACTTGTCTATCCCCTATCCTCTTTCTCATGTGTATATTTCTGTGGCACGTGATTGACCTCTGTATTACCTGCAGGTATGCTGTCTACAGTGCACATACGTCACGGTTGATTACAGTGTATCTGTGTCCCTACCACTGTGATACTGAGGACTACCACACATCCTTCACAGCATTACATGCATATGTCCATTCTATTATTCTTTGGCCTATGGGGGGGTGTTAAGGCAACGGTCACACGTGTCCCTGTTTGTGCGCGTATCATGGTGGTCTTTGACCAGCCTCCATTGCAGTCGTTGGATGGACGGTAGTGTTGGTGTGTGTTTGGCATGTGTTTTCACTGCCGGTACATCTGTGGGAGGTGTGGTTGGCACATGTTCCTCTTTGCAGGGGGCCCCATCCTGGAGTTTTGTGTTATGCATCTACACTTGGCACGTGCCATATGTCCTGTGCTATTCCCACAGTCGTGTATGCCTTCATGCATTACTACTGCGTGTTACTGGCTGTTTGTATGTGGTACACATGGCGATTGTGGTGGTTGGCTTGGCCTATTCCCATGCTATGACATACACATCTGTCAAGTTGTTAAAATCAGACTGTAACACTCATTAGGCTTTTCAAAATGACAGTCAATAACACAGGAAGCTCAGTTTCACAACGTTTTAATAGTGTACACCAGGAGGCAAATAACTATGCAGTACGAGTATAGAGTTTGGTCTGACTCTATACAGGAAGCAGCTTTGTTTATATTGTGTTTACAATCAGCTTTTGCCCACCTTAATGACGTGGTCAGTCACAGGGCATTTACATCACTATAGTCCACAATATTCTATTCATACGAAGGTGCTAAGGTAATGCTTATTAAAAGTTTTCCCATGAGAATAGCACAGCCTTGCAAGGCACCTGGTCAATTACAATGTCCTTCTGTAAATGTTGCTCTTTCAAGGTTCCAAGCCTGTTCGGATACAATAGTCAGTTCATTTCCTAATACGTTCCTTTGTCTGTCTGGTGAGCAGCTGTACTCTCCTATCTTTGATAGAGCTCACAAGGCCATCCTCCTCGGTGGAAGGAAGAAAGATATACATGTACATACATTTATTATTCTCTAACCCAGCAGATAATTAATGCTGAATGACATAAGCCTGCTGAACTGGTTACTGCCAGGGTCAGAGTTCAATCACACTGCAGCTATGCTTCAGGCAATTACATGCAAGATCATTTCTACTGCCATATTGTAAAAAAGAATAAAATGCATTATATACTATTTGCTTCTAAACTAGCACTTCATATATGTTTAGATATATATATTTTTCTAACATTCTCCCTCCTTTTAATGCTTTTTATTCTATCCAGAAACATAAACAACATTATTTCATTCCCTAGACTCTTCCTTTCTGGAACTTTTAACTAGGCAAGTCATTTGTTTTACATTTCAGAAAGAATTTCATTTGGTATTGACAGATTCAAATCCAGGTCTTGATACCTAGTCTCGGTTACAGATACGTCAACAAGGTCCCTAACTAATCCTTTCATACAGGGTATCCCGCAACAGACACATGCTCCCAATATGAGCAAAACAACACAAATGGCAATCAAGATATTCAGTAGGATTGAACCCCATCCACAAAATGGATTCTGGAAAAAGTTCGTCAGTGGGTTTGGGCCTGGTTCCGCCATGGCTGATACCTGCTGTATTACCTCTAGGTGGTCGTTGATCTCGTGCTTATTATCTGGTATTTACACACAGCATTCTTCTTTGATAAGCGCGCGCGTACCACCTCTCGCCGCCAGGGTGCAGTCAAGAGCCATTCGATTTTGCAGCACAACAGTTCTCATTGCATTCAGTTCATCAGTCACAAGTTCGAGAGCGGAAAGGTCGCATTTCTCATTACTTCGAGAGGTTTTGACAACTTCCTCAGTTCCCAGATTGATTTGACTGCTCCATAGGCTGTGATTATTCCAGCCCAGGATATGACACTGTCACTCAAGTCCATATGAGTCAATTTTCCTTTATCTCTTACGGATGAATGATCTTTCCAACCAGCTTTGATTTTACCCACTGGATTAGTAGGTTTCTCAACTGAGTTCCCAGTTCTTCGAGCTATATCTCTTACATTTCGTATCTTACCCAGAGGCAATTCTGCAGTATGTCTTATGGCTGGAACCAGATAACCCAAAAAACAGCTGCCGGACCAATTCTCAGGTAACCATTGATATGCTTTTTTCCCACAAACAAAATAACAATATTCTACTTTAGTACTGATGCGGGTTAACTCTGAATGAAACATTTTCCTGTCTATAACAGACAACTGTTTATACAATTCAGGATTTTTCTGCACATCTTTCAACGTTGTTCTCATTAAGCTTACATACGACTCCTATATCATGCTACAACTAGCACTCTCATCTTTGGCTTTTAGATAACATTTGTAAGACACAGTTATGTTACAATCACTCCAACCAACTTGGAGTGTATCATTTTTATAGAGACAAACAATTCCTTTTTGTGTAACAGGTAAGTACAGTGCCACTTTGTCCTGTGATCTCACAGAACCTGTATCACAAAGTAGATTTTCACAGGTCTCATTTATCCCCAAGGGGACAGCAGACATCAAATGTCCTCCATATGCTGTAGGTATGGCAGTACAAACCCAGCAATTTGAAATGTTCATAGTCTCTACATACACACGCTTCATGGCTAGGTATGTGTTAAAGTTGGGATGCCAATCTGTGGCCAGTTCATCACATTTCATCATTTATATCTGTGTAGTTATATGCAGGAAAGATCCCAGCAAAAGAAAAGTCACCACAAACATGGTTGATAGGTGTATGATCAGTAGGACAGTAAACCAATGTCTTTGGGGTTGCTTTGTATTTTCATACACTCTGGCCCTGGTCATTCTGTCTCTGTGGTATATCGGCTACGAAATGTTTCTAAAACTGAATATTCTTCACCGGTTTGCAATGGGTCAGGTGAACCCAGGACGACCTCTCCGCAACCTTTACTGCAGTGGGCGTTGCCAACAGTACCTGGTACAGACCTTCCCATGTTGGACTCGTCCAGTTCTTTCTTTGGATAACTTTCAACCACACCCAGGATCCTGGAGTCAGCACTGCGTCCGGCTTCGTTTGTTCTTTATCTGAAAAAGAGTTTAACTGAAAAACAATCTTATTGGTTAACAATCCTTTCATATAACTGGCTAATGAGCCATCGACCTCCAGCTCTGCAGGCATGAGAGCTTTCCACTGTGGCACATAATATGCCCTTCCAAATACTGCTTCAAAGGGGGTCAAACCCTTTACATTTGGAACTGTTCTCATGCTCAGCAATGCTAGAGGTAGACAGCAAATCCAATTCTTCTGAGCCTCACTCATCAACTTCCTCAACTTATTTTCTAAATCCCATTGTACCTCTCCACCAGTCCTGCTGACTGTGGGTGGTATGCGCATTGATTCTTCATGGAAATCCCAAAGAATCTCCCAGATTGCTGGATTGTCTGGTTCACAAACTGCGTTCCATTATCACTATAGATTCTTTCCAGTATGCCAGATCTAGGGATTATTTCTTTTACTACGGCCTTTGCCGCAGTTGCTGCATCCGGATTCCTGGTTGGGAAAGCTTCTACCCATTTTGAAACATATCTATAATCACTAAACAGTATTTCTTCCCTTCACATTTATTCAGCTCTATAAAATCCAGACAAATAGTATGGAACGGATATGGTGGTGTAGGGAAACCCCCTCGCTTCGGTTGGAATGCTCCCTGTGCATGATGTTTACTGCAAATATGACACGCTGCACAAACTGTTTGTGTGTAGTTTGTAATTCCGTATAGTGGGAATATTCTGTTAACTTACTGTACCATCCCCCCTGTTGAGACATGGCTCTGCCCATGGCTCAACACAGCCGCATATCTAATTAAATTAGACGGTAATATTGGCTTTTTCTCTTTGGAGATGTACAGTCCATCTTCAAGGATTGCTCCTCGTCTTACCCACTTCTGTTTTTCTGCTTTCGTAGTTAATGTTTGAATTGCTGTAAACATTTCTAAATCTAACATCTCTGAGGGTTGTAATTCCTCATTCAAAAAGACAGTTTCTGAGTGTGAGGCTGCTTGTTTTGCAGCTGCATCAGCTCGTGCATTACCTTTCGAAATCTTATCCTGTTGCTTTGTATGAGCTGCACATTTACAAATAGCTACTTTAGTAGGTAACTGAATGGAATCTAATAAATTCAAGATGAATTGCGCATGATTAATCGGTTTACCAGTGGATGTTATCATTCCCTATTCTTCCACTGCTGCAAAAACATGCACTGTAGAGAAAGCATACTGACTATCAGTATATATGTCCACACATCTGTTTTCCGCTAGAGTGCAAGCACGTGTTAAAGCTATCAATTCTGCTGCTTGAGCAGACAAGTTATGCTGCAGGGGTTGGGCTTCTACAATCTCAATATCAGTAACTACTGCATAACCTACTAGATTCTTTCCTGTAGGACCCTTTCTACATGATCCGTCCACATAAAATGTCACCTCTGCATCATCTAAGGGTATATCAGTAAGATCCTGTCTGGGTAAAGTTATTTGCTCCATTTCCTGTAGGCAACTGTGTGGTGTGCTATCCACAGGAGTCGAAAGTAACGTTGATGGATTTAATGTTGTACAACGTTCAATCACCATATGAGGTTGACTCAGGAGTATGGTCATACAAGACAGATGTCTAGCACGGGACAGGAATGCTATTTCCTCTTGCAGCTAAATTATCGCAACTGCATGAGGCACTCTCAAAGTGAGAGGGTGGAATAATACCATTGATGCCGAAGCCTGTACTGCCATAGCAGCTACAACAACTGCCTGTACACACTGTGGCAATGACCGTGCCACTGGGTCCAACTGCGATGAGTAGTAAGCTATGGGGCGTGTCTTACTTCCATGCTGTTGCGTCAAGACTGATGTCATATATCCCTGCTTACAATCTACAGTCTGAAGACATCTCTTATGATAATTCGGGAGCCCTAAAACTGATGATGAAGCTATCAATCGTTTTAGTCTGCAGAAAGCTGTTTCTGCTACTGGAGTCCAATGTAGTATATCATGTGCTGCCATAGGTGTATTAAAGATTAAAGCAGCCAATACAGCCGATTCCAAAGCATAGTTTGGTATCCAGCTTCGACAAATGTTAGTCGTCCCCAGGAAGGACATCATTTCCTTCTTGGTAGTTGGCTTGGGTGCTTGTAAAATTGCTGCCTTCCTATCTTCATCTAATGTTCTACCCTCCTTGGATACCACATATCCCAGGTACTTGACCTGTATTCTCCAAAGTTTCAATTTATGCTTGTTTACTTTATGTCCCTGTTATGCTAAATATTTAGATAATGCTATTGTAGCTTCCCTACATTGCTGCTGGGTAGGGGCCGCAAGCAGGATGTCATCCACATAAAGTAGAACTTGACTGCCCCCGGGTGGAGTAAACCCCGCCAGGTTGCTAGCCATCTCCTGTGCAAATATTGTTGGACTTTCACAGTATCCCTGCGGTAGCCGAGTATAGGTGTATCTGTTACCCTGAATGTAAAAGCAAACCAATACTGACTATCTGGATGTATAGGTATTGAAAAGGAAGCATAGCTTATATCTATCATGGTAAAATACTTCTGTTGCGGCTTCAAATCATTCAATATAGTGTGTGGGTCTGGCACCATCGGTGCCCTAGGTATTATTGCATGATTTACAGCTTGTAAATCCTGTACCATCCGCCATTCCCCGTTTGCTTTTCTAACAGGAGATAGAGGGGTATTGCATGGTGAATCTAAAGATTCTACCAGTATCCCTTTCTTGAGTTGTGCCGCTATGATAGGCTTGATTCCCTGCTCTGCACCCATCCTCAAAGGGTATTGTTGCTTTTGCGGTCCAAATGCTGACTTGTGTAATGGTTACTGGACGTGCTGTCCGAATAAGCCCTACATCTGATTTCCTTGTTGACCAAAGAGTGCTTGGTATGTCACACAAGGCTCTCTCTTCTTTTAACAGGAACACCAATCAGCTGTCCTCACTCTGCTGTAAGTGTACAGCTGGACGTGCTTGCGTTAGCCAATTTAAGTTTTGCTTCTGTATTCCCTGTTGTGACAATTCTAAGTCGATTTGCCTTTCCCATCTTGTCACTTTTTCACCCAGGTCCACCCATCTGACATTTTTATGTTTGGTTACACTGACATGCGGTGGCCTGTTGGACTTATATAGTCCCATGAATTCCTGAGGTAATGAACAACTCAGCACACTATTACCCTCAGTATCCCAGTACAAGGTTCGTAACACTAGTCTATTGGCAGGATGTCTGCACAATGTTTGCTCATATTCCTTATCAGGCCCTGGTGTGCTACAATAGTACAGAGTACAATGTAACAAATGCTGCTGATCAATGTGAAGGGAGCGTACCTTACTGATGGCTATGTTCATCAGTTCCTCAGTTACTGCCCCTGGACCAGTCGTGACGAGGTCCTGGCTGTACCAATAAAGGGATTCACCCTCCGATCGCACCACAAAAGTATCCATTTGCCTTTGTGCCTCCATACCCTTCTTGGTAGGGACTACTGCTATGCCAAAGAGCTGCATAATGTCTCTCCCCAGTAAATTTACTGGACATTTTGCAGAAAGTACTATTTTACTTCTCTGGGTCATACCTGAAACAGGGTCAGTTATTGCTATATCATGGGGAAGTGGTTCCCTGTATAGCTGCCCGTTTGCTGCTTTCACTAATATGTAGTCAGGTGATTCTGAGTGTTCCGGTAACTTTGAAGGGTGTATCAAAGTTCGTGATGCTCCTGAATCACACAGGAATCTCACATCCTTCCCCTCCACCAGAAGTGTAACTTCCGGTTTTGTGTCCGCCAAATAGAGCTCCAAGCTCAACAAGGCTAATTCTAAAACTTTGTTTTCCTCATTTTCTACATCTGTTTGCACTTCCTTTATTCCTTCTACTGCATTTACATTTTCTCCCTGCCCATTAGTCTCTCCTGATGACTGTTGAACGTTATGACTGTCATATAGTCAATCCTCATCACTCCTATCCTTCCCTTCCGTAGACTTTTTTTATTCAACCTGCAATCCCTTGCTAAATGTCCCCTCTTCCCGCAGTTAAAGCACTCACCTTTTCTTTCTTTCCTCAAAAACCTCTGAGTCTCTGTCAGAGCGTTTATTGCCCTGAGTGTTTCTCTTACCCTTTTTACCTGACTGTACTACAAAGACTTCTGCTCCGTCTTCAGCTGTGAAGACCTGCGTCTTCCTTTTCTTCTTACTGTTAAGATGTCTTTCAGCATGCCTAGCATACTCCAGTAAGGCTTGTAGCCTACTCGTTCGGTGATCTATCATATGCTTTGTAATATAGCTACCGATAGGGGCAATGCAACCTTTCAAAAATGCATTTTTCAACTGTTGTTCATATGAACTATCATTTTTCTGATTTGCAGGAATAGGCATACCACTATGGTTATTGAAACATTCCAATAATCTACCATAGTATCCATCTACAGTTTCATTATCTTGTTGTATGCACTGATTAATACAGGTCCAATCTGCTCTAGGTTTCCATTTTTCAGTAATTCGGTCCGTAAGACCCTTCAACGTGGTGTCTACTTCTGCATCACTATGTGGGAGTGGTTTAAGTTGCGCGTCACAAGCATTCCAGACGCCACAAACCATGTGCCAGTCTGGACCTATAATTTGTCTAATCACCTTCTCTACTTCTTCCCCATTTAAGTGGTAACTCATTCGCATATCTTGTAAATGTTGTATAAACTTTTCATGATTACTTTGTGGATGGGGAATTCCCTCTGTAACTTTCCGGATATCTTCCGGTGTCCACGGTCTATACACTAGGAGAGTTGGGTCCTGGCCTTCCTGTCCTGCCTGAGGGTTAGGTACTTCAATTAATTGACAGATTTCCTCACTCTGTTCTAGTGACTCTCTTCTTAGTTGAGTGTCCCTAGGTGTTTTACATGTTCGGGATCTAGTTTCAATAGCTTCTCTTACAAATGGTTGTTGTAATACCTCTGTTGCCACAGGATAACGTGGGGGGGACTAGCCTGCCCTCCCGCTTCATATCCTGGATGTGGTATCAGAGGGGGTGGAGGGGGAGGGGCCGTCGCTACTACTGTATTATTATCTTCTTTGTCTAAGTATGATGCTTTCGCATTTTTAGTCTTTTGTTCCCTTCGGTTCACTTCCTCAATCCACCTATGTGCTTGAGGAATACCCAAATGTCGCTGTTTTTTCGCCTGACCATCGTCACATTTTAAGTGTTTCAAAAGTTTCACTAACGATATTTTGTCTAATATACCATCAAAGTCATATTTATTAACCCATTTTGCAAAATATCTCACATTATCTGCTCTCTGCAATTGCATATACTTCGCATCATCCGTCAAGGGCGGATCTCGCAATCTCTTAGTGCACTGATTTCCCATGTCTTCAAAAAGACTGTTACGTAACCCTTCTCTCGTACCACGTGGTATCTCCTTCCCTGTATCCACTGTAGTGTCTAGAATGACTGTTTACTCTGCTCTGTGTTTCCCTGATCTATGACCAAATGTAACACTACTTCAGTTCGTTCTCGACCTGCTATCACAAATCTTAACAACAACACAATGTAACCTGGTCCCTGATCTAAAACAGAGACAAAGAGGGAAACTCTCCTTACCTGAGCCTCCCGTTTATGACTGCACGTTTTCTTCTTGGGATCCAGTTTTCCGCTTTTCAGCCACAGATCAGAAAGTGGACAGCCTCTTTACACACAACAATTCAGTCGGAGGTCTTTTCATTCAAGAAGAACCATTTTATTTATTACCACCCATGCACTCTGACCTGTAGCTTACCAAGGGAATTCCGGCTAAGAAGGACCACAATGTCAAATAAGTTGTTAAAATCAGACTGTAGAAATCAGTAGGCTTTTCTAAATGACAGTCAATAACACAGGAAGCTCAGGTTCACAACGTTTTACTAGTGTACACCGAGAGGCAAAAAACTATACAGTACAAGTATAAGAGTTTTGTCTGACTCTATACAGGAAGCAATTTGTTTATATAGTGTTTACAATCAGCTTTTGCCCACCTTACTGACGTGGTCAGTCACAGGGCATTTCCATCACTATAGTCCGCAATATTCTATTCATACGAAGGTGCTGAGGTAATGCTTTTAAAATGTTTTCCCATGAGAATAACACAGCCTTGCAAGGCACCTGGTCAATTACAGTGTCCTTCTGTAAATGTTGCTCTTTCAAGGTCCCTGGACTGTTCGAATACAATAGTCAGTTCATTTCTTAATACGTTCCTTTGTCTCTCTGGTAAGGAGTTGTACTCTATCTTCGATAGACCTCACAAGGCCATCCTCCTCAGTGGAAGGAAGGAAGATATACATGTACATACATTTATTTTTCTCTAACCCAGCAGATAATTAATGCTGAAAGACATAAGCCTGCTGAACTGGTTACTGCCAGGGTCAGAGTTCAATCACACTGCAGCTAAGCTTCAGGCAATTACATGCAAGATCATTTCTACTGCCATATTGTAAAGTAGAATAAAATGCATTATATACTATTTGCTTCTAAACTGGCACTTCATATGTGTTTATATATATATTTTTCTAACAACATCCATCCGGGCATATGCATGTTATTCCGTCCTTTGCGTTGGCCGTGGGTGTTTGGCCGTCCGGCAACGCTACTCTCAACATGTGATGTCCCACCTTCCCCTTCTGTGCCTGTGGCACCCTGTTAGGGCGTCCTGTTTGGTAGGCAGATGTTCCGCTATATGTGTTTGACATGTCTGCATAGCTAATCATCGGTACGGTGGCTGAACATCCTGCCTTGTCCAGATGTGTACAGTTATGTGCACCATGGCGTGTGCACGCCTATGGGGTTTGGACGGGTCCATACCACATGCGGGATGTACACATTCTGCCGACACATTCACATGCAGCCATTTGCATATCTGTACCTGAGGTGGGTTGTTAACATGTGGGGTACATATTTGCCCGCGTGGCACTGCCTAAGACAATACTTCTTACCACATTTCAGGTATGCCCATTGTGTGTAGGTGTGTAGCTGCGCAAGGCTGCTAGCTGGGTTGGGTGCACGGTCGTACATGGGTGTGGGTTACATGCTATGATGGGGCTATTGTGTATTACATTTGCATGCATGGGTTCTGCTTCTGGATATTACGCTTAGACATACGCCGTCCTGTGTATGCGAGCACGTTGTTGGGTGTGGTACATGTTGCTATGCACATGTTTGCCTGTGTTTAGGGTATCTTGTTTCCTTCTTGTTGTTATATCGACACGGCTACCCGGCTGTGTACTCTCACTACTGCTGGTGACCATTAGGGTTGCCACCTTTTCCAATGCCCAAAGTGGAACATCTTTTGTAGAAACATCGGATTTTGCAGGACAAAACATACCCACAGCAAGTAGAGATGAAAGAACTTCACTTTTTTGCCAAAATAAATGCTTATTCTTATAGCATTTGGGTTGCTTATTCTGTTTCTTATAACATGTATGTGTTTCAAATACAAAATAATTGTTTTATGCTACTATTAAGGTATATTGAGGAAATATTTTTGTCCTGAAATCTCAGGACATTTGCCATTTTTCGATTCTTTGGCGGGACACAACTGTCAAATGAGGGACTGTCCCTAGCAAAGTGGGACAGTTGGTAACCCTGGTGACCATGCCCATGTCGCTACTTCTATGTCGGTGCGGCGCGCTGACATGCTGCGGTACACCTTCACTGGGTATGCCCACTGACAGTGCATTGCGGGACGGACACTGTATTACGCGTATCCTTTGTTCCTTGGACGGGTACACTTAGGGGTTCATGGGTTGTGTTTTCTTCTCCGTTTTGTTGGGACGGGTACTATGTTGCATACTCTGCGTGCGTTTCATTCTCCACGGGCCCTGGCTGGTGCGGTTACTATTACGGGCGGCCTGTGGAAGTCAGCACTTTAGGTTGCTCATCGCCTGCCGGCTTAGCCACGCCTCCGGACGCATCCTACTTGGGCTCGCTCACGTACCCTACGCACATGTCTGTGGTTGCGGCGCGCACTCATTACTATGCATATGGCGCTGCTACGGCGACTATTCACTGCACCGCCGGCGCAAGCCTTACACCGGCCTTGCGCCGAGCTTCATGAATCCCGGGGTATGTCTTTCAGATCTATCTTTTTCATCTAAGGTGTTCCACTGTCTGTATGCAGATGAATTGAAAATTGGTAAACTGATTACAAGTGTTACATATAGGGCATGCCTGCAAAAGAACTTGAATAAATTGATAATTTTGGGCACAGAATACACCAAAAACTAAGCACGTAAGATTTGGGAGACCTAAAACCAGAAGGTAAATATTTAAATAGCCCAGAGTGACTGAACTTGTGGATTTATTTCAGGATCTGGTTATAGGGGTAGATCCAGCATTGAGGTTTTGTAATCATACCAACCAATTGGTTTATGATAATTATGAAACTATAGGTTGGATAAAAATATATATAAAGTCTATAAAATCAGAAATTATGAATTTCTTGTTTGTTAGTTACATTAGACCCAAACTTGAGAATGAATAACATTATGGAAACCTTATAAGAAGCAAGCATGTGTAAACAGGAAGCAGTACAGCAGAAATATAGCAAGGGCATCCGTGGATGTGAAAATGTAAGCCCTTATGAAAGAATAAAATATCTGAATTTGTACAGTGTCTAATATAGATATTTAAGAAGAGACATTATTCAGATATATAGGGAATTTAGCGACAGCTACCTCATGTAATGTTTGGGGTTTTCAAAAAGCAGTAGAGAATCATTATACAACCTATGTAGAGGTTTCTACAGGAATGATAATTGTACTAACTAATTCTCTAATAGAGTAGCTAGTGCATGGAACAGTCTACCAAATTACATCAAAGCAAGTACTAGATATGTTTAAGAAAAACCTGGACACTTATTATGAGAATAACTGTTTTGGTATATTGGTAAGCTAGAAAAACACTATTGCCCACGCCTGAAATATTTGTATGTGTGTATGTATGATTTGGTGGCAAGACGGGTCAGAAGGATGTGACAGCAGCTGGGCAAAATGAGAAATCTAAAAAGGTAGTGAGGATGCTCCGAGAATGCCTAGTTAATGCTCCTGTGATTAATGAGTTCAGCTTCCATTTCCAGAAGAGCATGTGATGTATATTTAGCCAAGGGATGCCCAAATAGACACTGCTCAAGGCCTCAGTAGGAGAGGGAACAGCAAGAAGCTATGACTAAAGGCTTATCCACAGTCCTCAGCCAGTGGAAGTAAACCTATGATACCAGAAGTGAAGGAAGCTGTTATGATAAAGAAAGAGGTCTTCTGTGCAATTTTAACAGGCCTCTGAACATGACTGCTAGGTACAGAGATGCCAGGAGAGCAACAGCTGCAGCAGTTACCAACCTAAAGCACCTCATATAGGAGGAGTTTATTGTGACCATAATGAATGACTTTCAGAGAGCTTTACATAGGTTCTCTGGAAAACTGTCTGATGGCTTAAAAGGGTGTGGTGGGATATTATTGTGATGTTCTCATTAAAGGTGGAGAAATGCAGACCTCAGGAACATTGTTAAGATATAGAAAAACTTGGAGAAACTCTTAAATCCAATAAACAAACTTTTTACTGAGGAGCCAGTGCCAAAGGCAGACAGTGGAACTGGATACATTTTGGTACCTAAGGTGACTGTAGAAATTAAACATTTACAGTACGGTGATGCTGTAGGCATGGATGAGATCTGACTGGAAATACTGAAAGTCACTGGATGTTTTGGGGGTGCCATGGTTAGCATGCTTTTTTAATGGCACATAAAAGGTTGAGACAGTACCTCTGGACTCATAAATTGGGATCAGTCATCCACATTTTCACAAAGAGAGCAAAGGGAGACAAGATGGTGTGTTCTAGTTATAGAGGTATCATACTCCTCAGCCTCTCTGATAAAGCATATGCCAAGATGCTGGAAAGGAGACTTCATCCAACAGGTGAACCTCGGATTCGGGAGAAGCTCTTTGAATTCCATCTTGATTATGGAAAAGTGAGTCAACCCTCAACCTTTGCAGAGATACTGGATGAGTCGTGAGGGTTTGACAGTACTATCAAAATGTGTTTTGTGAACCGGAAGTATTCATATAACCTTTGATCCCAAAAAGGCTTGTGAAAGGTGCTACAACATTGCAAGGCTGTGTGAACACTGCTGCATACCATCCAGTCTCTGTATTGGAGGAGTGAGAACGCTGTCCATATTATTGGCATAAGTCAAACGCATTCAAGGTGAGCATAGGATTCCACTATGAATGAGTCTTAGCTCCCCCTCCAGCATGTGATTTTCCTAGACAGAATATCAAACTGTAAACAAAGTCTGAAGACTATCCAGTCTAAGCATGTGAAGGGTATATCTTTGTTGTTTTGTAGATATTGTCCCCTTATCCTGAGGTGACGGCGATTCAGTGTACACTGGAGAAATTTGCTGCTGAATGTGAAGTGGTTAGGATGAGCAGCAGTACCTTTAACTCAGATGTCATACTTCTCTCCTGGAAAAAATTAGATTGCTCTGTGCAGGTGAGGAGGAACAGGTACCTCAGATGTAGGACTTTAAGTATCTTGGAGCCTTGCCTGTGCACAAAGGAAGAATGGCACAGAAGACTGACAAATGGATGTGGTGACAATGGTACTACAAGTGCTGTACTGAAATGAGGTGATCAAGTGAGAAGTGAGTCATTGGACAAAGTGCTTGGTTTACCTGTCAGTCTATGCCCTTGTCCTCACCTACAGTCATTAGCTTTGGATAGTTACTGAAAAGATGCTATTGTATATATAAGTGGTAGAATGAGATTCTTTCACAGGGTAGCTGGGATCATCACAAATCATGAGAGGATAAGAAGCTTCAGGATTCAATAAGATCTTGGGTGGGCAGTCACTGATTCCTCATGTTGGGAGGTGTTAGTTGTGGTCATTTGGGTACTACGTGCTCCCAGCAGAAGACCTTGGTGCAGACCCAGGACACCTTGGAGAGATACTGACTGGGATTCATATAAGGGTAATGCAATACACACCACAACATAGAGTGGAAAACAGCCATAAGAGGGTGTGGGTGATTTGAAGAAACAGACTGAATAAAAGCACACTGCTTGAGCCTATGCAATGTGCAATATATGCAAGTAAGCACATAACAATAAACGAGAAAGCCCACACAAACAAGCAACATGGAATATGCAAATTAAGGAGCAGCCCTGTTTTCCTTCTTGTGTGTTCCTAATTCTTCACATTCATGGCTCTTTTAAAGCATTTCCAGTAAATTATGTTCATAGATTTGAAATCATTCTTACACAAGATCATGATGACACTTTATTTAGTTACTAACCTAGGGCATGCAGATCAGGCCATATAACACCATTGTCTTTGAATCACTTCCTCTGCACAATGTGTCAACCACACCAGACAGTTCAAATCATTCTTCTGCTTTTTAGAATGAGCCATATTGTGTTTGTATTTACACACCAAGCCTGTGAATGCACACTGTGTGATGGTACACCACTGTATTGCACAACTGATTTAGAAACATATGTCTGTGTGCATGGGTCTACCATATTGCTCTTCAAGTAAACCAGATGAGAGACCATGACTGTTTCATCCCCCATGAATTGCAGGTTTCCAGCATAATGTGCCAGAGAGAACAGAGTTAAATTATTCCTTCTACTACATAGCATATCAAGGAACAATTTCTGGGTGTTGTGGTAGTCTCTTTAAAAAATATTGTTGCCTAGTTTGACCTGGAACAAATGCCATCTGATCCACAGGCATCATCTATACATGTGAACAATGTGATGACCTAAAGCAGCATCACAATGCCCTGCACAACTAATACGAGGCACAGATTCAGGAGATAAAGCCAGAGAGTAATGTAAGCATATTTTTCCAGCTATGTCCTTCTGTCTTAAATGTCATCTACTAATGCTTTACAATACTTTGTTTATTTTTCAGGAGCATTGTTTGAGCATGGCTGGTGGTCACAGAAGGAAGGAATGTCCCTCCAAATAGCAGGGAGCACAAGTATTGCATAACATTCCAGTGTACAAGTGTAATGATATTCATGTCATATGTGTATTATCATTTTCTTCGAATAATGTTTCTGATATGCAAGTCCAGCTGAGGAAGAGGAGGAGAAGGTGCTGTAATCATGATCACCTCAGCTTCCACCAGCTGTTGCAGGTGACTCTGTGTCACAGGTGTCTCCATGTCTGCTTCTCAAGAGGGGGCAATGGTGCCTCTTCTGTAGGCAACTTGGTGGGGTGTCTGGTGGCTTCAGTGTCTTCTCAAAGCAGATGGTTAAAGTTTCTCAACTAAAGGTGGACAGTGCATGCCATCTGTGATAACTCAGCAGCAGAATCAGGGGCTTCTGGCTATAGAGGTGTTCACGCAGCTAGGCACCTATATCTGAAACATGGACTGCCCTCTGCATTGATTTCGGGAGTCACTGGATGAACAAGCTAAAGCTATCAGGGCTTCACAGAAGCAACTGGCTAAAGACATTGTTCACCCATGGATGTGATGCCAGGGTATGTTGCCTTCTGGACTGGCCTGGCAGTCAACCATGCTAACTTACTTTATCTTCTTCCCAGTGTTACCCTCCACTATTCTGCATCTTTCCCCATACATTGTTGATTGTCCAGACTTCCACATTATGAGTTATCCATCCTCTATCTCTATGTGACCACAGTCATTCCCATCTTTTGTATGTGTACCATCTAATTTGCCTTTGTATATATTCCTTGTTCATCTATCTTTGCTTATTACCTGTCCTGCTCTATCTGATCCACCCCAAGGCATCCCTTAGTACCTTCCCTATTTACATTTTTTGTTTAGTAATGGAAAGGGGGTTCTATCACAACAAAAAATGTTGAGGGGGGCTTAATAAAGCCTACACTGATGTTTTTCCATGTAGCCTTAGTGATACACTGCTTACATGAAAGTAAGCAGGTATGCGATCCAGTAAACAGAGCTGGGCAGCTGATAAGTATCCATGGCATGCAAATTACCTCATAAGCAGGTGAATTGCATGCAAATGAGGGAGGTAGAGTGATCCAGCAAGCAGATAGGCAGTCCTGCAGACCCCGTCTTGCTGTCCAGAGTGTACATCAAAAAATTCCATGTACAGGATTTTAAACAGACAACAGGGGCTGTACAAGTGTAGTTAGAGGGGCATAGATAGCATAGCAGACACAGTTACATGAAAAATTATCCACAGTGTGTCCAAAACCATATGGGAAATCATTTTAAATATATATTTTTTAATGATGTGAGTATGTTTGCATGGCATGCACCAGTGAGCAAACATCCTGTTATAAAAAAGAAAAAGGTAAAAAAAAAAAGAGTATAAAAACAAATGTATTAGTATGTGAAGTAATGTATTATAGGACCCTGCGTGGAGTATCTACAATGGTGGAATGGTGCTGTAGCCAACAAGGCAGGGCCTGGAACCATGTAGTCTGCAGGTTGTGTGCATGGATCCCTATGCAAATGAGGTGGGGTTACTGAATACAAATGGGTATTTGTGTCCGCAGATCCCATCCGTGTAGCACAGAACTAAGTTGGTGCCTAGAGAAGAGGTAGCTGACATCAAGGTGAGGTGTGTCTGACGACTTGTAAGCTCACTGGAGCTCAGCAGTGCCTGTTTGTGCAGCATGGTGCTTGGCTGAGCGGGGGCTGTACATTTTCTGCTAAGCTTTGTTTACCTTCGGGGCATGTGTTTCCATGTGTTTCTGCATGTTTGCATGGTGCACCACCCTGCTGAGCATAATCTTTCATAGGGGTGTGTGCAGTGACTGCTGAGCATTGTTTACCTTCATGACACATGTTTGCGTGGTGTGCCACAGTGCTGAGTGAGGAAAGCTGTCCAAAAAAAAAGAAAGAAAAATTGGCTGAGAAAGCCAAAGATATATTTATTACTGATGACCCCTGTTGCAGTTAAACTAAGGCCATTAACAGTCCATAATGATGTACTTGGCAGGTGGAATGCATCATAGGTAGCCAATCGCACAGGCTGCACCTACAACAGAGAACTATAAAGGCTGCATACACCCTAAAATCTGATTATACCCCCACACTCTGCACTACTGGGGTACAGACTTGGGATTTTTAACTGAAGGAATGCTAGGGGCTGCTGCAGGTCTGCTACATCTGTATGTGCTAGATGCTGAAGTCAATGTTGCTGTGGCTGACAATAGGCCTAGGCAGAAAAGGAAAAGAGAGTTCAGGGCTAGGGTAACCTACAGGAGCTGGAGATTGTAGACAGCTACAGGATAGACAGGGACATATTACAAGAACTCCCTGAGCTCTGCCGCCCTCAACTCAGACCTAAAGCCAACAGAGGTGAACCCATCCCAGTGGAAACAAAGGTACGTATAGCTCTTAGGGTACTATCTACAGGTATTTTCCAAAGACCAACTGGGGACTGATGGGGGTCTCGCAGGCATCAGCATTTAGGGTACTCCATCATTTCCTGGACACTATGCTACCACATGCCAGTGAGCAAATTTATTTTCCCCACACCCTTGAGGAGAGGACCAGCAGTATGCAACACTTCTACCATGTAGCACACTACCCTGAGGTACTGGGTGCCATAGATTGCACTCATGTACAAGCACCACCCAATGAGGAGGGTAGACCCTATATCAGTCACAAGGGGTATCACTCCATCAACTGCCAGGTCATGTATAATGCCCAGGGTGTTATCATGAATGTGTGTGTTGGCAGCCTTGGCAGTTATCATGACTTTCATATCTGGCATGCATCACAGCTGTAAAGCTTTCGGGTATGACCCTTTCTCAATGCTAATACACAAATTAAAAAAACAATTGAAGTTTAAATACGAGCCAAAATATCACATGACATGCAACCCAAAAGTCATGTGACAAAAACACAATCATATAAAAATTTAAGACAAATAGAATACGTATAAAAATACATAAATGTTCTAAACCTCTTCAGAGAAAATATAAAATATGCGTTACTAACACAATATTCTACATCAAAGAACATATTTCAAAAATTAATAAATCTAGTGATATAATTTGGTTTGTTGCAATTTAGTGAGAATGGGTTTTAATGTGACCATAGAATTTAATCCTGGAGAGTGGTCGGCAGCTAATCTCAGGATCCATTCATATTGCTTGATCTCAAGCAAATTGTTGCTATCCCCACCTCTTAATGTTATATGTATGTTGTCTATGACTCTAAATCTAAACCTATGATCAACACCACATGTATTTATGTGTTTAAATAATGCATTCTTTTTTCTTCTTATCAGCCTGGGTGATGGTGTCATAGCTCTCAACCTTCCATCTCCAAAATGAGGAACACTAGCCCTCGTAATGTGAAACAAATGGGCAAAATGTGGAACACATACTAATGGCTTACTAACAACTTCAGCTAGGAAGGTTGTAGGGTGGTTAAAATATGCTGGTTTTACTTACAAAGAAGATATTTTAATGAATTAATATAATTAATTTCTATTTACCATGGACCAGTGACCTGTGATGTGACACCTGCAACAAGTTGTGGATGGACAGCAGTCCTCCTATGAGCACCCCTGTCAGTATATCTGTGTGGGACCTCACCAGCTCTCTGGCTATGGCTAGTGTCTACACTCACTGATGACATAGTTGCCACACTGCCCTGTTCAATGTTTCCACCCTCTGACTGTCCAATATCTGTGGCCTCTGGGGACTAGGTATGTGTGGGCATACTGACTGTGTGCAGTGATAATGAGGGAAGAAGAGGGATGTCAACCTCTGGGACAGATTTAGCCCCCAACAACTCCACCTGTGGCTCACTATGGCCACCATCATCATCAGAGTCTGATGAGACACTGACATCAGGTTGTGAGGGGCACAGACTCCAGCCCCCCTGGTCACCTGTGAAAACCAAGACAAAAGGAGTACATTACTATCTGCACTTTTATGCTTGGTAATCTACACAGTCTCATACAAATGAGAATGCACAGTTGCATTGCCAGTTTCACATTTTCTCATCTCTGCTCCCATGCACAACAGACAACCTCACACCAACACACACAGACAAGTCAAGCCCTTTATAATATGAACTTCAGCCACATTCAGTTAAAGTTGGCAGTACAATCTGTCTGTAAGGTATTCAGTATGACACTATATGATAGAACTACACATAAAACCCAATACACCTATCTTGAGAATGGTTTACCTTCATAAACTCGAATCACAGTGGTTCAAGTGCTTATATGAGCGACTCAAAACCACGAAAGTGAAAACATCGACAGTCCTTAATGTTCGAAAAACAGCAAATCAAAAAGCAGATTCACTCTTTTTCAAACATTAATGTCAAACAAAAAAAGAAAGCAAAGTGTAAAGCAGGGGAGCAAGCCCCCCTGCACCCCCCACAGCTCCCCTACTTTATTATTTTAACTCCGAGATCACACTACAGTGGGGAAAGGAACCATTTCTCTATCCCCACTCTAGTGCAATCTGCCCCACAATGTCGAATGTGCAATGAGCGAATGTCACTGTGCATTCGCTCATTGCACATTCAAACATTTTTTCTTTCAGAGTTTGCAAAATTTGCAAACAGCCTTTCAAACACTTGCTGTTCACTTGACTATGTATTGCCTTTATAAAGGTAAACCCTTGAGAATGATATGCCATTACTAGTGTCACTGCCTCAGGTATGTAACATTTCCTTTTTGTGTTTGAACAGGCATCTTGGAGTAATTACCTCATGTATACCAGGCTGTGTAGCCACTCATAACTATAAGTGCAAACGTGTTGATGGTCATTCAGATACAAACCTGTGATCACCCAGTCTATGATGAGTAGCTAACTGTTCCAGAATGGAACATAAAAGTATTCTACTCTGGCTAAACTCACATTTGTACATAGAGCAATATGGCAGCCCTTAACTTTCATAGAGTATATATGATCTGTAAAAAACAGTATCACATTTACCAGGTACAGGACCATGGACTTGGGCCACATCTGACAGACTGTCAGCACCACCAAATGTTACAGCATTAAAGGTAATATGTGCATATATCCACGTGTGCATTAGCTACTGTGATACTGACTGTATTGCTGATGAGTATGTGTGCACAACTGCGCATAAACTCCAACTCCCCTCCCCCCCAATGCTGATAGACCTGACACTCATGTACAAATATGTATAGCCTGCCAGAATGACTGATGCAGTATTACACTGGTGAACACATTATGCTTATCTGGATGCTCCTTTGCTGTGGACACTGTGGCATCCACCTCCACAATGTATGGTGTGATGGATGCCTGGGAGCTGTTGTGTATTCCTGGGTTCACCAGGAATTCCTCCGTGGCCGAGAGTGGTTATTCCATTGCAGGCCCTCCACCAGTGGAAGTAATTCTTCCTGGCAACATCAGCTGCCCCTCATCATGCAGCATTCAGCATGTCTGCGGCCCAGTGTCAGACTTGCTCATAGGTCCTGTCCTGTTGGCCAATCTGAGTGACATCCTGCACAAGGTCTGCCCACTGTTCCCGATTATGCCACCTCGTGAACAACAAGGTCTGATGGTGTTGTCTCAGTCCCTCCACTATCATGTCATTCTCTGCATCTGAGAGGATGCTTGTCTTCTGCAGTACATGGCTCCTGAAAGACAACAAAAGAGGAACACATTACAGGACCAGATACATGGATGTCCACTATGTACAGATCCTGCACACCCATTATGGCCTGCACTATCCACTGCCCCCTCACACGTCATACCCCACAATCTGGCAACAGGGTCTATATCAGAACATCGATGTTTTAAAACTTTGAATGTTCTAATATCGACCCGTTTTAATTGAATGCTAAAAATAGCAAAGCTGCAGAACACAGAATTCTTTCCTAGGGAAATAATTCAGTTGGCCGGTTCTGTGGCTTCACCATTTTCAGCACTGTGGTGGAGATTTACGGGTTGGGTTCAGGTAAGTGTGCGATTGTGTGGTTGTTAGGATTAGGGCGCGGGTTAGGTGAGTTAGGGTTAGGGTGCAGGTTAGGTGAGTTAGGATTAGGGCACGGGTTAGGTGAATTAGGTTTAGGGATGGGTTAAGTGAGTTAGGGTTAGGGCGTGGGTTAGGTAAGTGTGCGATAGTGACGGACCTTAGGGTTAGGGTTTGGGTTAAGGTAAATGGATAGATAGTAGTGTATGTATAGTTTAGTGTAGGGTTAGTTGTAGGATTATAAGTGTATGTGTGTGTATTGATGTTTTTTAGGTGTGCTTGTGTTGTGTGTATGTGTTTCGGAATGTTTGATATGTGGTTTAGCTATTTTAGGTTTGATGAAATAATGTTCACTATTTTCATCTTTCGATAACGTGATATAAATGCTGGCAATGCACTACATGTGTGGATAGCACCAAGATAGTAGCAATACTGGGGTATGTCCCTGTGTGCCGTGACAGAGTCTGCTTTATATTCCTACACCCAGCACTGCAGTCTACTGTGGTCTGTCCCCTACGGGCAAACTCTCACTAATATGTCAAACGGCCACTGCCATACAAATAGCAGTGTGCTACTACAACCACTATATGGGGACAGTCCAGCAACACCAGTGTGCCACAATGACAGAAAACAATGCAAACCTGCTGTAGTATATGTTCCCTGTAGGCATCGTACCTCTCAACTATACAGATGTTTGCAGAATGTCAAGATCTTTGCCTCAAGGTTTTGGTCATTTTCACACAGACATGTGGATTTCTGACAAATGTTTGGCCAATCAGTGATGGTTGATGTCAGAAAATAAAGACAGACATCTGAGTTTAAGACATCATACCCTTCAGAACACAGTTATGCTACTGTAATATCTGTTATTTTATTCACTTTCTTACTTTGTTTGAGCAATAGTTACAGTGTCCCTAATGTTGGGCCTTTCCCCTTCCATTACCTATGGCTTGGTCAGATTTCTTGCTATAACAGGTCGACAGCTATGTTAGGCATAGCACTCAACCAGACAGGGAACAATGTAAACAGAATCATGGACTTATCCAGAGTACATCAGGGGCAATCAGGGATACTTTTAAAATGTTAGACGTATTTATGAGACATTGACAGAATGAGAGGAGGTGAATTAGTGTACATTGTCTGACATTACAGAAGTATACATCCTTAATTATTGTTGCTATGTATGACGTGTAATTCACTAGCTTCCCTACAACAGCCAGCCATTGTAGGATGGAATAATAGAGACAGAGCTAAGATTTGAGTGGAAATCAGGGACATTTGAGAGGCAAGCCTGTAGGTATAGGATAGCTGAGTATCAATGATATGTCATTACCATAGATCTAAGATAGGCTTACTGCTGTAATCCCTATCCCTCATACCTCCTCCATCTGCATCCTGTTATATGGAGAAATCAAGTACATACCTGGTTGAGTGAAGTACTCCTTTGTTGAACTTTGCTTCCAGTAATCTTTTGAAAATATGCTCTCTTTGTGAGGTAAGTCTCATACAGACTTGTTCCCCATAACCAGCTCCTTGCCTTTTTAAGGTGCTGCTCATTAGCAGATAATTACCTCTGCACCAATCTGTGACTCCAATATGGTAATTACAACCAAAACAGCTGAATTGCACTATCATTAGCTAATGAAATGCCACCACAGTGCAATATATAAGGTCTGCATGTAGACCTGGGCCCCTTTCTTAGCTGTTAAGATGGACATTACTGAGGTGTGGAGACTACAGCATTTCAGAGGGTAGGTACCATAACTGTCAACTGTAGAGATTTATACAATATGACCACAGTTTCACCTCATATGTGTGGTCAGTGTCCCATGACATTGTGGTCATATGGCAATTCACTGGCAAACACTGTGGGTTGAGGTCAGTAATGGAAGACACACATTTAAGTGTCAGACTTCATACCTCTCTGAATATGCACACTAAGACAATACATGTTATTGTATCAACTTACTATCATTGCAGGAGCAAACTGTAAAACATGTCTCAATTTCTGGTCCTTTGCCCCCCCCATTAAGTATGGTTGTGTCTAGATTCCTTGTGCTAGGGAGTTGGGATGTATGGTAGGTCTGTAGTAGATGCCTTTACATAGAGGTGTGTGTGCTACAGGCTACAGCCGCTGCTGCAGCCTAGAACACATAGGGGGAGTGTGAACACTTTGGAGGACAACAAGCTGTACATATAACTGTGGCAAATCTGGCAGCCCTGTCATTATGGCAGAGCCAGGGTAAGGGCACCCTTTACAGTCCAAGTGAGGCATGGGATTAACTGTTATGCAACAGTGCCAATAACAAAGTAGCAGGTGACATATAGTTATGCTATTATGGATTTGTGCAGTGTGTCCATACCTGCAGGCCTTTGACTTGCAAAACTAGATAGTAGTTCATTAATTATCAGTAATCTGTGTGGATAAAGACTGCATGACTCGGTCATTAATTGCTGTTTTCGCAATAATGTAACTGAACTGCAATATAAGACTGGATTTGAACTCAGGACTGCGTGTGCTAAAATTTACTCCATGTAAGGTATTTGACAGACTGAGCTACTGAGTCACTTTGACTGCAGGTGTACTTCATGACTTTCTGTGGCTGTATTTCTGCACCAGGGTCCAAGTTGAACATGTTCTTTGCCATTGATGCATTAGCAGGTGCCTTTCTACATGTTGCTGATACAAGGGCACATTAACTGCTATCACAGGCCTTACTTACATGTCTTTGGCCATCTAGTGTTGTATTATTGCACCAGTGTCCAATGTACACTCCCATTTTTCCCATTAATTTTTAATTCCAGTTTGCGTGGTGTGGCTCGGTGCACAGCTCTGCTGAGGCACGTCTAATGACTGTAAGTGGCAATCACTATGTTTTGATGACAACGCCTGTTTTAATTAAGATCTGCGTGGCATGGCAGGTTAGTGCTGTGGGTGTGATGGACTTGAGTTCAAAACATGGCAGAGGTGTTTATTTTGTACAAGTGTCTAACAATGTTAGAAACACATTTATTCATTAAAGCTCTATTTAGCAGAGCTAAGTGAAGCTGCATGATGCAGCGTGACATGCAGCTCCACTCTAAAAAAATATAAAGAAAAGAAAACACAGGAGAGAGGAAAGTGGTGAAATGGGGGCAAGCGGGGGAAAAACATAGCGAAAGGCAGGTAGGGATGTACAGAAAGGGTGTAGGAAAGAACCATAGGTATCCATTTCTTGTACAGCAAACAGCTGTGCACTTTGACAGATTTTATAGATGAATTTGAAGTCTCACATCCCAGAGAGAGGAGTGAGGACAACATAAGTGCATTCTCAAGACAATTGGACCAAATGACTTGTGTCCAGTGGACATGTGTACAAAACAGAGAGCTATGTATGGGGTGATTTTTTTTTTTTTTGGGGGGGGGGCAGTGCCTATTTTTTTTAAGGTGAGAGTGGAATGTTGGGGAAGGAACTTAGGTACATGTGGGGAGGTAAGTTCAAGGAGAGGATGCATTCACAGACCAACAGGGCAGCAGACAAGGGTGGTGTGTGACACATGAGATGGGTGAACATCTTGGATGAGAAGGGTGTTGTGGAATCCAAGTCGCACGTACCTCCAGAAGGCAGCAGTATGACTCACAGCCCCACCCATGGGACTGTCAACATTGCTCCTTCACTGCCCTAAGGATGGCTGTGCTAGAGGCTGGGTGCCAGGGCGAGGCTGCCACAGAAGGTTGGCCAGCATACCCTCAATCTGGTGTAGGTGGTGTTCCTAGCTCTGATGAACAACCCTGCACACCATGACCAGCAGTTGAGCCTGGGTGACAACATCCCCTCTGCCACCACTCCCTGAAAATGCCCCCTCTGCCACCGCTCCCAGGGAGAGGCCAGGCCCCATCCCCTGGTGTGGTCCTAGCTGATGGCACAGGTAGTGCAGGAGCAGCAGATGGGGCACCACTGGTCTAGGTCCCAGATGTGCTGGGGTCTGGTGCCATGGCTGGTTGAGACAAGGTAGGTGGATCAGCCAGAACCAGCCTACCCTGATGTGCTGTGGTAAAGGAGGTATAGAAATAAGTATAGGTTAGTTGTGAACAAATCTTGTTAGTAATAACAGCATGGCAGAACATTGGAAAAACCCAATTACGTATCGATGCATATTATGTGAACACACAACAATAAATAACAGAACAGTCAGTATGTTAACATCATGCCAGTAACAGTTACAGTGTAACGCCAACAAAATAGGTAATTTAAATAGAGTTAATGTAACAACATATGTTAATAGTAAACCATAACCAATGAATAACAATAAGAAATAAATGAAGATAAGGGGTGAGGAGAGAGAAAAACAGTCCATTAGTAACATTTCCAATTACTTCCTTGACAACAGTACTAATATCTACTCTATGGGTCTGTATTTTGTTTATGTGTACAGTGACTATAAGTCTCCTATAGCTGATGTAGCAAGTACATACCTCTCAAGCTATTTGCATGAGGCACTATGGGCCAAGTAGTAATAACTGTGAGTATACATTAATTCAGTGCTGGACTTGAACTCATTCATATTCATTCACGGCAACGTTTTTGGACTGAGATTGTGGCAGTTTTACTTCCTATACAACTCTTTTGTGGATTATTGGTTTTTCAGAGTTGTATCACTCCTTTTTTTGAACTGTGAGTATACAACTATACAGAACACTTGCACATCAGGTGGACCTATATAACTACCAAGGTGTACTGTGGGCTGATTTGGTGATACTTTGCGGTCTAGGTAATCATTTCCATGGTAATCCTGTGACAGACAGATTATGCACTATTAATTACATAACGTGAAATCGTGACACTTGAGAGATTTGTATGTGTTCAGTACAGACAATAAACAGCTGTCATGTCTTGGCAGGCATGGAAATAGAAACCAATAGCAGTGACTGCAGGAGACATTGGCATAGAATGCATTAGTTAACTGCAGCAACTTTTAACAGACACTCCAGGCATACAGCCATACCGGGATTGCACATTTTATGCTGATTAACACATTCTTGCTAACGATTTTAAGTCTGTGACATCTAAACACATAATTATCTACTCATAATATGGACTACCTCACCCATTTACCTGTAGTTCCTCTGGAGAGAGAAATTGTGAGCATTATGTGA
The DNA here is from genome assembly GCF_019279795.1 of Protopterus annectens. Classification (NCBI taxonomy): domain Eukaryota; kingdom Metazoa; phylum Chordata; order Ceratodontiformes; family Protopteridae; genus Protopterus; species Protopterus annectens. The sequence goes on from NC_056732.1 coordinate 1,623,794,775, forward strand.
CCTACTGTGATATCTACTGCTACATATCACTGGATTTGAACCTTGGACTGTGTGTGGTAAAATGAACTATATATAGAGCATTTAACAAACTGAGCTACTGAGTCACTGCTCATTACTAACTGACTAATATTTGCCTAGAGCTCACCTGGAGCCAAAATATGAGCTGGCAGTACGACTACAGTGTTATATTAGACTGCCGTGACAGTAGAATGTACATGCATGAAATACAAGCATAACGCAGATAGTAGGTAAGCTATATTTCAGTATCATATCTGTGAAGTCAAGAAACAATATCAGCTCATGGAGTTGGCTATTTCACCCATATACCTTTATTACCTGATGTCTGTGGATGACAGAGCATTATGTGACCAATATTGACCTAGAGATAGCCTGGAACAGTACTTATATGAGTTAACCAATACAATTTGCAGCCATTACATTTGAATTCTACAGCTATTACAGTGTTATACTTGACTACAGCTTCTTACCTTACAGACTCAATGCATACAGCTCTACTTCCATGATTACAACACAATCCTGATGTACACCATTTTCCTTGGTGTTATTGGTATTGTTTCATGTTTTTATTGCACTAAAGTTGGCATTATTCATTCATTGCAATACAGCTCTAATTCCACATTTATTCAGCTACAAACTTGATTGCATATACTTTAATGCAGTTATTGGTATTGTTTTATGTTTTTATTGCAGTACAGTTGGCATTATTCACTTATTGCAATACAGCTCTAATTCCACATTTTTTGTACTACAAACTTTCCTGTATATACTTTCAAGAAGTTATTGGTATTGTTTCATGTTTTATTGCAGTACAGTTGGCATTATTCATTTATTGCAATACAGCTCTAATTCCACATTTTTTGTACTACAAACTTTCCTGTATATACTTTCAAGCAGTTATTGGTATTGTTTCATGTTTTATTGCAGTACAGTTGGCATTATTCATTTATTGCAATACAGCTCTAATTCCACATTTTTTGTACTACAAACTTTCCTGTGTATACTTTCAAGCAGTTATTGGTATTGTTTCATGTTTTATTGCAGTACAGTTGGCATTATTCATTTATTGCAATACAGCTCTAATTCCACTTTTATTGCACTACAAACTTTGCTGTAAATACTTTATTGCAGTCGATGCTTTACTCTTTCTTGCTTACTTCACTACAGTTAGCATAATACATCCGTACTCACCACACTCACAGTGCAACCTGGACAAGCGCCCGGCATGTGACTCGACAATACAAGCCCTCTCAGCTGCAGCTGTTGAGAGAGAAGCACATGTTTATGCATACCAGTTTTGCAGACATTCAGAGTACATATTGGTAAAACAGAGGAAAAAGTACTTGCATACTTGTGGGGCATTCCGTGCCCTCGCTTTATGGATCCATGTGTCCAAGAGTCCCTTCTTCCATCTTTTCAGGTCATCATGGTGGTGATGACACTGCTCACCTGTGCAGGGGATACCAGTGACACTGGTGAATTCTCTAGACAAACAGTCCCAGCCCTTTGCCTTACACTCCAAGCTCTGGAAACCACCTTGCAGCAGACTGTCAACATGGTTTTGCATGAGGAGCCCAACCATGAGCCTGGACTCCAGAATGCCCCAATGCTGTGCTCAAAAGCATGCACCTTTAGCACCAACTGCCATAGTATACAGTCAGTGACAGAACTCCAATGGATTCTGCTGTATTTCTGCCTATTGGGCTTAATATAGGCTGTTTTCCTACCCTTACAGGTCACTGGGCAACATTCAAAATAGTACAGCATCACTTAGCACCACTCAAACCAACCAAGCAGAGCTGAAAAGTGCATAAACTGGCAGAACCATAGTCTTACGGGAGCTTAGTAGTGACAAACATTGGTAGTCGTTACCATGTTTATGCGGTGCTTAGCAGATCTAAGCATAGTTGAGCAGAGCTTAGCAGAGTGCAGTGGGGTCATCTTTTATAAAAAAAAGCATAATATGTATATCAAAATTAAATACATATTTTACCCTTCCATGTATTCAAACCCTGGATCTACTGCACATGAATTCATAACTCTACCCATTTAGCTACAAAGATATTAAGAAATCTGGTTTACCTTCACATATACTACTGAGATACCTATAAGCAGTGCTGAGCACCATGCTGTGCCACACAAACATGCTCAGACATGCTTAAACACACCTTCAATTAAATAATTAATTACATCTGATTTCTATTTTTAGATATCTGGCAGGTGTCTGCTATCTTATATGTGAGCGCAGCTTGGCATTGCTGCACTCCATGCTGTGCAAACATGCTTTTTTAAAACATAAAATAAAAATAAAACAAAGAAAAAAAATAAAACAAAAGACATTGCAGGGAATCTCATACTCATCTGCAGCCATGATAAGCACTACACATCTCCCTACACTGATTCAATAACCATGTTCCTCGGCTCTCCCTCAGCAACGTGTCATCATTAATATGCATGATGCACTGCAGAAGGGGAACCTTGACCACGAACACGGATACAATCCATGTAAGGTCTACACTATGCCTACATGGATTTTATTAAATCTTGGGGGTTGTCTTCCTTTCAACCACCACCCATGCTGTATTGGTTACCCTTTTGTATCTCATTCCCTCCAATACAGCTCTTTGGAGTGTGTAATTTTAACTCCCAGTGGGTGTGGCTTGAGCTTTTAAAAAAAATGAAGTTATCACCTTGCAGTTCAAACAAATAGTCATATCTCTGGAACCATAAATGTTACTAGGAAACTGTAAATGGCAAACTATTCAGAATGAATTAATCTTTACATTCTTGGCATTCATTCAGTTTGAGGCTTTAAACTGGATTCTATAAGCTAAAATAAAGGCAGTGAATATTAATTTTATAATGTTGTATAAACAGTATATGATATCTCAGTAACCATTTAAACAAGACACATATTAGCAGCAATATTTTCTTCACACAGCTGTGAGCTTTCATATGTGGCTATGCAGTTCTGTGGTATCTGAATGTTGAGATATTTAGAGAAATCTGAAAATTATTACAATACAAATACACAGTGTACAAATAATCTTCAATGTTTCTTTAGTTGCATTAGACAGAGGTCAAATATCAATACAATTCTGTTTGTCATCATATATGCTTTAAGATGAAATCTTCTGATACCTTGTATCTAGCAGGGTTTTGGAATTTTTAATCCAAATATGAACAAGCAATATTTGATGCCTAGAGGCGTCAGTATGAGGTTACTGCAGAAACACTTGGAGGCCCACTTGGCTATAATGAGGTATTTTCCTCTGCTTGCTGTACTCCCCTTTTCAACTTTTGTATATACTTTCCTTTCCTCTCCATTGGTACATTTATATGATGATCAGGGTGATCACTGTGGGTGTACAAATATAGTGACATTCCTGTTGAGCACTGTGCCTTGCTAGGTTACTTTACCTGTCATTCTGGGACAGTAGTATTCAGTTTGTGCCACAGCACTGATATTTCTGCTTATACTGTTTGGGTACAGTAAAAAAGTTTTATCGTGATGTCATGTACATTGTCCATGCACGCCATAGCAGCACTGCTCCTCTGATATGCTGGTATAGTGCTACATATTTTTTTTTAATAATTATCTGCTCTATGTGACTTTTAGCTCAGCATACTGGCATTATCCCATGCCTGTTGCATATATAATTAGCTTTTAGGTGCTCATGCAAATGAGCCCCCTCAGATTAGCACTGTACAGGTGCACATCACTACTCTATGAATTGCAGCCACCATGTTTCAGTGTGCCTAGAACTATCCTGAGATCCTTCTGCTTGGAGTGTAGTCTGTCGCAGGAGCTAGGGAAGGCTGGTCTTCCATGACCAGCTTGTAGCTACACTGTTGCAACCTTTGCCTGAACATACAGTTTAGAAAATTAATGTGAGCACAGTTAGGTGTAAGTTTTCGCATCTATTGTATGAGAATTTGTGGGATAAAATCAAACATGTTTACTCATTTTACTTAAAACCAGTTTCAGAAAATGATCCCCTATTTCTTTTGCTGTGAAATCATTTATGAAAGATACAGAATGTGTTGTTATTTCATAGTTGTAGGAATAAAGTGCCTCATTTATATTATTTCATGGACCCCATACACACACACACACACACACACACACACACGTATATGTATATATATATATATATATATATATATATATATATATATATATATACACTTTAAAATACTGAAATGCCATAATGTTGACTTGCAGAACATCGAGATGAAAACCAGAAAACTTTATATTACTGAAAGTTCACAACACTGTAAATTTTTGCCATGTAAGTAAACACTTGTCCAACAGTACATAAAAAAACAAAGTGAAGCAAATAAAACCCACCCAAGTGGGGGGCTTTGCCCCCATTCACCCCATGTGGGGGACTCCAAGATCAGACTACAATGGAGAAAAGGGGGAAGTTCACCATGTTAGCCAACTGCCTCTTTTCACGGTGAAAAATTACAGTGATGTGAATGTTCGGTAATGTAAAGTTTTGTGGTTTTCATCTCGATGTTCTGCAAGTTGATGTTATGGCATTTTGGTATTTTAAAGTAGACCCTATACATGTGTGTGCGTGTGTATATATATATATATATATATATATATATATATATATATATATATATACATACACACACACACACACACACACACACACACACACACACGCGCACACACATAACACATACATCTTTACATATATTGGCTAATAATATCACATATATGCTTCAATGGCTTCTTCATTTGTCTCTAAAGCATAGATAAACACATCAATAATTTCTTTCAAGTCACAGATCACACATTGTAATATATTTATTTATATTTGTTTTCCAGATTAGAGCACTGATCCCCTTGGACCTTTTTCAGACTCAACTTGGAGCACTGTCTGGGTAAGTGACTTCCTCAGAGTCATATAGTTAGATAATGGACACTCTGTGAATCAAACCCTGGCCCACTGGCCACAGGAAATAACTTGTTAACCACACCTTAATCCTCTAAGCCAACTGCCAGACAAAAATTACAAATTTAAAATATACATTTTAATATAATGCATCTCCTCTCCTTACAGGTTCCTGCAGTCCATGAAATCTATTTTGGGCTCTTGCTGAGGCAGGAGTTTTGCCTTTACATCCACATTTAAAAAAAAGATCAGATTGACTTTTATATCTATGCATTTATCTGTGTATTTTATATACATACATATGTAAATATACATACATTAGATAAATCTACAGGTATGTGTTCTAATGTATAGATGTATGTGACAATATACAGGACTGGCATGACACAGGTACTCTGAGAAAAGGGCTGCAGAGTAAGTTAGAGAAGCTCCATTTGCAGCATTTACACTGTTCAACATAGGTAAAGGGACCATGCTAATATCAGGCATATGAACAATGTAGCGAGAACAGCAGGGTGGCATGCCCAAGTCTATGCATGTTCACACGCAATGGAGTGCTCCATAGTTGCAGCTTAAGTACCGTGCACAGAGGGCCAGCAAAGAAAAATGCCAATTAAGTTTTTTATGAAAAATGGGGAGAAAAGGGGGAAATATTAAAGGCAGAAAAGTGGAAGAACAAGCAGTGAAATGTGCATATAAGGGTAACCATAATGAATACCAGGTAGAAAGGGGAAGAAGAGCATAATTTTTGGGGTGATTGGTGATTGATGGCAGGTGTGTACTCAAGAAGACCGAATTCTGTAATTAAATCAAAAGGTGCTTCAACAAAGTATTAGTTTAAGGGTGTGCACACTTATACAACCACCTTACTGTACATTTTTTATTTGTTATATTTTTTCCCCTAACAGATTTGTTTGTTTTTCAACTGAATTGTACAGGTTATAGGTCACATTAAAGGTGGTAAAAGTTTTGAAATGATTTATTGTGGTCTCATTTTTTATATCACAAAAACCTGGCATTTTTACAGGGGTGTGTAAACTTTTTATATCCACTGTAGATAGATACAGTTCCTACATAGTTTTTACAATTAAAGGTCACCACTCCCTCTAATTTCTCCCTTCCACTGTTGAAGCAGGCTGAGCTGGCAATGCTGTAGGTCACTGCCAGAATGGTTGATGCCACTTTAAAAATGGACCATTGTAATGGCCCAGCAGGTACTCCTGAGATATCCTATGCAGCAGATACAGAAATGTCATTGTCTCCTGGTTTTGCTGTTTCAGACTTGTAGCAGTACAACTTTACATGTTGTGTCTACAAGCACAGGGTGTACATTTATTTATTGACATTTGATTACTGGGAAAGTCCAACTGGGTACAAGCACATTTTCACTAGAGGGATATGAAGAAAAGCTCCAAATAATTACAGAGCATTTTAAGAACAATAATTTTCACTTGTCCCAGTAAACTTGCATCAGGCAAGAATTAACATGCTAGCACTGCCTTGGTGTGATACAGCAATTTGTCATGGCAGCTGTTCATATACAATCACACTAAATTACCTCACTTTCATAATCACTATGTTATAAGGTCCATTTTAGCATGGTAAAAAGCATGGTCGCTATTTTGTGAAAGACTGTGCTAACAAGAGAAAGTCTGGAATAGGAGTTTAGTGGAGATGATTCTGAAATTTGCTGCAGGCATAGTGATGGAAGACATGATGTCAAGTAATGTAATCTGGCACTGTACTGAGCACCTATGGTGGATGGTATCCACTGAGAAACAGAAAATACTGGATGAGGGTCAGGTATAGCCCCAGTGCTCCACAGTTACCTGTGTGTGTATAGTCAGAGAACACCATATAAACATAACAGGTAACTGTTAAGTGGATGGGTAATGAGCATGGAATAGAACCCCACACAAAGTCATGACAGGTAAATGTCCAATTAGAGGGCTCATCATGACAGAAGAAATTGACCTAAAGTCACGACAGTAATCTTCCAGCTGGGGATACACTATGGTGTATGCAGACAGAGATTGAGACATACTACAGGAAATACACTTTCCCCTGTACATAAGTCAAGGATGACTATGAATATATAGGGTGAGTAGTGACACAGGATTTGTACAGAACTACTGTCCACCAGCCCAATATTGCAGGAAAGTGGATACTAATAACATGTCTATTGCTGCCGTTAGTACAGGACAGGATGGGAATGGTCACAGCATAACAGACATCTATGTGCATCAAATGTAAAGGAGGGCTAGTGCTGAGACAAATGTAAGAGTCATCCAAGGACAGGCATGCTTACACATGTGCACACACACACACAAACACACATGCACGCACACATGCACACACACACACACACACACACACACACACACACACACACACACATATACACTCACACACACACACACACACACACACACACACACACACACACACACACACACACACACACACACACACACACACACACACACACACACACACACACACTCTGATGTGTGATACACATATGTATATATCTTATCATGGGTCCTTGAGAGAAGCAATGAGTTGAAAGGTTCAGCAACAAGAAGACTGAAATGTTACTGCAGGCCCTACAAAACTAAAACTGTCAAGGCTTTCCAGAACCAGGTGTGACAGGAAGTGGTGCAAGACATCCATGTTGTGTCCTACTGTAATAGGACACTAGAAAGTTTAGTCACAGGGTCACTGATAACATGCCACCTGCCAAGACAAGGTACAAGACATCAACAGGGACAGGACCACCACAGGAGGTGGACCTCTGACACAGAAGTGGCTCACAGACATGGAAAAGTTCCTGATATCCCTATCTAGAGCAGGTAAGCAATGCTTTACACTTGGATGTGGGAGGTCTGCTTGTGACAAGTGCCTATATGTCTGCAGGGGATGCACCAGGTTAGAAATAGTAGGTACATTTCTATGATGTACACTGACTGACGTGTGACACACTTATTCAGCACAACAGTATATTACCATATCTGTTCTACATGTACATTACGGCTGCAACTGCAATCCATTGTACCATAAGGTATGTGTGTGTGCTTATGTCCTATTCACAGAACTGTCTTGTGCCACTGTTGGTGGGGTAAGATACATTGCCATAGATATCCTGTCTTAATGCTTTCATAATTTCTACTGGTGGAGGGTCCAGCACAACAGAACAGTACATGTCTGTAGTCAGCAGTTTAGCTGTGTTTGACAAAGATGGCAACATGCACACAACATAGCCAGATGATATTGCAGACTGTCAGCAATGCAAACATTAGAGGACAGTCTCACATCCCCAACATATAAAGTGACAGTGGAAGTGCAAGCCAGATTTCTGTCATCACATCTTTAGTGCCATACTTTCTGTCAGTGTTAGCCACACCAAGGCTACACAGGAGTCGCTACCACCACAGATGGCACTTAGCAGCAGCACTACATCAATTATGCATGCATTCACCTTATGGGGTCACTGCCATGACTCCAGATCTATCCTTGGCCTTATCAGCAGCACTGCATTATCAGCAGCACTGCATGAGTTATGCATGCATTCACCTTATGGGAGTCACTGCCATGACTTCAGATCTATCCTTGGCCTGGGTACCACACTTGGCACCAGTCAATAGATGTGCAAGATCAGTTATGCAGGCTGCATCACATACTCTTTTAGATATGGCAAGCATGTGGCATGGGCTGCATGAAAACATGCAACAGCTGCATGGATTGTGAGATGACCTGCAGCAAGTGCAGCCTGACCTAGAATATAGGGAGTAGCAGCAAGCATGCATGCTTAAGTCACTGGTAGCCAATATAGCACTTTTTGGTGTGTACATGAGGCAAGTTGCAACTGCCCTCTATTCTGCCTCTGTAGGCTATACCACCTGTAACTGTGCAAAGAACTAGATGCAAGGAGGATGGTCACAGCCTTGGCTTACACATTTGGCATGCACAATTCTACAGACTGCATCACTGACACCCTGGCTGTGGCAGCCAGTACACCTGGGCATGACTAATCTCACAGTTCTGTCCAATGATACCTATAAAGCTCCACCCATAGGATACCTTACTAGGCCACCTCTCACCAATTGCACAGTTTCCACACTATCCCTAGCTCCTGTTGGCTGAGAGAGTGCCATGCCTAGCCAACACTACTGTTGTGGTCATGGATACCAGCCATCAGTCAAACATGGGGCCCCACATCAGGATTTCTATACATGCTCAAAAATTACCACAGTACCATCAAGGCCTGAGACTGCAGGAAAACATTGCACACATGACCAATTTTCATGGCATGGGAACTCCGCCTTGCCACTGCAGGAGGTAAACACTGACTCATCTCAACTTGCTACCCACCAACATGTCTACCAGTCTGCATACACTCCTTCTTTGTCCCTTACTCATATGATAGCATTGCTGCCACCTACCACTGTGCTCCCGCCTGTGCAAATGAGGATGACTGCAGTCTACCCATTCAATGGCATGTGCAGGTAAGGTAATGTCTAATATATGGCATAGACAGTCATTATACTGTAATGCATACCCTGGGTATAATAATGCATGCATGAGTTTTGCTCTGCGTTTTCTGTATTATAACCTATAGTTGTGGTCAAAATACATTGCAACCACATCTGTCTTGCACTAGATGCCATTAGAGCTGGTTCCTCTGATGACTCTGCTCCCACTTATCCACTGTTTCAACAAGTCTCTCAGATTCTACTGGGATTTTCCCAAGTTGTATCTGCTTGGATGCTGCCATATTGTATAATATGGTGAACACCACACATAGCACAATGTAGGTCTTAGGTGCATACTTCCATCAGATGTTTCCATATAGGTGAAGTATCCCATTAGGAGTCTAAACATAAGTTCAACAATATTCCTTGTCTGTGAATATGTAGTGTTGTTCTCCTTCTCAGCTATGGTCTGGGAGATTCATAGAGAGGCAATCATTCATTGTTAAACAACATATTCATCACCAGCTGTGAGATGCACAACAGTGGACACCATTATATGTGACCTGCTGTCTGCTTAAATGGAAGCCATATATCCTGGTCTATGTACTTGGTGATGTGTGCACCTGCCAAGTAGATGACCCTGTGAGAAGCTACCACTCTCAATACCCTGGTAAAGGTCATATGTGTACCAGATGTGAGAATCATAGAAACTGCCTGAGAAACACAGACACATACATTTTAAATAATAGCCTGTGCATTACAGACCATCTAGCAGGTGTTGGAGTGAAAACTCATTTGACTGAAATATCAGACAAAATATACAGCAGATGAGACCTCAATGTCAATATTTGTGTAATATATTGTAAACAAATACATGTCAGCTAGTCTATAAAGGTTGGCAATGCATTACTACAATTAAGATTGTGACACTCATTGTTAAAAAGTGCATTATTATAGACACTAACATATAACTTTCTCTACTCATTGTAAATGCTGAAAAGTACCTTTTCACCTTAATGTTATTTATTATTTTACTATATTGTACCTACTGACAGCTTTGCTTGTAAATATACAGTTGGCTTATATTTCTGTTTTCGTATACCTTTATTACAAGTATACTGTTGGGATAATCAAGTCCTTATCCTGTTTGATTATTGTCTCTAGGCATTAGTTATAGCTGAAAATGGGCCTTATACCAGTTCATTTGCCTGGATGACAAAGTTAAAATAAATAATTTTAAAAAATAATCAGTGTCCCAGGACCTTAGAGAAATGGGTTATGCTCTAAATATCTACACTGTGTTGTTTCTACCCTCTACTGAGTAACCCATATCTGCCCCCCCCCCCCACACACACACACACATGCTGCAGCATCACATCAAGGAAATGGGGTAAGATATATGAGGTTGATGCCTTTGAAAATTCCTAATGTGTTTTCTGTTGGATGTTGAAAAGATGCCATAGTATGGATGGTTAATGTTACACAAACATCAATAACTACAGGCATAGGCAGTCTATGTATAGGTTCATAGGTATGTACTGGACTATCTGCCCGAGGGCATCTATAAGCCTAGCCAGAATGTGATGGCTTTCGCCGCCCCCTTAGATTAGTTCCCTAAGCCTCTGTCCAGCAGAGTCATGAGTTCCATGTGCCTCTATCCAGCAAAGCCACTGCAGTGATTCCCTGGGGTAAATTTTCTGTTTCCCATCCACTCGTCAAGGTTTCTCTGGAAGAGTGTCAGTGAGGGGCTCTGCCTAACGTAGACTGGAATCCTGTTCCAAAGTATCCCCCTTGATTCCATGTGTGGGCCACATGTCTATTAATTCCCATATGGTATCCTGTCCACACAGAAGAGGTCAACGATATCTTGATGATGGAAGTGATATATGTTGGCTACTAGTATACTTACCTGTGAAGTGAGAGTGAAAATGAGCAACACCATTGGAAGTGTCTCCAAGAGAAGTCACTAACACTTTTTACTCAGCTAAGGCTGCCACTTTTCCTAGTATTTTTGCATGAGTGAAGCTCCACACCTGTTTTTCAGAAAATATAAGCACCGAGGTTCCTAGTTCTGCATCTATCCATCTCTAAATCACTCTTCCATGCTTGATTTTTGTCATATGTGTACATGGTTTGTCTCATGTGCATGAATACATTTGAATGCAATTAGACAGTCACTTGCATATCAATAATAAAATCCATTTCCATCCCATAGCATAATCAGGCTGCATGCATCTCTGAATCATCCATCCCTGCTTTTTATTTATTTTTTATTTATTTTATATTTCTTGACCGGGTTTGTCCGACTGGGCTACAATTGCCCATTTTCAGCAGAGGCCCGAGGAGAAAAGCTCCAACAGAAAAATAGAAATTTTACATATTGAATACATATAGAAATACATTCATCAGTACCACAGATTACTGCATTATAGTGCCACCCATTACATTCATCAGTACCACACATTATTGCATTACAGTGTCATACAATCAACTGTGGCAAGTGAAATACATAGAAATATATTCATCAGAGGGCTACATTCATAATTACATATTATATACATAATAGTGCAATAGTTACATCGCTGAAATATTTTACTAGTTATGTTTGTACAGTGATGTACCAAGAGGAGAAGATAAAGTAGTAAGTTTGTTTATTGAAGGGAAGGAAGAGAGAAGAGAAGTAGAAGGTTATAGGGGAGTGTTTACGGGGTTATAGGGGGGTGTTTACAGGGTTATAGGGGAGTGTTTGCAGGGGATAATTAAATTGTCAGGTTCATTTTTCATGACGGTATTTTTTGCAGTGGTTTTGAATTGATTGGGATGTTCAAGGGATCTTATAGGTTTATAAGTTCATAGGTAGGTACTAGGCTATCAGCCCGAGGGCATTTATAAGCCTAGCCAGAGTGTATCGGCTTTCCCCACCCCATTGATTAATTAACTGATCATCTGTCAAGCAGAGCCAATGAAGTGATCCCAGGGGTGTATTTTCTGTTACCCATTCACCCATCAAGGTTTCTCTTGAAGAGTGTTAGTGAGGGGTTCTGCCTAATGTAGTTTGGAATTTTGTTCCAAAGCATGGGGAGTCTCTGTGACATGAATCTATCCCTCCAGCATGTTCTATTTATTGTTGTGGTGAGGTTTAGCTCACTAGAGCGTGTGACTCGCAGTGACTTGGATTTCTTTAGGTGGAGCATGTCCATCAATTCTGAGTTGGACATGGCTTTGTAAGTCAGGCAGAGATCACCTCTGAATAAGCGATATGCCACTGAGTACAGCCGGAGTTTTTTCAGTCGGGCTGCATAGGACATATGTTTGAGGCCAGTAATCCTCTTGCTGAGGTAATTTTGTGGTCTTTCCAGCTGTTGGAAGTGTCTTGTGAGGTACATCCCAAATGGGGCATTGCACTCTATGATGGGTCTGATGAGTGACGAGTAGAAGGGCACTATAACCTCTTTATTTCTAGAAGTGAACCCTTTAGTAATTAGATGGGCCACATAGAAGAATTTCCTAACTACTTTGGCAATATGATTGTCTAAGGAGGGATTACTATCTACATGGGTCCCCAGATCTCTTATTACCTCTTCTGTATTAAGGGGGCTGCCACCTATGTGGTAATTTGTGGGTGTTTTGTTTTTCCAAAACAGGATGACTATGCATTTTTTGGCATTTAGCTCGAGGCCATGACTTTGACACCAGGTGTCCGTCTCAGTAAGGCCCTTTTGGAGGATGTCTGTGTCAGCCAGAAATTCAATTATGGCTCCCAGTTTGCAGTCATCAGTGAACTTGGTTAGCCATAGTCCTCCTGTGTTTGCCTGTACTTCTGAGAAGTATATGCCAAACAGTAGGTGTCCCAGGACCAAGCCTTGCGGGACATCACTTGTGACTGGTTTAGAGTCAGACCTGGAGCTCGCTATTCTTACCATGTGAGTTCTGTCTGTAAGTCATTTGGAAACCCATCTCATGATGTAGGGGTTTATGTTCAGGCTGGTGAGTTTTTCTGTAATACCCAAGTGGGGAATGGAGTTGAAAGCCTTGGCGAGGTCAAGGTAGGCTGTGTGAACCACCTTTGCCTCGTCTATGGCCTTGGTGACCGTCTTGAAGAAGTCAACCAGGTTTAGTAGGCATGATCTGCCCTTAAAGCCGAACTGGGTCGGGTCAAGTGTTTGGAGGTTCCCAATGTCTTTGTTAATTAGTTCCATGATGATGAGCTCCATAACTTTGCAGACCTGGCTAGTCAGGCTTATGGGGTGATAGTTACCAGGGTCAGTTGCGGCCCCTCCTTTGTGGAGTGGAATAACCGTTGCTGTGTGCCATTCTATGGGCACATAGCCTGTGGAGAGGCTGAGGTTGAACAGCGTGTTTAGGTGAGGGGTTAGCTCGTTCTGTATTTCATGCATGACGCAGCCTGGGACACCATCTGGCCCCACTGATGCTGTGTTTTTGGCTTTTGAAAGGGCTGTTTTCACCTGTGTGTCTGTGATTTCTGGGACACTACACTTTTCCGGTATTATTGTGGAACCTTTTGGGGATGAGAGGGGGCTGAAGTTTGCACTGAATCTATCTGCCAGGATGTTGGCAATATCAATAGGTTCAGTATATTTTGTGCTATTTTGCACTAGTTCAGTGCATATCTGTGAGTTGCCACTTAGATTCTTAACATAGCTAAAGAAGGCTTTGTGGTTATCTTTTGAATCCTTGGCTATTTTTCTTTCGAAGTTAGCCTTGGATAATTTTTTGAGGGACCTTAGTTTCTTACTGATACTGATCAGGGATGTCTTTCTTTCTTGGGATTTGCTTTTTTCCGAGCTAGTTTCCTCCATCTATTGTATAGCCTGTTTATGGCAGGGGTCCACCAGACTGGTTTCCTTCTCTTAGAGGAGTGAGTATTGGTTTTGCTAGGGATGGCATGATCCATGCATCCTTGTAGCTGCTCATAGAGTGCATTTGTAAAGGTTTCTGCATCTTGGGCAGCATTATCCTTTAGCGTGGGGGCTGTGAAACATACCACCTCTGTCTTAAGTAAGGTGAAGTTAGCTTTAGAAAAGTCTTTTACTGTGGTTTCCTTAGTTGGGGGTGGTGGTGAGGTGTGGACATCCAGAGTGATTAGTTTATGGTATGATCTAACCAGTGACGGGTTGACCTCCGGTGTGGAACACCTGTCGCCCATGTTGGTGATGACCAGGTCCAATATGTTTTCACCTATGGTAGGGGAGTTTACCAGCTGATCCAGGGCATTTGAGTTGATGAATTCCAGGAAGCGCTGGGCCTGGGAGTTTGTACTCGAGTAGTTTTCCCAGTTAATGGTAGGGTAATTGAAATTGCCCAATATCAGGGTGTTCGGTAGGACCTTCATGTTATCCAGTGTCTCCAGAAAGGTGGAATGGTGGTCCTGTGTCATGGAGAGTGATCTGTAGCAGGCCACAATTTGCATTGCAGATTTTCCCAATTTTAGTTGCATAGGGATGATCTCAGAGGTATCATGCTGTGCCACTAACCTGAAGGTGTAGGTATCCTTGATGAATATGGATACACCCCCTCCTTTTGTGTTTCAGTCTGTGTTTTGTGGCTGAAATGTGTGGTATGAGTTGTAGCCCAGTAGTGCTGGGTGCTCTCTGAAGCCTTGAACCAGGTTTCAATTACTGCACAGATGTCGACGTTCTCCATACTGAGGAGTGCTTCAAGCATGTGCATTTTGAGATTTAAACTCCTGGCTTTTAGTAGCATAACCCTCAGTTTTTTGTTAATTGTGCTGTTTATGGAGGTGGGTTTGACTTTTGAGCCTTGCCTAAAAAAGGCACTATGGGGCAGCAAGAGTCTTGGCCAGTATTCAAAAGCCTAGGGGTGACAGGTGCAAGCTGTCTCTTGCGAAGCAATATGGCTTGTCGAGCATGTCATCCCAGGCTGACAGACACTGGATCCCCTTTGAATGACACCAGATGCTTAGCCAATTGTTGAACGTGATCATTTTTTCTTTATACTGAGGTATCATTCTTGGTGAGGGCAGGATGCTACTCAGGGTCAGGGTCATACCAGCCTGGGCTATATGATCAGAGAGGGGAGGTACATCTCAGGTCATTCACACCAACATAAACAATGACAGAGTCATATTTGTACTTGTTCTGGAGTGACCTGATTGCTTGTGTTATGTGGCAGATTCTGGCTTCCGGCAGACAGCTAATAGTAACCTTCTGCTTGTCCTAGTGAGTGAGACATCAGTGTGCCTGACTATAGAGTCACCTATTACTAGTGTGTTAGGTATGTTATTTCACCTTAAGGGCTGTGATTGTGCAGCACACTGATTTTGTGTTTTATGTGTTGTCTGGTTTGTGATGGGAGGTGCAGGTTGTTTGGATGTCTGCTTTGGAGGTCTCTGATGCTTTTGCAGGTTTTTATTTAGATCCTCCAGGTATGATTTTGTGTATTTTTTGCCAGTGCTGGTTTAGTAGGTCTATGTGTGGCTGGAGGTGTGGTGCAAGTGTTAACCTTCTCCTCTTGACTGTCTGTTCCAGTCTTGGGTGGAGAGAGCTTAGCCTCCAGTTTGGCTGTATAATTGCATCTCTCGCATATGTTAGTGTTTTGTGGTAGGAGAAGAGGGTTGTCTGTGTACATGAGGCAGTGGTAATATTGCCACAGGATACCCAGATTCACCAGCTGGACTAGAGAGTACACCTGAAATTGCCCTTTGGTCATGCCTGAATAGTAGGGTGAGCTGCTTAGTCGCTATATCCAGTTGTAGGCTATTCCAGGCCTTGGAAGGGTTAAAGCTATAGACTAGGTGACCCATTCTGGTCCTTGTTTTTTACCACTCATTGCACTATTTCACTTAATGCTGTGTGAGAAATGTTTCTGAATACCCCCACTAACTCATTACGCCATTATATGCTCTGTCCTACTTACACTATGCAGTGAACAGACATCTCCGCAGATTACCTGGAGTACCAAGCCTTTCTAGATGCACACCTAGTATAAAATTATTTAAGTAAGTAAACTGAACAGAAGCATTCCATTTTAGTTATGACCAGTCAGAGAAAAAATAGGACTGCAAAAGTTCCTAAAAATACATAATGAAATGCAAGAACAATTTCCATTACAATGTTAGCACAGAGAAAAGTACTACATGAATAGCCACTCAAGCACCCTAACATGACATAGCCCTAAGAAGGGTAGGAGGTAGAGTCTGAGGTACAATGTAGTATGTTCTGAGCAGATAACATTTCTTAGTATCATACTTCATAACCTCTAAGTTTTCAACATCTTTGCCGCAAACTATCAAAAATCATTGCAGGGGGTCTAAAATCATACCACTCAAAATGTGTTTTTGTGTCAATTCATGCACCAAGAAGGTCAGGACATAATAAGTCATCTTCTTGGGAAGCATAGCCTATAGTATTAACACAGGTGTGGTGCTAACAGATGCATAACTACATATCTGCACCAGAGCAATGTCCTTATTGCACTATTACAAGTTACACAGGCACCAGGTAAGGCACCTAGACAAAGAGACATTTCCTCGTGGTACATTTGGTTGGGCTCACATGGCTGAAGTGACATCCAGCTGCAGAGCGATATGACTGTTGCAAATTCCCTGTGGTCAAAGAGAAGCATACATTGCCTGCCCACAACTTTAATAACCAAGTGCATGGGGACAGAAGAAGTGATGAGTGTTGTGCTCTGTACAGTACATGCTTATGTGACTACAATATATAGACATGTGCTACAACATGGAGGGAATTCTGCACATTACTGTAGTCACATTTATTCATTCAGTATGCATTTTAGGAAATATTCCCTAGACACAATGAAGGAGGTAGTGGCCCACACACACACAAATTATAAAGGCACTGCAATTGTACACATCATTTTTACTGCCACTGACATGCCCACTAGCCAGTCAGCTGCTGATGCCTGCCATACTGCCTGCTGTCTCATGTTGCTTTGGGGGTTATAGACATTATTTTCCCCCTGTGCATTTGGTTATTGAAGTTATGGGCATGGCACTGCTTTCTTCTCTTTGCCCACAGGGAATTTGCAGCAGCCATATTTCTCTCCAGCTGAATGGCACTTCAGCCATGTGTCCTCAACCAAATGTTCAACAGATAAATGTCTTGTTGCTTAGGCACCTGAACCCTTCCAACTCACTATGTCAATTTTTATTGTGGGGCAACATGGAATAAGTCATCTTTAGGGGAAAATGGAGATTACAATAAAACCCCAAGCCATAGCTCTCAATTTATTTGCTTAAGAATCATTGACAAAGCCAAAAATAATGGGAGAACAAGGCCCCAAAATCAGGTGCAGTTTTTTAAATATTACTCTAATTCACTTAAAAAGTTAATGGAACAACAGTTTTTGGATCAACATGCATTTTATGAACAATAAGTGGTATAAAACTTTGTCTGACATTATTGACAGACCCTAATCCTTGATTTTCCAGAAAACAAAACATTGGACAAAGAGCAGGCAAAAATATGAAGTCCGCAGTGGTGGTGCTGTGGTAGCATTGTCGACTCACAGTAAGACGCGGTCCGGTTCGATTCTCAGCTAGAGCGTCTTCTGCGTGGAGGCATGCGTGAATGGGCGTACCTTCGTTGAAGGTTGTGCTTTAGGGCTGGCAACTCAGCACATAAAAATCAACTGCCAATCATTAGCGGACCGGAGTTCCACTGTGGCGACCCCTGTCCGGGAAAAGCCGAAAGACACAACAACATCAAGGACATTCTGCAAAACCAGGGGCAGTTGAGTGATATATCCGAAATGCCCTACATAAAACTGCTCAGTGTAATAGCAAGATCAAACTATTACCTCATCACTTTTCTATTCCAATATTTGGGTGAGGAACACCACAACAAGAGACAGAGATTTGTGGTTAATAAATTCATTTTCTTTTAATTGACATCTGATTCATCAAGTACAGAGGTATGTAGAAAGAAGGTGAATTCATAATGGTATTTATGCATTATGCTGTTTATTAATGCACCTATCATTAACAGAAACATAGATTTGTAAATTGCAAAAACCTAGCATTAATAACAGAAACATAGATTTGGAAATTGTAAGAAATAGGTATAAGTCAAATACATTACAATAAAAATATAAATAAATAAACATGAGAGGCTCTCATTGTTACATGTTAAGGGAAAAGTGAGGGGATTTCTAAATCAGTTAGTAACAGTATGGATTTTGAACTTATGCCTGTGTCTGGTAGTGCTAAAATCTTGCAGGTCAAAATCAGCCTAGTGGGCGGAGCCTAGATGGCCAACTGAGAGCAGTGAATTTTGAGACAGAGCTTCATAAACTAATATAATAATATAGGAAAATTTTATTATTTTTCAAGTTTAAAATGTCAGAAATCTATAGATAAACTACTAAACTACATAAATATCAATTTTGGTGGAGATATACAAACATTTTCCTGTCAAGTAACTTGGAGATATATTGAGTCAGTGAATATGAACAACTCAAGGAATTCTCATCCAGATGCTGCTTTGAAAAAAAGAACTGCAATTGATGGCATCTACCTTACAGGAACTATATTTGAAGATGGATGGCTTTAAAAATGACTTAGAAAACCTTAAATTAAATTCTCAAAAACAGACTGATACTCTTTAAGAACTATTACAGCAACACCATACAAAAATAACAAATATAGAGACTTCTCTAAATGAGAATGAAGGGAGACGCAAACAGAAAGAATTCCAAAAAGAATTTCTGCTTAAACAGAATACATGGCTGCTTAACAAAATAGATGACTTAGAAAACATGGAAAGGAGAAACAACATAAGGATCTTTGGTCTGCCTGAAAACACTGAAGGAAAATATATTGTTTCATTCTTAACAACCTAGATTCCTGAATTTTTAGAATTTAAGACTTGAAAGAGGGACTTTTATTTGGAATTTAAAGGGCGCATAGAGCATTGAGGAAACCTGCTTCTTACTCAACAAATACTCCACCTAGATCCTTAGTTATAAAATTTCTTTCATTTCTGGATAAGGAACTGATATTAAAATCTGCTTGGAGAAAGTCACCCTTAAAATGCAATCAAAGCCTGATAAGGTTTGACAATGATTGTTCTTCCAGAATACTAGAACAAAGGAAAAAAGTCTGGCCAATAATAAAACTGTTGAAGCAAAACATTAAAGCACAGCTGGCCTTTCCAGCCAAGATAAAAATATTTTTTGCCAATGAGATGAATACCTTTAATGACGTAGAAGAAGCTACGATATTCATCAAAAACAACAACATAATGTCTATCCCAGAAGAAATGGACTGGATGGCCCCTACTTTTAAAACAATAAAAGAAACAAATCCTTGGACTGATGCTAGAAAGAAGAAACAAAAAACTGATTCCAAGATAGCTATCCTAAGAAAATAACTCTTACAGCTACATGTCTCAAAGTATCAACTGATATGGTACATCACTTGTCACCTGTTTTTATTTTTAAAAAATGAGGGTTTCTTAAACAACTGAGAAACAGTAATGATTTATTCAGAATGTTCAAAGAGTCCAATAATTCTTCACATACAAAGATAGGTCAAGATGGGTTACTATTTACATTATATATAAGCCAAACAGAGCAACAAGTAATACAAACAAAGAAGTTTCTGTTCCCCTACTTGAACTCATTGAATACTTATCTTGTTCATTTTTCATTGATTTTACTTATAATAATTTAAGTAATTAATTAACTAATTTAACAAGGTACCATTCATCAGAGTTCAGACTCAAATGTAACAAATTAACATCATATTTAATAGCAGTAACAGTAGAGTGTTTTGAAAAAAATTGCTGTCATGGAGTCTAATGCCTTCT
The DNA here is from genome assembly GCF_019279795.1 of Protopterus annectens. Taxonomy (NCBI): domain Eukaryota; kingdom Metazoa; phylum Chordata; order Ceratodontiformes; family Protopteridae; genus Protopterus; species Protopterus annectens. The sequence goes on from NC_056732.1 coordinate 1,623,814,986, forward strand.
TTAGTTAAAGTATGACTTAGAAATGTCATGTATATCCTAGTTAAATAATAGTAGCAAGCTCTTAGAACAAATGTCATCTTTATTCTGTCTAAATATAGTTAATATCACTTATGGCAGGTATCACAGCTACAAGTGCTGTTTGATCAATCCTGATATGGTGTGTGTGGATGCAGCTATGTCTTGCAGCTAGTACAAATGTCATTATTATTCTGTCTAAACATAGTTAATATCAATTATGGCAGGTATCATAGCTTTGGGTGCTGTTTGATCAATCTTGATATGGTGTGCGTGGATGCAGCTGTGTCTGGCAGCTAGTACAAATGTCATTATTATTCTCTCTAAACATAGTTAATATCAATCATGGGAGGTATCATAGCTTTGAGTGCTGTTTGATTAAGCCTAACATGGTGCGTGTGGATCCAGCTGTGTCTGACAGCTGTTGTATGTTGCCATTTTCATCTCCGGGAAGCTGTGGGTTATGGCTTGTGATCAAGGTTTACTGATGCTTGTGTATTAGGAAGAGACATTTGGTGTTTCAGAGGGTGGATAAACCTGTGATTTTGGATATTTTAGCAGAGAATAGTTTATTTATACATCTGCTGAGTGAGAGGTGGGAAGGCTGGAAGAATGTGTTATCTCTTGTTGTGGTGGCTTGTTGGGAGTTTTTTTTTTTTTTGATCTGTTGGCTCTCTGTTCTTTTCCTGGCTGTTACCTCACTGAAGGGGAGGGAATTTAGGCTTGAAGTTGCAGTGAAATGAAACTTTGCTTTAGGTGCAGCAGTACACAGACACACTAACAGAAACAGATGCTCCCAGGTTGCTATGGTAATGGAGACAGAGTGACGATAATGCTTAACAGCACTGAGGAGCCTCCAAGATGATTCTCGGCAATTAAGTTTTTGGTTTTAAAAAAATATATATACACACACACACACACACACACACACACATATATATATATATATATATATATATATATATATATATATATATATATATATATATATAATAAAGGGGCTGTTTTAAACCACATGTATACATATTGGTGGTCTTCCAACACTTCGTTTAGCTCAAGTTGATTCTTGATAAAAACAATATAAGCACAATTTCATAGTTTCATAGTTTAGTACTAGGCTATCTGCCCTGGGGCATTTGTAAGCCTAGCCATAGTGATGTGGCTTTCGCCACCCCATGAAATGGTACAAAAATGTACAGAATCAATTTAGAATACTGTGCCTCTGTCTAGTAGTGACACAGTGAAGGTCTCCTTATATAATAGAATTAGTTTACTGTGCCCCTGTCTAGTAGTGACACAGAGGTGACCCCTGGGGTAAACTTACGATCTCCCATCCACTCATCAAGATTTCTCTTGAAGAGAGTCAGTGAGGGGCTCTGCCTAACATGAACTGGGATTCTGTTCCAGAGCATGGGAAGCCTCTGGGTTATGAATCTATCCCTCCAGCATGTCCTATTCATACTTGTGCCGAGGTTTAAGTCTTTAGCTCTCATGGTCCTGATGGATTTGGATTTTTTGAGGTGGAGCATGTCCATCAGTTCCTGATTGGACATGGCCTTGTACGTCAGGCACAGATCACCTCTGAGCAGGCGGTATGCTACTGAATAGAGCCGGAGTTTCTTTAGTCTGGCAGAATAAGACATATGTTGGAGACCCTTGATCCTCTTGGTGAGGTACTTTTGTGGTCTCTCCAGCTGTTGCAAGTGCCGGGTGAGGTACATACCAAATGGGGCATTGTACTCAATCATGGGTCTGATGAGGGAGGAGTATAGGGGTACAATGACATCCTTGGATCTGGATGTGAATCCCTTCATGATAAGGTGTGCAAGGTAGAATGTCGTTCTAACCACATTGGCAATGTGGGTGTCAAATGAGAGGTCGCTGTCGACTTGGGTCCCTAGGTCTCTGATTACTTTTTCCGTACTCAGTGGGTTATGTCTATGTGATAATTTGTGGGTACTTTGTTTTTCCCAAAGGGGATGACTATACATTTTTTGGCATTTTGTTTAAGGCCATGACTCCGGCACCAGTTATCCGTTTCTGTGAGGCCTTTTTGTAGGATGTATGTGTCAGCTGGTGTATCAACTATGGTGACTAGTTTGCAGTCATCTGCGAACTTTGTCAGCCACAACCCTCCCATGTTTGCTTTAACATCTGAGAAATAAATGCCGAACAAGAGGGGTCCCAGGACAGATCCCTGTGGGACACCACTTGTGACTGGCTTTGAGTCTGACATGGCTCCAGTGATTTTGACTTTATGGGTTCTGTCCTTTAGCCAGTTTGCAACCCATCTAGTGACATAAGGGTTTACATTTAAGCTGTTGAGCTTATCTATGATGTCTGAGTGGGGTATTGTGTCGAAGGCCTTAGCCAAGTCCAGGTAGGCTGTATGGACTGCTTTGCCCTCATCAATGGCTCTAGTGACTGTTTCAAAAAAGTCAACCAGGTTCAAAAGGCAGGATCTGCCCTTTACAAAGCCGAACTGGGTGGGATCAAGTGTCTGTAGGTCCCCAATGTCTCTGTTTATGAGTTCCATAATGATTCTTTCCATAGCTTTGCAGACCAGGCTGGTTAAGCTTATGGGGCGGTAGTTCCCAGGGTCTGTAGAGGTACCCCTTTGTGGAGTGGGACCACTGTTGCTGTACGCCAGTGTTCAGGTACATATCCTGTAGTAAGGCTAAAGTTAAATAGCATTTTTATGTGCGGGTTTAGCTCCTCTTGGAGTTCACGTAGCACGCAACCCGGGATACTGTCAGGTCCCATTGATGCTGTGTTTTTAGCTTTGCTGAGGGTGGCTCTCACCTGGACATCTGAGATGACAGGGAGATTACATTCAGCTGGGATAAGTATTTCTTCTTTTGGGGGTGAGGGAGGGGAGAAATTTGCACTGAACCTGTCAGCCAGAATGTTGGCAATATCTGTGGGTTCAGTGCAATTTTTGTCATTGTGAACTAACTCTGAGCATATCTGAGGGTTTCCACCCAGGTTTCTAACATAGCTGAAGAAGGCTTTGTGGTTATCTTTAGTGTCCTTAGCGATTTTTCTCTCAAAGTTGGCCTTGGATGTTTTTATGAGAGAACGTAGTTTTCTGCTAGTGTTGATCAGAGATGTCTTCCCTTTATGGGATTTTGCTCTGTCGTGCAGTAGCTTCCTTCTTTTGTTATACAATTTTTTAATGGCTGAGGTCCACCAGACAGGATGCTTGCCTTTGGTGGAGAGGGTCTTGGATTTATTTGGGATTGCATGATCCATGCATTCTTGGAGATGTCCATAGAAAGCATTTGTGAAGGATTCAGCATTGTGGGATGTGGTTTCCACTGGCCCAGTGGGTTTAAAGGATACCATCTCAGTCTTAAGAAGAGTGAAGTCTGCTTTTGAGAAGTTTTTCACTGTGGTCTTTTCTGCTGGGGGTGGAAGTGGGATATGTATATCCAGGGTGATTAGTTTGTGGTCAGATCTCACTAGTGAGGGGTATACCTCTGGTGTGGAGCATTTTGTCCCCATGTTTGTGATGATCAGGTCTAGTATATTATCTCCCCTAGTGGGAGAGGTGACTAGTTGTTCCAGTGCATTTGAATTTATGAATTCCAGGAACCTTTGGGCTAGGGTGTTAGGGCTAGAATAATGTACCCAATCTATGTTAGGGTAGTTGAAATCTCCCAGTATGATGGTATTTTGTGATACATTCATATCCTCCAATGTCTTCAGGAAGGCTGAGTGGGGTTCCTGAGATTGGGAGGGTGGTCTGTAACATGCTACCAGTTGTATAAAAGTTTTGCCTATGGTTAGTTGCACCTGTATAGTCTCCGATGCTTCATGTGTTGCTACTAACCTGGAGGTGTGGGTGTCCTTGATGAATATGGACACTCCCCCTCCCTTTGTGGTTCAGCCTGGGTTTTGGGGCCGAAAAGCATGATACGAGGTATAGCCTGGTAGTGCTGGGGTACTCTCAGGAGTGAACCAGGTTTCAGTTGCTGCACAGACGTCGATGTTCTCCATACTGAGGAGTGCCTCGAGTGCCTGCATCTTGAGATTTAGACTTCTGGCATTGAGCAGCATTACCCTTAGTTTTTTTCCATTTTTGTTTTCTAAGGAGGTGGGTTTGTCTTTTGAGCCTTGCCTAAAAAAGGCACTATGGGGGTAGCAAGAGCCTTAGCCAATATCCGGAAGCCCAGTGGTGACAGGTGCAAGCCGTCCCTTGCGAAGCAGCGTGGCTTGCCCAATATGTCATCCCAAGCAGACAGACATTGGATCCCCTTAGAATGACACCAGTACTTCAGCCAATTATTAAAGCTGATCCTCTTGTCTTTGTATTGTGGCATCATTCTTGGTGAGGGCAAGATGCTGCTCAGGGTCAGGGTCATACCAGCCTGGGTTACATAATCAGAGAGCTCCTCTTTGTCTCTTTTCATGTAGTCCAGGGAGGTACATCTCAGGTCATTCACGCCAGCATGGACAATGACGGAGTCATATTTGTACTTGCTTTGAAGTGACCTGAGTGCGTGTGTTATGTGGCGGATCCTAGCTCCCGATAGGCAGCTCACAGTCACCCTCTCCTTGTTCAGCCTGGTAAGCGGGACATCAGTGTGTCTGACTACAGAGTCACCTATTACTAGTGTATCAGGCATGGTGTTTGGTCTTAAGGGCTGTGATTGTTTGACACACTGATTTATTGAAGTATGTGTTGCATGTGTTTTGTTTTGAGGTGGTGGATTTTTGGATGTCTGCTTTGGGAGCCTCTGTTGTTTTGGTAAGTTTTTTATTAGAGCCTCCGAGTATGTCTTTGTGTTTTTATGTGTTTGGTTTGCAGTTGTGGTAGGTCTATGTGGGACTAGGTTTGTTGTGTGTGTGGTTACCATCTCCTCCTGTCTGGTCATGCCAGCCCTGAGTTGAGAGAGTGCAGCCTCCATTTTGGCTATATAGTTGCATCTCTCACGTGTATTTGTGTTTGTTGGGAGGAGGAGAGAGTTGTCTGTGTACATGAGACAATTGTAGCATTGTCTCAAGATTCCCAGATTAACCAGCTGAACTGGAGACGATGCCAGTAATCTACCACTTGACATGCTAGAATAGTATAAGGGAGTGCTGTACCTTTAAGGGAAGTGGATATTCACAGGGGTGGTAGGTTGATGTAGTGCTTACTTTAGTATGAGAGTGTTTACTTAGAAGAGAAGTTTTGAGAACAAGTGCTAGGCTTATAATATAGCGAGCAGTCTGATTATACTAAGAGTAGAGCTTCCTTAAGGGAAAATTTGAAGAGCAGACTTGGCGGAGCCAGAAGAAGTTTAACCTTGTTTAACCGGCGCTGCGCTATGCGCACAATCACGCAAAGCCACGCAAAAGTGGATTTTAAACAGGGAACTTCAAAAGAGCTAGAAATGGTCCAAAACAACCAATTACTACAGCTCTTGTGCTGAGGTCACTCCTTCAGGGACAGGTAGGCTGCTCAAGGCTCCCCACTCCCACTGGTGAGCAAAGAAACTTCCTTCTATCCAAGTAAGGTAATGGACAACACAGGAACTACACCACAGCACAGAATACAGCAAAGCCTGTAAACTGGTCTAAACTAGTCGAGGAGAGGCAGGAAAACAAGGATTATTTTTTTGTTTTTTTTGTTTTTAGATAGAAAACACACAGAAAATGCAGAAACAGTAATAAATCAGTTACACAGGCTAGCACACTTTAGTGGGCAGCCTCAACAGTTAAATTAAACAAACAAACAACAAACTTTCAACCAATTTTTGACTAAATGTAACTTTAAGCGCAGATATTAAATAATGCAACAAACAGCTAAAAAAACAGTTTAAGCTTGTTTAAGGTAAGCTAGAGAAGGTATTTCAAGTAAAAAAACAGCAAAGATACTTAAATCAAGAAAGTAGTCGCTTTTCTGAGTTCTCTGTAGCTAGGACCACTCTGCAGGACCACAAGGAGCTTGTCTGAGTAGTATAGCCAGAAAAAAATGCCCAGAGGCGGATTTTAAACAGGGAACTTCAAAAGAGCTAGAAATGGTCCAAAACAACCAATTACTACAGCTCTTGTGCTGAGGTCACTCCTTCAGGGACAGGTAGGCTGCTCAAGGCTCCCCACTCCCACTGGTGAGCAAAGAAACTTCCTTCTATCCAAGTAAGGTAATGGACAACACAGGAACTACACCACAGACCAGAATACAGCAAAGCCTGTAAACAGGTCTAAACTAGTCGAGGAGAGGCGGGAAAACAAGGATTTTTTTGGGGGGGGGTTTGTTTTTAGATAGAAAACACACAGAAAATGCAGAAACAGTAATAAATCAGTTACACAGGCTAGCACACTTTAGTGGGCAGCCTCAACATTTAAATTAAACAAACAAACAACAAACTTTCGACCAATTTTTGACTAAATGTAACTTTAAGTGCAGATATTAAATAATGCAACAAACAGCTAAAAAAACAGTTTAAGCTTGTTTAAGGTAAGCTAGAGAAGGTATTTCAAGTAAAAAAACAGCAAAGATACTTAAATCAAGAAAGTAGTCGCTTTTCTGATTTCTCTGTAGCTAGGACCACTCTGCAGGACCACGAGAAGCTTGTCTGAGTAGTATAGCCAGAAAAAAACGCCCAGAGGTGGATTTTAAACAGGGAACTTCAAAAGAGCTAGAAATGGTCCAAAACAACCAATTACTACAGTATTTAAAATGTATTTTGGTCCAAACACATTAAGGCCTTGCATAAGAGTGGAAGTCTGAGTTATTGTGAAAGAATAAGAGCACTTGGTCTTGTGCAGTACCTTTTGCAGTGGTCTGGGAGGTGAGCTTGCTTGGATGTGTTGCGCATATGGGAATAGGTGATTCTAGGGGTGTTTGGGGTTGCTGAGAAGTGGTAGAGAGTCATCAGATTTCCTTCATGGAAATATCTGTGGGAATGGAAGATGTGTTGTGTGGTTCACTGGCAGAGTGGCCACTGCATGGAACAGGCTGGTAAAATGGAACAGGACAAACATTGATTTGGATATTTTAAGAACAGCCTGGAAACACACCACATGAACTCGTGAATGGTATTCTGATAAAACTGGATGGGCATTGCTGCCCATGCTTGAAGTATTGATATGTGTATATGTAAGGATAGAAATATACTTATAACAAATAAGAAACTAGAAGGGTCTCATAATTTAAAGTCTATGGACTGTATAAACATGCTTGGAAGGGGCTAATAATAAGAATAATTATTACAGATTGTGCTCTCTAAAATAACTAAGCAACAGCCAAAAAAAATAAAAACACACACAAAAGTTATGTAATGTATGATTTTAGTAAATCTAGACATAAAATATATAATCGTCATATAAGATGAAGCAGTCTGCTGAATTTAGATATTAAAGACAGGGTTTAATAACATGGGCTTGTGTATAATAACACTGCTGTCTTAACTTGTCATAAATGACATACACTACATTGAACATCAAGGGGAAGCATGATGATTTTCTTATATGAGTAAATATGCATAACAAGTCACATAATTGTTTTAACTTGAATTGTAGTTTTTGTAACCCATCTTGACCATATATAGTACTTAAGAGGTTACCAAGCTAACTAGTGTTTTATACATGACATCAAACTGATAAAGGTTGTTCAAGAGAAACAATAGAAGCCTGAACTTGAAATGTCACAGAATGTAACAATCATATTCTGAACAAATAGTATTAAATTGACAATAGCCACTCAGTTTAATAACATGGGCTTGTGTATAATAACACTACTGTTTTAACTTGTCATAAATGACATACACTATATTGAGCAGCAAGGGGAAGCATGATGATTTTCTCATATATGGAAATGTGCATAACAAGTCGTGTGGTTTTGCAACCCATCTTGACCATACATAATACTTAAGCTGTTACCAAGGTAACACATTTTTTTTACATGACAAACTGACAAAGTTCTTCAAGGGAAACAATAGAAACCTGAACTAGGAATGTCACAGAATGTAACAATCACATTCTGAACAAATACTATTAAATTGACAATAATCACTCAGGTTATCATTTGCTGATTATATAAAATAGAATGTTGCCATTTAAATCTAAAAATGTTCAGTATATGCCATCAAATGGCAATTTATGAATATGGAAAGGGAACTTTTAATCATTAATCACAATAAGTGAATTTGTTGTTTTTAACCTATAATTTTACTCATTTTATATTAAGAAATGACAGATATGAAAATCCTTATGTGTAGGAAATGGGGAGAAGAGGGATGCACTGATAATTAAAATGCACTAACTTTCATCAATGTTCATATAAAACAAAGTTGATGCTTTAAGTAAGCTAGCAAAAAATGCTGGCAAACAATGAAATATAACTTCTGATATATCCAGTAAAATACATTGTATTATAAACATTAGGTATAAATATTATTACCATATATTTATATTAAGTAATAGGTTTTGGAAAATAAAATTGTTATGGTTTCTGAAAAGAAACAGAAAAGCTTTAATACATCATATCAGACCATGGAAACAGGGAGGATTAAACTTTCCAAATACAGAAGCATATATAAAAGCATCAATATCTAAAACAATCTCAGACTGGATAAGTCCAAATTACTCTGCAAATTGGAAAGAATTGCTAACTATAATATCAATAAATTAATTTGATTTACAAAAAAAATTTCAAATAACAGATAAAACAATTTGCCATGGCACATAATTATGTATTAGTATACAATATAACATAACTAAACCCACTAAAACTCATATGATTAATTACTACATTGACTCATTTAGGAAAATTATTAATGCAAATAAAGATTTAAAAATCTGGTTTGATCTTTTAACACTGTTTATAGTCACAAAGAACTTTTCACATAAAATATATAGAGAAATTATTCATTTCTGGGAACAGAAAGGATTTGTTTGTTGGCTCCAGTTATCAAAGAGCTAAATGTTTTAGATATGGAAGAAATAAAAACAACATACAAAATTCCACAACAGGACTGGCTAACTTTACAGAGTATTCTGTCATATCCTCAAGATTTAAGTAGAATAATTAACAATTCTTCATTTAAAGAAATACCTAAATTTATGAAATATATATATATGAAATCATATATAATGATTTTGACATGGGAAACAGTATTTCAAAATTTTGCAAAATATTGATAAACTATAAAACAACACCCAAAACCTCATATTGGAAATATGTAACAAACGGACACTCGATACAGTTAATTGAAGATAAGGGTGATGTGCAGAGTTGTAGTAACTACAGAGAGATTAAATTGATCAGTCACAGCATAAAGTTATGGGAAAGAGTAGTGGAAGCTAGGTTAAGAAGGGAAGTGATGTTTAGTGATCAGCAGTATGGTTTCATGCCAGGAAAGAGCACTACAGATGTGATGTTTGCTCTGAGAGTGTTAATGGAGAAGTACAGAGAAGGTCAGAAGGACATGCATTGTGTCTTTGTGGACTTAGAGAAAGCATATGAAAGGGTGCCTAGAGAGGAGTTGTGGTATTGTATGAGGAAGTTGGGAGTGTCAGAGAAGTATTTAAGAGTGGTACAGAATATGTACGAGGGTAGTGTGACAGCGGTGAGGTCTGCAGTGGGAGTGACGAATGCATTTAAGGTGGAGGTGGGATTACCTCAAGAATCAGCTCTGAGCCCTTTCTTATTTGCAATGGTGATGGACAGGTTAACAGACGAGATCAGACAGGAGTTCCCATGGACTATGATATTTGCAGATGACATTGTGATCTGTAGTGAGAGTAGGGTACAGGTGGAGGAGACCCTGGAGAGGTGGAGATATGCTCGAGAGAGAAGAGGAATGAAGGTTAGCAGGACTAAGAATATATGTGTGTGAATGAGAGGGAGGATAGAGGAATGGTGAGGATGCAAGGAGTAGAGGTGGCTAAGGTGGATGAGTTTTAATACTTGGGATCTACAGTTCAGAGTAATGGTGAGTGTGGAAGAGAGGTGAAGAAGAGAGTACAGGCAGGATGGAGTGGGTGGAGAAGAGTGTCTGGAGTGATTTGTGACAGACGAGTACCAGTAAGAGTGAAAGGGAAGGTCTACAATAGGGCAGTGAGACCAGCTATGTTATATGGGTTGGAGACAGTGGCACTGACAAAAAGGCAGGAGTCAGAGCTGGACATGGCAGAGTTAAAGATGTTAAGATTTGCACTTGGTGTGACAAGGGTGGACAGGATTGGGAATAAGTATATTAGAGGGTCAGCCCAGGTTGGACAGTTTGGAGACAAAGCCAGAGAGGCAATATTACGTTGGTTTGGACATGTGCCGAGGAGGGATGCAGAGTATATTGACAAAAAGATGCTAAGGATGAAGCTGCCAGGTAACAGGAAAAGAGGAAGGCCTAAGATAAGGTTTATGGATGTGGTGAGAGAGGACATGCAGGTGGTTGGTGTGACAGAGCAAGATGCACAGGACAGGAAGAAATGGAAACAGTTGATCCACTGTGGTGACCCTTAATGGGAGCAGCCAAAAGAAGAAGAAGAAGAAGATATTAAAACAAATATCTTATTATCAATAAAATATACACCCTTTACACAATACTGGAAGGTTTTTAATTGGAAATGCTTGCACAGAGCATTCTTAACCCCAGACAGAATCAGTAAAATTAGTTCTTCCATAAAAGGAATATGTTGGAAATGTGAGCAAGTACACAATGCAGATTGGAACCACATTTTCTTTGTGTTAAAATTAAGCCATTTTGAAATGGTTTTAATAACTTTCTACAAGCTTTATTTAATCAATCATTTTATTTAACTAAAGCTCTTGTATTATTAAATGTGAATGAAGGTCCTCATTTGAATAGGTCAAACATGTATCTAGCATGGACTATAGTTGCAATTTCAAGGAAGTGTATAACAAGAAGGTGGAATACAAACACAATACCAACTTTGGAAGACTTATACAGCCTACTGAAGACCACAGCATTATTGGAAATAACAATTAAAGAACTAAGAATTTATCCAAAGCCATTTATTAACAACCATTGGGGAAAAGTCTTATCATTGATTGACACTATACAATAATTGATCAGACACTCTGATAATGGATTGGACATACTTATAAAGTATACATTAAGATCTGTTATAGTGTCAGACTAATGTAAATCGTGTACATAGTTATTTAAGATATGTATAAATACTATGAAATTCATTCAAATGTATTTGAAAAATAAAATTTTTGAGAAAAAATAAATCAGCCTAGTTAACACACAAATGACACATACAGAATGTTATATGACTCCTTGTATGACAGCAATTTAACACAATACTTTTTCTATGAATTAGACATTATATGTTTAAATAATGATGACTGTTAATGGCTGAGTTAATTACCCTGATAAAAATTACAAGGTCACCAAAGCCATTAACAGGTATAGTTTGATATTTCTATTTGCAATGGCTAAGAATGGTTTTGTTCAAGCAGGTAATGGGCCTACTAGGTGCTAAGTGCTCTCAACAGGGCACATGTTGCTGAGAGGATACCTGTAGTGAAGTCAGAAATAATTCTATCATTGGCTAATCTTGATCAAAATATGATTATATCAGCTACTCTGGTAGTATAGAAGTATAAAGCTCTGTCTATGGCCCAGATGACATGAGCTGGATTTGCGGTTTGGATGGCCGATGGAGTGTCAGAGAGAGATGGCCATGTCCATCCTGGGTGGGAGGGCACTCACTGATGACAGTCCCTTAGGGGAGGCATGGCTCAAAGAGGAGAGTTGCCCTCTAATGTAGTCAGTGATTGTGGGAGGCAGGGGGGGGTGAATGGGTAGAGCATATAAATAACCCCCTTGCAGGATGCCAGCAGGACAGCTGAGCCCCCAGGATGCTCTTTAAAAGGCATGACCTGCTCCAGCAGTATCATAATAAGTCTGTGGGAGTAGGAGATAAAATGGTAGTCCTGGCATGGACATGAGGCACTGGGAGCTGTCCAGTTACATGATGATGTCCCAAGAGTAACCGAAAAAAAATATGATCATGTCAACTATTAGTTTATCTAGTTAGCTAAGATTTATGCTGAAGTCAATCAATATTAAATTATACTAAAAAAGTTACAAGGGATTTATATAGGAACATATTTTCTTATCAAATTAAAAAAAAAACTCCATCCTGGATTCTTACAATGCTGTAAATTCCAATGTTTATTTTGTTTTTCAGTAAAATAGTAATAGGTTCATAGGTTCATAGGTTCATAGGTTCATAGGTTCACAGGTTCATAGGTTGCTACTAGGCTATCAACCCTAGGGCCTATACAAGCCTAGCCAAACAATTCCCCGGATATTTCTGTCCACAATATTTACTTCCCTGGACCCCTGTCTAGCAGGGTGACTGACGTGATCCCTGGGGTGAATTTCCTATCTCCCATCCAATCATCAAGGTTCCTTTTGAAGAGGGCCAAGGAGGTGCTCTGCTTAACATGTATGGGCAGTCTATTCCAGAGTCTGGGGAGTCTCTGGGTCAGGAACCTATCCCTCCAGCATGTTTTGTTCATTGTGATGACAAGGCTTAGATCCTTGGAGTCTGTGGCTCTGAGGGATAATGCTTTTAATTACATTCTGCCTTACTGTCGAATTTTTAATTTCTTTCTGACTCTGTGGTTGTCTCTCTTTATAAGTCTGCAGCTCTTAAAAGAAGTAAGCTAGCAGTCCATACATAAATCTCCTGTTGTACTGTTAATGCTAATTGTCACTTTGTGTGCTTTTCCGTTCTTAGTTCCTATTTTGAATGCCGAAGGAGAAGAGGAGGGGGAAGGCATGCCTGAAGGCAGGAAGAGAGGAGGAAGGTTAGGAGTGTAGTAGTGAGGGTAGGAACTTTGAATGTTGTCAGTATGACTGGTATAGGGACAGAGCTAGCTGATATGATGGAGAGATGGAAGGTTGATATAGTCTGCAGCTCTTAAAAGAAGTAAGCTAGCAGTCCATACATAAATCTCCTGTTGTACTGTTAATGCTAATTGTCACTTTGTGTGCTTTTCCGTTCTTAGTTCCTATTTTGAATGCCGAAGGAGAAGAGGAGGGGGAAGGCATGTCTGAAGGCAGGAAGAGAGGAGGAAGGTTAGGAGTGTAGTAGTGAGGGTAGGAACTTTGAATGTTGTCAGTATGACTGGTATAGGGACAGAGCTAGCTGATATGATGGAGAGATGGAAGGTTGATATATATTGTGCGTGCAAGAGACCAGATGGAAGGGAAGTAAGGCTAGGTGTATAGGAGGCAGGTTTAATTTGTTCTATCATGGTGTGGATTGCAGGAGAAATGGGGTAGGTGTTATCCTAAAGGAACAGTATGCCAAGAGTGTTTTGGAGGTGAAGAGAGTATCTGATAGACTGATGTTTATGAAGCTTGAAACTGATGGTGTAATGATGAATGATGTTAGTGCATATGCTCCACAAGTTGGGTGTGTGATGGATGAGAAAGAAAAATTTTGGAGTGAGTTGAATGAAGTGGTGGTGAGTGTACCCAAGGGTGAAAGACTAGCGATTGGAGTGGACTTCAATGGGCATGTTGGTGAAGTGAACAGAGGAGATGAGGAAGTGATGGGTGGGTATGGTGTTAAGGAGAGGAATGCAGAAGGTCAGATGATTGTGGATTTTTCAAAAAGGATGGACATGGCTGTGGTGAATACGTATTTTAAGAAGAGGGAGGAGCATAGGGTGACGTACAAGAGTGGAGGAAGATGCACACAGGTGGATTATATCCTATGTAGGAGGGCCAGTCAAAAGGAGATTGGAGACTATAAAGTGGTGACGGGGAAAGTGTAGTCAAGCAACATAGAATGGTGGTCTGTAGGATGATGTTGGTGATCAAGAAGAGGAGGAGGAGTGTGAGAGCAGCGCCAAGGATTAAATGGTGGAAGTTAAAAAAGGGTGATTGTGAGGTGGAGTTAAGGGAAGAGTTAAAACAGGCACTGGGAGACAGTGAATAGTTACTGAATAGCTGCGTAACTACAGCAGAGCTAGTAAGGGAGACTGCTAGAAAGGTGCTTGGTGTGACATCTGGACAGAGGAAGGAGGACAAGGAGACCTGGTGGTGGAATGAGGAAGTACAGGAGAGTATACAGAGGAAGAGGCTGGCGAAGAAGAAGTGGGATTGTCAAAGAGGTGAAGAAAGTAGACATGAGTATAAGGAGATGAGGTGCATCGCAAAGACAGAGGTGGCGAAGGCTAAGGATAAGGCATATGGAGAGTTGTATGAGAGATTGGACACTAAAGAGGGATAAAAGGACCTGTACCAATTGACTAGACAGAGGGACAGAGCTGGGAAAGATGTGCAGCAGGCAAGGGTGATAAAGGACAGTGAGAGAAACGTACTCACAAGAGAGGAGAGTGTGTTGAGTAGATGGAAAGAGTACTTTGAAGGGCTGATGAATAAAGAGAATGGGAGAGAGAGAACGTTGGATGATGTGGAGATAGTGAATCAGGAAGTGAAACAGATTAGCAAGGAGGAAGTAAGGACAGCTATGAAGAGAATGAAGAATGGAAAGGCTGTTGGCCCAAATGACATACCAGTGGAAGCATGGAGGTGCTTAGGAGAAATGGCAGTGGAATTTTTAACCAGATTGTTTAATGAAATTTTGGAAAGTCAGAGGATGCCTGAGAAGTGGAGAAAAAGTGTTTGGTGCCTATCTTTAAGAATAAGGGTGATGTGCAGAGCTGCAGTAACTACAGAGGGATAAAACTGATCAGTCAAAGCTTGAAGTTATGGGAAAGAGTAGTGGAAGCTAGGTTAAGAAGGGAGGTGATGATTAGTGATTAGCTGTATGGTTTTATGCCAGGAAAGAGCACTACAGATGCAATATTTACTCTGAGAGTGTTGTGGGAGAAATACAGAGAAGGTCAGAAGGAGTTGCATTGTGTCTTTGTGGGCTTAGAGAAAGTATATGACAGGGTGCCTAGAGAGGAGTTGTGGTATTGTATGAGGAAGTCGGGAGTGGAAGAGAAGTATGTAAGAGTGGTACAGGATATGTACAAGGGTAGTGTGACATTGGCGAGGACTGCGTTGGGAGTGACAGATACGTTTAAGGTAGAGGTGCGATTACATCAAGGATCAGCTCTGAGCCCTTTCTTATTTGCAGTGGTGATGGACAGATTGACAGATGAGATCAGACAGGAGGCCCCGTGGACTATGATGTTTGCAGATGACATTGTGATATGTAGTGAGAGTAGGGACCAGGTTGAGGAGACCCTGGAGAGGTGGAGATATGCTTTAGAGAGGAGAGGAATGAAGGTCAGCAGGGCTAAAACAGAATATATATGTGTAAATGAGAGGGATGGTGGAGGAATTGTGAGGATGCAGGGAGTAGAGTTGGTAAAGGTGGATGAGTTTAAGTACTTGGGATCAACAGTTCAGAGTAATGGTAAGTGTGGAAGAGAGGTGAAGAAGAGAGTACAGGCAGGATGGAGTGGGTGGAGAAGAGTGTCAGGAATGATGTGTGACAGACGGGTACCAGTAAGAGTGAAAGGGAAAGTCTACAAGAGGGTAGTGAGACCAGCTATGTTATATGGGTTGGAGACAGTGGCATTGACGAAAAGGCAGGAGTCAGAGCTGGATGTGGCAGAGTTAAAGATGTTAAGATTTGCACTGGGTGTGACTAGAATGGACAGGATTAGGAATCAGTATATTAGAGGGTCAGCTCAGGTTGGACAGTTTGGAGACAAAGCAAGAGAGGCGAGATTGCGTTGGTTTGGCCATGTGCTGAGGAGGGATGCTGGGTATATTGGGAAAAGGATGCTAAGGATGGAGCTGCCAGGTAAGAGAAAAAGAGGAAGGCCTAAGATAAGGTTTATGGATGTGGTGAGAGAGGACATGGATGTGGTGAGAGAGGTGGTTGGTGTGAAAGAACAAGATGCAGAGGACAGGAAGAAATGGAAACAGATGATCCGCTGTGGCGTCCATTAACGGGAACAGCCGAAAGAAAATGATGATGATGATGAGTTCCTATTTTGAATGCATTCAGAATGTGATCTTGACAAAGTCTGTGTAACCATGCCCATATGTGTATCTAGATGGTTAGCATAAAACATATAAATGTTGGAGTATGCAACTTTTACAGTGTGGGTTCTGTCTAATTTAGTGAGTTTAGCTATAATTCCAGAATGGGGGTTGGCGTTGAAAGCCTTGGCGAGGTCAAGATAGGCTGTGTGAACCACCTTACCCTCATCTACGGCTTTGGTGACTGCCTCAAAGAAGTTGATCAGGTTCAGGAGGCATGATCTGCCTTTCACAAACCCGAACTGGGTGGGATCCAGAGTTTGGAGGTTACCAATGTCTTTGTTTATGAGTTCCATGATGATACACTCCATGGCCTTGCAGACCAGGCTCGTCAGGCTAATAGGTCGATAGTTCCCAGGATAAGTGGTGGCGCCCCCTTTGTGGAGTGGGATAACTGTTGCTGTGCACCATTCAGTGGGCACAAAGCCTGATGCGAGGTTAATATTGAACATGGTGCTTAAGTCGGGAGCCAGTTCGTTCTGAAGTTCATGTAAAACGCAGCCTGGGATGTTGTCCGGTCCCATGGATGCTGTGTTTTTGGCTTTAAAGAGTGCAGCTTTTACCTGCATAGTTGTGATTACAGGGACTCTGCATTCTTCCTGTATAGATATGGGCCCTTTAGGGAGTGTAGGGGTAAAGTTAACACTGAACCTATCTGCCAGGATGTTGGCAATATCAGTTGGTTCTGTAATTTTCATGTCGTTGTGCTGTAACTCAAAGCAGATCTGGGTGTTGCCATCGGGATTCTTGACATAGCTATATAATGCTTTGTGGTTGTCCTTAGAATTAGTGGTGATTTTTGTTTTCATAGCTAGCTTTGGAGGATCTTATAAGGGATCTCAGCTTCTTACTGAGGCTGACCAGGGAGCTCCTCCACTCAAGAGATTTTACTCTCTTTTGCAACAGTTTCTTCCTTCTGTTGTGCAGTTTGTTTATGGCAGGGGACCACCAGATTGGCTTCCTTTTTTTGGAGGATAGCATCTTGCTTCTGTTTGGGATAGCACGATCCATGCACTCGTGTACGTGCTTATAGAGTGCATTTGTGTAGGATTCAGCAGTTGTAACTGTATTGTTCATCTGCATGGGTGTCATGAAGTTCACCACTTCTGTCTTAAGAAGTATGAAGTTGGCTTTGGAGAAATTTTATACCATGGTTTCCTTAATGGGGGTGGGGGTGGGATGTGGATATCAAGGGTGATTAGCTTCGGACCAACTAGGAGTTGACTTCAGGTGTGGAACACCGGTCACTCATGTTGGTAATGACTAGGTCTAGGATATTGTTGCCCCTGGTGAGGGTGTGGAAAAGTTGATCCAGGGCATTGGAGTTTATGAATTCCAGAAAGCATTGAACTAAGGAGTTGGTACACGAGTAGTTTTCCCAGTTAATGGTGGGGTAGTTGAAGTTGCCCATTATTAGGGTGAACCCTAATTATTTTAAATAAATAAAACATTATTGTTTGAACCCTAATATTTTCCAGTACATCAAGAAAAGAGGAGTGGGAATCCTGGGGCATGGTGGGGGATCTGTAGCAAGCTACAATTTGGATTGCAGTTTTGACCGGAGTTAGTTGCACTTGGATAACCTCGGATGCATTATGCTGAGCAACTAGCCTGGAGGTGTGGATATCCTTAATGAATATGGACACACCTCCTCCTTTGGTGTTTCGGTCCAGGTTACATGACCAAAAAGTGTGGTATGAGTTATAGCCTGGTAGTGCAGGGGTGCTCTCTGGAGCCTTGATCTCAGTCACTGCACAGATATCAATGTTCTCAATTTTAAGGAGTGCCTCGAGTGAGTGCATTTTGAGACTTAGACTTCTAGCATTGAGTAGCATTACCCTTAGTTTTTGCTTGCCTGTTCCTGTTATGGTGGTGAATTTGTCATTTGAACCTTGCCTAAAAAAGGCACTATAGGGGTGGCAAGAACCTTAGCCAGTATCTGGAATCCCAGGGGCGACAGGTGCAGGCCATCTGTGGCAAAGCATCGTGGTCTGTTGATCATGTTATCCCAAGCAAACAGATACTGGATCCCGGTAAAATGAAAAAAGTCCAACCAAGAATAAAATATTGCCCAAAAGCCACAGGACCCGGATAACACAAAGGAAGTATAAACTGGTAAAATATTCCAAAACACTTTAATGTGGTCGAATGACAGTTAAAAAACACTGGTTGAGAACAAGAAAAACAATAATCTTAAGTGCTTTCGCTCGGTCAATACCGAGCTTCTTCAGAAGTAAAAATTTGTAATTTCATTTACAATCTTTAAATAGTTCTACGTGCATCACATGACCCTTCTCCCCCCACCCTCATTTAAAGTTCGATCCTGTCATATACAATACAACTGTCCAAAATGGTGGGTGAATGATGTAAAGTGAGGCAATGAGTAATGAGCAAAAATCTTCAAAATCCAAGTGACACCTCTATGTCTATAAGTAACATCATTAAAATCTAGCATGCTGTTAACCTTAAAGAAAAGAGTGGAAAAAATGCACTTGTCAGAATGTCCTAACAGCCATGCAAAACTTTCCCCTCAGATTAATCAAGTTTACAACACTAACATATAATCATGAAGAGTTTGTCTACTATAACCGGGCAATTCTGAGTTTCAAAACGCTACTAATACTGATGATATCATTCAATCCAGGGGCCCTCCCTGAGTCTAATTTAAGTTGCCACAATAATTCACGGTATTCGAGCCTGGCTTCCCAGTTGCCACCCCTCAAATCTGGTGTCACCTGTTCTAATACCAAGAACTTTAAGTTCATATCCTCACAGACTTGTGAATGTTTAAAAAAGGCATTATTTTCCTAACCCCTGGAAACATCATACAGATGCTCATAAACTCTTCTCCTCAATTGCTGTTCTGTTTTACCCACATAAAAACTGAAACAGCTTATGCATATCCCCAAATAAACCACTCGTTTTGTACCACAATTAAAATATTCAGAGAATTTGAACCTGAATTTTCTAGAAGGGATGAAAAGCGTGTCTTTGTCAAACATAAAACTACATTGTTTGCAGGCTCCACATTTATGTGTGCCAACTTTCTTCTTACCCATAACTGCTTTAGACCCTACATTCTTTTCAAAAAGTTCTTTCAAATTTACATCCCTTTTCCTCACAAAATGAACACGGGCCGCCCCATAATTTTTGACTTCATCATGTAATGCTAAAATAGGCCAATGCTTTAAAATAATCTGTTCAACCTTACAAGAACTAGAGGAAAAAGTGTGTATAAAGTTGTTTTTGGACTCAAGTTGTTCTTGCCTTGTCACCTGGTTGGAAGTGGATAGACCAATCCCTAGCAAAGGGAAATACTTCAAGTCTCTGTTTACTAACACTTCCTGCGTCATGTTGTCAATCAGGGCTTTGGGGTACCCCCTTTCCTCAAACAATGTTGCAATAGTATCTACTTCTTCCAAAAAATTCTCAAGGGTGCTAGACATTCTCGAGGCCCTGATGATCTGGACCTTAACTATCCCCTTCTTCTGATAGAAGGGGTGCCGACTTTCAAAATGTAGGTAAGAGTTCGAGAATGTACTTTTCCTATACAACCTTGATTGGAAACAGTGGTTGTCATAGTCTTTGAGTAGAGTCACATCCAAGTAGTTCAATTTGTCAGAGTCAATGTTGTAAGTAAACCTCAAGAATTCAGTACTGTTGTTAATGTGTCTGAAAAATTCTTCCAAGTCCTCCTTAGTACCCTTCCACAAAAGACAAATGTCATCAAGGTATCTCGTGTAGTGCCCTATAGACTCGGACCATGAACTCTGAAAGACATGTTCCTGTTCCCAATGATGTAAAACACAATTGGCATAAAGGGAAGTACAAGGGGCCCCCATTGCTACCCCTTTCTTTTGATGGTAAAACTCCCCATTAAAATATATAAAATTGTTCTCGAGGATAATTTCCATGAAGTCTAAAATTAAGTTGACAGTATTGTTGTCAAGGCCAGATTTGGAGGTTAATACCGCACTGAGCCATTCTAGTCCTACTAAATGGGGAATACTTGGAAAAAGCTCTACAATGTCAATAGTTACCATTAACTGGTCCACATCAAAGAGCTGCTGGTCAATTCCTTTAAGGAAATCCCAAGAGTCTTTGTTAATATAAGTAATAGAAGATAGGAACTTTTTCACAATATGATCTACATACTTCGTGAGTGGTTCAGTAATACTTCCTGCCCCAGATACTATTGGCCTAAATTTGATAGGATCTATACCTTTGTGGGTCTTAGGAATGCCAAAGATTACTGGGATTTTTAGCTTTTCCACATGTAGGTAATTGTATACTCGCTCATTAATGATGCCTTGCAATAAATGATCATGTAGGTGGTAAGCTATTTTTGCATGTGCAATGTTAATCTCATTTAGTGATAGTAACTCATGCTGGTCTGAGTCCTGTAGCATCCTGAATAAATAGGTGTCATAATCTACAGTGTACATAAGCACTACACCTACCCCCTTGTCCGGTTTCATCACTCTACATTTTTCCTGTTTCAAAAGGTCTATCAGTCTTGTTTTGTTGTAACTAATATTGGCAGAATAGTTGTTACTATAAAACTGATCAACTTTTCTGATATCCCTTTCTACTAGCTCTTCAAAAACCTTGAGCAAGGGGTGAGTAGGGGGATTAAATGTGCTTGTTCTTGACAACCCTGCAGAAACAGTGGTTTGACCCTTAAAACATATGGCTAAGTTCAATTGTCTAATGAATAATTTTAAATCAATTAACGTGTTAGCAATGTTAGAAGGACGGGAGGGAACAAAATGAAACCCCCTTGAAAACAACTCAAAATATACATCAGTCAAAGTTAGTTCTGTGAAATTAAATATGGTGAAATTACCTTTTCTGAATATCACCTGTTTATCACCTGTATACTGCTTTTCTGTACTGGAGAGAGTTGTCTCAACAAGCATCAGTTCGGGGGGTGATTCCACCCCCTGTGCTAATGTCTCCCCCCCTTCCCCCTCTCGTGTTGGGGTAGTGAAAATCCTGAAAGAATGCTTCCTTTCCTTTTCAGCTAATCGTTCACTTCTTCTTGGAGCCTCAATTTCAGATCTTAAATAATTACTACTGTTGTTTGTTCCATTCACCTTGTCTGCAAAGACACTGCCGGCTCTATTCATCCATCCCCCACTTCTGGGGGCTGGATACGCTCTCCCCTCTCTGTATTCCAGTAAATCTCTCTCCAGCTTTTTAATCTTTCTATTAAGCACTTTCACACAGAACTGATCAACTTCAAAAAATGAATTGTCGTAATTCTTCTTAATACTACTAAAATTATTATCATTAGTTAAATTGTGATTCAAAGCATTCAAATCCTTCAACAAAGTGTCCGCTTTAGTCTCATAATCTACAATCATCAGTTTAAGCATTTCAATCCCTGCTTTGTCAAAAACCTCACAAAGTTGGTCGTAAAACACAGTCCCTGGTTGTGCACTATTAGGAAACTTAAAAATCCGAAGTCCCTTAGGGACTCGGTTAACCTGTACGCATTCTCTGAGGTAATCAATCTCCAGTTGGTTACTTTTGAGCACGTACAGTTTATCTTTAAACCTATTAAAATCGTCCTCAATACTCTTAGTGCAAACATTTACAGTACCTTGGTTAAAATGGAACTGTTTAGCTGTCCAAGCATTAAAGTTAAAATCATTGTGGTTGTCGTCCATTCAAGTTTTCTGCACCGTACCAGTTCTAGTGTGTGATGAAGATGCCTGGCCATTGCTTTGTGGGAAGTTAAAAGAAAGTTCGTCATCCACGCTGGTAGTGATGTTCGGCACCACACCGATGACACGCTTCCTCTGGCGCTCCGGTAATTGTAGTTGGTTGCCAGTCAACCCTGCACTCAACTCCGTGTTCCTTTCACAGATGTTGTTAAAAAGTTGCGTTAATAGGGTTATAACCTGCTTAAATTCACCCCGAGTTACAGGGGAATCATCCGAATCATCTTTTAGGAGTGCTGGTGTCTCCAAACAACTTCCTGCATCCATTCCTTCTACCATGAGCTCTTCACAAAGACTCGGTAAAATGAAAAAAGTCCAACCAAGAATAAAATATTGCCCAAAAGCCACAGGACCCGGATAACACAAAGGAAGTATAAACTGGTAAAAATATACCAAAACACTTTAATGTGGTCGAATGACAGTTAAAAAACACTGGTTGAGAACAAGAAAACAATAATCTTAAGCGCTTTCGCTCAGTCAATACCGAGCTTCTTCAGAAAGAGATACTGGATCCCCTTAGAATGACACTAGAAGCTTAGCCAATTGTTGAAATCAATCATTTTGCCCTTGTACTGTGGTATCATTCTGGGCAATGGCAGAATGCTACTCAGGGCTAGGATCATACCTGCCTGTGCTACAAGATCGGAGAGCTGTTCCATGTCTCTTTTCATGTAGTCCAGGGAGGTACTTCTCAGGTCATTCACACCAACATGGACAATGACAGAGTCATATTTGTACTTGTTGTGGAGTGACCTGAGTGCGTGGGTTATGTGGCAGATCCTGGCACCTGACAGGCAGCTGACAGTAACCTTCTCCTTGTTTAGCCTGGTGAGTGGGACATCAGTGTGCCTGAATATAGAGTCACCTATGACTAGTGTGTTGGGTACGTTGTTTTGCCTTATTGGCTATGGTTGAGTGGCACACTGAGTCTGTGGGCTATGTGTCATTTGGGTTGTGTTGGGGGATGGAGGTTGTTTGCGTTTCTGCTTTGGAGGTCTCTGTTGCTTAGACAGATTATTATTGAGAGCCTCCGTGAATGTGTTTGTGTTACTATGTGTGGATTTTGGTGGTGTAGATTTAGTGAGCCTATGTGATGTGTGGTGAGGTGCAAATGTTTACCTTCTCCTCTTGACTGTCAAGTTTAGTCTTGGTTGGAGAGAGCTTTACCTCCAGTTTGGCTAGATGAGTGCATCTCTTACAGGTTATAGTGTTGGGTGGTAGGAGGAGAGGGTTGTCCGTGTACGTGAGGCAATTTCGACATTGCCTCAAGATGCCCAGATTCATCAGATAGACAGGAGAGAACACTGGGAGCTGACCCTTGAACATGCCTGAATAAAAAAACTATTTTCCTCTAGATAAGTGAGGAAAGTGAGTACAAGAACTGTTTTTCTCTAAGCAAGTGAGAAAAGTAAGTACAAAAACTGTTTTCCTCTAGGTAATGAGGAAGGTTGAGTGCTATAGTAATTAGTAGCTTATTTATTGCTTACAAGTTCTGAACAAGTGCTGAGCACAAATAAACAAATTTAAGTGCTAAAACTAAGAATCTGTATCTGCACTAGACGAGTTACAGGACACAAACAAGTGCAAATGCAGGCTTTCAAATCATAAAGTTGAGAGAGATGGAAAAGATTGCCCAAACGGCCAATAACTACAATCTCTGGACCAGAACTACTCCTTATGTGGTAGACAGGTTACCTAGTGCTCTAAAACCAAAATAATATACTCAGCTCTGTATATTTGCAGATAGATTGAAAAGCAGTCTCTCAGAACAGGGACAAAACAGTTTAAGCAGAGACCTGAGCAACAATTAACAGTACAAACTCTAAAACAAAAAAATATACTCAGCTATGTATATTTGCAGATAAATTGAAAAGCAGTCTCTCAGAACACAGGTTCCAGCAATGAAATGCAGGCTGTTACTAACAGGTCTAATTTTATGCAAGTGATCCTTGAGTTAGATAACACACAAGCTGTAAAAAATAGTTATACCAACTGAAGACACAGAAGAAAATAGGGGGAGGTGGGGAAAACTGTTTCAGCAGAGATCTACGCAACAATTAACAGTACAAACTCTAAAACCAAAAAATATACTCCGCTCTGTATATTTGCAGACAGATTGAAAAGCAGTCTCTTAGAACACAGGCTCCAGCAATGAAATGCAGGCTGCAACTTCAGGAAACTGTTAGAACAGGCTTGCGTATGGACACCAACCTCACCCACTGTGGAGACATTTCAAGAGATGAAGGGTTTGGCAAGAAAATAAGTGAGCACCAGATGATAGTAAACACATTCTGGGAACTTCCAAATATCCAACACATGAGAACTGCAATGCCTTGATAGGGGTATATGGGATGAAGAGCTTTTACAGGTAATGATGGATGCAAATTATACAGAGTTAATTAGACTAACAGTAGAATTTTAAAGGTGGCATAAGACCAAATAATTAACCAGTGCAGACGCTGTAAGGCTGAGTAGTATTGAACTAGCTAGAAGTGCCTGTAAGTAAATGTGTTGTGGAATTCTACACTAGATGCAATTGGTCAAGTTCTGTGTTAGAAAGTTCTACATAAAGGCAGTTAACTGTAGTCCAGCTCCAGAAAGGCCATTGGAAGTGAGATATTCCTTAAACAGAAACAAGATTGCCTGACACCAGATGACAACTCGAACTTGTCAGTCTGTCATGAAAAACACACACCAAGATGTCTTTCCTTGCATTCTCATTGCAGTTTACCACAACCTTAAATGAAGATATGAACTAAGCTGCACAGTTCAAATTGATTAAAGTGCTCTGACTAGCCATGACCACAGTCTTGAAGGGTCAGATTAATATAATTCATATGGTTTGGGATGTTTTCAAAGGGAATCTATGGGAAACGTTCCTTCCAGTCAAAAGGAAAGGCATAATCAGAGAAGTAATGCTAGTGAAAACCTCTCCCATAATAAGTTCAACCAATGGATGTCTGTTTTCCTGAATCATTTTGCTGCCTTGCCTAGTGACCTTTGAACCTTCTCCAGTCAGACCTAGCCCATTCAATCCTCATATTGTGGACATTGCCCATAAAGTACAGTGGCAAGGCATCCAGGAGCCATCAGTTAGGTAGATATGAAAGCTATTTGTTACCGTATTTGTATAGCTGTCTCTACTCTGGTGTCAGAGGTGGACTCCCTAGTTCCTTAGCCAAAGCAGATCTGGCTCCCCTCAAGATCAGAACCTTACAGTGACCTGACTTGCTTGTTCATAATACAGAAACTATGTAGTACCCCAGTCTAGAACTATGCATCATCCTGAATGCGAGCTATGTGGGGGAGTTCTAGTACAGCCTTAACTCCACCCCTATTGGCTGACACAGGCATATACTTTACTGCCAAGATGTACTACACTCACCCCCTTATATGTGCATATACCTCTGTGTCCTCTTTGACATCTACTGAAACCAAACTGGGATCACCAAACCTACATTCCCTGGTCATACTGCCCCTTTATTTTATACACACCTCTGCTTATATGTGATCAAACAGCCAACTGCAGAGTGGATACAGATATACAAGAAGGGGCACAAATAGCTTTCATATCTGTCTGAATTCCTCCCCCTGAAGTGAATGAGCTGGCAAAACACTCAGTTCTATCCCCTGCCTATCTCTTCCACAACCTGAGCTGCCAGTCAGACTATAGTCATCTAGGTCATAGTTAGGGTTTCATCTCTCTAATCCAGAGCCAGAGAAGAAAAGACTCCGCATTGAACCCTGTGGGATATCAAAGATTACATAGCAAATGGACAAGGTGTTAAGACTGAATTCTACCCAATGGGTACATGCAGAAGGGAATGATGCAGAAAAATACATAACAGTACCCAAGGCCTCATAGTACTTTCACATATGGTCCAAAAGTATGATCAGGGAGGACTTAAGTGTAATAACATCATCAACATTAGAAGACTGTTTGTGAATCCATTAAGGGCCATCACAATACTACGTCTAATCTGAAAAGGAATGGATCATGAACCTGACAGTCCAACAGAACTGTAGTCAAGCTGTGAGTAAACAACCTTCTCAATAAGCTTAAAAATAAGTAGACTGCTAGTGACCACACAGTAATTATCAGGAACTTGTCAGAGATTTGGGATGCATGGCTAGGCTTAAAAAGGTCCTTGTGGTCATTAGCCTAGTAAACACCTATGAACCTATGAACCTATAATCATCTGAACTGAGCAAAAGCCTAATTCAGCATAAGATGTCATCAACACCTCTTTTAATTTAATTGGGAAGAAATGCTACTTTAAAAAATAAATTAAAAAAGCAGATGGTCTGATACATCATATAACCCCACACATCAAGACAAACAAAAATCAGCCTTAATAGGCAAGGTTGCAGGCTGAAATAAACATTGTGCATACCAGAAACTAAGGAGACAAGTTCAGAATAATCTGACATTTGGAAAGAATTCAGGCCCAAGGAGGATCTTCCCACAGATAACTTAATGCTCCCTGCACCTCACTGTGGATGAAGGAACTGTCCTCAGGGATGCTAGCTGATCTGCTAACTGATATTCCTCACAGAAGAATACTCCATAGGTAGAAGACCGACTGGATTACTCCACCTGTCAACCATTCATTGAAGTTTGACCATTCAGGAGTCTATAACACAGGTTTCCCTAAATAAAAAAGTTGTCTTTTCGTGGGGGCCATCAGCATTATACTCACCATGCATGAGTTTGATATCAAAGGCCAGTACAATTCCATTTACACTCAAACCTCTGTCATTTTCTTTTCAGCTCATAGTACTTAGCATTACATTAGGATTCACATGTATGTAGCATGGGTCAGGCAAATCCTGCAAGGATCCAACAGTCCTATAAGCAATAAGCTACTCATTTGTACCATATGTATTAGGCACCACAAGAAATCAGTGAGAGGTGGGAACAAATCAATCTCTATTCATGGCATGAAAATGACTGCATTCCACAAGTCTGAGAGCTGTAACTGGAGTAAACCCACTGCAAGCCAAATAATGTGATGGTCCAACCATGAGACAGGTCCCACCACCAAGTCAAAGATGGATATACCAAGTCAAGAATATGTCTAAGATAGTGAGTAACAGAGGTAAACACCTGAGTAAAGCCAAACTCCATCATAATACAGAGGAATTCCTGTGCAACATCCACAGGCTTGTCATCAACCAAGATGTTAAGGTCACCCTCTAGTAACCAGATTGGTAACCCCAACACTGAGATGACAAGGAACACTGTGAACTCTTACATGAACATCCTCACATTTCTAGGTGGTCATAGTATACAAGGTGAAACCCACCTGTTCCCATTACTTGCTGAATAGTTGGCAGCCCAGGTCAGTCACAATGGGATGTTGCAACAGATTGCAACTACACCCCCAACTTTGCCCACCCTAAGGTGGTGAAACATGAAAAATCCATGCAAAAAGTAGAGGCATGCTGTTTGCAAGATGAGGGCTAATATTTTTATATAGTCAGATTGCTGTAATATATTTTTTTATTTATTTGCAGTTTCTTAACCGGGGAAGTCCACTGGGCCATAATGAGCCCGTTTTCAGTGAAGGCCCGGGGAGAAAAGCTCCACAGTAAAATAGTATTTATATTGAACAAAGACAGTAGAATCATAAAATACAGTAATACAATTAACAGTATTGGGTATTTAATGCATTGTAAAGTAATATCATTGCTGGCAAGTTATTAAACAAGTTTTATAGATAAGCATACGGCCTTCCTATATATTCTCACATGCGCACACATACATATATAGAGTTAATAGGCTAGTAAAGAGTAGAGTTATAAAGTTTTATGGGGAGGTTAGTATAGGATTATGAGCAAGGACAGTTGCAAGTGGCAAAGAGGTATGAGTGTAGAGAGGATTTAAATTTGACAGAGTTAATAGTTGTTCTGAGAGATGATGGGAGAGCATTCCATTTTTTTGGCAAGGGAGAAAGAGAAGATAAGTTGTCCAGGAGATCACTTAGGCTTGTGAACCTGGAGATCTCCATAATGAAAGGAGTCAAAGGTGATACCAGCCTTGTTGCAAGTGACTTGGCATGAAAAAAGCACTTTTAAAGGTGTCAGTAATTCCCAGGTCTCCAAAATCTTTCCTGCTTGATTAGCTGACCTCCTGGGTACATCACGTAAGACAAAAATTATATCTGTGTGACATTTCACCTCAGGGCAATATCCAGTCACTGAAACACCCAGCACATACAACCAATCATAGCTTCCCATGTTGGCTTATATTTAGACATTTTATTCTTGCAGGACATGACTTCCAACTCTGCACCTTGTGCCATTTAAAACAAGGCCATGTCCTGCAAGAATGAAATATGTCTAAATGTAATATCTGAGGGTACACTTTGTGCTACTAAAAATATGGTATGTCCTGCAAGAATGAAATATATCTGAATATAATATCTGATATACTTTGTTCCTTGCAAAATATGATGTCCGACAAGAATGAAATATGTCTAAATGTAATATCTGAGGGCACCAAGATAGAATTCCCAAAGGAGTTCCCTGGGATAAAAATATTATTATGGCCATTATATAAAACGACTTGATAAAACCAGTACAATGCTACAGCAACAAAATGCCACAAATTTAGATAATTCCCTGTAAAACTATGCCCGATACAACAAAGCTTACAGCATTTACATTTCAGATTGATGATTAGTCAGTACTGCGATGAGGTAGTAAAATAATTCAAAGTAAAGTAAGGCAACATCTTGCCTTCTATGGCACACGGGTAAATCAGTATAATACATTTTTAAATTGGCTCAGGTACAGAACCTGCTGTAAGTCCAATTCACAGTAACAGGCCGAATACAAATCACAAAACACAAGCCAAGCAACAGTCCAATAGATTTAAAAAATGCACAGGCTGAAACAGGTTTCTAAACATGTGAGTAGGTCTTCTTTCAAGTGGCTGACAAAGCCAATACACTCTGCATACCTCTTAACAGTCCAGATTTTCGTGTAATGTCCAAATTTTTGCCTCACATTTTTTTGGTCTGCTCCTCATAAAATCTGTGGTTTTCTGGTAAACCACTGAGGACTGAGGTCACTTAATAATGGCAAACATCTTAGTTTCAGACTTTATATCCTTCAGAAAATCCATACTAACAGAAATTATGTCATTCTATCAGCTAAGTTTATTAAAAGCAATATTTAAACTCTGTCCCTATTTTTGGGTCTTTGTTCTCCCATTATTTTAGGCTTTGTCCAGACTTCTTGCACTAAAAGGTTGAGAGATATGGCTCTGTCACTCCATCAGTGAATAGCACAAGCCCACAGTAAACAGTATGAGCTGAGGATGTCAACACATGACAAGTAAGGTCAGTAAACAGATCTAAATATTTGAACAGGTCTTTACACAGTAAACCAGTAGATGGTATAGCTTTAGTGTTTTCCAGATATGCACAGCACAAATAGAACATCAATAAAATTAAAGAATAGCAGAAACAGTTGGAATATGAAAAATCAGGTAAAATGTAAACAGAGAACATGAGCATTCAAATCTCAACAATGTGTGAAAAAGCCACCTGTAAAAACCAAAACTGACAGCTAAAAATTCAGATGTTAAAGCTCAGTGAAAGCATGAATAGCAAGAAAAAAAGCTGTAAGTCAAACTCATGAATATATTGATATATCTGAGTGAACAAGTATCACTCATTAACAATTGTCAACATTCCAATTAATACAACTAGATTAATAAATCAAATACAACCCAAAGCATAATGTAGTGGCAAAACAGCAGTTAGTGCAAGGCCTAGCAGGCATCCACAACCATCATGTTAATCTGTTCCAAATTTTGGGAGATGATATAGAAAAAGCCTTATTCTAATATAACCATTGTGAAGAATTGCAAATGCCACCGAAGTATGTAGATTCATAGTTCATGCTCTATGAGTAGACCAATTAAGAAATGCTCCCAGCTGTCCAAAGGAAATTAAATTTGGTCTGTCCCTGCAATAATAAAATACTAATTCTATACTAATATCATTCTCTTAGGCGCTTGTTATAAACTAAGTCATCCACATTTAATATAGAGACTTCTGCTCCAATTACGTTTACACCCATTCAACCCCAGTTCACATTATTCCACCAGTAATTACTGGTAAGCCATAGTCCATGATGAACATTACCAGTTCTTTCACCATTAACAAATATGGATTACTAAATCTCAGCATAGTTCTAGAGATGATCACAATACTCTGAATGCAGTCTATACTGCAGTTTACACAATCTATACAAATATGCAAAAAGGTAACCAGTCAGACGTTCTTTTTACAGATTTCAAAAGGGTCTTTGATAGTATGAATCATAAATTACTCCATAAATTTAACTTGCTTGGCTTCAGCAACAGTGTGCTGCAATGGATTGTAAACAACTTGACAAAAAGAACATTCAGTTCTATTTGTCAAACAATCCTTCAGATATGGTTTCATCATAGCTTGCACTCTACAAGGCTCTGTACTTGGCCGATATGTTTTTTTTACCTTTCATTCATGACCTCCCTAGCATGCTCTCATCAATATCATATGTAATGCTGTATGCAGTGCCATTTTTACTGTATGATCATCTTCTAAACTTCACAAAATCTAAACTCCACTTCTGATGATTTAAATAAGATGTAAAACAAGGTTTCCAACAACAGCTTTTCAATAAAATGTAAGAAAATCTACCATCTGTATTTCAGAACCACTAAAAAAATTTAGAACCAACTAACATCATTCCTGTGACTAACAGTGAAACACAATCTAAGAAGTTTCTAAATGCAAATAGGGTATATATATATATATATATATATATATATATATATATATATATATCCTTATTGTGTGTGTGTGTGTGTGTATGTATATATATATATATATATATATATATATATATATATATATATATATGGGTCTACTTTGTTTTGTTGAGTCTCATTTCTCTGAATTTCATTTCACCCTGACCACTTCACTGAAAACTCAAATTATTGAAAACTTATTTCACTGAATCTCATTTCACTGAACTGCAGTTAGTATATATGGCACTGTGTAGAGTATTGTAAGGCAAGTAAAAAGTATATGCCTTTTTTCCCACTGTAGTGCAATCCTGTAGTTAGTATATATAGTTGGGGGGTGTGTGGGATGTATTCCCCCACTTAGTTTGAGTACATATTGTCTTCTGAAGAGAGTTAGTCATTGGTGTTGCAACTACGCACGTCAATTGTTTAAAATGTATTGTTTTGAAATTTTTGGTAAAATACTATATAAAACAAACAAGGACTATGGGGGGCTGTGCCCCCCACACTCCCCCTAACTAGATGTACTAACTCCAGGATCACACTATAGTGGAGAAAAGGGCATATACCTTTTACTTGCCTTACAGTACTCTATACAGTGCCATATATACTAAGTTTTCAGTGAAGTGGTCGGGTCGAGATGAAATTCAGTGAAATGAGATTCAACAAAACAAAATAGACCAGTGTGTGTGTGTGTGTGTGTGTGTGTGTGTGTGTGTGTGTGTGTGTGTGTGTGTATATATATATATATATATATATATATATATATATATATATATATATATATATATGTATATATATATATATATATATATATATATATATATGTGTGTGTGTGTATATATATATATGTATATATATATACATATAACAAGAGATCATATCTTGTCCTTCAAATATCATGTTCAGCTTATGGGTGACAAAGTTGCAAGTAAATTAAAAGAAAACCTGGCTGCTCAGGCTCAAGTTATCTTACTGCCGACTCTAAAGGATTAATTGAGGGAAGGTTCTAATCCCAAAATTAGAGTATGCCCTACCAATCATACCCTTCAGTTATAGCCAAATGTCGCTCCTATTTCAAATTATTAACAAAAAAATACACTAGCAAGCAACATTGAGTATCACTGCATTACCATTCAGAAAACTAACTACAACTAGTTACCTCTTACAGACTATGCTTTCCTCATTTTCCATTCTCTGTCATTCTAACGTTTGCACAACTGAAACATAAACTAACCATCACAAACTCATCCCACAACTTGAAAAACATTAGTAAACGGCCTCCTCTACATGGCCTCAGGTTTGGAAGGCTATAGGAAGTGTCTTAAAAATCATTCGCACAAACTGAAGTCACCTTCTAGAGCATTTAAAAATTAAAACCAATTTCTTTACTTCCAGGGGAACCTTAAAGGACTACTTTTAAAAATCCTTCCGCTATAGATGTTTGTAAGATCGCAGTTAAACAAGCCAGTCCCCAGTACTCCCACCATTCTCACCTGTAAACCTAATTGTTTCACAGACAGGGTAACAAATTCATATGTATCTCATTTGACTTACTCCTTATCACTTTTCACTCTAATCCATTCTTATAAATAACCGTCCTTGTTCTGCTCAGCTAGCTTTCCTCCCTCAATCCTACAAACTTTAAGACCCATGCTACTCTCCCTGCATCGACTTCTTCTCATCTTCTTAAGCTCCTTGAAGTTTACCCTAAATGTCACTTGTTTTGACAGCTCAATACTCTGATAGATAAAAAAAAAAGTTTAGTACACAGCAAATGGAAAATAATGAAATTAATACAGTCAGCTGGTAAAATTAAATTAGCCAACTGCTAAAACTTAGGGACAGAGTCTAGAAAGATTAGAAAGAAAAGGTCCTACACACTCACATAGACACAAGTCAAGACATACAACCAGTGCCTCAAAAGGCCTCTTCTACAATAAAATCCAAGTGTCCCAACTTCAATGCCTCAAGCAGTTTTATAATACAGTAAAAATCCTCTCAGGTGAGAAAATAATCAAGGCTAAAAAGACTACAACAATCAGAGCAACAAAAGCAAGCTAGGTATTAAACAGAATCTAATAAACCTACACAGCATAATCAAACCATTTTTCACTCCACTGAAACACCCTTACCTACTCTACTATTATGCATCTACCTGGAATACCCTTATTTCCACATCGATATTATCACAAGAAAGAAGTAAAAGATGAGTGAAACAAAATCCCATCAAACACCTCTCTTAGATTTTACTGAATGCACCCACTTCTAGTCAAGCTTGCAAGTAACCAACTTGCAACACCTCTAACACATATATTTAACCTGAACTGGGTACTAAATACAGCCCTAACCTCTTTAGAAATGCTATCATCATACCCATTTCAATGACTGCTTCCCATAAAGTAGCAAAGGATTACAGACTCATAACAAACTTTGAACTACATTGCCCAGTATGACATCCTAACTGACAAACAGCAGAACTTTAGGCTCAGAGTATATATCTGTATATAGACAGATAGCGAGAGAGAGAGAGAGAGATACAGCAACACTCCTACCAGCTACTTACTTCTAGCTACGAAAAACGTTAAAAAGGCAAACTAACAAGTGGCATATTCATAAATCTTAAATGTGCATTCAAAATGTTAGCTTATATTAAATTGCTACAAAGATTATATTATGTGTTACTTCTCAGAAGAGGTTTGGTCTTGCCCCATCGTTGCCTACTTAACAGAATTTTCTCTTTACTATTTGAAGCAGCCTTCACTAACCCATTATCAGCTACGGGTCTCCCTTAGGGTGCAGTACTCAGATCTCTTCCATTATCACTTTTCATAAGTATTCTCCTTTGAGAGTTAACCTAGCCTAAATGTTATATTGTCATTACCAGATCATCCAGCTCACACAATGAAATCTGTAACATTTTGCAAACTAATTTTATACTACTGTGGAACTGAATGTACACTAACAAACTAGTTTTAAATGGCAAAAAAACTAAGACCATTACTTGTATTATCCCTGCAGCACAAAAGTCTCATAGGATTTAACTATTTTTTTTTCTCTTTATGTGTACGGGAGATCCCATGGCTTCAGACAAAAGTAATGTAGCATAGAATTTAAAACATTTGTTGTGTGCTAAGTAAAGTGCCAAGCAAATATGGAGAAAGAAATTCACCTACCTTCATAAAGATGTACTCCAGATCATCTAAAAAAGCATCTGCATCCTCATTTAAAGTAGCAGCACTATGATAGCTTCCATAGCACCGGCAGCTCTATGATAGCTTCCATAGCACCGGCAGCTCTATGATAGTTTCTATAGCACTGACAGCGCTATGATAGCTTCCATAGCACCGGCAGCTCTATGATAGTTTCTATAGCACTGACAGCACTATGATAGCTTCCATAGCACCGGCAGCTCTATGATAGCTTCCATAGCACCGGCAGCTCTATGATAGCTTCCATAGCACCGGCAGCTCTATGACAGCTTCCATAGCACTGACAGCACTATGATAGCTTCCATAGCACCAGCAGCTCTATGATAGCTTCCATAGCACTGGCAGCTCTATGATAGCTTCCATAGTACCGGCAGCTCTATAATAGCTTCCATAGCACCGTCAGCTCTATGATAGCTTCCATAGCACTGACAGCACTATGATAGCTTCCATAGCACCGGCAGCTCTATGATAGCTGCCATAGCACCAGCAGCTCTATGATAGCTTCCATAGCACCGGCAGCTCTATGATAGCTTCCATAGCACTGGCAGCTCTATGATAGCTTCCATAGCACTGACAGCACTATGATAGCTTCCATAGCATCGGCAGCTCTATGATAGCTTCCACAGCACCGGCAGCTCTATGATAGCTTCCATAGCACCGGCAGCTCTATGATAGCTTCCATAGCACTGACAGCACTATCATAGCTTCCATAGCACCGGCAGCTCTATAATAGCTTTCATAGCACCTGCAGCTCCATGATAGCTTTCATAGCACCGGTAGCTCTATGATAGCTTCCATAGCACCGGCAGCTCTATGATAGCTGCCATAGCACTGACAGCACTATGATAGCTTCCATAGCACCGGCAGTTCTATGATAGCTTCCATAGCACCGGCTGCTCTATGATGGCTTCCATAGCACCGGCATCTCTATGATAGTTTCCATAGCACTGGCAGCACTGTGATAGCTTCCATAGTACTGGCAGCTCTATGATAGTTTCTATAGCACCAGCAGCTTTATGACAAGGTCCATAGCATCAGCAGCACTAAGATAACTTCCATAGCACTGGCAGATCCATAATAGCTTCCATATCACTGGCGGCTCTCTAATAACTTCCATGGCACCGACAGCTCTATGATAGTTTCTATACCACTGGTAGCTCTGCAATAGCTTCCATGACACCAGTAGCTCTGTGATTGCTTCCATAGCACTGGCAGCACTATGATAGCTTCCATAGTACCATGAGGCTGCTTACTGCCTTCCCCTCCTATTTAATTTGAATATCTAGGTGCAGTAATTACATGAATGACAGCTCAGTTAATTGCTTCATTTGCATGCCGTACTTACTGTTAAAATGCCACATCCACTTCTATATGGCATGGTGTTCACACTTTGGCACCTCCAGACAGTATTGTGCATGCAAGGTTCACCTTATGTATTACTTTTTATAATCCAGGGTGCACCTCAGAGATATTGCTGCCATTTTTCACACCTTATAGTCCACTGTAAAAATACATTTGGGACATTTATTTGACAGTCCAGCCACAGGTCACACAACTGAGTTACTCCACATAGAATAGTAGCTGGAAAACATGATCAATGATGTGGATTTAAGATGCCAGCCATATTTCCATGCTATTTATGTGACAGAAAAACATTTCTGGTGAAGGTGAGAGTAATGTACTTTGCGGGACTCAGCAGTGGTGCATAGAGGAAACAAAAATATTCCTCCACTGTGACTACTGCCAATGCTTTTTAAAGGAGGACTAGAGGTGCCACCAATATAAAACAGAAGCAAGGAATTTACTGACCAGAAATGCCAAGAAAGTGGTGTATGGCAACCAAGAACAACAACAACAAAAAAAAATGCAGAAAAAGCCATGACTCGGCTAAAAACTGTGTTAAATGGCTGATATTTTGTTATAATTTTTTATTATTATAAAAAAACACAAAATCATAACTGCTTTCATCCCATAAACAGAGACTTCTTCAGATAAAAATGGCAGCACATTAAACATCTTTATATACTCTAACCCTCCAATTAACTATTCAGTTAATTACTTAAAACACTAGTAATCCTTAAAGTAACAAAGCACAAGTTTTAACTTTATCACCACTTCTGAATGGAGGCTGCCCTCTCTTTTAAAACAGGTTTAAGGGACATCTGGTTGTTTAAACCAGGGAAAACAGTGGCATTCAACCTTAAGTACCACATTAACTCCTGCTTCATTAACTCCCCCTTCCAGTCAACACCTCTAAGATTGACTTTAATATTTTCTATAATGCCAAATAGAAAATGAGAAAAATTCACACATAAAATGAAATGTTTATACAGGGCACTAGACTGTCTTTTCTTAGCAATATCATAAATATGTTCATATATTCTGTTTTTCAATGCTCTCTCCGTCTTCCCTACATAGAAGGCAGGACAGGCATCACATTTTGCTAAATATACTATTCCTTTAGTATCACAGTCACCTTTCTGAAAAATAACCCTGCTCCCTAACTTGTTATCCAAAGTCAAGCTGCCCTCCTTTATTATATAAGAACACTGGTTACACCTGCCACATGGGCTACTCACCTTGTTCATGTTTGCAGGGATGCCTCCTTTATTCTCAAAAAACCTTTTAAACATTTTCCTAGTTTTATAGGTAAACAGTGTTTTTTCCCTTAACAACTCATATAATTCCTTATTAATCCTGAAAATATTCCAATTCCTTTTTGCTATAGATCTAATATCCACAGAATATTGATTAAATTCAAGCACCAATACTTTCTCATGCTTAATATCTTCCATCCTTTCACTTGATTTCTCCACACCTGTTCCCAGTAAGGGTTTATACCTTAACCCCCATCCCTGATATACATCTCTAATAATATTGTTTATAGTTTTTAGGGTAACCCCTATCTAGTAACATCTCTTTAAGTTTAGTAGGTTTGCCCCATACCTCCACATATTCTGATGTCATCCTAGCAATGTGTATAGCCTGCCCTTTTACTATGTTTTTCTTATAAAATTGGGGATGGTTACTAGAATAGTGTAAATAACTATTACAGAATGTCTCCTTCCTAAACAGGTTTGATTTAAACCCTTCTGCCATATGAGAAATGTATGCATCCAAATAGCTAATCTTTTCCTTGTCCCAACATTTGGTGAAATTAAAATAATCAGTGCAGCTATTTAAATAATCCACAAATTTGGACATCTCTTCAAAAGGCCCATCCCACAAAATAAATATATCATCCAAATATCTAACATATGGATGCAAATACCTGGCAAAAGGGTTGTTGAAAACGTACTCATTCTCCCAACTCAGCATGACAATGTTTGCAAAAACTGGGGTGCATGCTGAACCCATTGCCACACCAGTAATTTGTTGGAAATATTCCCCCTCAAAATTTAAACAGTTGTTCTCTAACACTAGTTCCATCAACTCAACAGTGATAGAGAACAACTCTTTTGGTAAGGTGGACTTTTTTTACTAAGAGAGTCCGGAAATAATCAAGTCGTCCTCTCCTTGGTATAATCGAAAAAAAGTCCACTGTATCAATAGTCAAAAATATAAGTTATTTTTTCCAAATACTTTGCCTCAATTTTCTACAAAAATCCCACAAATCCTTTAGCAAATGTGGTGTATTATTTGCCACTTCCTTCACCCAATGATCTATTAAGACTGCTAAAGGATGGGTCTTCAACCCTTTTTCAGATACAAGTGGCCTGAATGGTGGGTTATCCATGCTTTTATGGATTTTGGGAATCCCAAAGATGTTCAGAATAATAGCACTAGGTTGTTGTAAAAATGTATATATTTCCAGGCTAATCCTATTTTCTAAGAGAAATTCTTCTACATATGAACCTATACTCTTATATGCAATGTTAATCTGATTTTTAGAAATGGGTGAATAGGTCACATTATTGTACAACAAATTAGTCATGACATTCTTATAATCTTCCAAGTTAAACAGATCCTAATCAGTGCTTACAGCAAACTGATAATATACGTTTCCTTCATAAAAAAATAATCCTCACACTTTTTAATAGCTTTTTAAGCACTCACATACCTTTATTCAAATCTTGGATTTGCCAGCAATAGATCTAAAGGTATTCCAAGCTAATACATATATAATACAGCAGTTTGTCAGTGATATGTGAATACAGAGCTATCGTAATGCATTTCTACATCAACTGAAAATCTAATATGTTGGTATAAATGTGCTTTGAATTAAATCCCCTAGTATAAGAGTTATTAAATTATTACATTGTCAGTCATTGTTACAGCTCACTGACACCTTTAACACTATGAATCTAAACTGACAAGCAAAGGCTCTTCATTTGTATACCTTGTTTATGTAAGTGTATGACATGCAAGTCTATGGAACCTTTTAAAATGTACTTTATTTGAAATGGTATGCTTACCGTCATTATTAATATGCTACTATACTTTATAAATCAATATATAGTATGCACTCTGTCTTTATGTCATTGACAGAATCATTCATGCATTCATTGTCTTTTTTTTCTGTGAGTTCTTACATCTCACTGTCATACCTTTCAACCTCCTAGTGCACGAAATCTGGAGAAAGCCCGACAAAATGGGGGAAAAAGACCCGCAAATAGTGACATATTTTAAATACTGCTCTTATAAACTTAAAAAGTTGCTAGAATAACAGGGTTTGATTCAGCATACATTTTTCTGAAGGATTTGAAGTCAGAAACTCAAATGTATGTAATTATTTAGTGACTTCAGTCCTCAGATCATTCAAGTGATTTGCCAGAAAACCACAAATTGTATTAGGAACAAACCAAACATATGAGCCAAAAATCTGGACATTCTAAGAAAATCTGGACAGTTGAGAGGTATGCTCACTGTTACTAATCCCCTGGATGTTTGGTTGTTTTTTTTCGTCTGTGTTATGCCTGGTACAGCACTGTGACTCCATATTAAGATCTCTGACTCACACCACCAAAGTCAGATATTCACTCCTGACCTCTGGTCACTGTCTGTGTGGAATTTGTATGTTCTCCATTGTCTTTGTGAGTGTCTTCTGGGTATTCCATTTCCTACAACCTCTCACTAATTTGATTGGCTACTATTAAGTTATCGTATGTAGTAATTTTTTCTTGCCTTTGTGACATGAGCCATAGCTTAAAATAAGTCTCTAACAGACTTATTAAGTGACCTGATTAACATGAGTAAATTAAAAAGATAAGTAAAAATAATACTAAAGAAGGTAAAATATTAAAACATGTCTACTAAATCTGTTTCTGGCTGAACTTTATAAAAACCTTGTTGGTGCCACGTACAAGATTTATACAGGAAATGTGCATACATTCCAAAATGTTGCATAAAGTCGTTTAGTGGATATGTTTTTGAATGTTTTGTGTAGTCTTTTTTGTTACATGGACTAAAGGAAGTTTCTTTGTGAAACAGTTCACAAGGCACTATTAACATCTGTTCTGTATTCCTCTGGCCACTTCCTGTCAGGTTCATATACATACATGGCGATTGAGTTTAGTTCCAAGTATAAATGCATTAAACATCATTGCTGTTATGCTGTTATGCAATGTTAGTTACTTTATTTTAAACTGGCTGCTGATGTAAACAAATGCATGCTTCTCATTAATTGTGGGCACTGTGTGAAGCTTATAAAGACATGCATAAATACTACCTATTGTAATTAGAAATTGTCAATGAATGTCCTTAGCTAAGAGCAATAAAAATCTTAATAAAAGAATACCACTCACCCAGTTATAATTCAGTATTATGTTCTTACTTGTTTCATTTACTTATCCAGTCTTTTCATGAGTAAACTTTAATTTCTTTACGCTAGTGGTGACAGATGTTAATAGCATGCATCATCTGTAGAACTATATCTGCCTATCCAGCTTTTATGTTTTTTTTTTTTTTTTAATATATACTACATTTGCTTCCCAAATGCCGTTCATAGTCTTCTAGAACATGGCTTTGTTTTTAAGAAATGTGTCAAGTTTTCTCTAAAAATATGTGAATAACTTTGTGTATTGCAATTACTCTGACATGTTGTTTCTGGACAAAGATCAGTTAATTCACTTGTGCTGACAGGTACATTGTAAATTGGAGTCTTTCTAAGCTATGTCAAGCTGTGCTTTAGCCCTTGGAATTGGAAGTAATTTTATACACTTCCAATGTGCATGAATTTCCATGATGATTTCCACGATAATTTGGTTGAAAATATAACATTTTATTAAATAGGATAATTTGTTTCTTTGTTTTTCATTCCTGGCTATGCTGAAGTTAGAATATACTCTATAATATGCATTACAATTGTGTTTAAGGATTATGCCCAACATTGCTGACATTTTGTGATTCTTATTACTGTATCAAGGTTTACTGAATTATGTTTAATGCCTTTTTTCCTGCTATGCAAACATTCTGAGCTTATTTCTACCAAATTTATTGTATCCCTCAAGCTTGGATTTTTGTGATATTATTTCACTTATTGGTTGAAACATGAAAAGGAAACTAATAGTTTAGTGCAGCAAGAAGCAAAAAAATAAATGTATATTCTTCTATAAAACACTTTCCTGGTTATGAAATCAGAAGTTACAGTAAGTACTATGTGTTACATCATGGCTCCTACAAAACACTTACTTTCCTGATTATAAAATCAGAACTTAAATACTCTATGTTGCATCATGGTTCCTACAAAACACTTACTTTCCTGATTATAAAATCAGAAGTTAAATACTCGGTGTTACATCATGGCACTTTGAGATTTGGACTCCATGAGTAAAACATGAGTGCAGCTATTTTGAAAGAATTAATTTGTGTCAGTTATGCTAGACTCAAAGTAGCAATTTTGGTATACTCATGGCCATTAAGCCTCAAAATGTAAGAGACAGACTTATCACTCTATATTTATTTCCAGGTATGGCATAAGGCCCTCCAATAAGTAATTAAGCAAGCAATATTGCCCAACAGGATATGTTATTGTGGAACTAACACCTGTGCAGGGATGTTCTGAGGCCTAACACCACAGGCGGAATGCCTCTACACCCCCTGGAAGAGTATTATTTCTGCAATAACACATATCCTGTCAGGCATTATTGTACGCGGAGAATGGGCTATCTGTTATTTTTTTTATTACTGCATTATTATTTTGTTTATATTTTTTATGTAAGATAGTTCCTCCACCTAAGGTTTCAAACTTACTGTAGTATATGTAATTGCTGTTAATGAAATGATTTTACATTCAAAATATAAATTATGTAGTTATTTAATGTCTAGACACACACACACACACACACACACACACACACACACACACACACACACACACACACACACACACACACACACACACATTCAGAAGCATACATAGACATACTGACATACATATAGAAACACACACATTCAGAAAAACATACAGACATAAAATCAGAAAGACTCAAGTACACACATACATAGAAACAAGCTCATTCAAACTTATAGTCACAGACACAAACACACACATACACCCACACACACCCATCCACCCACACACACACATACACACACACACACACACACACACACACACACACACACACACACACACACACACACACACACACACACACACACACACACAGACACACAGCAATCACAAATACTTTAATTCTCCAATCCATTTATGATGAATCAAATCACATAAAAAAGTAGCAAGTTATGAAGTACAACCACACCCTCCCGTCTTTACTGTCCCTGATGCTGAACATAGAGCTGCACTGGTTAATAATACACTGGCTCAACCAATGAGGATTAAAGTCAGTCAAATATGATATATACTAAAAGTTTCATATGTCCTTGATAATGGACTGCCTTTCGCAGTCATTAAAAGCTTCACACATCCTTGATGATGGACTGTCTGTTGCAGTCATAAAAAGTTTCATATGACATTAATAATAGACTACCTGTTTAGGCATTGAACGTTTTGGACATCCTTGATGATGGACTGCATGTTGCAGTCATTACAAGTTTTGTTTGTCCTTGATGATGGACTGCCTGTTGCAGTCATTAAACGTTTTGTATGTCCTTGATGATGGACTACCTGTTGCAGTCATTAAATGTTTTGTATGTCCTTGATGATGGACTGCCTGTTGCAGTCATTAAACATTTTGTATGCCCTTGATGATGGAGTGCCTGTTGCAGTCATTAAACGTTTTGTATGTCCTTGATGATGGACTGCCTGTTGCAGTCATTAAACGTTTCATGCATCCTTGATAATGGACTGCCTGTTGCAGTCATTAAACGTTTTGTATGTCCTTGATGATGGACTGCCTCTCTCCCTCTCTCTCTCTCTCTCTCTCTCTCTCACTCTCTCACTTACACATTCATGCATGCACACACACACACACACACACACACACACACACACACACACACACACACACACACACACACACACACACACACACACACACACACACAAACACACTAAGTCAAACACATTGTTTATTTGTAGGTATTTACTTTTTTAACTTCATGCTCATTAAACAGCAAAGTACTTAGTGAGCATAAAAAATGGCTGTTTTTTTTCCCCTGACTGTCGGAGCCTTGTGGCAGCTTAATATGCTGCCATGAAGTGGTGGACTTGTTTTTCAGCAGCTATTACCTGTACATTAACACCTTACTTGAGAATGTTCATTCTCCAGTCAGAGTGGTGAGGTACAGGTTACCCATTCGCTAAACCCTTTTTAAGTAACTTTTCATTATCAGCCAGAATCACTACTAGGTTCCTTTAAGGACAGCTCCTGGGCTACCTTATTATTTTAGTTTAAACACCTTTATTAAATGATCACTTAAGACACAGGCAAACATACATTAATAGAAAAGAAAACAAACCATATTAGCATGTTTTCATTTATATACATTATACATTGCATATATGTTTTATTTCTTTATAGTAATTCTTAATCAGTACAACATTACATACATTGCCCAATTCCTACGTCACTCTTCTTCGTCCTGAACATTATTTTACATTTATTCTTCTCAAAAATTCCATTTATTTCTAATTAGTTTGCTCCTTCACTTTTCTGAACATCCTAATTCCAGTTATTTTATCTCTTTTGAAATATTCAGTCCTTCAAATACAGTTGGTTTAGATTTTGATTTCCATTTTTTACTAATTGCTTTTTTTGGCAGCCAATGGAATCAAATACAATAAGGCCTTATTATGTCTAGGTAATTCAGATTCTGTGTCTCAGCTCAAAATAATAATTTTCTGTTTCTGACAGTGTTCTGTAGGGGAATTTTTCAAATCTGCTAGCTCTTTACATTCCCAAAAAACATATTCCCAGTTATCTCTTTCTTCTTCATCATGCCTCCAATATTTGCTATCTACTTGAGAAAAAATTCTTTGTCTCCTTGGGGTGTAAAAATACCTGTGCAAACACTTCCAATCAAA
The DNA here is from genome assembly GCF_019279795.1 of Protopterus annectens. NCBI lineage: Eukaryota > Metazoa > Chordata > Ceratodontiformes > Protopteridae > Protopterus > Protopterus annectens. Next base: position 1,623,858,152 of record NC_056732.1, read on the forward strand.
AATCCTAAACCGTCCAGACTTTTGTCTGGATTTGGTAAAGATCGCAGAATATGGTGCATTATGCCAATATCAATGCAACACTTTGCGGATAACATTGTTATATGCTAATGTATGACAAGAAACTTAGACTACCTCAGCACAAAACAGAGTACCACAGTTCCAACTGCACACTATAGAGATGCACAAGTAATCCGTAATTATAAGAAATGGTTGTCCAATAACATTGTATATTACCAAACAAATGGAAAGATATCACAAATCAAGTATCCCAATAGTTGTTTAGAAAGATAATCAAATCCATACAGTAAGGTTACAGACAGCTATGGAGTTTTACTGACTCCATAATAGCAGCCAAAAAAATACAATTACATTAAAAATGCCAAGTATCCCAAAGTAATCCACATAACCAACGTAACATAAATTTGCAGGATGTCCCTGTATGCCATCCACTAACATATAGGACAGGGAGGGTGCCCTAATGGTTAAGGTGTTTGCCTTGCAAGCACAAGGTGCAGGGTTTGAGTCTCACAAGGGCTAATTGGCTAGGCTTAAAATGGCTCGCAAGGGCAGTTAGCTTAGTACAATCTATGAACCTATGAACCTATGAACGTGCTTCAAAGCTGCAAGGCTATTTGTAATACATATATATTCACATTACTCATTACATCATAATCAGAAATAACTACAGATATCTGCATAATACATTTATCATTAAAAAATATTGGTTTGAATTTACAGATTCAGACAGAATCCATAAATTTCCTAATAAAAAATTAAAGGTAAAGGGCATTCATGGCCACACTTCCACAGGTAATAGTTGCTAACAATGGGTTAGGCACCTGTGTGGAGAACACAAGGAATGTGCAGACCCAAGGAAAGTGGGAGATAGAAAAGATGTGGGGTATGGGTGAAGAAGAGGGACAAACAAGAGGAATATTGGAAAAGGAAAATCTGAGGGAAAATCAGAGGGCATGGGCAGTATGTTTTTTTTTTTTTTTGTGGAAATAGTCTCCATTTTTTTTTTTTAAAGAATGGAAGCATATGTCTCAACTGTCCAGATTTTTGCAGAATGTCCAGATTTTTGCTTTATATTTTTGGCCTGTTCCTCATACAATTTGTGGTTTTATGGCAAATCACTGAGGATTGAAATCATTAAATAATACCATACGTTTTGAGTTTCAGACTTCATATCCATCAAAATGCATACTAACACAAATCCTGTTATTCTAGTGACTTTCTAAGATTATGAGTGCAATATGTCAAATCTGTCCATGTTTCTGGGCCTATGTCCCCCTGTTATTTTATGCTTTGTACAGATTTCTTGCTCTAAGAGGTTGAGAGGTATGAATGGAAGGAAAGGGTAAACACAGGGAGAAAGAAGATGAAGCTCAAAAAACTTGTAACACACAAAAACAATAAAACACATACTGTACTGTACAGAAAGTAGTGCCAAGACAAACTCCACATGAACTCCTGTTAACCAAAGTGAAAATTTATTGGTGCTTCCTAATACCTCGACCAATATGCCTTCAACGGGAATAATTTTCAACACCAATACAACCACTTTAAATACTATTACAAAATTACTTAATTGCGTGCTAATAACAAAATTAACCAATTCAATTTGTTCCATAATAACAATTTAAAGTGACAGTACACCAACTTGATCTGAGATACATGGAGAATTAAAAAGGAACACAAATACAATAATAAAGTCCTACAAGTTACTAATACCAAAACATAAATATATATATTAAATACATTTAATACACATTGACATTAAGTTCCTAATTCAAGCCCTTAGGATGAAGTATAAAAAGAACACAAATACAATAATAAAGTCCTACAAACTGCTTATACAAAAACATAAATATATATATTAAATACATTTAATACACATTGACATTAAATTCCTGATTCAAGCCCTTAGGATGAAGTGTATTAAAATTGATAATAAATTTGGCTTCCAAATTACTAAGTTTATTCAAAAAATCCTCCCCTTGTGTGTAAAATGGTTTCGCCAAGACGCAAAAAAATAAATTAGCTCCCGAACCCCCATAGGCCATGTAGAAGTGGCGAGCAATGGGACTCTCTAACCTTTGATTCCTGATGTCCCCTAGATGTTCCAATATTCTGTTTTTGACCATTCTCCTGGTCTGTCCTACATACCATCTGGTTGGCGTACACGCACAACCAAGGATGTAGATCACCCCACATGACCTACAAGTAAAATGACCTGTGGATGTGTATCTGATATTGTTTATCAGGCTTCACTTGAGGTTTTGTAGCCTACTACACACTTTATATCTGCCACATGCAGAGCTTCCCCTCCAGCCACCTCTTATCAAATGTCTATTCGAATTCAACTCTTCTTCTTTTGGCTGCTCTCATTAGGGGTCGCCACAGCGGATCATGTGTTTCCATTTCTTCCTGTCCTCTGCATCTTGCTCTGTCACACCAACCACCTGTATGTCCTCTCTCACCACATCCATAAACCTTATTTTATGCCTTCCTCTTTTCCTGTTACCTGGCAGCTTCATCCTTAGCATCTTTTTCCCAATATACTCAGCATCCCTCCTCGGCACATGTCCAAACCAATGTAATCTTGCCTCTCTGGCTTTGTCTCCAAACCTGCCAACCTGGGCTGACCCTCTAATATACTTATTCCTAATCCTGTCCACCCTCGTCACACCCAGTGCAAATCATAACATCTTTAACTCTGCCATGTCCAGCTCTGACTCCTGCCTTTTTGTCAATGCCACTGTCTCCAACCCATATAACATAGCTGGTCTCACTATCCTCTTGTAGACCTTCCCTTTCACTCTTACTGGTACTCGTCTGTCCCAAATCACTCCTGGCACTCTTCTCCACCCACTCCATTCTGTCTGTACTCTCTTCTTCACTTCTCTTCCAACTCACCATTACTCTGAACTGTTGATCCCAAGTATTTAAACTCATCCACCTTTGCCACCTCTACTCCCTGCATCCTCACCATTCCTCTATCCTCCCTCTCATTCATACACATATAGTCTGTCTTAGTCCTGCTGACCTTCATTCCTCTTCTCTCTAGAGCATGTCTCCACCTCTCCAGGGTCTCTTCCACCTGCTCCCTACTCTCACTACAGATCACAATGTCATCTGCAAACATCATAGTCCACGGGGATTCCTGTCTGATCTCATCTGTCAACCTGTCCATCACCATTGCAAATAAGAAAGGGCTCAGAGCTGATCCTTGATGTAATCCCACCTCCACCTTAAATGCATCCGTCACTTCCACCGCAGACCTTACCACTGTCACACTACCCTCATACATATCCTGTATCACTCTTACATACTTCTTTGACACTCCTGACTTCCTTATACAATACCACAATTCCTCTCTAGGCACCCTGTCATATGCTTTCTCTAAGTCCACAAAGACACAATGCAACTCCTTCTGACCTTCTCTGTACTTCTCCATCAATACTCTCAGAGCTAACATCGCATCTGTAGTGCTCTTTCCTGGCATGAAACCATAATGCTGATCAATAATCATTACCTCCCTTCTTAACCTAGCTTCCACTACTCTTTGCCATAACTTCATGCTGTGACTGATCACTTTAATCCCTCTGTAGTTACTACAGCTCTGCACATCACCCTTATTCTTAAGAATCGGTACCAAAACACTTTTTCTCCATTCCTCAGGTATCCTCTCACTTTCCAAGATTTCATTAAACACTCTAGTTAAAAACTCCACTGATATCTCTCCTAAACACCTCCATGCTTCCACAGGTATGTCATCTGGACCAACAGCCTTTCCATTCTTCATCCTATTCATAGCTGTCCTTACTTCCTTCTTGCTAATCCATTGTACTTCATGATTCACTATCTGCACATCATCCAACCTTCTCTCCCTCTCATTCTCTTCATTCATCAACCCCTCAAAGTACTCTTTCCATCTCCTCAACACACTTTCCTCGCTTGTGAGTATGTTTCCCTCATTATCCTTTATCACCTTTACCTGCTGCACATCTTTCCTAGCTCGGTCCCTCTGTCTAGCCAATCGGTACAGGTCCTTTTCTCCCTCCTTAGTGTCCAACCTTTCATACAACTCTTCATATGCCTTATCCTTAGCCTTCACCACATCTCTCTTTCCAATGCACCTCATCTCCTTATACTCCTGTCTGCTTTCTTCATCTCTCTGACAATCCCACTTCTTCACCAACCACTTTCTCTGTATACTCTCCTGTACTTCCTCATTCCACCACCAGGTCTCCTTGTCCTCCTTCCTCTTTCAAATTCAACAACTCCTTTAAATTAAGGAATCTACTGTGAGAGAAAATCACTCTGTCTGGGAACAAATGCCCAATATTATCATCCTCAGAAATGATAGGCCAAAACCTATCCACTAGTTTTTTAAGCATCATTGTTAAGGGAGAAAATCTGAAAGCAAAAAATAACCTGTTCCCTTCATTATCCTTTTTGGGTTCACCTGCAAATGTTCTTCTACTACCTGCATCCCTTGCACCACTTGTGCCCAAAACCTTATTCTCAGCTTTATCCAAACAAGCCATCATGTACCCCTATTGAATAATTTTTGTCTGACCTTCAAATATTCCCCTAGAATTGATGATTTCTTATAAGTATTATTAAAAATGCAGTTATATTCCCCATATGGAAGTGATGTTAAAAGGTGTGGTGGATGCATGCTTTCAGCCGACAAGAAATTGTTAACAGCTGTTTTCTTAGTGAAAGGTCTGTAATGAATCTTTTGATCTGACACAAAAAAGTCAACATCCAATAATTGGATGCTAGCATTGCTAGTTTCAAAAGTAAATTCTAGGCCCCATGGATTCTTGTTCATCTGTTCCATGAACATCCTAAACTCCATTGGATCCCCCTCACAAATAAAAAACAAGTCATCAATAAATCTTTTGTATATGATGACATGGTGGATATAAAAGCTAGTATTATACATATGCCTATTTTCAAAAAAATTCATGAACAATATAGCATAGGCTGGCACATATGATGCCCCCATCACTGTTCCTTCTTTATGCAAAAAGTATTGTCCACCAAACCTAAAACAATTATGTGTGAGGGAGAATTCCAAAAGTTGCACCAAATAACTTGTCCATGGGCCTTCGCCTAGCATAGATGTTACAGCCTCCAAACCCCTGGTGTTCTTAATGCTTGTGTATAAAGCTCTTACATCCACACAAGCCCAATAAAAATTTGTCCCCCAACATTTTCCACCAACTAGGTCACACAATTCTTTGGTATTTTTAATATGTAAAGTTACCTTAGATAGGTACCCCATCAGTTGGTAATCCAAAAAAATACCCACATTTTGTAGGTATGATCCTTTCCCCAAAACTATGGGTCTACCTGGAGGGTTCACCATAGACGTATGTATTTTTGGAATGATGAAAAATGTTGCATCTCTTGGGTTTTTCACATACAATTTTTTGACATCAGCTGCTGAAAAGAAACCCAATCTCTAGCCTCTTTCTAAAAGCTCAAGCAACATCCTGTTGTACTCCAAAACTGGGTTACCCATCATTTTTTCATATACCATAACATCTGAGAGCAAATTCTCAGCTATGGTTACATACTGGACTCTTGAAAAATCACCCAATTGCCTCCTTTGACTGTGTAAAAATATATTTGTCATTACTATCCCTTGTACTTTGTAGGGCTTTCCACGTTCAAGTTATAATTCTTAAAATTCTTTCTAATGTTATCATATTCCAATTGTCACTGTTTAAACAATGTATTTTCAAAGGTGCAAATAGCTGCAGACTTTCTCGGGGGCATAAAAGTACTGACAGTAGATAACATGGGCGGTTGAAATTTACCATATTCCATAAAAAACCTGCATCCACTAATTCACACCTCACATCCAGAACATCACTTTCTTCTCCCAAATTAAAAAAAAATCATTTTCATAAATGGATAAATTTAATAATGAATCATCCATACTGACTTCATCCTCTTGCATTGTAAAATTCAAATCACTAGTCAGTATGTTCACATTTTGGAGTGCTAGGATGTTAGTAATAGGTTTTATGTAAAAAGGGTAGTCTCACTTTAAGAACTTTTTTACTGCAACTAATGGGGATTAGTGCATGTATATAAGTGATGAATTACTTTTCTCATTGTTCTGATGAAGGCTTATGATGAAAGCGCTTGACCATTTTTTATTTTGAGTGTTTTTTACTGTGCCTTTGTGCTCTTGTGACAACTTGTACTGTGTGTTTTTACACATTAAATGTTGGATTTTCTACCTTGGTCGTAGGATTATTGGCTACAAAGAGTGGTACATTTCATTTTACTGGTGGCGTTTTACCACTCCAACACCATTTTTCATTTTTTGAGTTTCTATTGGGGTGTGCTGTAGCCTCCTAGACCTCTGTACATTTAATATGGAAGGGAACGGGTTGTCTCCGGTCTTCGAAGATGAATTAGATTCTTTACCTTTTCCCTGTGGGCAGCAAGGGGACGATGCTGGTGACAATATGCTGCAACTGATTTTAAACCTGACAAATAAAGTATCGGAACTTCAAGAAGCAGTCCTTAAGCTCCAAAACCCTTCACTTCCGTGTTCTGAAGGAGCGAGTGTGCTTTCAAAGAGACATGAGGGAGGTTTCACTTCCGGTTAGCAGTAAAGCGAACCAAGGCTCTCAGAGCTCTGAAAACTTGACAGAAATGTCGGTGAATGTTAATTTTGCTACAACCAGGGGAACGAGCCAAGGACCTACCCATACACACAACCGATTTAAAGACTGGGTAAAGAACGACCACACTTTCTTTAGGAAAAACTCGGCTGTTGAACTGAACAGTACAGATTCAAGGTTAGTCACACTAGAACACAAACTACATAAAGTATGTGGTTTACAGTGTGACAATGCCTATTTAAAAGAATGTATAGCAAAGAGTCGGGTACCAAAGGGACTACATGTTTTTAGGTTCCCTAATGGAATCAAAAAAGGGCAACCAGAGTTTGACGAACTTTTACAAATGTTTGATAGGCACGGAATTGAGTTAATGGACTTTATTTTAAAAATTAACAATAAAAGGATTGATGAGTTATTGAAAGAGATTGATGTGCATAACAATTGTATTTTGAAAGATTTTAATTTTGTTAAATACCCACAGATACAACTGTATTTTTGACAAGGTTGAAAATGACGGTGTAAACATTGAAAGAAAGAAATTGAAATTGCTGAGGTATGAGTATGAGTGCAAAAAGAATTTAGCATACCCACTCCCAAAAGCATACACTGAAGGTGAAGAAGCTAGTAATAGTCATCTGAATAAGGAGGGTGTTAATAGTACCTGGTGCCAGACAGGGTGTCAGCGAAAAAACTTATGAATCAGAGTACTTCCCCTGAGGAGGTCGGAAAGACTACAAAATAAAAATAATTACAGGGGTGACAATAATGCTTTTTAGCACCAACGGGAGGGGGAAGAAAGAACAGCTACAGGAACCAACCTACTTGGAGGAAAAACAGTTACCACCAGTCTTAGGTAACCTTAGTGACTTAAGGCTAGGGACCAACTAGGAAATTACTGTTACACATGATAGATTGTTACATACATATAAGGGGTTTAACATCTTTAACTATGCAGGAATTGAGATAAGTAAAGACTTATTCCATTTATTGATGAAGGGTATAAAATTTGTACCCTCTACCAAGGAGAATGTGAGTAATACCCTAACTGAATTAAAAATATTTGTAAGAAAGATGAACTTAAAGTTTTTGTATAAAGATCACCCAGGGGACGGTCAAAGGGGGAAACTAAACATTAGGAAGAGGAGTTGTTACAATCCACCACTACATCCCCTCCTTAGTACATTTGAAAAGGTTTGTTCACAGGAGATATTCCAGACCCTACAAGAACATAAACCAAAATCATTTAATATAACCAAGACTGAGAAACAACTACTGGATGGGATTAGAAGTGACTATAATTTAAGGTTTATGAAGCCGGATAAAGGTGGGGGTATGGTCATAGTCAATACTGAAGACTACAATAATAGGATTTTTTGTATGTTACAGGATGAAACCAAGTATGAGTGTGTTTCCAGAAATGAAATCAACATCTCACACAGGAAAATCAAATTGTTACTAGAGGATTCCTGTTCCAAGGGGTCATCAACAAAGAAATCTTTAAATTTTTGAACATTGATCACCCTACTATCCCTATAGCCTTCGGGATTCCGAAGACCCATAAGGATGTCTTAGAACCCCCATACTGGCTAATTATTTCTTGTCAGAATAGTATAACATACCCCTTGAGGGTGTTTGTTGACCGAACAGTTATTTATTTATTTTATTATTTATTTAACATTTGTTGACCGGGAAAGTCCGACTAGGTTCCACAAATCCTGTTTTCAGTGGAGGCCCGGGGAGAAATGCTCCTGAAGCATGTCTTTAGAATGTGGGAGGAAACAGGAGTACCCAGAGGAAACCCACGCGAACGCAGGGAGAACATGCAAACTCCACACAAAAGGCACCCCAGCGAGAATCGAACTGGAGAACCTCTTGCTGTGAGGCGACAGCATTAACCACTGCACCACTGCGCCGCCGTCCCTATTGAACATATACTAATTGATTCTTGGGACTTTTTGATTAGGATTAAGAAAGAACATTATAACAAGGATGTTAGCTTTTCCACTATTGATGTGGTCGACCTATTCACATCAATTCCACATGACAAGGGATTTTAATTTTTTCACAGGGTTTTGGTTGAAAAAACCAACCTGAGCAATACCATTGTTAATTTTATTATGGAACTCATGGAGGTGATTTTAAAAAACAACTTTTTTTTGTTTTGGTGGGGAGTTTTTCCAACAAGTTAAAGGCGTGGGGATGGGTAGCAGCTGTGCACCACTTTTTGCCAACCTTGTTATGCACCGTTGGGAAACAATTTATGTTTTGGATACCCCCTATAAAGAATCCTGGTTAATATACCTTAGGTTTCTGGATGACCTTTTTATACTATGGAAGGGAGGTGAGATACACACAAAATTCTTAGATTTCCTTAATGGGATTTGTGAATACTTCAAATTTACTGGTAACAGTGGGATTTTCACATTAACTATTTGGACGTCAAATTGAGTAAAGATGTTAGTTCTAATTGTTTTCAATCTTGTGTGTACAGAAAACTGATGTTTTCAAATGATTATTTAGAGTTTACAAGCAGTCACCCCTTTTTGTGAAAAGAAACATAGTAAAGGGTCAGATGGTCCGAGCCGTTAGAATGTGTTCCAATCTTGGCTTGGCAAAATCTGAAATAGAACATTTGGTAGTATGTTTGGAGCTAGGGGATACCCACTGGAATTTGTAAATGGTATCAGTGACCAAGTTATTAGTGAATGGGGTTTAAGATTCAAACCATTACTTGGTGTTACTGAGGTTAATGTTGACCAAGTCCAAGGGTACAGTAGAGACTTTTCACACTCCATGGTGTTAACACATGGGGAAACCTCATTTGGAGTTAAAAACATTATTAAAATCAACTGGGCCATGTTTAAAAGGGAACCAAGAACTTTTGACTGTTATAGGTAGGGAACCTATTTTTACATACAGGATTAATAGAAATCTAAAAAGTTTATTGGAAAACCATGTTTCAGCTAAAAAAGGAAACACAAAAGGGACAACAAAATGTGGGGCTTGTGATTACTGTAAATATATAGTAGGTACCTCTACGGTCCATTTTTGACCCCACAACATTGAAGTTAAATTTGGGGCAGGTACATGTTTAACAACTGGTTTGGTGTACCTTGCTATATGTCAACTTTGTGGTTATTTTTATGTAGGGAAGACCAAAAGGAGGTTGAACAGGAGAATTTACGAGAATTTATACAGTATCACAAAGAAAGATGAAAATAACACATTATTTAAACATGTTAAAATGAATCCTGATCACTCCTTTCTTTTTGGTATCTTAGAGGTAGTCAGCAAAGATATTAGAGGGGGTGACTGGACTAATAAACTACTAAGAGCTGAAACAAGATGGCAGTCTAGATTGAATGCCACTGTAGCCCCAGGTATTAACGATCACATTAGTATAAGACCTGAACTAAAGTACAGGGCATCCAGACTTTAATCTATTCTGGTTCTGGCTTTAACTTTTTTAAATATTTTGCTTGTATGCAGTATAATTTATTGTGATAAGATGTTTTGTTTAATAACTGGATTTGCTAGTGCTAGTATTAGATATTTTGGAGTGCTAGGATGTTATTAATAGGTTTTATGTAAAAAGGGTAGTCTCACTTTAAAAACTTTTTTACTGCAATTAATGGGGATTAGTGTATGTATATAAGTGATGAATTACTTTTCTCATTGTTCTGATGAAGTCTTATGACGAAAGCGCTTGACCATTTTTTATTTTGAGTGCTTTTTACTGTGCCTTTGTGCTCTTGTGACAACTTGTACTGTGTGTTTTTACACATTAAATGTTGGATTTTCTACCTTGGTTGTAGGATTATTGGCTACAAAGAGTGGTACATTTCATTTTAATGTTCACATTTTTATTTTAAAAAATACTTTAAGGTGCAATTTTCTGCAAAACCTACTGACCTCAAAAAACAAATCTGCTACACTAGGAAGTTTTGCAGGTACAAATTTCATTCCCTTTTCTAACAATGCTTCCATGTCAGCATTCAAAACAAAGTCAGACAAATTGACAATTTTAAAGTCATTAAACACACCTTTTTCATCTTGCCGCCTTTGATGCTGTTGATTAGAATTATTGATCACAAAACCCAAAACTCTTTGCTGAAAACATGAAGTTCCAAAGTCTTTAACACTTTTAATTTTTTCCTTTTCTACTGGCGTCGTTGCTGAAACCCTTCGCTTGCTACTTCTGACCACGGCCCCTCGTTTGGTACGGATTGGTGCACTGTTTCTGTCCATTGACTCCTTCCATATTCAAGTTTTCGAAAGATACACTCTTCCTGCTTGATGACATTTCAGCAGATGATACAGATGAATCTCGTACCTCACGAGACCTGCTAGCTGCTTGTGCCCTGGATTGTCTCTTCCTCCTAGGCTTCCTTTGCCAGGAAAACAATAAATTACTTTTGTAATCCTTTATGTCCCCGTCTAATTTTCTTTTTTTACATAAAATCACCCCGTCCTCCACCTTGACCACCAAAGTCTCGATCTCCTTCAGTCTATTGGAAAAAGTGTTTTCCGATACTAATTTAACCAATGTTTCCTGCAACTGCAGGATCTCACCTTGAATTTTCTCCTGTTGTCACTTATTGGGCTTAATCAAGACTTTCAGCCAACCCAAAGTGCAGGTCAAGGAGAGGGTTTTCCATTCCTCCATCAAATCACTCTCATCATCGGAAAATTCATATGCAGGCAGCCAGTCAATTCTGAACAATCTCGGTGTGATATTCAAGCTGATGTACTTCTCCAAAAGCTTGGTATCATAGCAAAGCATTACCTCTTTCATGAGCAGTTTCTCGAGCTGGAAGAAGTTACCGTTATGCTCCTCAGTCTTCCCCTTGGACCATGAATCTCCTGAGGCTAGCTTAGCGTCTCTCTCCTTCCAAAACTCAGTCAACAACGAAACATTCTCCACCTGTGCCCCAGCCATATTAACGAACTACAGTCAGTCCAGTAAAAGGTCCAAAGCTCAAAAAACTTGCAACACATGAAAACAATAAAACATATACTATACTGAACAGAAAGTAGTGCCAAGACACACTCCACATGAACTGTTAACCAAAGTGAAAATTTATTGGTGCTTCCTAGTACCTTGGCCAGTATGTCTTCAACGGGAATAATGTTCAACACCAATACAACCACTTTAAATGCTATTGCAAAATTACTTATTAAATTGTGTGCTAATAACATAATTAACCAATTCAATTTGTTCCATAATAACAATTTAAAGTGACAGTACACCAACTTGAACTTCTGTCCAGTATAGTATATATTTTAGAAAAAAGGTGAAGGTAAGCACAGCAGATATATTCCTGGAACAAATAGCACAACACAAGATAGACAAAGGTTGGAAAAAAACAGTATGGACAGTTACGTTACACGACAGCACACTGCACAACACAAGCAATGAAAAGGTGTATAACAGGGTGGGGATGCATACCAGCCATGGTGACATGCAAAAAAAAACAATGCTACCTATGCACTATCACATTAGCACATGTTGCAGTCTGTATGACAATCATACCTGGATGTGTATGACAAATGGCAAATGTGTGTTCCAGGGTAATAAAGTAGTATCACAGTACACATTGGATAAATATACATATAGCCAATTAGTCCATCAGTAATGCAGGTGTTAGCAAAGCCACATCACAGATGAGCAAATGCAGATCAAGTAATGGTACATATCTCCAGAGGACAGAATCAAACCTACGACTATGCATGTGAAAGGCAAACAATCAAGCAAAGTGTCAAACAGAAGTACCACAGAAGCTCAGTCAAGGCTGCTACATACACAAGTAGGTGTACACAATCAAATGTGTGTATGTTACACACATATGCCATGTCAAAAGCAACACACAGGTGTACATGTGTATGTATGTGTGTCAGTGGCATAAATGGAATGTAAATGAAATCAAGATCAATACACATGCATACACTAATGACGTAATAATATGTGAAAAGTATAACAGGACAGAATAATGAATATAGCAGGTTTTGCACATGGACGTGCATAAGCTACACTGGGTAAAACACAAGTGGAATGAGAACAAGGATGCACTACCTGCATTAGCCAGCAACTGGTGTGCACATGTCCTGCATTGTAATTGTAAAATGGCCATACATTTAGCACGTGGTCACCATCTCAAATTAATAAATGGCAATGAACAGTAGTTTTGACAAAGGCAAACATACCTGTAATAAATACTAGGGACATATTAAAGTGGTAGGAGGTGGACAACTTGGGACCACATCATGGCAAAGCAAGACACAGAAAGCTGACACAATGCAAATGCATGTGTAGTGCACATAGGGTGCTGTAGAAGACACACAGACTTATATTTAAACAATTGTAAAATGTATGTCAAATGGACAGATGGACTGCTGGTGTCCACAAAACTGGACATGTATAAAGCACACATACATAGTAACGTGCAATCATGTCACATCAATATGCATAGGTAAGTAAGTTTAAAATTTCAATCAGATACACGTATACTGTAATCCAAATGTCAAATAAAGAAATGTATGTGTATGTGTATGTCAACCACACTGCTTATTATGGAACCAAGGCACCTCCATGACAATCATTATAGCACATCAATAGTACATTACTGAATGCTCACTTGTCAAAGGTACAGTTCTGTGTCAGTATGTATCTGAATATGTGCACACATAGGTTCATAGGTGTGTACAAGGCTAATGGCCCTGGAGCCTTTACAAGCCTAGCCCATAGGATTACCCTGGCATTGTGCCACCCAACCTTAGTTCTTAGTGCCTCTGTGAAGTAAAGCCACTGCAGTGATCCCCGGGGTGAATTTTCTATTCCCATCCACTCATCAAGATCTCTCTTGAAGAGGGCCAATGAGGTGCTCTGCTTGACATGTATGGGAAGTCTATTCCATAGCATGGGCAGTCTCTGGGTTATGAGCCTGCCCCTCCAGCATGTTCTGTTGATTATGGTAATGAGGTTGAGGTATCTGGACCGTGTGATGTGGAGGGATTGGGATTTCTTTAGACGTAGCATTTCTAACAGAGCTGGGTCAGACATGGCTTTGTAAGTCAAGCAGAGATCGCCTCTAAGTAGGCGATATGAGATGAAGAATAGTTGGAGTTGTTTTAGTCTGTCCATATAGGACAAGTGTTTAAGGCCTAGGATTCTCTTTGTGAGGTACTTTTGTGGCCTCTCCAGTTGTTGCAGGTGTCTAGTGAGATACATGCCAAATGGGGCATTGTACTCGATGACTGGCCTAAAGAGGAAAGAGTAGAGGAAGACAATAACCTCTTTCTTCCTGGATGCAAAACCCTTAGTAATGAGATGTGCCACATAGAAGGACTTTCTGACCACAGTGGCAATGTGGTGGTCAAAAGAGAGGTTGCTGTCCACCTGTGTTCCCAGATCTCTTATAACGACTTCTGTGTTCAGTGGACTACCATCAATGTGGTAATTCAAGGGAACCGGGTTTTTCCCAAAGAGGATGAAGACACATTTTCTGGCATTGAGCTGAAGGCCATGGTTCTGACACCAGTCATTGGTCTTATTAAGGCCTTTCTGTAGGATGTCAACATCACTTGGGGAGTTAATAGTAGCTCCCAACTTGCAATCATCTGCAAACTTTGTCAGCCAGAGTCCCTTCATGTTGGCCTGGACTTCAGAGAAGTAGATACCAAACAGGAGAGGACCCAGGACCGAACCCTGTGGGACTCCACTCGTGACTGATCAGCAGTCTGACTTGGAGTCAGCTACTTTCACACTGTGGGTTCTATCTGTGAGCCAGTTTACAACCCACCTAGTGATATAGGGGTTGATGCCTAGCTTATTAAGTTTTTCTATGATTCCTGAGTGGGGAATGGTATCAAAGGCCTTGGCCAGATCAAGGTAGGTTGTATGAACCACCTTACCTTCATCCACACCTCTGGTGACTGACTCAAAGAAGTCGGCCATGTTGAGCAGGCATGATCTACCCTTCACAAAACCAAACTGTGTAGGATCCAGAGTTTGGAGATTCCCTATATTGTTGTTTATTAGGTCCATGATGATGCGTTCCTTAGCTTTGCATATCAGACTCATCAAGCTAATGGGGCGATAGTTCCCAGAGTCTGTAGTCTCTCCTCATTTGTGGAGTGGGATGACTGTAGCAGTGCGCCATTCGGTAGGGACAAAGCCTGAGGCGAGGCTATGACTGAACAGGGCACACAGGTGAGGTGACAGTTCACTCACTCTGTAGTTCATGTAGAACACAGCCAGGGATACGGTCAGGTCCCATAGAAGCTGTATTCTTGGCCTTGGACAGTGCTGTTTTAATCTGTGCAGCAGTAATACTGGGTGCCTGGCAATATACTGGTATTGTGGTTGGTCCTTCTGGGGGGGGGGGGTAAAGTTAGCACTGAATCTGTTTGCCAGTATATTTGCAATATCTGTTGGCTCAGTATAGGAGGTACCATTGTGCAGTAGGTCAGAGCAAATCTGAGTATTACCATGGAGATTCTTTACATAACTATAGAAGGCTTTGTGGTTGTCTTTACTATCTGCTGCAATACTGTTTTAATAGCGAGCTTTAGAGGATTTGCTGAGGGATCTCAACCTTTTGTTGAGGCTGATAAGGGAGTTTTTCCAGTCTTGGGACTTCACCTTATTCTGCATCAGTTTCCTCCTTCTGTTGTATTCAATCATAATACATACAAGTATGTATGGAAGGGGTACACCAATGTCAGTGCATCATGTGTAAGGAAATGTTACATACAACAAACATGTTGTAATGTACTGTGAAAGAATGTGTAATCGGTAACATTGTGTAAAAATTAATGTTAACTTGGTGTTTGATCAGTCAGAAATGGAGGACTGCACATAGACAGGATATACCTGTATATGATCCCACATGGCTTCAGTATTGTAAAACCAATAACACAACATCACATCATGATAGTGGGACATCATGATAAAATGTCATCCAAAACCATGTTGAATGACATGCATGTATGTTGCACATACCTGATATAGCAAAACAGACATCTAAGGCATGTGACATTGTTTGTGTTGGACTATGCACAGCATATGTTGTCTGTCATTCCAGTAAGACACATGTTTACAGGCCACCTGCTACAGTACTATCAACAGGTTAACTGGCACAATGCATGGACAGTTGAATGTGTGTGGACAATGCAATGTGTTAATGTGTGTCATGCACACATTAAAACCAAAGTAAATCTCACAAGATAATAACACATAAGCATGACAGATACATGGTATGCATGCACAAGAGTGCATATACAGTCCAGTCCATTAAATTTCAATCACCATGTTGGCAGCAGAATAAAAGTGGAGTACACAGGGAATGCCTACTGACCAGAGGGACCAGGCTGATGTGAATCAGATTCGCAAATGATCTCACAAGCTATTGTCCTGAATAAATCCCACATAGCTCATGCCATCTCATCCAAGAAGGTCCCCATCATGGCCCTCATCTGTGTTTAGAACATCGGTCATGACCTCCCTGATCTCCTCCTGAAAATTGTCTCCATCATGGCCTTGGTGACATCTCCTCCAGGGTGCAGGCAGGATATCTCAAGCAGGGGCTGGTCCAGGCACCTCATCATCATCTCTGTCACCATCTTCTTTGGATGATTTGGGCAGCGCCCTCACACATGTATGTCATCATCTTTGGATTGGCGAATGTCCTCAGGTACCATGCTCTGTAAAGGTGAATTACAAAACACAATAGAAAAGAAAACAAAATATGTATCATACAGAACACTCCCATTAAAATCAGAGCACAACACAATACTGTCATGAAGACAGTTTACACAGTGACTGGGATAGAGATACCCATGGCACTATATGTCATACTCCTAAAAAGGACAACAATATTCTTTCCTGATCAATTCTATATGCTTAAACACACACACACACACACACACACACACACACACACACACACACACACACACACACACACACACACACACACACACACACACACACAAACACACACACATATCATTAGCATTGTAAAAATGTAGAAATGGTCATCAAACATATTTCCTGTCTGCATTCAATGATGCATTTGAGTGGACACAACATGTCTTAGTATAAATAAGTAGAAAGATTTCAGAGACTATTGTGGATAATAGGCACAACATATGACAACCTTCTGACACAGGCAGCATGATATCTGACTTAACACACACCAATATAATGAGTGCAACACTAATAACAATGTGTATGTTCAATCAGAACAACTTTAGACACATCAGAATGTAATATATCTTGTTAATATTAATATTGCATGTGTACAACTGTATGCATTATCTTCAGAAACAATCAGAAATCAGCAGGCTTCAAAATATTTTGGAACATGCTTTCTAATTATGACCTGCTACTATCAAATAGGTACCCACTCAAGTGACAGTCAACCTAAGCTATAGCAGTTAAATAAAAAAAGTGGTTGGAGACAGAAACAATACCAAGGTTGACCTGCAGTGTGTGCTCATTATAAACTGCTGCTATCACATAGGTGCCTACTCAAGTGTCAGTCAACCTGGGCTATAGCAGTGTTTTTTAATTAAAACAACCAAGGGGTTGGAGACTGAAACAATATAAATGTTAACCTCTACGGTATGCTCATTATAAACTGCTGCTATAAAATGGGTACCTGCTAAAGTGTCAACCTAGGCTATAACAGTGTTTTTACAAACACAGGTCATGTCATACAGTCTGCAAAAAGCAGTGCTAGCACTGTTATCACAGACTCCCATTCACACTGTGAATAAACAGACTATACACAACAGATAAAACATCAGAAAACACAGCCGTCCTTAAAAATGTTCCAAACCATGCATCATAAGCAATAGTCACAGCACTTACACTTCAATATAAAACTCTCCATTTATAACCTGTGTGTCAGATACACACAACAGACTGTTATCTAGGTTGTGGATGTTTTGTTAAATCTGTGCTGACAAAATGGGCAAAACATGCAAAATACATCTTCATTATAAGTTTTATACACAGTTGTAATGACAGCTACCGTTTGCTGATTTCACTTACCTTACTGATGTATAATGGGTATTCCTGCATTATAATCAATAAACATAGAATTTTGAGAAGTACAGGCCTGACAACAGTGGAATATGCATCTCAGTTCATAATATATATGAAATGTTAAACTTACCTCTCTCCCTTCATTGCTCTTCAAGCCTGATGCATATCGCTCTGTTCTGAGTACGGTCCTCGTCATTTGAAATTAAGAAAACAAATTATTTAAAAATTATTTCTCAAATAACAAGGATAAACATTTCACTACACACTTTGTAGACTGTTATTCAGAAGAACATTAGTTTAGCACAATATACAGTTAACACTGTAACATTCGGGTGTTAATGTCTTTGAGCAAAGACTGGAGAGCATGAGATTCAAACCTGCAGACACGATCTACATCCAAACTCTAAACTTGAGACCTATCTGCCTACATAACACATCTTAAATGTAAAAAGCATGGTTTCTGGGCATTGAAAACTGTTAATGTTATGGCATCATCCTGATGGGGGATGGTCTACTAAGAATGATCTTGGCTTAGGATTGCAAACTATGAACACGTAGCCCAACTGTTTTCAAATTATATTCATGTCAGCACTGTGTTATGAAAAATTAACAGTAATTGAGATAATTCATTCCTCAGACAGTGTGACAGTGTCATGTAACATACAGCTTCTGTGAACAGAACCAAATTTGTTGCTATACATTATGGACACAGAAAGGTATGTGCGAGGACCATTATTCCTTGTGAAATTGCACATCACTAAAATACATACATCTTCCCTTCCCTTCATTGCAGCTGTTAGGGTGTCCATCACAGTTCCTCAAACTTAGCTGTTGAGTCTGCTCTGCTATTGACATTTCATGACAAAAGAGTCCTACATAGCATTTTAAACAAAATACAATAGTGACCTAATAAATTGCTCTGGGTGGCGAAAGCCAGGGAACCTTTTTGGCTAGGCTTATATAGGCCCCAGGGTCAATAGTCTAGTACCTACCTATGAACTTATGAACATATAGCATGATTTATCAAGATGTACTGGCCCCACTGTTAAATGGCTGATGTTAAAAGAATGTTACAGATTATGGATATATCCGTAGGAATTCTACAAATGTCTGAGTTATTCACAACAACGTTCATATTATACATTAATATTAGTTAGGATAAAATGATTTGCTAAAAAATGCTATGGGTATATGAAATCAGTATAACAGCTTAAGATATATGTGTGTCCTTTCAAGACTTGAACACATAGCGCATGAAATGTAGGCCTGCATCCTTATAAGCTGAGCTAACACTCAGTACATACTACTTATAAACAAACAGGTACAGCTCTTCAAACACTGGTGTTGAACAACTGATGTTATCAGGCTGTTACAGATTACGGAGTTGTCTAGAAAGACCAGATCAGCAAGTCTTTGCCATGCACAATATAAACATCAATATAAAGTATTACAATATGGTTTTAAAAAAATGATATGGGTAAAGTTAACCACGGTAACAGGTTCCGCTATGTGGTTTGGAACCCACAGCATGCCAAAATTTCAACATGCTGGCTAGTGCTTTATAGGATGAACTAATATTCAACTGGCTTTTCATAATGGAAAACAGGTACTGCATGTGTTTCTCAGAAATACTATGATGAACAGCAGAATATGGAAAATGCATACAATTTTTAACAACTCTCATAGTGAAGATGTAACAGCTATCAACACATAACTCAAAAAATATGTTTATCCAATGGTACGGACATTCACTTTTAAATTAAATAAATGTATCTGTGCACGTGTGTAGGAAAAATAATGTAAGTAAGTCATACAGATGTTTGTCTTCCACCTTGTAATGGTCTAATGTGTTATACAGTGGGATTATCACAAGAAACTACAGAATGAGAAGTCATCCACAGTTTAGGCGCTATAGGCATCAGTGATGCACAAGGACAGTGGCTATGTGAAATTATGGAGTCATATGTTGAAAATGTACATCTTCAAAGGACATGGTTATGGTTATTATTTAATTATTAGATAAATTAACAATATGGGTATCGAACCCATATTCAAGAGGGCAGTAAGTACATAATCCATTGAATTATCCACACAAGCTAATTCCTACAGCAGGTAAAATGTTATAAACACATCAATATGATACATATGGGGTCAAATAGTGGGACTAGAATGGAGTACTATGAAATGCACAGTCATCCATGGCCTAGGCACTATAGGCATCAGTGATGCAAGAGGACAGTGGGTAGTTAGATGTTGTGATGCATTATGTACATTTTCAAAGGACATAGGTGCAGTTATTAGTCAGTCATTAAAAATAACAAAATGGCAATAAAAGCATAGTCAAGAGGGCAGTACATAGAAAGTCCACTGAATTATCCTCATGAGCTAATTCACACAGTAGTTAAAACATGTTTTTAAAAATATATATGATATATATGGGTCAAATAAATATCTTTAAAACCCATAGAAATACATAGGAATACATAGAGTACTGGTACTTACTGTAGAGATCTACGGGCTGCCTCCACACCTCATTGACCCTCCCTTGAAGCTCAGCTGCATCCCTCTGATGAAGGTCATCATAGTGCTGATGAACCTGCACTCCAGTGCAGTAGATCCCCATCCTCCATGGGTGTTCCCTCAAACCCACTTTCACACATTGATCATAGCAAAGTTCTGGGACCTGGCTGTCACCCTCTGCTCCAATCCAGCATAGACTGTCAACACATGGGTCACCTCTTCATCAGTCCAGTTGAATCCACAGTCAAATCTCAGCCTCTTTGAAGCCTCCATCATGATTTTCAATTAATGGAAGTTTGAAAAACACAAAAACAGAGAAATTTTCAATGAGGTACCACTCACTTCACAATTAGCAATGGTCTTATCAGCAAATGTATCAAAATCAATATCTGAAAGTGGTTCTGGTGTCATGTTTTAAGATTATTGGAAGATAACAGGCATGTGCCACATACGGTACCATTTATCAATACCTATTGTGTGTTTACATGGTACATTTGGTTGTTTCAGCACAAAATGGTAATCTGGAATGGGATTTGAAAAACTTGGTTTAATTAACTTCATTAATTATGTATGGGGCTAATGTTACCTAAAGACGTGTGCACACAAGGTGCACTTGATTCTGTGAGTCTAAGTGAGAGGGGCATTGGCAACTTGTGGAACTTTTGTAGTGGTAATAAGTACATCTGTTACAATTAATCATTTCAAAAGGTACATGTTTAAAGTACTATTTAATAAAAATGTTAACTTTAACAGAAGTTGTTAGAAGTTTCTGGAGTCATGTTTTCTGGAAATGTATGCATACAGGTGTTGTTCTTCTAAATATTTTGGTTCAGTCCCATATGCAGTTGTATAGACACACTTCCGCTGCAGATGATAACAGTATATGAAAGAGGATTTACGGATCATCTGCAATTCTTATTGGTAATTCCTTTTAATCTGTGGTCTAACTACAGAAACCTATGGATTATGAAAGTATCTGTAGTTAGTATGTCATGTTGTTATTATGGATAGTTCTTAAATCATATTTCCTAAAAGAGCATTATAAGATGTGCTATTGCTGTTACAGATATTTCTTCAATGGTGCTTCTTAACACAGGTGTTATCACTCAGTTTACTATGGATTTGTACTGCCTTCAGATCCTGAGGTATTCCAACACATTCCGTGAGCTGTTTAATTTTAATTGATGTAGTATTTTAATGTAACACGCAAGCAGACTTTGATGGTATGATGGTGTCGTCTTTGGACCACCCTTTAACATATATGTAGCATCACGGGTTTGAATCCCAGTCACAAACTGTACAAATATTACAAGTTACATGAATTTTACAGATGTTGTATGAAGGCATTGTTGATACTTTTTACATGTCATGTCAGTATTTATCACAGACAGTGTTATACAGATCTTTGCATTAAACAGGCATGCATAGTGTTTATTTTGACATATGCCATTCACAGTATCAAATGCATAAATGTGCTCAACCAGGATTATTGTCATGTGCGTATCAATGTTTTCCAGATGACCAACCATCCTAGGGGTAGCAACGTTTCCATTCAGGAAAATGACATCGTCATTGATGCTGTCTGCCATCATGAAAGGAGACTCCTAGGCCATTCAGGGATACTGTGTGGGGATATGAAATCTGGACGGATGTCACCAACATGATCAATGCAGTTGGAGGCCACAACCAATCCCATGAGGCCTGTAGACATTGTTCAGACATGATTCATGCAGCCAACAGAGTGACACATTATGAGAGGTCAAGGGATGACACCAGTGGTGGACTACCACTGACACCCCTGATGACATAAATTTTTTTGGCCTCACTGCATACAGCAAGAGGGGAGCAATGAATCCATGGTGATGGGACTGACACTGGGGTTCCAGAACAGACATGTATGTAACCATGTTCAGTACAGGGAATGAATATTTTGACACTCACTGCATATTGCTTCAGCATGCACATTCATGTATTCCTGCATTAGATTTAGAGCAGCAGAGTTGAACCATGGACACACTTCACACAAAGTAAGGATGATGCAGTTAAGCATAAATACATGTATTGGTAGATATTAGTTACAGACAGAGTAGCACAAACTACAGTCGTAATGTGTATTGCATTAATATTCACAGGATCATCTAATTCAGACCTACAGCAAGGTATAGCAGGTGAGTCTCTAGATAATATTGCTGTGCACATTACCTTATTAGTGCCCACAACTCATTTAATGCCACTGCTGTTTCCATAATATTGAACACTACAGGTACATCCAGTGGAGGGGCAAGCCTTCCATTATCAAGTGCAGAAAGACCAGGTATGTTACATTGACATTGTCATACCTGTCAGCAATGTGTAGTGTACATGATGACTGACATATGTGTTGATATTTATCACTGCAGCCCTTTCTGGTGTACAGTTGCAACATCTATTAAGTATTTACAGCCCATGTTACTGTATTGTTATGTCATGCTGTCAGTATTAGTTTTGAGAATTATATGGATGTGCTGCCTTTCACTTTACTTTCCTAGTGCAGGGTCCACAGCACAAACCACAACCTCTACACAGCAGCAGTCCTCAAGTACACATGTGAGTGGTATGTGTATGTCACACATGCAGTCATTTTTAATTGTGTACACCTGGTAAATATTGTGAATGCTGTGATCCATAATGTCTTTTTTCCCTACACTAGTTGAAGTTCAGCACAGTGGATCAACAACATCCCATGAGTGTTTGCCAGGTGTGTCGTTATGATTTTATGCATCATGTATATCATGTATTTTGGCCATATTAATAGATTATATAATTATGGTGTGTACATTCTGTGAAACATACATACAGTAGACTGCAAGTGAAGTCAGTAGTATTTGTAACATTGCAGTGAAATATGTATGCCAATTGTCTTTTATATTCATGTGCTGTAGCCACACTTTCATGATCTGTGTATTTGTATCTTGTAGCACATCAACTGTCTTTATCATCCAGCATCCCATTCAGTGACCATGATGTTGTTCATGATGTGTCTCACCATGGTAGTATGGCCACTGGCACAGAGGACCTCGGATGTTGCACCAGATGTATCCTCAGATGCTGTGTTCCAATTGTCGACAGAGTCAGAGGATGATGACACACTGGATGTTGAACAGGGTGAGGCTATTGATCAACACACCATAGGTGAGAGCACTGCTGCTAGTGGATCCACACAAAAAACAGATACGGAGTTGCTGTAGCATTAGGTGAGCAGGTGTTCGACATAGCCAAGTGTCAGAAGTTGTCCACCTCCTGCTGCAGGCAAATGGACAGGCACAGCTATGGTATCATTCAGACATCAGTGTACTTGCTCATGCCACAGATTATGTGGCATAACAGCTACATGTCAGATATGAAGGACAAGACCACAAAAATGGTGAGATTATGGCTGCACTAGCTGCTCAGAATGAGAGTCTGCTAGCTGTGGCATAATTTATGGAAATGCTGGCCGCTGTGGTACTGAAGTGATGCATGAGTATGCACAACAGATTGCAACCTGTGAGAGGCAGGCCCCCTGTCCACTGAACCACCATTGTCCATCAGAAATCTCTGACCATGGTTTAACCTGCACAGATGTGACCTGCTGGTATGTCTGCTGATATCCCGCCAGTCACAAGGCCTTCAACTCACAGTCATCCTCCTTCGTCTGAACACTGGGTCATACCCATATCCATCTTCTCTGTGGAGCAACCAGGGCAGAATGTGTCTGTATGTGGTCGTGGCAGGGAATACCATAGTATGAGATGTCAGAGAGGTTGTTCAAGACTGCATTAGAGTGTGTCCAACAATGTAGTACACATCACCATCTCATATTACTTCAGTACCACTGCACTGTGGTATGTGCTTCTGATATCTGCATGATGTTGTGCATGATTTCTCTTTTTTCATGTTATGCTATTGTATTGTATAGATATGCAACTGTAGCACTGATGTGTGTCCCTTATTGTTCAACATACAGTGATAAACCAAACTGAGTGTCTACGCAAACCTGTGTCACCTGTGCCCTGAGCTGATGTTTTTATTTTTGACACATTTGCATATGTTCATGTTGGAATATGCTATACTCATGTTATGTGTGATGCTCAGTGTGTACATCTAGTGGGTACCTGCCATTAGATGCAGTATGTGTTGCTGTTGTGGGAGAACAACTGAACATCAATGTTTAATGTGTGTACTCCTGTACATGTGGCTTGCCCTCATGATCAAACTATACCAACTGTGGGTAA
Source organism: Protopterus annectens (assembly GCF_019279795.1). NCBI lineage: Eukaryota > Metazoa > Chordata > Ceratodontiformes > Protopteridae > Protopterus > Protopterus annectens. Next base: position 1,623,882,631 of record NC_056732.1, read on the forward strand.
ATCCTGGGATACCCACACCCAGGAATGGATTATTGCTTAATAGTAGTAGTAGAAAGGTAGTATGTAGTACCACTTGCTCAACCTCTTGTGCTGATAATGCTGTGATTGCCCTGATCCCTGTTGGGGTGTCTGACTTGGGATACTTATATCTGATATACAATAGTGAGCAGGCCAAGTGTGTTTGGGGGCAATACCTTTTTTCATTATACTCTTAGATTGTAACTTTTCATTTGTATCTTAAATAATTCTTTTTTCATTTGTAGTTGCAAGGTTCTATAACTATGCTTAACCATCTACTGTACCTGTGCAGACAATGATGACACTACTCTACCCCCTATGGGTTTTCTTGCCACGGGGCTGCTTAAGCCTGATGCACTGGTTGGAATCATAATATATACACACAATCATAATATTTCTGTTCCATCTAAAAGCTTTATACATAGTTTGGTCTATATTTGTTACATATATCAGTCATATATATTACTCATGACAATGCAGTATAGTTGATCATTGTTTAATTTTACTGAAGTATGATCCATAACCATAGGTAAGCATTATCTGTTCATTACAGGTTCATCACTCATGTTTGTTACTGCTGCTGACAACATGGTACACTGGGGTTGCCAATTTCTGATGCACACATTAGCTATCCAGTACATAGGTAAGTTAAGGCTGGTAAGTTTGCATGCATCACTGTTACAGTTTGTATGTGCTTAGTTGTTCTGTGAATGGTGTGTTGTCAGTGCTCCTGTGGTACATGCATTCAGTAATGACTTGTATAGCATACCTACACAGATAGAGTGTGGTTCCGTTCTGGAACAGTGTGTGTACAAAACAATAGAAACCACTTCCTTAGTCAAGAAACATGGATAGTTCACTGCTCACAGTTGTGTGAACATTAACATACTTACCTCATTGTCTTCATTCTGACAAAATAACATTGTATACATTATCATCAAATGTCCTTTCTTACTTCACACATTCATTTCAGTTATTTGTGATGAACTCCATTGCTATGTCCTGAGGCAGACACAGTCAATACACAGCTCTGTAGAGTGTGCACTAAGTTAGGCAAGGGGTTTGAATCTGGTAACATCTGTCTGTCAGATAACTGTGTCAGACAGGAGTGGCTTAGGCAAAGAAAGTATTTATGGCACAATCAGAGGGCCACATTTGTAAGGCATCAATCTCCAAGCTATGTGATCCATTCCCATTACAATTTGAAAGTGCTTTAAGTCCTTCAAGTGTGTTCATCATGATACACTATGTCAACCTTTGAGTCTTCAAAGGTTGATGTGCAGTGTTCTGATATCTGTCCTGGCATTTGTTTGAGTCTGGAAAGATGCAAATGTTGAGTATGTCATTGATTGCTCACAGGCATTGCTTAATTTCCAAATAAAGCCCTGTATTGCATGTCTTCATCCAAACATTTGTGTATTACTGTTAATTCTTTTTTTTTCACAAAGTAGAACTTTATAGGACATGAGGGCTTACATAACATTTCTTACTGTACGGTATGATGTAAGATTGTCATAAAGTTTGGTTCGACCTGTGTTAGGACACCTTCCTTGTGTGCTTGTGCTGTTTATATGCTATTATAGCACATCTATATCATAACATTGACAGCTTAGGTTGTCGAATCTTAAAACATTGACACCTAACTGTCGAAAGCTAACAACAGCAAACGGCCACATCATCAAATTCTTTCCTCGGGAAAGAAATCAGGTGGCCATCCATAAACAAAATAAACAAACACAACCAAAAAAAATAAACAAACACACCCAAACATAGTGGGGGGCTTTGCCCCCCACACCCCCCAACTAAATATACCAACTCTGAGGATCACTCTACATTGGGGAAAGGGCAAATCCCTGATAACAACCACGCAAATTCTTTCCCAAGGAAAGAATTCGATGATGTGACCGTTTGCTATTGTAAGCGTTCAACACTTGGGTGTCGATAATTAAGTATTTGGCAACCTAAGCTGTCGTCAATTCAATAGGAACCCTTTATAGCAGTGTTCGCTGTAATTTCTTGTGAGCATGCCCAATATAATCATGTAGTATATGCTCCCTACTTATGAACGGAGACTTTGAACTTCTGAAATGTCATCAGATCAGGGTTGTCATTTGCCACTTGTGTATTTTGAGTGTTATTATATTACTGCTTAGGATATGCTTGAGTATACAACACATGCTTGTCTAATATATGTCTAAAGGTAATATACCTCTTTTCTATGGCTGCAAAATGATAACAAATGACAAAAAATTGGCCCTTTGTAATATACATGACACAACAGCTGGAGGGCTCATATCTTCTTTGTTATACATTATGAAGTAGAGAATACAATAATATTGTCAAGTTATCACACATACATTCCCTATATATACATGTCATATTCAGTAACTGCAGTCTGTCTGAATAGCCCCTAAAGTATACACTGTCCTTTCTAACTGTTAATTCTACTCAGAATAACATCAACATTAGTATCACATTTACTCCCCTTTGTTGCAATGTTGCTTTGTGTCCCTCTCACATCCTTTGTTAGAGTATCCATTTTTAGTTATGTGCATGGGTCAAGAACTGTGAACAGCATTAATTACTATTACATCAATATGGAAGTATTTATGTTTAAAATGTTCCTTTGTGACAAAAGCATATTTGAATGCATTATTTAAGTACATTTTCTCTGTTAACCCTCTCCTTTTACTTATTTCTGCACTATTACCACTGCACTATGTGTACATTCTCCCCATTTAACTATGCCCTGCTTCTTAATTCTTTTAATAAAATTACCCACATAATAGGTTTGCCTACAGACAAGCTCTTTTGTTTATATTGCATGCTCATGTTTCCCTGCACCTTTTCATAGCTGCCAACAACATCTCTTCTGACCACGAAAAGGTGCTTATGAATGTGTGAGATGAGCAGCATGCATATTCAATGAGTGCTGCTGATCATTGTGCTAATGCACTTACATTGTGTTGGCTTTATGCAAAGCCTAAATGATTGTTAATGAAAACCAGGGAATATCTCTAAAATTGTATTTTCTTGAATTTTTGTCCAGAAAATATATTATGCTAGTTACAGAATAGAGTTAGGTGGAGTTTTTAGGTGTAATAACTTTTATGTATTTTGTAATGTATTTTCTGTTACTGCATATGAGTCTAAATTTAGGGGGATCATAAATCCAGTGAAATAAATGGCACTCGTATAGAGAAATATACTTGATTTTTGACTCTGATGTAATGTTAGGTCAATAAAAATATATTCTGGACATGTGTTGCCTTCTCCATCCACAAAAAAAGTCAGCTACCCATGTCAGCCCCAAATTAATCACACCTGATTTTGTACACTTCTGATGTTTGGCTTTCATTAAAATGAAAGGAACTGCTACCACAGTAAAGTATTTCAACCTGATTGTTTCTTATATTTCTGACATACAGATGTATATATACACACACATACGCACACGCACACACACACACACACCACGGACCTCACTGTTTTACACTTAGACATCCAGTGGTAATGGCCAGCAAGTGTGCACTCACATAGATTCACTGCCTGCAAGTAGAGTCAATTATCATTTAGTTTAGTTGGAAGGTTCAGTTAGTTTTAGATGCACAGACTACTCTCAGCCCAAAACATATCTTATTTTTGACTGGCTAAGACCATAATGTTTTATTGGGATCATCTGGTCTTTTTCCATAAGCAATGTTTGCTGCATAGCATTCAAGTTGCCTACTCAAATCACATTCTTAAATAGAAGAAAAGGAATGGGTAGATTATTGTTGCGAGCAATATACTGTATACTGTTAACACTGCACATAAGTTTATTTGGTAACATAGCATTTTTTTTTCTTGTTTATTAAACTTGTAAAGGAAAATGTTTTTCAGCTTTCAAAGCAGGTCTCCTGTTATAGTAATCAATGCTATTTGTGGCTCTGAGATTGGAATAAGCACTGATCTCAGCTGTAACTAGACAACTGATGTCTGTGCTTATGTGATAAACTAAAAAGCCATGGACCACCAAATAAGGGGAACAGTATGCTACCGTGCAGCATGCCATTTATGGCTTTATTCTGAGATAATTTTTTTATTTTAAATTTCACAGTAATCAGTTGTTTAGTACATTAATTTTAAAAACAAGTGTTTATACCAAAACTGTTTGTGGGTGGAGTAGTGCTTCCTTGGTAATTTTAAAGTAATATATATGTTTTAAGTTAAATCTAAAAACATAAATAAATACAGAAGAGCTGAGATATCTTCTCACTCAGCTTGTTGGCATTGTCACCTGATGCTTTGATAATTTGGCCCTCATGGTTAAGAGATTAAAACAATCTGACTATATAAATATGGAGCATCTAATAACCTAAAATCCTACATTTTTGCACTATCATAATCACTCCTTTGCAGTGCACCACCCTGTTATATCGTAATTACCTCACAAAAATGAAGGTGAAATTCCTAACCATTGAAAGTTTGTTAAAATTATAAAGCTTTACAAAAAGAGTCAAATCATTTAATCTAGAGTAGTTCAGATCCATATATATCCTTTAATAACTCTAAAATATTGGAAAATAGTCTATATTGCTCATTTTAAGTCACCATCATGAATACCATGATCTGCAGTACTCAGAACAGCAAAATTTTCATAAAAGTCCCAGTATGTCCACAGATCATATCTCACTAACAGCTGATATATATATATATATATATATATATATATATATATATATATATATATATATATATATATATATATATATGTATATATATATATATATATATATATATATATATATATATATATTACACCCAATTGGTGGATGATAACTAAACAGAAGCCAGCTTCATCAGCGTAGCAAATGACTTTGACATCATATCCCATGCTATCCTGCCATCCATTTGTGTCCTTAACACTGCCAGCCTTAAATTGTTTTAGAATTACTTTAAGGAATGAACTACATACACAACATATGAAGTAAAGACTTTTTTAGTCTTCTTTTATCACTTTTCCTTAACATTTCCAAAATCTTGGCTACAGTTAATTTTCTCGTTAATTACACTTTATAACTACCTCATTGAAAATCTCCAACAAGCTACACTTATGTCTATTAAAGGTGTAATTTCATGTGCTCATCATTTAACTTTAAGCTTTACTGCTTAACATCCGAGAAAGATTAAATACTTGCAAACTTCCACAAGTGCAAAGTTCTGTTAGCAATAATCATGTTCAGATATGTCAGTTTCAATGACTGCACTCTTAGCAAAAGATTTGCAAACAAAGCATTGTCTACCACAAAGACATTTGGTCATCCACATTATCCCAAGCTCTCCTTTATTCCAAATGGTCATCTCAACAGAATGCTAGAATTGCGCTAGTGTATGTGAAAGAATATATTCTAAGTCCAAAGCTGTAGTATCTCAGAGTTTTCCACCTACTCCAGTAAGCAGTTACAATGAGCTAAGTATGTTTTAGCATGTCTGGCAATTGGTGCAGAGCATTAAGGTTATAAACTATTAAGTTGCATCCTGTGGTTCAGTTTTGTTTCCTCAACCTCCATTTGTTAAACACAAAGACAACTTGCAGGTTGAGCCCAACAAAAGGCCCATTTGGATCATTGCTCTACCCTGGTTAACAAATAAAAATAAATAAATTTATAGTCTGTAGGGATATTACTGGATCAACCCCTTGTCAGTGGTGCAGGGGCTAAAGCCCTAGGTAAAAGTGTTTCTGTGCTGTAAGAGGAATGTTCATTGTTGATAATTGTTTATAATGGAATTGCATTTGTTGTTTCCTAGTATTAGACTTGCAATAGCAGGTCTCATACTGATAGGTTCATAGGCAAATACTAGGCTATCAATCTGCAGACTATTACTAGCATAGCCAATAACTAAAGGTCAGACTCAAACCCTTTACCTTGTATCTAGGAGGCAAAGACTTTAACCAGGATAAATAATGGAGCCCTGAGTACAACATCCAGGGTGTAGTTCATCTCAGGACCCAAATTATGGAAATTTCTTCCAGTAACAATCACAAACCAATCAAAAGAAAATATATTTAAAAAATGCTAATAACTTAAAGTTGTATAAAGAAACTGCACTAAAACCTAAAAATAATGTAAATAATTGCATCTCATTAGTACCCCACTTCAAGTGCACACATTGCAGCCATCCACATAACTCATATTCCTAAAGACCGTTTAGTTGCACAGATATTTATTTTTATGCTCATGGACTCAGTCATGCTATTTATATCATCCATTGTTTAAGGTATTATTATTGCATGTGGACATAAATAGTGTAACATTTTTTTTTTTACTGACTACTGCTTAATGACTATGTCATCTTCTGACTACTGCTTCCTGACTATGTCATCAGTTGCAATATGCTATCATTATTTTGTATGAAGAACCCCCATGAAAGACTTCCAGTCTAAAAACTAATGGCTTACAGAAAAAAAAAAACTAGCAGTGTCCATGTTGTAGTACCACATTCTGCAAAAGAAATTAGCGATGGAAAGATCCTTTCCAATATCGCATAGCAGAAATATGGTTAAAATCGCATTTAGGACTCTCTAAGCTACTTCTTGTCTGAAGACATCTATTTATTTGCAAATACTACACACTACTAAATAGTACAAAAGTAGCAGTAACATGTCCAAAAAATTTACTTTCAAAGGACAGTCCAAAAACCTTTAAGTGCAAAGATGGAAGATGTTGATTGTATTTGTAATAACTAATAAAAGTCCAACCTTGCATGTGGTGGTGATGTAATAGATGATTTAATTTGTTTGAATATTATCTATACAGTAATATTCTCCTCAGCATGGCTGTTTTCTGTCTTTTACTATTATCCTGCTAAACTAATTTGCACTCTTTCACCCTTATTATGTCATTTGTACATAGCTTTAATCATTGTGTTGTAACAAATCCATTGAATAAAAGTATCCATGTCTCATCAGAAAAGTGTAACTCCATAAGCAATGTACAAAGGACTTATCCAAAACATATTAAATGACGATACGCTTATGTAAAGTATGCACACTTAGCAGTATCAGCTGCAGCAATGCTCTGATTTGGATTTGATCACAGTGTTAGAAACTGAATGTTTGCATGCAATCACGGAGTCCAACATATTTTATCAGAAGGTGTGGTGGTAAAGAGTGAACAAATCTCTGGGTTTTGCAGCTCTGTGTGTGTTAAAAATATCCGTGAAAGCAAGTATAACACTATAATAAGTCATCCCAGAAATGACAAAAGCAAAATAAAGTTCCAAGCAGAGAAATCTCCATGGAGACTGTCAGTTCCCACAGGCCCTAGCACAGTCTGTTACTGATGACTAAACCTTCTAGCTTGCAGCAATATGCAAATGAATTAAATATGCAAATCCCCCACAACTTAATATCTGTTTGAGTTTTTTCTGTTACTTGTAATATGGCAAATAATATATGACTATCATTATTGTACTGTTTTGCCACCAGCAGCAGAAGCTTTTAAATAATGTTTTCCTTAGTTTCTCCTGAAGACTTTATAAAAAATGCATTTTTTCAGATTTCTGCAATGGAAATCTGTGGCAAATTCGTTTGAGTGGTATATTGCACTTTTGTTACGTGATTGATACTGCAGGATGAAAGTCATTCTCAGCTGGAATCAACTGTTTTTTTTTGTGTACTTAAATTCCCTAGATAGTTTAATATTGCAACTAGTCTTCTGGGCACTCAAAAAGAATCACAGTTTATTTTGAACTATTTGCCAAAAGTAGGTTCTATGTTCAAAAGTCATCTCTTTGCCTGTGTGCATATTTAATACTTATCATTTCTTGCCTGTGTAATGAAAGCAAATGACTATCATGGGGAGTAGCTTCAGGTGTTTTTAAAATATCTGAGCACCATTATTAAGATGCCTGGATGCTTAAATCTACAGTTTGGAATAAAAGTTGTGATCCATAAAATGCTGTTACGCAGACTTTACTAAAGTGTTTCTCTAGTCTGTTGCCAGTTGTCAGAGTGTGTGTGTGTGTGTGTGTGTGTGTGTGTGTGTGTGTGTGTGTGTGTGTGTGTGTGTGTGTGTGTGTGTGTGTGTGTGTGTGTGTGTTATTTGTTGTTAAACCTCAAGCTTTCCCTCAATCACCTGCACATATGCATTCTGCAGTCCCCTGGGAATGCTGAGTGCTGGGGTGAGAACTCTCTGGAAGGAGTTGTCATTCAGGCAACCATAAAGATACTTTGTGTTCTCACCAACATTCCAACTATGATGACATTTTGCACATTGCCTAACCTCACACCTGGGTAGGGGGGGATTTGCTATACATATCATTTTGCAGACTCAAAATGCCTTCCCCTTGCAATCACATGCCACCAAAGGCTTGCTACTGGACTACTACCAAGCAGCGTCTTGAGGAGCCAGAGTCTGCCCTTGGGACACACATTTGTGTTACACTTCCTGCAAGGTAATTAGGCATTTTGTTTCACTGATCCACTCTGTCCTTTCCCTCAGGACAGTTGACCCATCCTCCCCTGCCAGCTTTGTCAAGCACATGAGCCCTTATTTATTTATTCATTTGTTTATTTATTTTGTTGAAAGGGAAAAGTCCAACTGGGCAAAACCCATTTTCAGCAGAGGTCCTTGGAGAAAAGCTTCACATTTAAGTTATGCATGATGTACATTTGTAATTACAGAGTAAAAACATCTATACATGAGCTTATTTAAAAGATTTCTAGTTATTTTTAAATACTTCTTACATCAACATAGCATTTTAATACAAAAAACAAGAGATAAATTAACATAAATTGGCTAATTATTGAATAGAAGAACAATAATTTCTCTAATAATAATTGAATTTGTCACCTGGGCCCTTTACACTAATAGAACCAGCCAACAATGGTCATAGTTGAAATTATGTTAGAAAATATTTCTGATTCAGCAATTTATTAGAAATGCAGGAAAATTAAATTACATTATTATTATTATTCATAATAATAATAATAATAGATTCCCCCCAAAATATCAAAGATTCCATCTCCGGTATACAAACCTGTAATCAGAAGGTCATAAAAGACATTTGTCTAAAATTAGTGTTTATGTGAGAAGCAAGCTACATGCATCCCCACTTTGCTAATTAATAGAATCACCTTAGAAGTCACCATTACTCAGAGGAAAGGCAGATGCTTGGTTTTTGCCTATGCTATATGGTCTCACAAAGAACAGCAGCTGCTGCTATCAATTCTTCCATATTCCATAAGAATACCAAAAATAAAAGAAAAATGCAACCTGCAGTTAATGAACTGCAACAGGCTGCAGTAACACAACCCATAAATGAGGATGTGGCTGTGCACCCTAGATGCACCAGCTAGAGTCAGAACAAGGCTGCAACTAAAGCAGTTGTCAGACCAACAAACAATCGACAGGTACTGCCTAGACAGACAGCTGGTGCAGGCTGTATGCGACGTATGTGGCCCACACATGTTTGTGTGGACCTTGCAAGGAAATCCCATTCCACTTGAAAAAAAAGTGTGCCTCAGCCTTGTACTTGCATCTGGGACATTCCAGAGATACATGGGAGAGGGTGTGGAAGTTTTCACAAACAGCTGCTAGTCGTATCCTGGAAAAATTCGTGGCCACAATGAACATCAAAGTGGAAGATGGCAGCATAACAAACATCATGGCAACACACCCTAGAAGTGTCTATGATGCTGCTATATGGAGGGAAAGTGATCTAAGGGCTACATTCCAGCAAGGTGAAATACCTGAGGGACTACTGCTGGGTAAATACAGGAACAAAGCTAGGATGTAAGATAAGGATATCTCTCCCAACAAGTGCATTAACTCCCCACAACAGGTGACTGTGGTTGTTCACTTGAGTCGTGTCTAATGATCTCATACCATGAACTATACAACCTTGCAGAGGAGGCTTCCAATACAGTGCATGCAACAACCAAAAATACCATAGAGCATGTGTTTGGTGTACTGAATGTTAGGTTCAGATATCTGGACACATCCAGAGTGCACTGCAATACACACCTGATTATACATCACAGATAAGAGTGTGAGCTATTCTGTACAACATGCTAACTAGAGCACATGGTGGTCTTCCAGCTGCAGGTGTTACTGAACTACCCCAAGAACCCCAGATGTCTGAAGAGGATATCCCACAGGTATCAGAGGTGGAGCAGGAGGACATAGGGGACAGAAGTCACAGGCGCAGGGATCTACTTCAGTAGATCAAACTTTTAAATGTTCGAAGCTCATATGGCCGAGACCATAACATTGAATATTTAAATGTTTGAACACTGAAAAAAAATAAAAATAAAAAAATAAACGTTTGTAGCAGGGGGGCTCTGCACCCCCAGCTACGTAAGTATATCAACTCAGAGATCGCACTACATTGCGGAAAAGGGTCCCATTCCACACTGCACAGGGATCTCCATTCAGTCCGTTCGAACTTTTAAAAGTTCGATCATACGGTCTTGGCCATATGCACTTCAAACTTTTAAAAGTTTGATCAACTGAAGGGGACCCCAGGCGCAGGCAATATACGGTTCAAGCACAAGTGTAGGCCCATGTAACAAGGCAGCATCTGACCTACAACTTTGAATCATAACAAGCATCACGTAAGGAAGTATACGGATTAAACACTGATGTTCAATTGTTGCCCCAACACAGCAGCACAGACTGCAATCTTATGGCAATTTCCCACTTGATGTACATACTGAGCATCAGACATAATAACATAATCATAACATTAAACATTTTGAACATATACAAATCTGTCACAACAGGGACTATCAGCTCAGGGCACAATTGACACAGGTATGTATACATACTTGGATTGTTGATTCAGTCTATGGCACACAATAAGGGACACATATCAGTGCAACACATTCCTATCTCACCACTATAAAAAGTTTCAGACAGCTAAACAAAGCAGGGCATAATGCCAAACTGGTGCTAATTTCACCAGCCAAATATATCACTGTAAAGTATGGATAAAGTTATGTAATAAATGGAATCAGCTATATTTAGTAAAGTTGTTAGGCACCCCTGGCATCAGTCTTGTCAAGAAACACAGACAAGTGACATCGTCAGTGTTCTGCACACAAATCATCATCACCACCACAGGGTGAAAGTGACATTACCAGACAGAGTGGATCAACTGTCTGTCTTACTCTAATGTAGTCTAGGGTGCCACACTGACAGCTCACAGCATGGTCTGGTCTGCTCCTAACTTATATGGAACTGATAGGGGGACTGATGGGGTTAAAACAGTATGTGGAGATGAAAGAACATGACTGTGACTTGACTGTCTGGTTGTGACTGTCGGGCCCACAGTAGATGGGTCAGCAGTGGATATATGTGCATGTTAGAGCATAGACATTGATGCCCAATGGGCAAGGTTGGTTCTGCTGAGATGGAGCCTGCCTCTCCCATATAGCAATCAGCTAAGTATAGTTAATGTATGCAGAAGTCTGTTTGTAATAGGTTCATAGGTTCATACTAGGCTATCTGCCCAAGGGCATTTATAAGCCTAGCCCATAGTTATGTGGCTTTCGCCACCCCTTTAGTTTGAATAAAAACTATGCCTATCATTTTTCTGTGCCTCTGTCAAGCAGTGACACTGAAGTAATCCCTGGGGTATATCTGCGATCTCCCATCCATTGGTCAAGATTCCTCTTGAACAAGGCCAGCGAGGTGCTCTGCCTCACATGTACCGGGATTTTGTTCCACAGCATAGGGAGTCTCTGGGTGATGAATCTGTCCCTCCAGCACGTTCTATTTATAACCGTGTCAAGGTTTAAGTCTCCCGCCCTTGTGGTTCTGAGGGATCTAGATTTTTTGAGGTGAAGCATATTCATCAAATCTGGGTTTGACATGGCCTTATATGTCAGGCACAGGTCACCTCTGAGCAAGCGGTATGAGACTGAATAAAGCTGGAGTTCTTTCAGTCGGGCAGCATAAGACATATTTTTGAGACCCTTTATCCTTTTGGTGAGGAACTTTTGGGGCCTTTCAAGCTGCATCAGGTGTCTGGTCAGATACATTCGAACGGGCATTGTACTCAATCATAGGTCTAATGAGTGATGAGTACAGGGGACGATGACCTCCCTTGATCTAGATGTGAATCCCTTCATGATCAGGTGGGCGATATAGAAGGTTTTCCTAACTACTTTAGCAACATGAGTGTCAAACGAAGACTACTGTCAACTTGGGTCCCCAGATCCCTGATGACTTTTCTGTGCTCAGTGGATTGTCACCTATATGGTAGCTAGGGGTAACCTTGTTTTTCCCGAAGGGTATGACTATGCATTTTTGGCGCTTAACTTCAGGCCATGGCTCTGGCACCAGTTATCCGTTTCTGTGAGGCCCTTCTGGAGGATATCTGTGTCAGATGTGTTTTCGACTATGGCCCAGTTTGCAGTCATCTGCAAACTTTGTCAGCCATAACCCTCCTGTGTTTGCTTGTACTTCAGAAAAGTAGATGCCGAACAAGAGTGGACCCAGGACTGAGCCCTGTGGGACACCACTTGTGACAGGCTTTGAGTCTGACATGGCTCCAGCAACTCTGACCCTGTGGGTTCTGTCGCTAGCCAGTTTGCAACCCATCTTGTGATGTATAGGTTTACATTCAAGCTGATGAGTTTTTCGATGATACCTGAGTGGGGTATTGTGTCGAAGGCCTTTGCCAGGTCGAGGTAGGCTGTATGGACTGCCTTTCCCTCATCAATGGCCTTGGTGACTGTCTCGAAAAGTCAACCAAGTTTAAGAGGCAGGATCTGCCTTTGACAAAGCCAAACTGGGTTGGATCCAAAGTCTGCAAGTTCCCTATGTCTTTATTTATGAGTTCCATTATGATCCTCTCCATGGCTTTGCAGATAAGGCTTGTCAAGCTAATGGGGCGGTAATTTCCAGGGTCTGTGGAGGCACCGCCCTTATGAAGTGGGACCACAGTCGCCGTGCGCCACTCCTTGGGTACGATCCTGAGGTGAGGCTAAGATTAAACAGCTGTCCTAACTGTGGGTTTAATTCCTCGTTGAGTTCATGAAGCACACAGCCGGGACACCATCCGGTCCCATGGATGCTGTGTTTTTGCCTTAGTGAGGGCAGTTCTCACCTGGGCGTTGGAGATGTTTGGGGGCTACAATCCTCTGGAATAGATATCTCTCCTTTTGGGGAGGGGGAGTTTGCACTGAACCTGTCAGCCAGTATGTTAGCAATGTGCGTAGGTTCAGTAATTTTCACATCATTTTGAACTAATTCTGAGCATATCTGGGAGTTTCCTCCTAGGTTTCTAACATAGCTAAAGAAGGCCTTATGATTGTCTTTAGAGTCCTTGGCGATTTTTCTCTCAAAATTTGCCTTGGATGATTTTATGAGAGCTCTTAGTTTTTACTTATAATGATCAAAGGTGTCTTACCTTTCAAGGATTTTGCTCTATCTTGTAGTAGCTTCCTCCTTTTGTTGTAGAGCTTGTTTATGGCTGGGGTCCACCAGACTGGACGCTTGCCTTTGGTACAGAGAGTCTTAGTTTTGTTTGGGATTGCCTGATCCATGCAGTCCTGTAGGTGCTGGTAGAAGGCATTTGTAAGTGATTCAGCGGTTTGAGTAATGTTTACCACTGGCTCAGGGGCCTTAAAGGAGACCACACTAGTTTTTAGAAGTGTGAAATCGGCTTTTGAGAAGTTTTTCACTGTGGTCTTTTTTGTTTCAGGTGGGCGGGATGAGGACCTCCAGCGAGATTAGTTTATGATCTGATCTCACCAGTGAGGGGTATACTTCGGTGTTGAACATTTTGATCCCATGTTCGTGATGATGAGATCAAGTATGTTTTCACCTCTTGTGGGGATGGTGACTAGTTGTTCCATGGCATTTGAGTTTATGAACTCCAGGAATCTTTGGGTTAGAGTGTTCGGGCTTGAGTAGTGTTCCCAGTCTATATTAGGGTAGTTGAAGTCACCTAGTATGATGGTGTTTGGAGATACATTTATCCCTCCAATGTTTTCAGGAAGGCCATGTGAGGTTCCTGAGTTTGAGAGGGTGGCCTGTAACATGCTACAAATTGCAGAGCAGTCTTGCCTATGGTTAATTGCACCTGGATGGTCTCCGATGCATCGTGCGTTGCCACCAACCTTGAGGTGTGGGTGTCCTTTATGAATATGGACACCCTCCTTTCTTGGTGTTGTCCGGATTTTGGGGCGGAACGTATGATATGAGGTGAAACCTGTTAGTGCTGGGGTGCTCTCAGGAGCCTTGAACCAGGTTTCTGTCACAGCACAGACATCGATGTTCTCCATATTGAGAAGGGCCTCGAAAGCGTGCATCTTGAGATTGAGACTTCTGGCATTGAGCAGCATTACCCTTAGTTTTTTCCTTTTGGTGTTCTAGGGTGGTAGGTTTAGAATTTGAGCCTTGCCTAAAAAGGCACTATGGGGTGGCAAGAGCCTTTGTCAATATCCGGAAGCCCAGGGGTGACAGGTGCAAGCCGTCCCTTGCGAAGCAGCGTGTCTTGTCCAGCATGTCATCCCAGGCAGACAGACATTGGATCCCCTTTGAATGACACCAGAATTTAAGCCAATTATTAAAGCTGATCATCTTATCACTGTATTGTGGCATCATTCTAGGTGAAGGTAGGATACTGCTCAAGGTCAGGGTCATACCTGCCTGGGCTACATAATCAGAGAGCTCCTCGACGTCCCTTTTCATGTAGTCCAAGGAGGTACGCCTCAGGTCGTTGACACCAGCGTGGACAATGACTGAGTCGTACTTGTACCTGCTGTTGAGAGACCTGAGTGCTTGCGTTATGTGGCGGATTCTAGCGCCCGACAGGCAGCTTACTGTGACCTTCTCCTTACTCAGTCTGGTGAGCGGACGCCAGTGTGCCTGACTATGGAATCACCAATGACAAGTGTGTCTGGCATTTTGTTTGGCCTTAAGGGCTGTGACTGTTTGACACTCTGACTGTGTGGTCTATGTGTTGCATGTGTTGGGTCGTGAGGTGGTAGTTGTTTGGGTGTCTGCTTTGGTGGCCTCTGCTGTTTTGGTAAATTTACGACCAGGGCCTCCGAGTATGTCTTTGTGTGAGTATGTGTATGATTTGAAGTTGTGATGGTACCATGTGTGACTGGGTATGTATTGTGTGTGGTTGCCTTCTCCTCCTGTCTGGTCTTGCCAGTCCTATGTTGAGAGAGCTCAGCCTCCAGTTTGGCCGTATAGTTGCATCTCTCGCATGTATTTGTGTTTTGTGGGAGAAGGAGAGGATTGTCTGTGTACATGAGGCAATTGTAACATTGCCTCAATATTCCCAGGTTCACCAGTTGAGCTGGAGAGGACACTAGCAACTGATCCCTCGACATACTAGAAGTAGTAGATAAAGAACTTTCAAAGGACTCGGGGGAAAGTGGGTTTTGGGCTGGTGGGGTACTATCTATAATAAGAGTGCTTTATCAAGGTGCAAGTACTGTAGGAGTAAGTGCTAGGCTTTACAGATAGAGAATAGTCTACTTGGGAATCAAGTAGAGATGAACTTTTCAGTTATAGGATATGCTGGTTAGATCAGCAGTACAGTTTAGCGTGTTTTATAGCAGGGGCTGAAGGGAGCTAGGAATTGGCCCAAAACGACCAATGGACTACTAGTTTCTGGCTGAAACTTCACCAAATTGGACAAAAAGGCCGCTCAGTGCTTCCCACTCCCACTGGTAAGCAAAGAAACTTCCCTCCTTCCTAATAAGGCAATGGATCAGTAACAGGAACTAAAAACAAAGCCCAGGGATCAGCAACTCTGAAACTGGACTACTCTAGTTCAGTAAAGTGGGAAAACAAGAGATTTTTTTGTTTTATTACAGAGATAAGGAAAAACAGACAGTAAATGCTATAAATGCTGTAAATCGGCTAGCGACTTTAGTGTGTAGCCTACAGAAACAATTTGCAACAATTAGTAACTTAAAGTGCAATAAACAGTGTAAAATGCAGAAATCACTTAAAGTAGCAGTAAAACAGGCGAAATGCAGTCGCTAGCTTAATAACAGTGGGAAAGCCACAAAAAATACTTATATCTGGTAGAAAGTCACTCTTTAGCTCTCTGCTGCTTGGATCACTCTGCAGGCCACCACGAGGATCTGTGCAGAGTTGGTACAAGCTGGAAAACACGTGTTTAGCGTGTTTTATAGCAGGGGCTGAAAGGAGCTAGAATTAGCCCAAACGACCAATAGACTACTAGTTTCTGGCTGAAACTTCACCAATTCGGACAAAAGGCTGCTCAGTGCTTCCCACTCCCACTGGTAAGCAAAGAAACTTCCTCCTTCCTAATAAGGCAATGGATCAGTAACAGGAACTAAAAACAAAGCCCAGGGATCAGCAACTCTGAAACTGGACTACTCTAGTTCAGTAAGGTGGGAAAACAAGAGATTTTTTTTTTTTTTTTTTTTACAGAGACAAGGAAAAAAACAGACAGTAAATGCTATAAATGCTTTTAAGTGGCTAGCACACTTGAGTGTGTTAGCCTACAGGTAAAATTAAGCAACAAATAACTTTTTAAGAGTGCAATACAGTTAATCAACACAAAAACAGTTTAAATAGAATGCAGAGCTGTATAAACAGGCTAAGATGCAGTCGCTAAGCAGTAAATATTCAAAAAGCCAGAAAAAAATACTTAAATCAGTTATAGCAAATACAGTTATAGCAAATGCTCTGAAATATACTGTATATTTCCAATATGTTTGAGAAGGACAGTCAGAACACAAGAAGGTTCAGGCGAAGAAGAAAAAAAAGTTTTGTTTTACTTTTTGAAAAGGTAAAAAGGAGGAACAGAAGGCCTTATCAAATGTTCTCTCTGTATTAAGAAGAATGAGCTAATGACACTAGACTGGGAGGTGTGTCACAGTAGGGGGGGGGCAACTGCAAAGCCACCAAGTATAAGAGCAAGACACCAACAGGGAGGGAGGGTGGGAATAGCCTAAGATAACAAGCTATGAAAGTTTTAAACAGAAAAGATTTCTGAAGATTCTGAATAGACAAAGTGCTTTATATATATTAAATTATAAAACAGTAATCTGTTAAAATAATCAAAAATACTTATATTTTGTAGCTCAGTTGGGTCAAACAACTTCTCCAGCCTGCACCAAAGACCAGAAACACAACTTTTTTTACAAGAACACAAAAGAACCAGCCCCCACTAGCCAAGAGATAATTACACAGAGTAAATGTTTCAGTTTATACAATAGCCTAAGACAACAAGCTATGAAAGTTTTAAACAGAAAAAGATTTCTGAAGATTCTGAATAGACAAAGTGCTTTATATATATTAAATTATAAAAACAGTAATCTGTTAAAATAATCAAAAATACTTATATTTTGTAGCTCAGTTGCGGTCAAACAACTTCTCCAGCCTGCACCAAAGACCAGAAGCACAACTTTTTTTTACAAGAACACAAAAGAACCAGCCCCACTAGCCAAGAGATAATTACACAGAGTAAATGTTTCAGTTTATACAATAGCCTAAGACAACAAGCTATGAAAGTTTTTAAACAGAAAAAGATTTCTGAAGATTCTGAATAGACAAAGTGCTTTATATATATTAAATTATAAAACAGTAATCTGTTAAAATAATCAAAAATACTTATATTTTGTAGCTCAGTTGCGGTCAAACAACTTCTCCAGCCTGCACCAAAGACCAGAAACACAACTTTTTTTTACAAGAACACAAAAGAACCAGCCCCACTAGCCAAGAGATAATTACACAGAGTAAATGTTTCAGTTTATACAATAGCCTAAGACAACAAGCTATGAAAGTTTTTAAACAGAAAAAGATTTCTGAAGATTCTGAATAGACAAAGTGCTTTATATATATTAAATTATAAAAACAGTAATCTGTTAAAATAATCAAAAATACTTATATTTTGTAGCTCAGTTGCGGTCAAACAACTTCTCCAGCCTGCACCAAAGACCAGAAACACAACTTTTTTTACAAGAACACAAAAGAACCAGCCCCACTAGCCAAGAGATAATTACACAGAGTAAATGTTTCAGTTTATACAATAGCCTAAGACAACAAGCTATGAAAGTTTTTAAACAGAAAAAGATTTCTGAAGATTCTGAATAGACAAAGTGCTTTATATATATTAAATTATAAAACAGTAATCTGTTAAAATAATCAAAAATACTTATATTTTGTAGCTCAGTTGCGGTCAAACAACTTCTCCAGCCTGCACCAAAGACCAGAAACACAACTTTTTTTTACAAGAACACAAAAGAACCAGCCCCACTAGCCAAGAGATAATTACACAGAGTAAATGTTTCAGTTTATACAATAGCCTAAGACAACAAGCTATGAAAGTTTTTAAACAGAAAAAGATTTCTGAAGATTCTGAATAGACAAAGTGCTTTATATATATTAAATTATAAAAACAGTAATCTGTTAAAATAATCAAAAATACTTATATTTTGTAGCTCAGTTGTGGTCAAACAACTTCTCCAGCCTGCACCAAAGACCAGAAACACAACTTTTTTTTACAAGAACACAAAAGAACCAGCCCCACTAGCCAAGAGATAATTACACAGAGTAAATGTTTCAGTTTATACAATAGCCTAAGACAACAAGCTATGAAAGTTTTTAAACAGAAAAAGATTTCTGAAGATTCTGAATAGACAAAGTGCTTTATATATATTAAATTATAAAAACAGTAATCTGTTAAAATAATCAAAAATACTTATATTTTGTAGCTCAGTTGCGGTCAAACAACTTCTCCAGCCTGCACCAAAGACCAGAAACACAACTTTTTTTTACAAGAACACAAAAGAACCAGCCCCACTAGCCAAGAGATAATTACACAGAGTAAATGTTTCAGTTTATACAATAGCCTAAGACAACAAGCTATGACAGTTTTTAAAACAGAAAAAGATTTCTGAAGATTCTGAATAGACAAAGTGCTTTATATATATTAAATTATAAAAACAGTAATCTGTTAAAATAATCAAAAATACTTATATTTTGTAGCTCAGTTCTTGGTCAAACAACTTCTCTAGCCTGCACCAAAGACCAGAAACACAACTTTTTTACAAGAACACAAAAGAACCAGCCCCACTAGCCAAGAGATAATTACACAGAGTAAATGTTTCAGTTTATACAATAGCCTAAGACAACAAGCTATGAAAGTTTTAAACAGAAAAAGATTTCTGAAGATTCTGAATAGACAAAGTGCTTTATATATATTAAATTATAAAAACAGTAATCTGTTAAAATAATCAAAAATACTTATATTTTGTAGCTCAGTTCGGTCAAACAACTTCTCCAGCCTGCACCAAAGACCAGAAACACAACTTTTTTTTACAAGAACACAAAAGAACCAGCCCCCACTAGCCAAGAGATAATTACACAGAGTAAATGTTTCAGTTTATACAATAGCCTAAGACAACAAGCTATGAAAGTTTTTAAACAGAAAAAGATTTCTGAAGATTCTGAATAGACAAAGTGCTTTATATATATTAAATTATAAAAACAGTAATCTGTTAAAATAATCAAAAAATACTTATATTTTGTAGCTCAGTTCGGTCAAACAACTTCTCCAGCCTGCACCAAAGACCAGAAACACAACTTTTTTACAAGAACACAAAAGAACCAGCCCCACTAGCCAAGAGATAATTACACAGAGTAAATGTTTCAGTTTATACAATAGCCTAAGACAACAAGCTATGAAAGTTTTTAAACAGAAAAAGATTTCTGAAGATTCTGAATAGACAAAGTGCTTTATATATATTAAATTATAAAAACAGTAATCTGTTAAAATAATCAAAAAATACTTATATTTTGTAGCTCAGTTGCGGTCAAACAACTTCTCCAGCCTGCACTGCAGTAGTATACTTGCATTCTGAGCAGCCAATCAGGCCATGACCTCACTGTGTCTGTGCTCCTGCCCTTCATGCAGCACACCCAGCTAGTGTGCAACATGATCTGTGGCACAGGCAAGTGCGCGAATGGCAGAGCCATGCAATTGTTGAGAATGTTCATTTGCCTGTAGAAGTAGGCAGACACCCTCTGACACCTGTCCATGCACACCAGCTGCACACCTATGTCTAGCCACTATCAATGTGTTGTGGGGAAATGTCAACATCAGCAGCAGTCTCAAATATGGGTCTGTTGTTTACAAGCCCCATTCTGTCAACCATCCAATGTCCCCTCATTGTCAAAATGGCTGGACAAGTTTGCTTACACATCTGTGGCTACAGCTGCATCCACATGACTGTTACTATCTTAGCTGAACTGTATCACCATGTCACTGTGGGTTTAATTTCTCCAAGTCTTTTGTGCTTCTAATACCATGATGAGAATTGACCCCATTTCTAAGTCAAGGTATGATTAAAGTTCATGAAATTAATATTGTTTCAATCTTTGATGTTAGCTAGAAGTGCTCTTAGCAACAACTGCAAGGTGCCCCGAATTGACTCCTGCAATTCATATGGAGTTGCATGTATTGGTAAAATATCTAAGTATGATTTACATTTTTTTATAAGACCCATTGCTCCTACTACTATTAGAGGTGTCTGGGTATCCTTCTTTCACATTGCACTCATTTCTGCCCGAAAATCCTGCTATTATATGACTTTGTGTCTCTCTGTAAGTAAGAAACTGTAGTTACTGGGTGTAACAGTTTCAATGATCACTTCTACTTTTATCTTCTTTCCATGTCAGAGTCAAAGTCAAAGTAAACTTTATTGTCATTTAGGATTACACAAAATCCAGCCTAAATGAAATTCCGAGCATCAATTCACCAGAGAGTACATAGGAACAAGGATAACAAGAACAACAGTATAACATTTCAATTTTAAAAAGATATTCAATATAAGACCAACAGAAGGATAAATAAACCATTAATTAAAGCAAAAACACACACCCCCCCCCTCGATAGTCATAAGAAGAATACTGTACATAGTACATAGTAGGACTGCACATGTTAAGATTGCCCTCAAGGGGGGAGGTTGGCATAATGGGTAAGGTGTCTACCCTACAGACACAAGGTGCAAGGTTTGGGGTAATTGGCTAGGTTTAAAATAGCCCACAAAGGCAGTTAACCTAGTACTAAATTTTGAACCTTTGTTCACCTGCTCAGACAAACAGCAGGCAATTGCACATGAATAAGAAAATATAATGCTACATCACAGAATAAAAAACAAGATATTGCACACTTTTCAGCTAATGTATGTATTGTGAATGATTACTGACTAAGTAATTGATGTATAAGTCTCAGCACTGTTGGGTAGAAGCTGGTGGTCTTGCAGGGTGAGAGGGACTACTATATCTGGTTTTCTCAAAGTTATTTTTTGAACTGTTGGAAATGGGTGATCACATGTAATATAAACTTCATCATTTTCTATAATACTTTGTGAATCATGTTTCCAGTGCTTCAATATTATAATGTTTGCATAATCCCCAATGCAACAGTCTTTCCATATTATGTCTTTCAGTGTACAGTCCTTCTGCCATTAATGTATCACTTTCAGCAAAAAGATGTGTGAATGCTTCTAATTCTGTTTTACAAAACCTGCATTTGTCAGTTACTCCCACATGTTCAACGGACTTGGTAAATCAACATGTATGTAGTCAACTGTCCTGGGCCGCTAATATTAACTTTTCACCTTTCAGTTTAAATTCACCTCTCCTTAATCATTCCTGCATTCGGTCCTGATCAACATGATGTTTTTCTAAGAGTTTTCTGTACTTACAACTATATTTATGCATTTTCCACATTTCTTGCCTTCTCATCTGATCCTTCACCTTACATTCTTTCTTTTGTTTTGGGGCACATTCAGTTGCTTCCTGATTTTTATCTACTTCCGGTTTGATTTACATTCATGCTAGACTAAGGAGGGAAGTCATCTTAGATTTATTCTCCTCATGTTTCAAAACTTTCACTACATTTGGGTCTTGTGAGTTCAGCAGACATATATGCAGTCCCATGATTGCAGATCTATACATGTCAATTTTGAGGAGGCTCATACCTTCTTCCGGGGAATGTATAATCTTGGTATACACACTTCTTCTTCTTTCGGCTTTTCCCGGTTAGGGGTTGCCACAGTGGATCATCTGTCCACTCATGATTGGCAGTGGAGTTTTACAGTGTCGAGTTGCCAGCCCGGTGCCCAACCTTCCACAGAAGGCACACACATGCACAGACTCACACCTAGGGCCAATTTAGAGTGGCCAATCCACCTACTGCATGTCTTTGGGATGTGGGAGGAAACCGGAGCACCCGGAGGAAACCCACGTGACCACAGGGAGGACATGAAGACTCCGCACAGAAGGCACCCCAGCTGAGAATTGAACCAGAGAACCTCTTGCTGTGAGGCAGCAATGCTAACCGCTGCACCACGGTGACCTCCCAATCTTGGTATACACACTGATTTTTATAAATCATTTGACAAGCATGAAGCATTTTTCTTGTACTGATCAAATACCTTTTTGGACCAGTCAATCACTCCAACATTGTAAGTTTGGACAGAAAGAGCAAATAGGTTTATAGCTTTGACTTTGTTCCTATATGTCAGAGCTGTTTTCAATATTAATTTTAGTCTTCTAAGATATTCTATACTAAGTTTTACTCACATTTGTTCATGTTTTATCATTGATCCTTCATCAATTCTTAAATATTTATACCTTCCCTCTTGCTCAAGTTCTTTTATATCTCATTCCTGTCTTGGACTATTTTCTTGATGCTGCATCTTTCCTGCTTTAAAAGTTGCTTTTGCACATTTATCAAGACCAAATGATATTGTTATATTATCTGAGAAAGCTTTGACCACTTGTAGTTGTGCTTTCAGTTCCTCATCTGACAAACTATATAGTTTTAAATCATCCACAAAAAGAAGATAAGTCTTTAAACTTTGTTGTTTTCTGAGAGCCAAATTGTATCCATGACCTAATCTATTAAGTTGACAGCTTAATGAGTTAAGGGCAAGGCAAAAGAGCAGCGGTGACAAAGAGTCACTCTGAAATATCCCCCTTTGAATTTTTATCCCTGAAATAATTTGTCCTTTCCTTTGTCATAGTTTAACTGCAAAGTGGTCTGCTACTGTTTCATGGTCGCTGTAATATGACTGATCAGTACAGGGTGTATCTTTTGTAAACACTCATGTCCTTTCATATCACTGTTGCAGTATTCTTTACATCTGGGTATTCCCTGCCTAGGGCAGCCTGATGTCTGGACAGTATACCACAGCCTTAGGTTGCGTTAAGGTACGCTGCACGTCACACGTATGCTCCTCACATAGAGTAGGGCATAAAGGTGATGTCCAGGATGTACCATCCTCAGAGCTTCTTTGCCAGCAGCCTGAACATCATCTCTCAATTGTCAGTCTGCACACCTACATTCCATTGCCGGTTTCTTCCCATTGCAGATAAGTACCCCATTGGGGTTTCTTTTTTTTTTATCTTTTGGCTGCTTCTGGGGTTTTTTGTCATCCAAGAAGGGTAAATGCCAGTGTGGGGGACAGATTCCCCATAAAGGCCACCACAAACAGTGTTTATTTTGCCTTGGCACCTCACACGACCATACGACCTGCTCCATCTGTCAGGCTGTTGTACCAAAGACTCTGCGTAGTAACCTTTCTTAATTAGCATTGTATTTGGAGAATCAGCGACTCAAGCTTCTTGGGTTCTGTCCATTATTCACTATGGAAATAATTTCCCACCCTGAGGGTCAGTCATCAGGGAAGAAGAAGGCTTAAAAACCTAGGCTGGTAGCTTCCACTGTCCAGCCTCCATCAGACATTGCTCCCGAGGTAAGTAAATGCCCAGAGGTTTCCTGGTTTTGTTGTCAGATTCCTCTGATGCAACCTCAGTGGAGAATGGTGGGGATCTGACTTTAAACACATCTGATGAGGCTTTGCAGACATCCATTTCAGATGTTCAGGGGGAACCACAGTTGATTATTTCTTAGGGTCCTATGGGTGTTCCTCAGATTTTAGTCAGGCAAGATGTCCCTACTACTGTTATTCAATGCTGTTCTGGGTCAGAGCCTTCCATGTTTTGAAAGGGCAACACCCCACTAAAGAAAAAACAAAAAGCTAAACATACTGCTCCTTCCCCTTGGGATCCACAAAGTGAGTGGCAGGCCTTAACTCAAGGTTTGTTTAATGTTTGATGGCATTGAATCCTCCTCAGGGGTTTTCTTTTCCAGGTCCCCCTTGGTCCTCTACTCCACTTAAAAGTCCCAGGGAACAGGATCCCTCTGTGTAGGAGTTGGATTCTGATAAGGAATCCCTTTCTTACTCTTCTCAAATTCCTTCTCATTTGGAATATGTGTCAGAGGAAGAGAAATCTACCAGTCCTGACACTCCCTTTGAAGAGATTTATTTTGGAGACACAATCTCCAGGATGATGGAAATTTTTAAATGGGATTGTGCTCAGGTCTATGAAATCCATAAGATGTACTATGAGTTGCTGCAGATGGAATTTCCAAAACCTTCTGCTATTCCTCCTGTTTTTGGCTGCTTTGTTGGATGCATTTTCAAATGCCTCTAAAACTCTTGATTCTCAGCCCCCTGCTTCCAAGAAATCTATTTTATAGGGTGCCTGAGGACTGTAACTTTTTGTACAAGTGTCCTGCTGCTGACACCTCAGTGGTGTCTGCAGCCTCTGACAAGCCTTCTCAATTTCTTCCTTCACCCAAGTTACTGCCTTCTAATAAAGACAGTAGAACCATGGAAAGGTTATGTAAGATGGTTTACACTTCTGCTACCTTGGCTTTTAGGGATATTAATTATAAGACCCATACCTCCAGGTACGTGTTGGCTCTCCTTTCTCAGGCTTGTCAGGTTATTTCAGATCTCCCAGACTCTGAGGGTAAAACTTTTTCTCTTTCCCTGTTAGGGACTTCCTCACAGGTGGTTTGTCATTCCAACAAGTGTAGTTATGATGCAGTAGATGCTTCTTGTAGGGCTGGTGCTTTTGGGTCAGTGATAAGGAGGTGTTCTTGATTTTGGCTTCAACCATTGCCTGATGATATCAAGGTTAGATTGATGGGTACCACTCTTGATAATAAACACTTGTTTGGGGAAGCTGCTGCTGATTTGTTTAAGTCCCTTCAGGATAAGGGGAAGGCATTACAGGAACTCAAACATGTTTATCTCTCCTGTTCCTCAATTTCAGAGAAACTACACCAATAAGCCAGCCTTTGTTCACAGGCAGTCTCACCCTCTTCCTAAAGGCAAAAAGATTGGCAAGTGGACTCCTCCTTCTAAGGCCACTCAAACTTCAGGGACTCAGAAGTCTTCCTTTCCAGATACACCAGGTGCTATCTGACTACCCATTTTTTCGCAGCCACGTTCCTCCATTCCTCTTTCTTTTCACCTCTCTCTCTCTCTCTTCATGTTTGTCTTCAAATTACTCAGGATTCTTGGGTTCTGTCCATTATTCACCAGGGGTATGTCATGGTGTGGAAATCCCTTCCCCCTTTTATGGGCATTCCTCAGCCCCCCTCAGGAACAACTCCCCTTTTTCCCAGAGGTGGTTTGAGACCTTTTGGCTCAGGGTACTATTAAAGAGGTGCCTGTGTCCCAAAGGGGGGAGGTTGTTTTGCTCCAGGAGGTTTCTAGTACCCATAAAGTAGGCCTATTCTAGGCCTCTCTCATCTCAACACTTTTCTGAAGGTGCCCACATTTTGAATGCTGCCCCTTCACACTCTGTTCCATCTTTTGCTTCCTCAGGCTTATATGGTGCCTCTGGATCTCAAGGATGTTTATCTCCATATTATGATCCATTCCCTTTTCAGGATATTTTTGCATTTTTCTGTTGCTTCCTGAAATTATCAGTTCTGTGCTTTGCCCTTAAGCCTTTCTACTGCCCCAAGGGTATTCATGAAATGCCTCACTCGTGTGATTGCTTTTTACAGACTTCAAGGGATCCAAGTATTTCCTTACTTTGATGACTTGCTGATTCTGGCATCCTTTCCAGACATCTGGTTACAAAATCTTCATTTTGCCATTTCCCTTCTTCAAAGCCTGGGGTTCACAATAAACTTCAAAAAGTCTTATCTGACTCTTTATCAGGATCATTTTTTTCTGGGTTTCAGGATTCAGACCGGCCTATGGTGGCATCCCTGCCTCCTCCCAAAGCCTCAACATCTCATTTCTTTCTTTCAAACTCTTTTTCCTCTGGTCTCCATTACAGCTAGGGAGTTTCTGAGAGCACTGGGATTCATGACATCCACCATCCCTATGCTCCCACTGGCCGGACTCCACATGAAAATGCTTCAGTGGTTCCTGAAGTCAGTTTGACTTTAGCATGCAAATCCTCTAGAATTTGTAGTTTCTCTTCTACCTTGTCTCAAGAAGTTGGATCCAGTAGTTGTCTCTAAATCCAGGGCTCTCTTTTCAATGCCCTCTTCCCTCTCAGGAACTGTTCACAGATGTTTCAGACATAGGACAAGGAGCAGCTTTTAGCTCCCTAAAGGTACAGGAGGTGTGGTCACCTCTTCAACAGGAGGAGCACATCAATGTCAAAGAGATGAGAGCCCTTCTGCTGGCTCTATAGGCTTTTCATCCTCTTTTCTCCCCAGGACCTCTCAAGGTATTTACAGACAATACCACAATGATGTGGTATATAAACAAACAAGGATGATCAAGATCTTACCTTCTTTGCCAGTTGGCACTCCTGGTATGGGATCTTGCTGTCCAGTATCAAGTAACTCTTCAGGAAGTTTACATTCCCTTAGGTCAAAACATTGCAGCAGACACTCTGAGCAGGTCCTTGACTCATTCCCATGAAAGGATGCTTCACAGGGATGTGTTTCTGGACATTGTCCAGTGGTGGGGGTACTCCTCAAGTATATCTAATTGCCTCCCCTTTGAACAGACAACTTCCTCTGTTTTGTGCCAGAGTCCCAGGACCTCCAGTGTGGAAGGTGGATGCCCTCTCTTTTTCTTGGAATGGGATGTTTCTTTATGCTTTCCCTCCCCTTCTCCTCATTCCAAATGTCCTGTTCAAACTTCAGTAGGATGCTCCCAAAAATCATGTTGGTGACTCCCTTTTGGCTGAGACAGCATTGCTTTCCTCTTCATCTGCATTTAGCAAAGGGCAGTCATCACAAGTTACATCACAGGGTGGACCTACTCACACAATACAAGGGATCTCTCATCCATCTCCACCTGCCCACTCTTCAACTGACACTGTGGATGATAGGATTTTGATTCCACATAGACACCTTTTTTTCTGAAGATGTGCTTAGGGTCCTGTAGGATGCCAGGAAACCTAATACTAGGAAATCCTACTTATCCACATGAAATAAGTTTTCTGTTTGGTTTCTCTATCGTAACCGCGATCCACTTTCTGTGGATGTTCCTTTGGTTCTCTCTTATTTGTGTGAATTGCTCAATGCTGGTTGGCTTATTCTTCTGTTAAGGCCCACTTATAAGCTTTCTCTGCTTGTATGCCTTTATCTACTCCTTTAGCTTCTAGATTTGAAGCCAAACAATTCCTTAAAGGCATCTTTCATATTAGGCCTTCCAAGAAGCTTGTTCCTCCTCCCTGTGATCTTAATTTTATTTTGCAGATATTGACTCAGACTCCTTTTGAGCCTGCTGCTTTAGCTTCCTTGCAACATTGCTCTTGGAAGACTGTTCTTTTGTTAGCTCTTACTTCTGCCAGATGCATGTCTGAGCTTCAAGCCCTTATGGCTTGTCCTCCTTTTTTGTTTCATAAGGACAGGGTCTCCTTGTGTACCAATCCTTCGTTTATGCCCAAGGTGGATAATGAGTTGTCACTTAATCAGTCTATTCATTTGCATACTTTTCCTCCTCTCCGCAATCTGCCAGCAAGAGGATGCTGCATACTTTGGATGGCTTAGACAACTCAGATTTTATTTGGATAACACTAGGTCTATTAGAAAATCTGATCAGTTGTTTGTTTCTTTTCATCCTAGGTCCTTGGATTAGCTGTATTCAAGCAAACTATTTCTTCTTGGATCTCTAAAGCTATTTCTTTTTGTTACACTTTTCATGGTAAGAGCCTTCCTTCTTCTGTAAAGGCTTATTCTACTAGAGCTGTGGCTTCTTCAGGAGCTTTTTTAAGGGTTTGGACTTCTATGCATACTTTTACTAAGCACTAAAAATTGGATGGAATCCCCAGAGCTAGAGCTGGTTTTGCAAGGGCCATTCTTTATGGCTTCCTAGAGGGTTCTGCTGGTTCTTTATTTTTCCAAATTTCTTCTTGAGCTTTGGCACTCTTCTAGATGAAAAGAATACTGCAACTGTCATATGAAAAGACATAGTACAGTTGTGTAAAATCTTACCATAACAGTAGATGTCCTTTCTTTCACTGTTGCAGTATTCAGTCTCTCCCTCTTCCCACTGGTTCATTTCTCTTCTGGATGCACTGGTTAACTTTTGGATTCCTTGGACTGACATTCCTACTGGTGCTATCAGTTCTGAGGACAGTACATTTGGACATCACCTTTATGACCTACTCTATGCAAGGAGCATACGTGTGATGTACAGTGTACCTTAAAGCAACCTAAGGCTTTGGTATACTAGCCAGACATCAGGCTGCTATAGCCAGGGAATCCCCAGAAGAATACTGCAACAGTGAAGGAAAGGCCATCTACCGTTATGGTAAGGTTTTACACAACTCTACTTTATCCATGAATGTGCTAAGCTGTTGAATGCTTTTTTGTAGTTTGTCCATGCCCTTTTTACAATTCTCTGTTATGACTTTATTAAACAACAAATGCTCCTTTGTTCCATATGACTTTCTTTTGTTACCCTTTTGTTCTATTTCCATTATTGAGTTTTCTTCTAAATGACTATAAACTCTGTTTGCATCAATTCCAGTGTATAGTTTATATATCGTCATAAGGCAAGTTATTGGTCTATAGTTTTTAGGATAGCTTTCAGGTTCACTCTTAAGAAATAGTATTGTTTTTCCTTTTGTTAACCACTTTGATATCTTTTTGGGATGTGCATATAAATAATCTGTACTCATGGCTAAATCTTCATGTAAAGATGTTATTACTTTTAGCCAGACATTAGGTAGTGCATCTGGGCCTGAGGCTTTGTAATTAGATTTTCTTAATTTTGTTTCAGTTTCTCTGGCCATTACTTCATCCCATTTCATATCATGTACATTTGAACTTCTTATTCTTTCTTTTACTTCTTCTATCCATTCAGCATCTTTGTTACATTCCACATGATCTTCATATATATTTCTCCAAAATGTGTCTATTTCTTCTTTATTTGGTGGTTTATCAATTCCTTTTGCCTTGTTTCCCAGTTCTCTATAAAACTTTTTTGGGTCATCAATAAATTGCTTATTTTATACTTTTCCTTTATATTTATCTGCATACCTTCAATGTTTTTCTGCCTGTGCTGATATCTTTAGTTGGTTTACATTCATATAGTTGAGCGCACATTGCTTGACCATACATTTAACTGTCATTTCAAAGCGAATCTCATAACACTGAATCGTTGGAATGTTGTAAAAACACTGAATTCAACATTTCCGACCATTCTACAGCCTAAAACGAGTGATAACATGAGTCAAAAAGGGACAGGATTTTGTGAGTCGCAACACTTGCAATCGCATTTTTGTGATGTTGCCGCACTCCTTTTGGCCATACCCGGTCGACCATTCACCGGTCAACCATATGCATGTACACCCTTTAGTTTATTATTTACAATAGAGTATGATAGATCTTGATCTGTTCTGATACTGTGCTTTGCTTTTATCACATTTGTCTTTCTGAGTATTTCTGTTGATCTGCTCCCTCTTCTGTACTCTCCAAACAGTGACACTTCTTGTCTTAATTGCCTTATAGTTTTCTCTATTCAACTGAAATTGTCCATTAAAATGACGAAACAAGTCATGGGCATTCAGAATCACCAGTTAGCTGAAACACCTGATGTTTATAAGGATCATTTGCACATATACCATGTGCCTCTGACACAATAGGTTTGGGAGGTCACTCAGTGGAAGTTCTAGCTTTGCTGGAGTTTTCATTTTGTTTTTACTGATTTCCTCCTTAATTTTGGGATTCATTATTCTGTCCTGCTGTGGTGTTATCAGAGTTAGATTTTCTACACTAAATCCTTCACCTCAAAGGTAATCCATAATCTCAGTTTCTATTTCTTTAACTTCTCCATTACTAATCTTCCTTTTTACTTTCCCTCTTGGTTTCCTATTTTTTTGTATTGTAAAATGTTCCATCTCCAGATGAATTTGCCTGTATTTTTCTTCAAATACCTTTGGTGTTGCTCTTTTTGTATTGATTAATTTTGTTTTCTCCTTTGCATAAATATTTCATCGTATTAAATCTCTTTTTCTTTCCCATATCCTGTGCCAGGAGCTATGCAGCCATACTGAGACACATCAGATCTCACATCATGATTACTGGACAAGTTAATGGAAGATACGGGCAGTTAATGTGCTGAAGGAAGAGACAGATGACACAGATCAGGACAATGTGCTTACATCACATGCTGTGTATCAAGTTCTCATGGGAAAATGGTGCAGTAGAAGGAGGATGAACTTTGTATTGTAGGGAAACAGAGTCAGCATTATTAATCACATCATTGCTAGCAGGAACCATTCCAACAGTGTTAAAACATACAGCAGGTTTTACATAGACAAACCCCATATCTGTGCACTTGGTGATGATGATGATGATGATGATGATGATGCAGTCTGGCCTAAGAATGGGTGGGACATGGTGTTAACTGAGGACAACAACAAGCGTAACAGCAGTGACATGCATGAAAGATAAGTAATGGCACACCACTGACAGACTCACATTGTTGGGAGTCTGTGCATTATATTGCAGACCCTGCAGTGGGAAAGTAAAGAGAAAGACAACACAGTCATGTATGCAGCCAATGAAGTAGTGACATGATGACATATGCAACAGAGTAACAGGGGCTGCAGATACTCACGTGATGTATGGTGCACCTGTTGGCCAGATGTCCCTGTGTAGAAAAACAGTGACGTTAATATCATTTATCACAGGGCTGCTACACTTTGCTGAAAACTATGAATCTGCTGTGGTAACATACCTGGTCTGTCTGTACTTGCACTTGCATGGCTTGGGCCCCCTCTGGATGTAGCTGTAGTGTGCAATGTTAGGGAAATATCAATATGACAGTAAACAGCAGTGCCATAACATGAGGCTGGGGCAATAACAGGTAGTGGTCACAGTAACACTGTATGCAGACACTCACCTGCCATTCCCTGGTGTTGTCCAGAAATAGGTGGACTTGTGAATATTAATGCAGACAGCATTACACATGTTGGCTGCACTGTTCTGTTTGTACTGCAGTTGTATGAGTACATCTTACACTTATGTTTATTGTCATCACCCTGTGTGGATCCATGTGCACAATTCAATTCTGCTGCTGTAAATCCAAGATGACAATACATGAATATGCATGACACAGAAATATGTGATGAATTACTCTATAGTCATCCATGTCATGTAAAGTAAGACATACATGTTCAGCCTGGGATTCCTGCTTCTATTCCACCCGTGGGTATGTGCCACTCCTCACTTGTCATATGCAGGCAAGCTAGAAATATTGTGATTTCATTGGACGGGTTAATGGTGGGCCACCACTGGTGGCATCCCAGTATCTTGCATACCGTTATAACCTGTTGGCTGCACAGAGGATCATGTCAGAGCAGCACTAAGTCCTCATGAGATCTATTGTGACCTCCAGCTGCATTAATCATGTTGTTGATGTCAGCCCACACTTCATCAATACTGTATTCCCTGCACATCCAAGGAGTCTCCATCCATGTTGTCATAGAGTATCTACTATGATGTCATTATCTTGTGGGCAGAAATTGTCTCCCCTAGATCTGTTTTCCATCTGAAGAACAGCAATATGCTCATGTTCATATCATGTGGAAGCCCAGTTATGTAGCTGTATATGGACAGCTTATGTCACCATAAGCAGTATGCATTCCTGTGCAATGCAAAAGTCTGTGAAACACTCACTGTGACATATAGCAATGCGACATATAAAAAGTAACAATAATGCTTGCATACATAGCAGTTGTAAAATTAGCATAACTTGTGATATCTGTAGAGGCTGTCTCTGAGATTCAAACACCTTACCCTACATATCCATTAAATGGAGGTCCAAAGAAAACATAATCATGGACCATGAGTCTGTATGCATTTCATATTAAAATACAACACAAATTATCAATTGAACAACTTACAGAAAGCGTCAGACATCCTCAGTATCCAAAACCAGGCCATAGAAAGTATGGATCCTTTTGATATTGAACCAGTAGTTATAAGACTTGTGTTAAGAACCATCAATGAATAAATATCCATAATAGCAAAAGGACATAGTACATATGGATAACGTCAGAATCTGTAGGTTTCTGTACATACACCACAGAGTGTACAGAGTTACTCACAAGATATATGGATAATCCATAAATCTGTCTTTATGTACTCTACACTTTTCCTATCTAAATTTGTCTATACAACTGCATATGGGAAATTAATGCATGTCCTTAATGCAGATGGCAACACTGGAATGCATAAAGGTAAATCAAACAGTTACAAGCATTTGTCTTAAGGCACAGATTTTCAATAACAATACATTTAAGTAGGTACATTTGAGAATGCATAATGTTATCAGAGGTAATATTACCCAAAACAGAAATGCTATGAGGTGCCAATTTACCTTATTGGCAACCTATGACTCAGGTATAACTGAAAGTAAGAGCACTTAATGTGCATCCATCTTTAAGTACCAGTTGCAAGGATTGACATTTGGAACCAGATTGCGAGGGAGCACTAATGACATACAGGGATCTACTGGACTGGAGTGCACGTTCTCCACCACTATGATGACCTGCATCAGAGGGACACAGAGGAGCTTCACTGGAGGGTCACCGAGGTGCAGAGACAGCCAGTGGATCCTACATATGGCTGAGCATTCCTACAAAATTTAGAGATATATCTGTGTCCCAAATATATCAGATACATGGCTTTTATAACCATTAAGCAGCTGTTCTGATAATTGTCACATCTTGATAATTACGAAGACATTGTGTCTGCTCTGCATATAACTATGGGTTCTCTTCTCAGGTTGTTAATTTATTTATTATCTATAATATACAGAATTCTGAACTTTGTAGATGAACATCTGTTTTCCAACATATAACAATATAATTTCACACATCCAATGTAGTCATGTATCACTGACTCATATAACGGCTTGGTCGCTGATGACTACGCATTTTATGGTTATCCACTCTACTATGACAATATCGCCTGCCCTAACTGTATCTGTCTGAATAATAACTCATGAATAACTTCTTAATTCCATTCCTCCTAATAAAGTGAACATTCTTACTAAAGTCCCATTTGTTTAAGCCAAGAGGAATGCCTGTCCAACTGATTACACATATATTTTCAGTTATGTGTTGATAGTTGCTATTTCTTTAGATTATAATGGCCAGTAAGTGTCAGAAGTTTCCATATTCATCTATTTTCTGCAGAAATATGGATAAACACATGCAGTCCCTGTTTATTAAGCAAAAATGTTTGTTTTCTGTTAGCTTGGCCTGTAAAGAAACCAGCTAGCATGCTTATACTTTGGAATTCTGTGGGCTCAAATCACATGTGGAAACATATCATTATATTGTTATCTTGGTTTATTTCACACATAGTTGAATATTTTTCTCTAGATAACTACTTATTGATATTAATGTATAGTTTGTGCATGGTTTCTGTGAATATATTCATAATCAGTAATGTTCTGTTAACATTTCTTTAAGTGCAGGGTCACATGTAAAGCTTGCAACAAACTATTATATGTGAAACAAAGTTTTTTGCAACAAAATATTATTTTCAAAAGTGCTAGCAAGTGTTATTTTGTTATTAATTATTAAATTCTCTTCAACAATCACTTCATAATTAAGAAGAGGGAGATAATGATGTATGTGCACTTTGCCAAGGAATATCTTTAAATGTAGTTCTCCCACATACCGTACCATATCTCTTGATATACAGCATCTTTTATGTCTCTGTTAACAGAAGCTATGTGATACGTGACACTGTCCCACTCTCCCACTATCTGATGGATGAAGGTTTTCCATTGCTGCTACTGGTTGGGACCACAGTGCTGACATGAATTCATTCATGCCCAGCACCTGTTCATTTTTTGAAATCCTAAACCATAATTTATATTAGAAGGTCATCTCCCATCCAGGGGATGTCATAACCCCAAGCCTTTTCATGTATTCACAACACATGCCCTCGAGTAAGATAGCTTAACTAGGCAGGTAGGTGTCAAGGTTAGAGGTTGAACATATATTAGAGTTGCAGGTTTGAATCTCATGTTTTCCAGTCTGTAACTGCGGTGGTGGTGCTGCGGTAGCGTTGTCGCCTCACAGTAAGACATTGTCCTGTTCGATTCTCGGCTAGAGCGTCTTCTGTGTGGAGATATGCGTGAATGCGTGTACCTTTGTTGAAGGCTGTGTGTCTGGGCTGGCAACTCGGCATGTAAAAATCTACTGCCAATCATTAGTGGACAGGAGTTCCACTGTGGCGACCCCTAACCGGGAAAAAGCCGAAAGACACAACAACATTCAACTGTGTTCAAAGATGTAAAAGCCTGTGTGTAACATTGCAAAATACGTTTGATGATTATTTGACATTCTTCAAAAGTAAGCATTTTAGAACCTCATCTGAGCAATGTATATCCCTGTTATTTGATGACATCATTCATAGTTGCCCTGTGCATCAGGCGGATGCATAGATTTAAGAAGCAGTGGAGGGATAGAGGTATGTTGCTTAATGTTTCTGTTTTGTTAAATAAAATGCATCTGAACCTTGTCACAGGCCTGTCTTTTAAAGCAATAACTCACAAGTGAGTGTGGATATATCAGGATTTACCCATTGTTGACATGGTTTGATCATGAGGGGAAAGCCTGTGTAATTAAACAAAGCCAGTTGTGGGTAAATCCAGATATCCAACACCCATGAGTGAGTAATTGCTGTTATACAATAGCATTATTTAAGAAAGAAATTGCTTACCTTTCTTAAATAATGCCTTTGTATAACAGAGCTGTAGTGTTTCTCTGCATTGTTTCTAGATATTCCAGTTTTTTATGTACTTCATATGAGTATGGACGTTAAATTCCCAGACATGCCCAGTACATCAGTGCTGTTGAATAGAAGCAATGGAGAAAAGAGAATATCTGTTGCTGTTTTATTTATTTTGAGAACATAATTGACTTTTTTTCTATTTTGCACTGTCCCTGCATAGCATATTCCAATATAGATATCTGGCTTCTGAATGGTACTTTAGCAATCAGACTTTTTTTATTGGTATATACTTGATTTACTATGGACACATTAGTTGGGCTGTCCAATCAGTGTGCTCGTTTTTGAATAACAATGACCCGTCATTGTATAATTTACATTATCATATATATTGCTTAGAATGCCTAAATAAACATCATGCATCAGCAAGGCAAGTGCAATAATTAGGGTCTATGTTAACACATCATATAACAATTTCAGCGAATGGCTTATCAGTTATCATTAAACAGCGAATGTTGAAATCAGCAAATATGCTTATCTTCAAAAAATAATTAATCAAATGGCCATAGTTTAGCCAACAACCAGGAAGTACTGTGATGCATAAAGTAAGCTAAAGAAACCCTTTTATAGATTTGCCCTATTCCCCACTGTAGTGCAATCTCATAGTTGGTATGTATAGTTAAGGGGGGGCAGAGCTCCCCACCTTAGTTGATCAGGTGTTTTTATTACCATTCACAATGTTGGCCAACTATGGCCATTACATAAACTATTTTTCAAAGATAAGCATGTTCTGTGATGTTAACATTTGCTATTCAGTGTTCATCAATAAGCCATTCACTGAAAATTGTTATTCAGTGCATGAACATAGACCCCATTAATCACACTATACCTGTGCTTAAAAGTGTGATTGAAATGCAAATATGTTGAAATATCACTTAGCATCAAGTCATGCTTTCTGAAGATAGTTTTTGAAATGTAGGCCACAACCTAAATGACAGGTGGGTTTGTGTATCTATCACATTTAGAGGCAGATGTTTTACATTCAAGTCTGTAGTGCTTTGACTACTGCTTATAACACATGTATTTTGGGACAGTTATATATGTGGGTTTGTTTCCCAGTGACTTGTCTGCTGTATAGAATTTGCCTATTCACAGACTGAATGCGTGTCTGCTGTGTCAATGTTCTCACTGTCATTTGCAGACTTGTGTGGCATGCCCTTCAGTTCAATATTGGTACTGCATCTGCCTACAACATTTTGAGTGTTTTTGTTATAACATACTTGCATCCTGTATTTGTGGATACTTGCGCAGATAGGGCATTTCTTTGCAACATTTCATAATCAGCAAGCATTATCAGGATGTTTGCAGTTTGCAGGTTACTGATTGCTACTAACTGTAGGGAGGTCATGGATACAGTTATAGGCATACAATACTGTTTGAAAAACATGTAGTAGATTCTCATGTGTCACAGGCTGTGATGATTGAACATTGAAACTATTTGTTAGTGTTGTATTCATTATATTGATGTGGGGTCAGCCAATTACTATGCTGCCTGGCTCAGATGTTTGTCACGTGGCTTGCCTAGTTTCCACAATATTGTCATCTCACTTTATCTGCATTTTAATAATGTCACATGTTGGCTGTCCATATGACTCATTATATGTTGAGACTACAATTTACATTAATGCACAGACATAACAACTAAGGGAATACATGCAATGGAAAAAAAATGCTGGACAGTTTACTGAGGCAGACAACATTATTAAGCAGTGCAGTTCCCAATAATAATGTTATCTTGATGTTTACACACTTTTATTTTGTCAAATTTCAGTTATATTAATGAGGCATGAAGTAGTGTCAGGCATGATTCCATTCAAGTGTCAAGATATGTTACATGTGCTTGCTTTGCATATGCTTGCCATGCTTCATGCTGGCCAGTAAGAAAATGTTATGAGTGATGTCATTATTTCCATTAGTAAACTGTGCTATGCATGCCATTGCATGGCCTTGATTGAACTGCTCACATTGGTAATGGTTGCATTCTCCCTGACATGCTCTGTTATTGTACATGTCCATAACTATAGATAAAGTGACACAGGAAAGGTGCTGTTTGCATTAGGAGCCATTCACTGCAGCAATTGTGTTGATTATAATTTTGTTACTTGCTAATGCTGTCATCATTTCAAACTGATCAATGTTTTAAATAAGAACTTTGATGCATACTACTATATCTTCAGTCTCATATTTGGATTTGCAGAACTCACAAGTGGATGGAACTCACAAGTTCATTAATGCATATTAGATTTCAGATGTGCACATCAGTTTCATTTTAAGGTCAGCTGTGATCTTCATTGGAATGTGTGGCGTGATAGACATTTGCT
This sequence comes from Protopterus annectens, assembly GCF_019279795.1. Classification (NCBI taxonomy): domain Eukaryota; kingdom Metazoa; phylum Chordata; order Ceratodontiformes; family Protopteridae; genus Protopterus; species Protopterus annectens. Next base: position 1,623,920,055 of record NC_056732.1, read on the forward strand.
TCTCACTGTTATGGTTTTGACTACTGACATACATCACATATGGTGGGTGGTACAGTGGACTATGGTCATAAAGTATTTAAACTTTTCAAGAGGACTGTTTTTTGCCTGTTCATTGTGTCATAATGGGTATGTTATGCAGACAGGTAGTATCAGTTATGCATATGTACTTTCTGTCATGTCTTGTGATTCATCTTGACAGAGCATGGGATACATGGACAATCATCAGTCAGGCACAGATGATAAGCACATGCCAGGTCACTGCTGAAGTCCTCAGATGATAACAACAATGATGAGGAAGCTGGACCTCAACCTGCACGACCTATCATGCCTGCTGCATCACAGAGCAGACAATGCCAGGAACAATGGAGAGATGATTACTGGGAGGAGATCCAGGAGGTTGTGCACTATGTGTTTCAAAAACAAATGAGGGACATGATGGGGAATTTTTTCCAGGACATGGCATGGGCTATGAGTAGCACATTAAGAGAGATAGCCTGTGAGATCATTCATGAGGTTTACCCCCCATTAGGCTGGTCCCTTTGGACCACAACTGTTGTTTGTGTACTCCAATTGTGTTATGCTGCAAAATGCTGATTGCCATATAATTGATTGGTTTGTATATACACTCTTGCACATGCATATCATGCAACTCCCATGCTTATATGTTACATATGCAAACATACCATGCATATATCATTGTGTGACATTTAATTATATTTCAGTGTGTGCATGACACACATTAACACATTACACTTTCCTCCCACATTCATCATTCCCTCCATTGTGGCAGTTAACCTGCAGCTAGTGCTGCAACAATTAGCCTGTAAACATGTGTTGTACTGAGGGCAAGTGATAGACAACACATGTTGTCAATAGTCCAACACTGTCCCTGTGGTATGATTAAGATTTGTGTATTGCCGTATCATGTAAGTGCAACAGAAGGACATGTCATTTCCCATGGGTTTTGGAGTACAGTTATCATGATGTCCTACTGGTATGATGTTTTTGTGTGCCATGTGTTGGCAATGCTGATAGTCTGTGGGGTTATATACAGGTATGGCATACCTATGGCCAGTCCTCCTTTTTTAATTGTATCAAACACCAACTTAACATTAATGTATACACTGTGGTAAGGATAATTTATTCAGTAATAGTATATTATGCTGTGTTTGTAAGTTAAATTTCCACAACCATTCCTTATTCATATACGGTCACACTTTCCGACAATATCAATACACATTAACTGATGAGTGTACATGTCTCTGCACAGAGTTCAATCTCTGCTGTCACACCACTGTACTTCTCACATGTGATCATTCACTGACTTATTGATGTGCTGTAATAATGCTCACAGGAGTGTCCTCTGCTCAGTAATGAGCAGGGTGCATGACATACACCTGTGACTGTTTATTCTACATTGGCATAACAAAATATATGTATGTGACTGAAATTCTTAGCTTGCTTACCTGCACCTATTGATGTTACATGATTCACATTATTGTGTATGTAGACATCTGCAATACAGTCTGCCAGTATGACGTATATTTTCCATTTACTTAAATGTATTTTGAGTTGTCTTCAACAACACCCTGTGTGCTGTACACATACATTTGCAATGTGTAACCTTACCTTTTTGCCCTGCTTTTCCTTGTTGTCGACTTCACTTACACCTTCTCATTATGCAGATATGCTTGCCTTTGTTGCAATTATTGACCATTGTCAAATATTATGTTCCTGACCTAGTGAACATGTGCCAAATATAAGGCCATTTTACAGATTCAGGACCTCTGCACACAAGCCGCTGATTACTGCTTGCAATACATGCTTGTTTTCATTATACATGTGTGTTAACCAGTATATACTGTTAAAATTCATGTGCACAGCTTAATTTTTTTTAAGTTTTTTCAAGCTGTAGTTTTAGATTTTTGCAAATATTCTTACAGTTTGTGTATTGACATTACTTTCATGTATGTTCCATTTAGATCACTGACAGTCATACATATTAGCCTACACCTGTGTTTTGTCTTTGACATGGTATATGTGCGTCACATATATGCATTCCATTGCACATTTGCTTGGGTTGTGTATACTTACTTGTGTATTTAGCAGCCATTTTGCTGCTTTCCTGCAGAACTGCTGCTTGACATTGTACTTGGTTGTTTGCCTTTCACATGCATGTTTTAAGGTTCAGTTATCTGCATTTCCTCATCTGTGATGTTGCTTGGCTTACACGTGCACAACTGACAGACCACTTGGATATGTGTTGATTTGTCCAGTGTGTAAGATGATCCTTATGTATTACCCTCAATCACATATTTACCATTGTCAGACACATCCAGGTATGACTGCTACATAGTTTGCAACACGTCATAACATGATAGTGCATAGACAGATATGTTTTTCTGCATTTTACCATGGCTGGCATGCAAACCCACCCTATTTGATACTGTTCCATTGCTTATGTTGTTCAGTGTGCCATCTGTGTAACTTAACTGTCCTTACTGTTTTTTCCAGTCTCTGTTTGTCATAAGTTGTGATATTTGTTCTATGGGTATACCTGCTTTGATAGCCTTCTCCTTCTCTTTCAATTCTTAAAAAAATGAAAAGTGGGGCCTATTCCCATAAAAAAAAAAAAAAAAAACGAATCATTGCCCATGTCCGTCTGCTTGTGCCTCTGATTTTCCTATTCCAACATCCCTCTTGTGCATCCCTCTTCTTCAACCATACCCCACATCTTTTCTATCTCATGCATTACCTATGTTCCTACATAAGTCCTGTACCCATTGATTACCTAATGTTAACTGTGGCGATGTGGCCATGATTGCCCTTCTGCCGTATACATTTTTATTAGAAAATTCACAGATTCCTTTGGAATCTGTAAGTGAAAGCTAGCATATTTTTATAATAATGGACTTTGGGTGACATTCTGTAGTTGTCCTTAAGCTTACTGGATATATACTGTTATAGATATGTATTTATGACTTTCAGGATGCTTAAGTTGTGAGATTCTTTCCATAACTTTGTTAATCTACATCACTCTTTGACAGCGATTTTTTATTACTTATGGATTACTTGTAGATAATGTATAGTACACCATTACTACTGAGATACTCCATTGTGTGTCACGATATTCCAAGTTTACTGTGGCACTTTTACACATTACATTGTTATCTGCAACTCTGCTGCTGATATCAGCATAATCTGAAGGATTCTTCAAATTTAATGCAATCTGGGTCACAATATATAATCATATCCAAAGCTTTTTTTTCTAAGGCTTAGGTAATGCTACAAATACCAAAATAATAAATATTATCTAATTTGTTGCATATCAAAAACGTGTGACACCAGTTCTTAAATTGTTTGATTGATTTTGCAAGCAGTAAACAGTAAACCATAAAAGGAAATTTAAATGTAACTAATAACAACATAAGAACATTAATCTCAATCTGACAGTTATTTTTATAACTATTCGAATCCAGTTAAATAAAACATATTTCTTTCTACAGTCTACATGTCACATCACTTCAGTCATCTGATATAATGTGTGTGTGTGTTATTTATATATATATATATATATATATATATACATATATATCTATTATATATGTGTGTGTGTGCATATGTGTATATGTATATATATGTGAGTATAAAATGTGTGTGTGTGTGTGTGTGTGTGTGTGTGTGTGTGTGTGTGTGTGTGTGTGTGTGTGTGTAAGGCATCCACTGAAATCAACAAATAAGTAGAATTTAAGCCTATTTTTTGCACTTGTGTACTGTATTTCACTGAACTGTTGCTTCAGTGACTGATTTATTCTGCACTTGTATATTTTGCTTCATCTGCTTAAACAGCATAGGCTAGATTCAGACTTGCTGAATCTAGACTGTTTGGTATTACTTGAGCACTAAGACCAGCCATCTTGCATTAAGAGGCCACTCTGTACCCTTGTGGCAGAGGTGTATAGCTCAGGAACTATCTGAGTTGGAGGTTATTGGAATAAAGGCTCTGTGAGGGGCTTTTCTATTGTTATAGTGTGTTAGAATGTTTTAAAATTCATTTATATTTAAGCACTGCATTTGCACAGCTGCACACCCTGCAACAGGGGTTAGCGGTGCCTTGTATGGACGAAGGCGCCTAGAATCACATTTTTTCCCTGAACACCTCTTGGTGTAACCATCTCAGGCTTCCCTGCTGCTCTTCAGGCAACTTCTTTGTGCACTGCTTTACTGCAAGTAGCTCAGGTAACCACTGTCAAATTCTACCCCACTGTCTTCGCTAATCCTATGTGTTGAAACAAATACAGCATGTGAGAGATGTCACTATACAGTGAAACTTGAATCAGTCCTCTCACGTAACAATAAACAAAACATCAAAAAGACTGTCAGCTCACATGCCTCACCTCTTTACACAAGTTAAAGTCAAGACACATAAACTTAAGACACATAAACCCACATACATACTCACCGAGAGCTTACCAAAAGACCAGAGACCTTCCAAATGCAGACAGCCCTCATATACTGTTACATGAACAGAATCCCTCAGTGCACAAAGAAACATGTATAACTGTGTCTCAGCAATCAAGCCCCCAGGGCAAAATACTTCAAAACCAATGTCTTGGTAATAGGCAACTCAGTAGTGAGACACAGAGATGGCCCTGTCACCAGGTGGACAAGGAGAAGGTCTCAGTCAGCTGAATGCCATGTTCCAGGATCCCCCAAGTCATGCACGCATTCAAGTCACTCAGCTTCAGTTATCGTTATGAATCTGTCATAGTACCAGGTTGGAGTGAATGACTTGAGATGTACCTCTCTGGACTGTATGAAGAGAGACATGATAGATCTCTCAGATTATGTTTGCCAGGCAGGTATGTCCCTAGCCCTAAGCAGCATTCTACCTTCACCTAGGATGATGCCACAGTACAGATAAAAATGATTGATTTTAGAAGTTCAAGATGGCCGCCGAACACCGAACACACACTTTCTGCTGCTCCTGTATCATCCAAATCTATCTGCTCAAAAAAAAAACCTGCATCTGGCACTGAATTGAACAGGAAAGGAGTATTTCTTCTAAACCACACTTCATGGAAAAGACCTATAGCAACATTTTGGTCTAAAAAGTAAAATTCTGTCATTTTTCTGCAAGGGCTTACCTCTAGTGACTGGCTGAAGGCTGCAGCCGCATGGTGACATCATTTTCTCTGAGGGACTGTGTTCTGAATTCTAAACAAGAAAAGTTAAAGGAGAATTCTTTTAGTCACTCCCTTGTGGCCTAAACCTACACTTTAATTCACCCAGTGATGGCTAACCAACAAGAATCCATGGATGCTATAACTTCTAAAACCAAACTCTCTTCTCTAATGTCACCTGAAAAGGATGCAACAGCTAAGAGGCAGAGAATAAATAAATCAACACAGGATTCAAATAAAGGAGCTGCTAAATCTAAAGGCGAGTCTGTTCTCTCACTAGATGACCTTAAAACAGCATTACAGTCCTTGCATGAAGATTTCAAATTATTCTCAGACAAATTAAATTCATTTGGTTCTAGTCTAGACCAAATTACATCCAGAATTAATCTTATTGACAAGAAAACTGAGGAGAATTCAAAGCAAATACAAGATTTACAAATCAAAGTAAATACAAATGACAAAATTATTAGTGACTTACAGCAAAACATAATGGACTTAGAAGCACGCAGTAGGAGAAACAACATTCTAATACATGGCATTCCTGAAAAGTTTGACCAAGTACAACTACCAGTCATACTAACTGAGATTTTTGAACACATTATTGAAAATAAAATCTTAGCTAAAGAAATCATTATTGAAAGAGCTCATAGAGCATTGCAAAGATCACAAGATGAGGGTGTCCCTAAGCAGATGTATGCAAAGCTACTAAATGCTGCACATGTTACCGCACTCCTCATGGCTGCAAAAAAGAAAAGTAACATTTCATGGAGAGGTCACAGGATTACAATAGCACAGGATTTACCCCAACCCATTAAGGCTCAAAGACAAGCTCTAGATCCTTTTTGTGCTTTGTTAATAAAAAAAAAAATACGCTTCCAGATGAAATACCCAGCCATCCTCTCCTTCAGCTATGGGGATCAGAAGTTCCTAATACACTCTGCAGATGAAGCAAAAAAAGTTTTTATGCAAGCTTTCAAGGAACTACCAGCTTAACTAGCTATACTGTTAAAGCTAGTAAAATAATATAATCAAGATAATACAGTATATGCTTAAAAGCTATGAATTACTGTTAAGACTAACAAATAGTATAACCAAGATGAATACACCTACAAAAACCTATCTCTACTGGCTTTCTAACGCTGCTAACTAATTCTAACTTACCCTGTCATCTTCCCAGCTTATTTTTACCATCATCTGAATGTCCTAGCTTTTTTTTTTGTTTTTATTTTCCTTTCTAGCTCTTCAGCAATATGTTGGCCCATTTGTATCAGTGCATGAGGCTCCCTGTGGCCTGTTGAGGCCTTATTTAGAGCTCCCCAAGGGTTCCCTAAGCTCCCAGGGCCGTTTCAACATTCTATTACCCAGAATGCAACAAGAACATCAGCCAATGACATCACGTGGTCGGAGGTCGCAACAGAAGAAGAAGCACTGCATTTCTGGGAATGCTAATATCATGATTTAGAGCTTAGGGAAGAAGAAATGGATCTAAAAACAACACTTTCTGGACACTTCAGGATGGGGGTAATTTAAGTGGACTATTAAGGACTCTGGTCAGGGTAATTCAGCAGCCTAATCTTATGTTTAAGTAATGAATTTATTGCAATATAGGTTTTTTTCTAGCAATACAAATACATCACTTTGTCAGAAGTCTTTCATATCAAACTGTATAGTAGCTGCCATCTGCTGGTCATGTTGCAAAACTACAATGCCATACTTCAGACATGCTTTTCTGTGCCTTTCAGTTTTTCAAAAACAATATTTTATGTGTTCACATTTAGTTTTCTATTTAGTATTTAGGTGTGTGTTTAAGTACTCATTGTGAAAGTAACATAACAGGTAGACTCACAAAACCTTTATTTGTCCACAAATTAATGAATAATCCTAAAAATAGCAACTTGAACTGACTTAGCGCTTTCACCCTCATGGGCATCTTCAGAGTCAGTTAACTTCAGTAAAAACTACCTTTAAATACAGTTGTTAATTAGTACTTAATTAATCAATGATGAAAAAGCAGGAGGGTAGTTAATTAAATTAAACAATTATCCCCTAAAATTCATGTTCACCAAACCTTAAAGTCCTACACAACGATACCTTATTCACTAGAGTCTGAAGTAAATAATTGCTACCCAGAAAAAAAGTAAACCAAAATAAAACAATGTAAAAAAACTAAGATGTAAAAAAAAAAAAAAGTAATACATTAAGAACAATGTGTACAATAATAAACATTCCATATAAAACAAAAAACATGTCTGTTAATGTTGTTAAAATTAACATAGTTATATGTTATATACAAGCTGTCTTGTATCTTAAAATACATGCTAGAGATAGTGCATCATTGATACCAGGAGCATTACTGGTGTCAAGTCTCAGTTGCCAAAGACATTCCCTTATTTCCAACATAGTTAGATAACAATAACAGTAGAGGAAGAGTGGTTACTAACAATATTCCTATAGGATCAATGTTTGACATGGAGAACTTCTTGGTGCCCCCTGTATTAGGTAACTCTTATAGATCAGAAAATCCTGGGACATTCAACTCACAGATATTTAAATTTGAGAAGCTAGCTAAAAAATATAAATCGCTTCAGATGGAGAACATTTTTTTAGAGCGTTCACTAGAACTTAATCAAGTACCTAAAGTATGGAAAGAAAACAAAAGAAGCTATTAAGGGACACTACTGAATATAAAAAGAAAAAAGCTTACCCCTTACCCAATATGACTAGGGATGTCCAACACGATGGGGACATAAGGAGAAATACAATGTTAACTGAGGAGGAGGGGGCAATTGATGAGATACATTTTGGGATAGAGGAGGAATAAGAGTTTTTTTTTAGAAAATCAACCTCCGTTAAGACGGTCAGACAGATTGAGGAACCGAGACAACCCACGAGACCAGGAGGTTCAGAGACCACCTCAGGGACCAGGACGGTACACAGGGAACAATTGGAGGGGTGGGTGACAGAGGAGGAACAAAACAATTTTGAACCCCACTTCCAACAATACCAACAACTGGCGCAACAGATGAACGCCAACACTGACAATACTCTCAGTATTTCTTTATCCATTGATTCTCCAGTATTTTGTTTTGACTTACCTACTGATTCATGTCAACATTCTTCCATCAGTATGTTAAATTCACCTTTGGCTAACATTACTAAGGAGGGTCCTACTATTTTAGGTGACAACTCCTTTTATGTTTACAACTTTTCTAATTTGAAGATTATGGACAGTCACCTTAGCTTATTGAAAAAAGGTTTTTCTTTTGTCCCTGATTTTAAATATGACATCAGTAAGGTTCTTGTTAATTTAAAGCTCTATACAAGAAAATTGAATTTAAAAGTATTTTTTAGTACTAAACATAGGTTTGACAGTGAAGTCCAATTATTTACAATTAGAAGAAGTAGTACATTCATACCCCCACACCATCCTGCTGTGTTGGCTTTTGAACGTTTATGTACAACACAGATTAGGCGACTTCTTGACAATAGACTGACAATATGTGACAACAACTTAACATCTGCAGAAGTATTTTGCTTAAAAGAACTTTCTGGTAATAAGGATTATAGGGTTATGAAACCGGACAAAGGTGGAGGAGTGGTTATCATGACCAACACTGATTATTTAACGCAGATGCAGAACATTCTAAATGACTCCAACACATATGAGTTAGCTTCTAAATTTGATGTCCAGAAGGAATACACCAAAAAAGACTGGATGCTTTATGAGTTGCTATGGATACTGAGGAATATAAATACCTATCGGTAGAACATTCGGTCATGCCCACCATTTTTGGCATACCCAAAATTCACAAAAATTTAGTTAATCCACCTTTTAGACCCATAGTTGCAGCCAGATGATCAAAAGCTGAACATTTAGCTTCCTATATAGACATTATGACCAAGGACATCTTGGAGAGGTTGTCATATATCTTAAAAGATTCATGGCACTGTTTGGACTGCCTCAGAACTTTGACTTATGAAGATCTGGGGGAATTTTTGTTGGTTACTATTGACGTTATCAATTTATTTTCAGTAATTCCCCATAGTTGTGGGCTTGACTGGTTTAGGAAGAGTTTGGACAAACATATCAATTTGCACCGGACCAAGAAGGACCTATTGCTGGACCTGTTGCAAATGGTACTGGAGAACAACTTTGTAGGTTTTGAGGATGAGTATTACAGACAGTCCACAGGGGTGGCTATGGGTGCTAAATGTGCACCCATTTATGCCAACCTCGTTTTAGCAGAATGGGAAGACCAGTTTGTATTGATATCTGATTACAAGGCCAAGATGCCTATTTATTTTAGATTCTTGGATGATATTTTGCTTTTTTGGAAAGGCACATTTGACGAACTGGATGAATTTATGTTATATTTGAACAATACGACAACAGTCTTGAAATTTACACACAAGGTTGACAAGATGAGCATTGATTATCTGGATTTACAACTATACATTAAAAATGGTAAAATAGAATCAAGATTATACAGAAAGAAAACTTATAGCAATTCATTTCTACACTATAGCAGTTGTCACCTTGCCTATGTTGAGAGGAATGTTGTTAAGGGCCAAATGATCAGGTTGTCCCACATTATTAGTGAGGATGATGTCTTTACAGTTGAACTGGACATATTGAAGGACTTATTTGTCCAAAGAGGTTATCCCATTGATATACTCTTGTTGCTTCAACATGAAATTTTTAGAAGAAGGTCTATTGACTTTGTTCCAATTTTACGTGACTTACACAGGTTATGCGACAAAGTCACTAACCATAAAGAAGTGTCTGACAGAAACAACATGCCAACAGGAATGGTATTACAACACAATAGGCTAGCACCTGAAGTTAAAGATGTTATTTACGGTGCTTGGGAAAGCCTTATCCCAGTTATCTTACATAATACACTTGGTAAAAGCCCCACTTTTATTAATAGTAGAGGTTTAAATTTAAAAGACCTACTAGAGAAGACCCTTAGATCCTTTGGACAAAGACCAGCTACAATGGCTAAATGTGGCAATTGTAAGGCCTGTAAATTTATCAACGATGGTCCCTCTGTTTGTCTAGGTAGTTTTAAGAGAACTTTGAAGAGCCCTGGTTACTGTAACTGTAATACGAGTATGGTCATTTATGCTGCTACCTGCTTATTTTGCCCAGCATTCTACATAGGTATGACTACCAGGAAGTTGAGACAAAGAATACTAGAAATTATAGGGACATAAAAAATAAGACAACTACCAATTCATTGTATTTACACACGAATCATTGTTTAAACTTTAAAAAGTTTATTTTTTTGTTATTGACAGGCTATATACAAAGGATTTTGGGGGGGACTTTAAAACTATGTTGGAAATAAGGGAATGTCTTTGGCAATTGAGACTTGACACTAGTAATGCTCCTGGTATCAATGATGCACTATCTCTAGCATGTATTTTAAGATACAAGGCAGCTTGTATATAACATATAACTATATTAATTTTAACAACATTAACGGACATGCTTTTTGTTTTATATGGAATGTTTATTATTGTACACATTGTTCTTAATGTATTACATTTTTTTTTACATCTTAGTTTTTTTACATTGTTTTATTTTGGTTTACTTTTTTCTGGGTAGCAATTATTTACTTGAGACTCTAGTGAATAAGGTATTGTTGTGTAGGACTTTAAGGTTTGGTGAACAGGAATTTTAGGGGATAATTGTTTAATTTAATTAACTACCGTCCTGCTTTTTCATCATTGATTAAGTACTAATTAACAACTGTATTTAAAGATAGTTTTTACTGAAGTTAACTGACTCCGAAGATGCACATGAGGGTGAAAGTGCTAAATCAGTTCAAGTTGCTATTTTTATGATTATTCATTCATTTGTGGACAAATAAAGGTTTTGTGAGTCTACATGTTATGTTACCTTTGTGCCTTCTTGGTTACCAGTTGTTCTACACTCTTTGAGCTTGTTTACTCATTTGTGAAAGTGTTTGTGATACAAACTCAGACTCTGTGAGTAACATAAAACGCCTATGCAATTGTCAAAAGTTATTTAGAGACAGCTAAAGACAATTGCCTGTTTAGTAATCCATTAGTCTGCTTCACAGCTGTGCTACCTTTACTGAAAATATGTCTTCAAGTTTGAAATTTATCTGTTGTTGCATGATAACACAAATTAGCATTTTTGACTACTTTCACCATGATTCAATCACAATTCATGAATCATGATGTTTTAATTCTGTACTGAAAGTGCAGGATATGGATGGCTTGTTCTTTCTCTCAATGAAGGTGGATCTACAGAGCTAGTGAGCTTGCTATGCTGTATGCTTGTGCTTGGTTTAATTAGCCAGCTTGCTAAAACTTGCTTGCTAAAAAGGCTGGCTAAACTGTGTTTTTTATTGGTTAGTGATGATATGTGAGTTATGTAGTTTATTGTGAACTGCATTTAGTGAAAATCCAATTATCTGCTTAGGTTGTCAGTTAATCCCAGACTGTGTTCTACATGAACTACAGAATGAACTGGCACCCCACCTAAGTACCATGTTCAATCATAGCCTCACCTCAGGCTATGTGCCCACTGAATGGCGCACAGCGACAGTTATCCCAATCCACAAAGGGGGAGCCACCACAGACCCTGGAAACTGCCGCCCCATTAGCCTAATGAGCCTGGACTGCAAGGCAATGGAGCGTATCATCATGGAACTTATAAACAATGACATTGGTAATCTCCAAACTCAGGAACCCACCCAGTTCAGGTTTGTAAAAGGCAGATCATGTCTCCTAAACCTGATAGACTTCTTTGAAGCAGTCACCAAAGCCGTAGATGAGGGTAAGGTGGTTCACACAGCCTATCTAGATCTCGCCAAGGCTTTTGACACCATCCCCCTCTCTGGAATTATAGATAAACTCACTAAACTAGGTATAGATCATAGATCATAGATCATAGATAAGTACTAGACTAACTGCCCTCATGGGCCATTTTAAGCCTAGCCAATTATCCCATGTGAGAATCAAACCCTGCCCCTTGTGTTTCTAAGGCAAGCACCTAAACCATCACACCAGCCCCCTAAATCCCTATGTCATAAGATGGGTTGCCAACTGGCTCACTGACAGAACCCACACTGTGAAAGTAGCAGACTCCAAATCCAGCTTCAGACCAGTGACAAGTGGAATACCACAGGGTTCAGTCCTGGGTCCTCTCCTGTTTGGTATCTACTTCTCTAAAGTACAGGCCCACACAGAAGGTCTTTGGCTAACGAAGTTCACAGATGACTGCAAACTAGGAGCCATAATCAAAACTCCAAAAGATGTGGACATCCTACAAAAGGGCCTTGCTGAGACAGATGCCTGGTGTCAAAGCCATGACCTCAAGCTCAATGCCAAAAAGTGCATTGTCATTCCTTTTGGTAAAAACTCAGTACCCATGAACTACCACATAGGTGGTAGTCTACTTAACACCGAAAGTGTGATAAGAGACCTTGGGACACAGGTGGACAGTAGTCTCTCCTTTGATAATCACATCGCCACAGTAGTCAGGAAATCCTTCTATGTGGCACACCTCATCACAAAAGGTTTCTCATTCAGGAAAAAATAAGTCATTGTTCCCCTCTACTCATCACTCATTAGACCCATTATAGAGTACAATTCCCCTTTTGGTATGTACCTCACAAGACATCTACAACAACTGGAAAGGCCACAGAAATACCTCACAAAGAGGATTACCGGCCTCAAAGAGATGCCTTATGCAGACCGTCTCAAAAAACTGCAGCTTTACTCCGTTGCATATTGCCTACTCAGAGGCGATCTCTGCCTAACACACAAAGCTATGTCATACCCAGAGCTTTTAGACATGCTCCACTTAAAGAAATCCCAATCCCTACGAGCTACTCAGGTGGTGCAGTGGAATGGTCTCTGACTGCCGTGTATAGGGTTCTGGGTTCAAGACCTGGGGCTGATAGCTTTTTGGGTTGGGAGGGTGGCCTAATGGTTAAGGTGTTTGCCTTACAAACACAAGGTACAGGGTTTGAGTCTCACAAGGGATAACTGGCTAGGCTTAAAATGGCTCGCAAGGGCAGTTAGCTTAGTACTAACCTATGAACTATGAACTATGAACTACACGCTCTAGGGACCTAAACCTCATCACCACAATAAACAGAACATGCTGGAGGGATAGATTCCTGTCCCAGAGACTTCCCATACTCTGGAACAAACTACCTATCTATATCAAACAAAGCTCCTCATTAGCACTCTTCAAGAAAAATCTTGATGATTGGATGGGAGATAGGAAATTCACCCCGGGGATCACTTCTGTGGCTCTGCTCGACAGTGGCATAGGAAAATAATTTTCTTGGGTGGCAAAAGCCAGGGTACCTTTGGCTAGGCTTATAAAGGCCCCAGGGCCAATAGCCTAGTACCTACCTATGAACCTATGAACGTATAATGCTCTTGTTTCTGTCTTTCCTTCTTTAATCCTATTGTTATGTAATTTTGTGTTTAATGCATCTTTAGTAAACCCAGCTAGATATCTAGATAGGTAAAAAATGTATTTACATTACTCAAAGCTATTCTGTTTGTTGACGTATATATTTAACCTGTAATTTTTTCTTGTTAAAATTACCCCCTTCATTAACCTCCCTTTAGAGCAGTATGCTCAATTAGAGCTTATCTAAGTTGACTGTCCCTTCTCCAGACAGGAGACCAAAACATAGTATTAGGTTATGATGGTACTTACTGCTATGCCAGTTATAAATAGAACCTGCATTACTATCTACTGTAATGGTTATTAATAGCTCTGGTTATAAATTGTGTTGGTTTCAATTGCTTAGTAGCTTTTATTGTCTATATTACTCCAACCTCACTTGCCTATTTGCATGGAAATTTTCGAGATCAATAATCTAAAAAAAAATGCTGTATGTATTATGTTCTTATGGTGGTATTGTTTTACTCCTTTAACTCCTAACTCAAACGTCACTTTGCCTTTAACTGTCCATTCTATGTACATATGTTTTTCAATATTCCTTAACATTTTTGGGAGTGGCATGATGGTGTAGTTGTCCAATGTTTGTTGGCGCTTGGACTATTGATGTTAGTTTATATGTCTCCCTGCTCTGTTCTTGTATTATTCTTCATAAGGGAAAATATTTAAAAACAGATCACTTGTATCTATCTAAAACTTTTTCAAAAATGACTCAGGGAGACAGGTGGTTAGGCACAGGGTTTATGGTAAGGAGCATGGATGCCAGAATACGATTTACTACCACATTACACTTTCTGTCATATATAAAAAATGTGTTTATTAATTGCATCGTCCCTGGTAGGGCTTTTTTCTTAGTTTATCCTAGCATATTTCTACGTTTTGAATCTAATTATGATGATTAGTGTGAATTCCTGGAATGTAAATGGGCTTCAAGAAATCAATAAAATGAAACTAGTTATGCACCTGATTTTTCAGGATAAATCCAACATCGTCTTTTTACAGGAGACCCATATGACAAATGTTCAATGGGATAATATTAAAAAAAGAAATTGGATTAAACTTGTGATATCAGCAGGGAATAGTCTTGCATCAAAAGGCATTGTAATAATAATTATAAAATCCTTTCCTGGCGAAGTGCTAAATACTAAATTTGACCCGAATGGTAGATGGTGTTTATTTTCCTATTCATACCCTCAGGTAAAATCCCCTTTACTTTTCTTAAACCTATATAGCCCTTGTACAAACCAGCACTTATTCTTCTATGAAATACATAATCTACTACTTCAATTTCCTAATCATCTTTTCATTATTGGTGGTGACTGGAATGCACTCATGGACCCCTTGAATGATAGTTCAAATAAAAACAGGAAACAGCCCTCGCATGTATCTGCATCTATTCAGGATTTGATAAATAGCTTCAACTTAGTTGACCCTTTTTTAATATTTGACCATGACAGAGAGCTAAATAAGTTCACGTTTTATTCAGCTTCGCATAAAGTCTGGTCCAGAATTGATTATGTTTTTAGTCTCTGATATCTTTTCAAACAAAACTACAAACTTTGCCCTTGAGGCTAGATGTATATCCGACCACTTGAATGTCTCACTTTGTATTAATCCCACTCACCACCTGAATCGCAATGGTAGTAGTCCCACTTGGTCACTAAACAGTAACATTCTTAAAAAAGAAGATGTTCTGCAGGAAATTAATGATTATCTGAAACAATTTGATGCAGAATTTTGTTTGTCCACCATCCTCTTAGATATCCAATGGGCTACACAAAAATCATCTTATTATAAAAAAAAGAGAAATTGTACATCAATAACCTCAACAATGAGCAAAAGATGACTGATGCACAACTACAAAAGGATTTTTCTCCTGAACTGGAAAAGAAATTACATGTGATACAAAAAAAAATGTACTCATTTCACTTACAAAATCAGTCCTTGGTAGAACTCAAACTCCTTCACAGATATTCGGAATGGGCCCAAACCCCTCCAGAACACTAGCTGGACTCATAAACATCAAAGAGGGACCAAACTATATTAATGAAATAAAATACAAAGGGAAAAACTTATACAGTAATGAAGATATTGTTAACTCTTTTGTAAATATCTTCACTGAAATCTATAATCCCCAAAACCAGACCCCAAATGAAATGCACAAAAAATTCCTAAATGAGCTATCTGTTCCAAAATTATCCTTTGCACAAAACACCCTTCTAAACAGCCCCATAACACTGAATGAAATAATGCTAGCTATTAAAAAGCTTAAACCAAATAAGGCGCCAGGTCCTGATGGCTTTACAGGAGAATTTTATAAAACTTTTAGTCATCACCTTTCTAAAACTCTCCTTGCTATGTATAATTATATCATCTCGAAAGGGATTACTGATAAGTATATGAACAATTCGAAAACAATATTCATCCCAAAACCAAACTCTGACAAGTCCAACCCTCTCTGCTATAGGCCCATCGCCCTTATTAACGTCGACATCAAAATCTTATCTACCATTTTTGCTAATAGAATTCAGAAAATTATAGCTACAGTCATTTCTCCTGAACAGTTGGGATTTATGAAACAGAGGCAGCTGTGTGACAATACTCTTACCTTAAACACATTAATGTTGTTTCTAAAAAGTGATAACCACCCGCGTTATGCACTCACCCTAGATGCTACCAAAGCCTTTGATAACGTTGATCTAAACTTCCTTTACCTAACCATGAAATTCTTTAACTTTCCTGATCTGATTATCAACACTATTAAGATGCTTTATAACAATGCCTCTACTTCCCTGTATATAAATAAAACTTTATCACGCCCTATTAAAATTATCAATGGCACTAGGCAGAGTTGCCCCCTCTCACCTTATCTTTTTAATTTATATCTGGAACCTTTCCTTCTCTGGGTTAAACAAAAGACTTATCACCATATCCCAAAAGTCTTCAACATTGATATAAATTATTCTGCATTTGCAGATGACCTAAACATCTATTTTGAGCTTCCCAACACTGATCTTCATAAAATTCTAAATTCTATTAATCTTTTTGCTGAGGCTGCTAATTATAAATTAAACCCTGCTAAATCATCTATTTTTCCATTAAACCCTGCAAACCATTTAGAATATTACTTCCCCCTGTCTGACATTCCTCTCAAATATACAATTAAATACCTAGGAATAAATTTCACACACCCTCACCAAGAACTAATAAAAGCAAACCTATATAGCATCTGGGATCAGATAAATAATGATCTAACTAGATGGAAAAACATAAATCTTTCATTGCTATCAAAATCTGCTATCATTAAAATGAATATTTTTCCTAGAATCCTTTTTCATCTTAACTCCATCTTCTTAAACGTTCCAAAAATGTTTTTCAGAAAAATGGAAACCACAATCTCAAAGTTTTTATGGTTCCCTAAATCAACCAGAATATCATACAGGAATCTAATTATCCCAAAGAACAAATGTGGTTTAAGTCTCCTGGATTTTAATTTATATTACAACATCATTAATGCTAGCCGTCTAATTCAAATAGCCTGCTATGACCCCTCTGCTGGAACTTGGTACCCAACCTGGATCAAAATCTGGTGCAACTATATATATTCGTTAAAACTCAATCCATATGCTGTCCCTTTTCTTGCACCTGCTGGTGACTAGGTGACTACAAGTTCAAGATCTTGCCTACACTAAGGAATAAAATTTGCATCTTTCAAACTCTGATGACCTCCTTAAATTTGCACAATACTATTCCCATTCTCCAACCTATTCATCTAAACCCTAACTTAAAAATCAATAATAAAATGATCGATCTAACAGACTTCCCTATTGTTAAGAAAGCTATAGTTTGGCACTTCTATAACTCTAAAAATGTTGCCGAGGTCAAAGCTTTATTTGATGCTCCTAACAAATATGATCCTATCTTAAGGCAAATTAGCTCACATATAAAACAAAAATTCTCTTACTATAGAGTGAAGGAGCAAGACATTACAGTATCACAATCTATCATTAAATCACTCTCCCTATGGAACAAAATTATTTTGAACACCTATAAACTTGTGTCAAGCATTAAGTATAATCATTCACTTCTATTTTCCAAATATTGGGATGGTATACAAGGAGAAATGTCTATGGAGTCTAAGTGTGAAGCAATCAATAATACCCTGAATTTAACCCCCTTCAAAAACCTAATTTACACTCAGCTTATGATAAACAACAATTCCTACTATACCCCAGCAGTCTTACTGAAATTCGCATACAATAAAAACCTAACCTGTCTGTTCTGTTCCCTCCCACACATAGATATACTTCACATCTTTTGGAGCTGTAAGAATATTTACAAACTTTGGTGTTCTCTCAGAACTCAGTTGGAAAAAATGGGATACGAAAAAAACACATTCTCTTGGCAAACTATGATTTTAAATATTATTCCTAAATCTCTTAAGGGGATCCATCGCCACATATGTGTTATAGCCTGTGCCCTTCTCAAATATTTTATAGCCAAGAACTGGGTCAATCCCTCAACAATAGCTTGGGAAAACTTTACATCAATGGCAATCAAATATATATCTGCACATAAGTTATGCAATAATAACAAAAAGAAAAAACAATATTTTCAGAATTACTGGTGTACTCTTTTTGACCTAATCCAAACTAAATAATCTTCCAAAATGTGGATCTCTAACACTACATTCCAAGAAAACCTCCATCAATATAATTTCTGGCCCTATAACCATTAGACATTCTTACCATCACACAGTAACTTTTGATTTTACAAAATATTTTGTTATATCATTTTGTTATCCTCTGGCATCCATGGTGTAAATATGTTGTAAATATGGTATAAATAGAAGTACATGGTGTAAATAGTTGTGTTTTATGGTTATACCCTCCTTACCGCTTTTCTTTCTTCTTAAGACAGTCATATATTCTTCCTTCCAAGCCACTTTCCATTTGTATCCCTAGACTTTGACTGTAATAGGTTATTGGGGGTCTTTACTGCTTATATTGGTCTCTAAGATGTAAGCTTCCCTGTAAGATAACTGCTGTGTTCTAAATGCATAGTTTTTGCACTAACTGTTACACATATACCTATACTTTACTGCTTCCTGCAATGACTTACAGTTTTTCCTTTGTATGTTTGAAAAGTTTGAAAAATTCAATAAAAATATATTTGAAAAAAAAATGATTGATTTTAACAACTGGCTTAGCTTCAGGTGTCACTTCAAGGGGCTCCAGTATCTGTCTGCCTAGGATTGATTGTGGCAATGAGGTTGAGGTCTCTGGAGTGTGCGGTGCAGTGCAAGGATTGGGATTTCTTTAGCTGTAGCATTTCTAACAGAGCTGGGTCAGACATGGCTTTGAAGTCAAGTCAAGCAGAGATCACCTCTAAGTAGGTGATATGAGACAGAGAATAGCTGAAGTCTTTTGAGTCTGTCTGTGTAGGACATGTGTTTAATGCCTAGGATCCTCTTCGTGAGGTACTTCTGTGGCCTCTCCAGCTGTTGCAGGTGTCTAGTGAGGGACATGCCAAATGGGGCATTATACTTGATGATTGGTCTAATGAGGGAAGAGTCGAGAGAGACAATAACCTCTTTCTTCCTGGATGCAAAACCCTTGGTAATGTGTACCCTGTTCAATCACAGCCTCATATCAGGCTTTGCTCCTACCGGTTGGCGCACTGCTATAGTAATCCCTCTCCAAAAAGGAGGAATGACTACAGACCCTGGGAACTATCGTTCCATTAGCCTGACAAGTCTGATATGCAAAGCTATGGAATGCATCATCATGGACCTAATAAACAAGGATATAGGGAATCTCCAAACTCTGGATCCCACACAGTTTGGTTTTGTGAAGGGTAGGTCACACCTGCTCAACTTGGTCGACTTCTTTGAGTCAGTCGCCAGAGTTGTGGATGAAGGCAAGGTGGTTTGCACATCCTACCTTGATCTGGCCAAGGCCTTTGATACCATTCCCCACTTAGGAATCATAGAAAAACTCACTAAGCTATGCATCAACCCCTATATCACTAGGTGGGTTGCAAACTGGCTCACAGATAGAACCCACAGTGTGAAAGTAGCAGACTCCAAGTCAGGCTGCCGACCAGTCACGAATGGAGTCCCACAGGGATCAATCCTGGGTCCTCTCCTGTTTGGTATCTACTTCTCAGAAGTCCAGTCCAACACGAAGGGACTCTGGCTGACAAAGTTCGCAGATGGTTGCAAGTTGGGAGCCATTATTAACTCTCTAATTGATGTTCACATCCTATAGATAGACCTCACTGAGATCAATAACTGGTATCAGAATCATGGTCTTAAGCTCAATGCCAAAAAATGGGTCATCATCTCCTTTGGGAAAAACTCAGTTCCCATGAACTACCACATCGATGGTAGTCCACTGAACACAGAAGGTGTTATAAGAGATCTGGGAACACAGGTTGACAGCGACCTCTCTTTTGACCACCACACTGCCACAGTGGTCAGAAAGTCCTATCTGGCACATCTCATTACTTAGGGTTTTGCATGTAGGATGTCAAAGGAAAAAGATACTTTAAAAATGATCAAAACACGGTAGGTTCAGGTTAAGGCACTTTAATCTTGCAGCAAGGAGACAAAAACGTGCTAATACAGAGTTTGTCTAACCAGAAACAGGAAATACTTTCATTTTTATACATTCTTAAACTGGTTATGTCCTACCATGCTGACGTAACAGATTACCACCTTTTTCATCATCATCTGCTGACCATCTTTCCCATGAATTTCTGCTGATTTATCAATTTTTATGTGAAACTTCCTGAGGAAAACAACATGGCCTTGATTACTCCCAGTTAGATACATGTTATGTTACCATTCAAGATACTATGGCTAATTCAAGCACAATGCTAGCAGTTCATTTCTCTAATTATCCTTTGTCTACTTTATCTCTAAGTTACTACAGCTGCACAGGTTCCCATCCTTCGAACAGAGCTGTTTGTCTAAAATCATTACATTTACAGAATAAAGCATTGTTCATTCATTCGTTCCTGACCTAGCAGCTAAACACCTGCTTCTCAAGTACATTTCCAAAAGGCATAAACATGAAAATTGCTGTGCTAGCAATTACTAGGTCAGAGGGCAACTTGCAAATTTCAGAAAGCATACTGCAGTTTTCAAAAAGCATCTTTTTCAGTCTCATATGAAACTCAATTTGTATAAAATACAGTGTATGAAAAATAGAATGAAAAGCGTATTAAAATACTTGGTTATTAATTTGCATTAAGCATACACACATTAATACATATTTTTCTAACATAGGAAGAAAGAGGTCATTGTCTCCCTCTACTCTTCCCTCATTAGGCCAGTCATTGAGTACAATGCCCCATTTGGCATGTACCTCACTAGACACCTGCAACAACTGGAGAGGCTGAAAAAGTACCTCATAAAGAGGATCCTAGGCCTTAAACACTTGTACTATATGGACAGACTCAAAAAACTCCAACTATTCTCTGTCTCATATCACCTACTTGGAGATGATCTCTGCTTGACTTATAAAGCCATGTCTGATCCAGCTCTGTTAGAAATGCTACATCTAAAGAACTCTCAATCCCGCCACACCACACACTCCAGAGACCTCAACCTCTTTACCACAATCAATAGAACATGCTGGAGGGACAGGTGCATAACCCAGAGACTGCCCATGCTATGGAATAGACTTCCCATACATGTCAAACAGAGCATCTCACTGGCCCTCTTCAAGAGAAATCTTGATGAATGGATAGGAAATAGAAAATTCACCCTGGGGATCACTCCAGTGGCTCTACATGACAGAGGCACTGGAAATTAAGGTCAGGTGGCATGTTGCCAGGGTGATCCTATGAGCTAGGCTTGTAAAGGCTCCAGGGCCATTAGCCTAGTACACACCTATGAACCTATGTGCCACATAGAAGGACTCTCTGACCAAAGTGGCAATGTGATGGTCGAAGTATAAGTTGCTGTCAACCTGCAACCCCAGATCTCTTATAACACCTTCAGTATTCAGTGGGCTCCCATTGATGTGGTAATTAGTGGGAATTGAGTTTTTACCAAATGCATTTTTTGGCATTAAGCTTAAGGCCTTGGTTTCAACACTTTAAAGAACTGCATTGCCGTGGTGGTGTTTCAAAGTCTTTTTTCCTGTTGCTGTTTTCTTTGTCTTCTACACCTTTAGCGGGGTTTGGAAGTATTTTTCTCATGGTTTCAATACTAGTCATTGGTCTCAGTGAGGCCTTTCTGTAGGATGTCTGCATCACATGGGGAGTTAATAATGGCTCCCAGCTTGCAATCATCTGCAAACTTGGTCAGCCAGAGTCCCTTTGTGTTGGCCTAGACTTCTGAGAAGTAGATGCCGAGCAGGAGAGGACCCAGGACCGATCCCCTGTGGGACTCCACTCATGACTGGTCAGCAGTCTGACTTGGAGTCTGCTACTTTCACACTGTGTTTTATCTGTGAGCCAATTTGCAACCCACCTAGTGATATAGGGGTTGATGCCTAGTTTGGTGAGTTTATCAATAATTCCCGAGTGAGGAATGGTATCAAAGCCCTAGGCCAGATCGAGACAGGCTGTATGCACTGCCATACCTTCATCCACAGCCATGGTGACTGACTCAAAGAAGTCAACCAGGTTGAGTAGGCATGATATCCCTTTCACAAAACCAAATTGCGTAGGGATTAGAGTTTGGAGATTTCCTATATCTTTGTTAATCAAGTCCTTGATGATGCACTCCATAGCTTTACATATCAGACTCGTCGGGCTAATGGGGTGATAATTCCCAGTGTCTATAGTCACTCCCCCTTTATGGAGAGGGATGACTGTAGCAGTGCACCATTCAGTAGGGACAAAGCCTGAGGTGAGGCTGTGACTGAACGGGGCACACAGATGTGATGCCAGTTTGCTTTGCAGTTCATGTAGAACACAGCCAAGAATATTATTGGGTCCCATGAAAGCTGTATTCTTGGCCTTGGACAATGCAGCTTTAACCTGTACTGCAGTAATGCTGGGTGCCTGACATTTTTCCGATATTGTGATTGGTCCTTAGGGGAGGGTAAAGTTGGCACTGAATCTGTCAGCCAGTATGTTAGCAATATCTATTGGCTGAGTATAGGAGGTACCATTGTACCATTGTGCAGTATCTCAGAGCAAATCTGACTCCTGGTCCAAATAACTATAAGCAAAACACCTTGTCATATCCCCCACCATGAACCACGATAAACTCACTACCTTCCTGGACTTGCTTGAATCTCTCAGTATGCAGTCAAACACCTTGGTCATGGGAGACTTTAGCTATTCATCCATTGACTGGGTGACTTACACGAGCAGAAACACAACTGCACTGAGGTTCCTGGACTTTCTTAACTCAAATGCACTGGAACAGTTAGTCTGCACCCCAACAAGGGGACCAAATGTCCTGGACCCAGCACTTACCAAGATGGGGGGGGGGCTACTGCACTACCCCCAGTATGCTGCCCTCCCTAGTTAAGTCAGACCATAAATCTGTCTTGTTTGAAGTAAAGATCATTCCTAAAACCCCCACAGAAGCAAAAAAAAAAAAAATTCTCCAAAGAAACTATCATCTCCTAAACAATGCTATAAATGGTTTCAAAGCCCCTGCTCACACAAGCAACAGTGACTCCTGTGCTGAGAAGTACACAAATGCTCTATATAGCCACTTAAATGTACTGACTTGGCAGTACCTGACAGCACTAAAACCAGGTCCTCTCACAAAAACACGCTACCCTGGTAGACTGCAAGTATAAATACTGTAAGTTATACAAAAAAAAAGGAAAAAACTGATATCTAAGAACATGAAGGAATGTACTCAGCAAAGAAAGACTACCCTACACAGTCTAAATAATTAAATCAAAAACCTTGTAAAGTCTTCTAAAGCAAATTATAAGACTAGACTGGCATCTCTAGCTAAAGACAATCATAATTTATTTATTTATTTTATTTATTTTGGCATTTGTTGACTGGATTAGTCTGACTGGGCATAAGCCCTTTTTCAGCAGACACCCAAGGAGAAAACCTCCAGTAATGTTTTTTTTTTTTTGGTGGTGCTGCGGTAGCATTGTCGCCTCACAGTAAGACGTTGTCCTGTTCGATTCTCAGCTAGAGAGTCTTCTGTGTGGAGACATGCGTGAATGGGCGTACCTTCGTTGAAGGTTGTGTGTCAGGGCCGACAACTCGGCACGTAAAAACCTACTGCCAGTTATTAGCGGACCGGAGTTCCGCTGTGGCGACCCCTAACTGGGAAAAGCCGAAAGACACAACAACAACTTTTTTAAGTAGTTACAATTAGACTGTCATATGAGGTCTATATTACGTTATCGAATACTAACGTAATCTAAAACGTAATAGTCAACCCGTAAATGTCGAACTACTAAAACTTTGAACATTTAGTAAAAAGAAGAAAACCTACCCAAACAAACCAATTAAACACTGTACGCAGGGGGGCAAGGCCCCTGCACCCTCCACCCCCCACTACTTAAATATACCAACTCCAAGATCGCACTACAGTGCAGACAATGGAAAACTTCCATTTCTGCACAGTATGGAGATCTCTGTTGAAACGTTCAAGGTTCTAGCACTTCAACATTTATGGGTCGACTATTACGTTTTCAATTACGTTAGTATTCGATAACGTAATATAGACCATCATATGACATAGACAATTCATGAGTCATATTCAATTAATTACACTTGATTGATTACAATCAGTTTTTAAGAAAATAAAATATATTTAACAGAGCAGAGAAAAAGTTCAATTCAGTCAGGAACAGGTGTGACATGCTACAGAGGAAACTCTTTAAATGTTTGGGGACAGTTGGTATTTTTGAAGAGGGTTAAAGTATTGCAGTAGTAGAGGAGGGTCTTGCCAAGATGAAAATGAAGAGTAATGCAAAAGTTGAGTAATTACATAGTTTTGTCTGTATATTTTATTGCAGAGAGGAGGCTGTATTAGAAGGTGTTGATTTCTGGGGGGGTGCTTTTATGTTGGGTCATGGCATATGCAAGTCTTTTCACTAAGCAGGAATAGTTTTAAAGATTTTTTAAAGTAGCTTGTATTATGTATACTTCTTAGAGAGAGGGGTAGTTTGTTCCATGAGTTTGTAACTGAGTAGCTATAGAGTTGTTTGCCTATGTTTTTTTTTGGGGGGGGGGTTGTAAATTTCCAAGAGATGTTGATCTGAGCTTTGAAGAGGGTGGTTGGGAGTATAGGGAGTTATAACAGAAGAGAGCACAGGGCAATAGGTAGATTTGTGGAGGGTAGAGTGAGACAGGTAAAGTTGAGGGAGAAGGAGTTGCTGGTCTAACTCAAGCCATTGAAGATTGCTTAAAGATAGGCAGTGGTGTCAGCGATAGGGTAGGTTTGCTGCAAACCTAGCAATTTTGTTGTATGTGAGTTCTAGTTTGGAAATAAGATTGGTTTGAAGGTTTGTTAGGATTGGGTAGGCATAGAGCAGGCTAGGTAGAAGGTAGGCTTGTGCTAGTACAGGTTTAGATTCATTAGTCAGGATGTTTTTGTTCCTGTAGAGTAGCCCTAGTTTTTGGTGTTTTTTTATGGTTTGTTGTATGTGGACATCAAATTTAAGTTGATCATCGATTATCACACCTAATAGTTTTGTATGAGGCTTTGCTTTAATAATAGTATTGTTTCGGGAAGAGATGGTGAAGGAAGTTTTGGAATGAGAGAGGGATTTAGGAAGGAATAAGAAGAGCTTGTTTTTTTGAGGGGGGTTAGAAGTAGTTGGTTGCTAGTTATCCATCTTTCTACAGAGTGTAAAGATTCTTGGGTGAGGGTGTGAAGCTGAGACAGATTGTCGGAGGAGGAGATGATGGCAGAGCCGTCAGTGTATTTGTTTTAATGTGGACTGAGGAACAGATGTGAAGGGGTTACTAGTGAAGATGTTGAAAAGCAAGGGACCAAGTATGGAGCCTTGGGGACCACAGTTTGGACTGTGAGGAAAGGGGGATAGAGCAGTATACTATCTGAATGACTGAAGACAATTAGAGAGGTAAGTGGAGAACCAAAAAATACTTGAGTTGGAGAGATTGAGGTCAGAGAGTTGAGTCAGAATTTTGTTGTGGGATACCGTGCTGAATGCCTTAGAGAGGTCAAGGAGTAGGCACAAGCAAGAATATTGTTGTCTTGGGTTTTGGCAATGGTATGAATGAAAGCTAATAGAGCAGTAGCAGTGCTGTGGTTCAGGCGAAAGCCGTGTTGTGTGGATGTCAGTAAATGATTTTGGAGTAGATGGTCTAGCAATTGTTTGTGGATATACTTCTCCAGTATTTTTGATAGGGGAGATTTGATGGCAATAAGTCTGAAGTCTGAGGGATCAGTGATGTGACTTCCTTTGTGTATGGGTATGGTCTAAAACTTCTTCCAAATCTCAGTGACTATGGACTCTTGGATGGATCTGTTGATAAGTATGGAGATTGGGTAGACAATAGAGTTTGCAACTAGTTTTAGGAAGATGGGGGGTAGGTTGTCAGCTTATGGGGAACATGTTTTGAGTTTGTTGAGTTGAGATTTTAGGTAAGCATTGGGGACTGGATTGAATGTGAATGAGGTTGGGTGGGTGAATGGAGAGAGAAGGGTTGTGTTATTGGAGGTGTTGTCATTTAGAGAAAGGTTTTTGATGGAATTGATGAAGAAAGAGTTGATGAAGGTGGTGGTACAATGTCAGAGGTATTGGGGCAAGGATTAGATGAGGAGGGGTTGCCTGGATGAAGCAATGTGTTGATAAAGTTCCAGAACTTTTGGGGATTTGAGTGGGAGTTAGTGGCTTTTGGTAGACGTTTTTCTTGTCGTAGTTGACTTGTTTTTTAGTTAAGTTGCAGAGTTCCTTGTATCTTTAAAGGTGAGTGGGGGGCTGTATTTTTTATCCAGTTTTTCCATGTGTTGTCTCTCTTGTACATAAGAGAGTGAGTAGATTGTGTAAGCTAAGGTGCATAGTTGGATTTAATTCTTATTTTCATGATGGGAGCCAGGGATTTTAAGGTATTTAGGAAGATGCTGTTGAATTTTAGAGCAGCTTCTTCCAGAGATAGGTGATGGAGGAAGGGCCAATAAATTGAGGAGAAAGTTTGGTTAAAGGAGTCAGGGTTATAGTTAGAGAATTTGCGGCATTCTATGTTATGGTGAGATTTACTGGATTGGAGGGTGTGTCGTTGGATACAGGTGGGAAGATGATCTCTTAAGGTGTCAGGTTGTGTGCAGGGGTTGTGGTAAAGATTAGGGTTGGATGTAAGCATCAATTCTAAGCTGGAGCTGGTGTTGGTGTGTTTGTTCAGATGGGTTGGGGTAGTAATAAGTTGGGAGAAGCCAAAGAGGTTTATGCTGGAGTTGAGAGGGTCAGAGGATGCTGTGTTCCAGTCTATGTTTACATCATCCAGTATTATAGTTTCATAGGAAATGGCCTGTGAGACCCAGGTAAGAAATTGTTCAAGGGTAGGGATGTTATTTGCTGGAGGGATGTAAATGGGCACTATAGCTAGCTTTTTGTAGCTGTTAATTTTACAGTTTTTACAGTTTTCTATTTGGATTTCAGCTGAATGTAAATTGGCATTTCTTAGTTACATCCAAAACCTCAAAGGGAATACCCAGCAGTGTACCAAACTTATAGAGGATGGCACCACTCAAACAGAACCTGAAGAAATTGCCAACCTGCTGGCTAACAGATTTGGTGACACTTTTATCCCCCCTGTCCCAAGCTACCATACCCCATAACATTCCTGACACCCATCCTCTACCATTTATCTCCAAAGAAAAGGTCATTCAAGTGGTCTCCAAGGCCAAAAATATGACCTCTATGAGACCAGATAACATCCCAGGCTACATGATAAATAATCTAAAGCAAGACCTAGCAGAACCGTTCAGCAGTATCTTTAACCACAGCCTCAACACCGGTTTGGTGCCAGAGGAATAGAGAACAGCAACAGTAATCCCCTTGCACAAATGGGGCCTGTCAACCAAACCTGGGAACTATAGACCCATTAGCCTGACCAGCCTTACCTGCAAGGCCATGGAAGGAATCCTCATGGGTCTTATCAACTAGGACATAGGGAACCTTCAAACTCTTGATACAACCCAGTTTGGTTTTGTCAAGGGAGATCTTGCTTATTAAACCTGGTAAACTTCTTTGAGATAGTCACCAAAGGCCTGGATGAGGGTAAAGCAATACACACCGCCTATCTTGATTTAGCAAAGGACTGGCTCACAGATGGAATGCACACTAGTAAAGTTAGGGAATCCACCTCCACCGGTAGACCAGTTACCAGTGGTGTACCACAAGGATCTGTACTGGGCCCTCTACTGTTTGGAATTTATTTTTCTGAAGTTCAATCAAAAGTTGATGGCATGTGGCTTACTAAGTTTCAGATGACTGTAAACTGGGCGCAATCATGGAGTCTCCCAATGACATCAACAAATTACAGACAAACAGTTGGTGTTAGGGCCATGGACTGAAATTAAATGCTTCTTTTCTAACCTAGGGGTGGGAGGTTGGCATAATGGTTAAGGTGTTTACCTTACAAACACAAGGTGCAGGGTTTGATTCTCACATTGGGCAATTGGCTAGGCTTAAAATGGCCCACAAGGGTGATTAGCCTAGTACTAATCTATGAACCTATGAACCTATGCAAAAAAATGCCTCGTTATCCCCTTTGGCAGAGAAGTAGCCCCTGCTAGTTACGATATAGACAGCAACCCTCTATGATCAAATACAGTGGTGAGGGACTTGGGAATGCAGCTTCATAGCAATCTGAACTTCAATCACCATGTGTCCACAGTAATAAGGAAAGCCTTCTGCACTACCCATCTCATGAAAAAAAAAGGGGATCACTTCCAGGACCACAGAGGTCATTACGCCACTGTACGCAGCCCTTATCAGACCACTGATTGAGTACAATGCTCCCTTTTGTATGTACCTCACCAGACAACTGCAGCAACTGGAGAGACCACAAAGGTTTCTAACCGAGAGAATTCATGGCCTCCAAGATATGACCTACATGGGAAGGCTGAAAGCCCCATCACTTTATTCTGCATTGTACAGGCTGGTGTAAATGCTGGACATTCACAAATAAAATGGGACAAGAGGCACTGTCTCCAGAGATCTCAACCTGG
This sequence comes from Protopterus annectens, assembly GCF_019279795.1. Taxonomy (NCBI): domain Eukaryota; kingdom Metazoa; phylum Chordata; order Ceratodontiformes; family Protopteridae; genus Protopterus; species Protopterus annectens. Next base: position 1,623,948,838 of record NC_056732.1, read on the forward strand.
CCTGTGATATTAATAGAACTTGCAGAAGAGACAGATACGTCTCCCAGAGATTGCCAGTCCTCTGAAACAACCTCCCACTTCATGTGAAGCAGAGGTCCTCAATGACCCTATTTAAGCGCAACCTTGACAACTGGATTGAAAACCACAAATTTACCCCGGGAAGCTGAAAATGGGCTTCTACCCAGTAGGACTTTTCCAGTAATTAAATGTCAATAAATAAATACTGGGTTTAATACTGATTGATTGTAGTTCTAGTAGATAGGTGTTGTGGCTTCTCTCATCATAGGGGGAGATTTATTGCTAGGTAATACATTGTATGGGACCTTTCTGATGGTTATTTGGACATGCATAAGTTCTAGTGCATCATATTGCTTTACCAGCCATGATGAGAGTCTCTTCTGGATGTAGACTGAGACACCTTCACCCTCTTTCTGTTCCTGCACAGTAGCTGGTCTAAACATTTAGAAGGTGTTATAGCCCTGCACAGCCAGACTGCCATCCACTATTTTAAATCATGTCACTACACAGATGTCAGTGTCCTTGGAGAGATGTGATGTATGCTTTAATGGTGATAATTTTGGTGCCTGGGTTTACTGTGTAAGATATTTGCCTTCAAGGATATTATGTATGTACATCTTTCACACACTGATATGCAGTTTGAGAGATAGATGATCATCAGACAGCATGAAACAATTCTTACTCTGTCTCAAGATACCCATCTCAATCGGGCTGGCTAGAGGAGTTGTGGGGAAATGCTGATCCATGTTACCGACAGGAATGACCCTGTGGGCAGGGGTATCTATAACTGCTTGTAGTGCAGTTTATAATAATATTTGGGTGGACTTGCTACTGTGTGTATTTAAATTTCAATACAAAATAGCTGGCCTAGAAACTTTTTTCTGCCACTATTCGTGGAAGTGAATTTCGACAGTTTTGTGTCGATGAAGAGGTGTTCAACGTAACAGTCTTTCGATGTAGTAATACAGACCCAGCAAAAATAACTCCTAACAATATATCTTGGACTGAATTCTGGTTACCAACCCATCTACTTTTATCTCCTTGGGTACCCTCCGTGATATAGTAAGTGATCACCTGCCAGCTTATACCCACAGGAATGTTGCACAGCTAACAGAGGAACATAAGCTCAATACTGTCCGTAATCTCTCCAGCTTCTCCAACAAGTCTTTCACTGAAGCTCTAAAAGCAGTTAACTGGTACATCCTAAAAGACTCCCCTTAAATGATGCAGTTGAATACTTCAATGCAGCATTTCTAAATACTCAACACCTTAGCCCTACATCATACAAAAGGAATTAAAAACAATCCTACCCCATGACTCACCAAACAATGCAAACTTCTTATGAAAGAAAGAGACAAAGCACAGATTAACTGGCAAAAGAATAAAAATGACAAAAATCACCAACTATTCAGACAGTTACAAAACCACATTCGTAAACAAGTTAATAGAGATAATAGAAAGTCTTATTATACTCACTTACAAGATAGCGATAAAAACAACCCTAAAAAATGTTGGTCCTCCATATCCTCTCTCATTAACCCAGGTACAAAAAAGCATGCCAGTCCATACCTAGACATTCTCCTTCTTCAAACAGCTACCTATTTCAATATGCACTTCTTAAAATGCAGTCAACTTAACCTCAGACTCACCTAACACACCCCTTTCCCCGCAACTAACTTCCCCTGCATTAGACCCTAGCACATCTGCTTCACGAACTTCGCCTAACTATAATGACTCCAGTACACACACAGATTATTCCATCTACTTTACCTTTCAACCAGTTTCTATAACTTTCATAAAAAAAAGCTTTTAAATAAATTAAAACCTTGTTCCTTCTCAGCAGACAACCTTCTACTGGAGTACGTAAATTTAGCTAAAGGTGCAATAGCATGCCAATTGGCATCCATATTAATAGATCAATTACAGAATCATGTGTCCCTAACATATGGAAAATGGTACATATTATCCCCTTACACAGAGGAGGTAATTCCACTGACATTACACATTTTGGTCCCATAGCCATCCTGTTTCCTGTCTCTAAAATCCTTGAATATTATTTATATCAACAATTTCTCCACTATCTCTTACAGAATAAGATAATCACCGATATGCAACATGGATTTCATCAAGACGACAGCACTTCCACTGCATTACTATCATTTACAGACACTGTCAGCTCACAACTCTAATAACCTTGTATCTGCTGTATTCGTAGCACTATCAAAAGCCTTTGATGTGGTGTCTCACAGTAAACTCCTCAATTAACTTTCTACACTGGGTCTATCATCTCCACCTATTCAATGGTTCTGGGGCAACATTGCCCTCAGATAGCAAACTCTAAAATGGCAAGGGTCCATCTTGGTATACCTTTCCACTTCCACAGGAGTTTGACAAGGATTCATCTTTGGCCCTCTACTATTCAATATTTTTATCAATAACCTACATTCATCTTCTTGTGAAGGCACCCTGATTCAATATGCAGATGACTGTACCATCACCTACTCTTCAAACACCTTAACTCACCTCCAAGAAACCTCCAAACAAGCTGTCATTCCCCATTGAAACCTAGCTTACAAAAGCCCAACTCTTACTCAACCACCTAAAAACAAACTCCTCATTTTACCCCAAAAATTCACACTCCTAACAAAGCATCTTTCAAAATCTTTTTGGCAAGTGGCACTGAAATTAAATTAGTTCTCCATACCAAACTATTAGGAGTCATAATATATGACAATCTTAAATGTGACTTCCACATCCAAAGCAGTATCAATAAATACATCAAAAACTAGGAATAATATACTGAAACAAACATTTTCTAAGCACACCCACAAAAACTGCTCTTGCCAAAACCTACCTTCACCCTTCTCTACTATGAATGTCCAATTCTAAGCAATTTATAATCATCTATCTAGCTTATCAGTCTAGCACTTTACTAGACTTCTTGTAGCAATTATTGTAGCAAACAAAAGTGCTGCCAGCACTAAATGTTCTACAAGGAAACAGCTCCAGTACTTATTATTAATACCCACCCATCCAGGCATGTCTAAAAGTCATTTCCCTGTGCTTTCTCCTATTAACCTGGTGGACCTGGGCATCCTGAGGTAATGTAGCAAATGCCTCATGTACACTGATGACCCTCTCCTCTTACCTCCCAACACTCAGACTTGTGAGAGATGCACTTATATATCCAAATTGGAAGCCACGCACTCTCCAGCTAAGACAGGAATAGCTGGTCAAGAGGAGAAGGTCAACACTTGCACTATACCACATGGAACACATAGCCCTCCAGAACACACACCAGAACTGCTTTCACATAAAAACACAAACCACCTTTGTGGAGGCTCTCAGTAAAAGTCTACACAAACAGCAGAGACCACCAAGGCAAGAAATGTACTCAACCACCACAACACAACACTAATCACTAGACACATAACTCTCTTAAACAGTGTGCCACTCAACCAAAGCCCCTAAGGCAAAACAGCATCCCCAACACACTAGTCATAGGTGACTCAATAGTGAGGCACATTGATGTCCCACTCACTAGGTTGAATAAGGAGAAAGTAGCAGTCAGCTGCCTGTCAGGTGCCAGGATCCGCCACATAATGCACGCACTCACATCCCTCAACAACAGGTACACATATGACTCTGCCATTGTACATGTGGGTGTGAATGACCTGAAATGTAGCTCCCTGGTCTACACGAAAAGAGACATGGAGTAGCTCTTGGATTATGTAGTCCAAGTGGGTATGACCCTAGCCCTGAGCAGCATCCTACCATTACCAAGAATGATACTACAGTGAAGCAGAAAATTATTGATTTCAACAATTGGCTAAGTTTCTGGTGTCATTCTAAGGGGATCCAGTATCTCTCTGCCTGGGATGACATGATTAACAGACTTCAATGCTTTGTCAGAGATGGCCTGCATCTGTCACCCCTGGGCTTCTGGATACTGGCCAAGGCTCTTGCCACCCCTATAGTGCCTTTTTTAGGCGGTGTTCCAAAGACCAAGTTACCACTGTAACAGCTACAAACAAATTCAATCTGAGGGTCATGCTAGAAGTCTAAATCTGAAAATGTACTTGCTCAAAACACTCCTTAAAATGGAGAACATCGACATTTGTGCTGTAACAGAGACCTGGTTCAAGGCAGCAGAAAGCACCCCTGCACTACCAGGCTATAACTCATTCCACACTTTTCGGCCCCAGAACTTGGACCAAAGCTCCAAAGGCGGTGGTGTTTCCATATTCGTAAAGGATGCGCACACCTCCAGACTAGTAGCCCAACATAATGCATCAGAGATACTTCAGGTGCAGCCAACATTGGGTAAGACAGCAATTCAGGTCATAGCCTGCTATAGGTCCCCAACAATATCCCAAGACTCACACTTCACATTCCTAAGCACATTGGAGAATATTAGGGTCCAACCTAACACTCTAATACTGGGTGATTTCAACTACCCCTCCATTAACTGGGAAAACTACTCATGTACCAATACACTTGCCCAACGCTTCCTGGACTTCATTAATTCAAATGCCCTGGACCAGCTCATTCTTACCCCCACTAAAGGCAGCAACATCCTTGACCTGGTTATTACTAACATGGGTGACCATTGCTCTACACCACTAGTTAATTCCTTCCTGGTTAGATCCGACCAAAAACTAATCACTCTGGAAATCCACATCCCTCCCACCCCAACCCCGCAAAGGTAACCACCATGAAAAACTTCTCCAAAGTGAACTTTGGGCTCTTAAAAGCAGAGGTGGCTAACGCTATGGCACCCATGCAAATGGCGAATAGTTGCATAACTGCTGAATCATACACCAATGCACTGTACAAACATGTACACAAATGCATGGATCTCGCCATACCTAATAGAACCAAGATGCTCCCCTCCAAAAAAAGAAGCCAGTCTGGTGGTCCCCTGCCATAACCAAACTCTACAACAGAAGGAGGAAACTGACGCAGAATAAGTTCAAGTCTCAAGACTGGAAAAACTCCCTTATCAGCCTCAACAAAAAGTTGAAATCCCTCATCAAATCCTCTAAAGCTAGCTATGAAAACAGAATTGCAGCAGATAGTAAAGACAACCACAAGGCCCTCTATAGTTATGTAAAGAATCTCCATGGCAATACCCAGATTTGCTCTGAGGTACTGCACAATGGTTCCGCCTATACCGAGCCAACAGATATTGCCAATATACTGGCCGACAGATTCAGTGTCAGCTTTACCCCTCCCCCCAAAGAACCAATCACAATACCAGTAGATTCCCCGGCACCCAGTATTACTGCTGCACAGGTTAAAACAGCACTGTCCAAGGCCAAGAATATAGCTTCCATCGGACCTGACAATATCCCTGGCTGTGTTCTACATGAACAGAGTGAACTGGTGCCTCACTTGTGTGTCCTTTTCAGTCACAGCCTCACATCAGGCTTTGTCCCTACCAAATGGCACACTGCTACAGCCATCCCTCTCCACAAAGGAGGAGCAACTATAGACCATGGGAACTATCACCCCATTAACCTGATGAGTCTGATATGCAAAGCTATGTAATGCATCATAATGGACCTAGTAAACAAGGATATAGGGAATCTCCCAACTCTGGATCCCACACAGTTTGGTTTTGTGAAGGGTAGCTCATGCCTGCTCAACTTGGGGTCTATATTATAACATCGAAGTTCATAAACATCGAATGTTATAATATCGAACCCCAAACACCGAAATCCGAAAACATCGAACAGTCAGAGTAGCGAATTTTTTCCCAGGGAAAAAATTGCTATTCTGAGAAACATACACACAACACAAACACACACAAAAAACAGCAATCCACACACATACACTTAAAATCCTACACCTAAACCTAAACTAAACTTTACATACATTACTAGCTATCCACTTACCTTAACCCAACCCTAACACTAAGGTCCGTCACTATCACACACTCACCTCACACGCTCCCTAACCCTAACTCACCTAACCCACCCCCTGAGCATAACCTACACACAACCGCACACTTACCTGACCCATGCCCTAACCCAAACTCACCTAACCTGCCCCTAACCCTAACCTACACACAATCGCACACTTACCTGACCCGCGCCCTAACCCTAACTCACCTAACCCGCCCCTAACCCTAACATCCACACAACCGCACACTTACCTGACCCGCTCCCTAACCCTAACTCACCTAACCTGCTCCCTAACCCTAATCTACACACAATCGCACACTTACCTGAACCCGACCCATAACGTTCCAACATATCAAATGCTGAAAACAGTGAAGCCACAGCAATGGCCCACTGAATTCTTTCCCTGGGAAAGAATTCGGTGTCCTGCACCTTCACTGTTTTCAGCGTTTGACATTACGGGTTCAATATTATAACATTTGATGTTTATAAAATTCGATGTTATAATATAGACCCCTCAACTTGGTCAACTTCTTTGAATCACCAGAGCTGTGGATGAAGGCAAGGTGGTTCATACAGCCTACCTTGATCTGGCCAAGGCATTTGATGACATTCCCCATTCAGAAATCATAGAAATACTTACTAAGCTAGGCATCAACCCCTGTATCACTAGGTAGATTGCAAACTGGCTCACAAATAGAACCCACAGTGTGAAAGTAATGGACTCCAAGTCAGACTGCCAACCAGTCATGAGTGGAGTCCCACAGGGTTCAGTCCTGGGTCTTCTCCTGTTTGGTATCTACTTCTCTGAAGTCCAGGCCAACACAAAGGGTCTCTGGCTGGCAAAGTTTGCAGACAATTGCAAGTTGGGTGCTATTAGTAACTCCCCAAGTGATGTTGACATCCTACAGAAAGGCCTCACTGAGACCAATAACTGGTGTCAGAACCATAGCCTTAAGCTCAATGCCAAAAATGTGTCATCATCCCCTTTGGGAAAAACCCGGTTCCCATGAATTACCACATCAATGGTCATCCACTGAACACAGAAGGTGCTATAAGAGATCTGGGAACACAGGTTGACAGCAGCCTCCCTTTTGACCACCACATTGCCACTGTGGTCAGAAAGTCCTTCTATGTGGCACATCTCATTACTAAGAGTTTTGGAACCAGGAAGAAAAAGGTCATTGTCTCCTTCTACTCTTCCCTCATTAGGCCAGTCATCGAGTACAATGCCCCATTTGGCATGTACCTCACTAGACACCTGCAACAACTGGAGAGGACACAAAAGTACCTCACAAAGAGGATCCTAGGCCTTAAACACTTGTCCTATATGGACAGACTCAAAAAATTCCAACTATTCTCTGTCTCATATCACCTACTTAGAGGCAATCTCTGCTTGACATACAAAGCCATGTCTGATCCAGCTCTGTTAGAAATGCTACATCTAAAGAAATCCCAATCCCTCTGCACCACACACTCCAGTGACCTGAACCTCATTACCACAATCAACAGAATGTGCTGGAAGGACAGGTTCATAACCCAGAGACTATCCTTGCTATGGAATAGACTTTCCATACATGTCAAACAGAGCATCTCACTGGCCCTCTTCAAGAGAAACCTTGATGAGTGGATGGGAAATAGAAAATTCACCCTGGGGATCACACCAGTGGCTCTACTCAACAGAGGCACTGGGAACTAAGGTCAGGTGGCACGATGTTAGGGTAATCCTATGGGCTAGGTTTGTAAAGGCTCCATGGCCATTAGCCTACTACACACCCATGAGCCTATGAACCTATAAAAAATAAACCAGAAATCTGCTTCAACAAAATTGTCAAATCTGACACTAATTCATCCTCCTCTACCCATCATTGTAAGGCTCTGCATACCCTTAGCTGGCTGGTACTTCTTGCTCTTCTTATAATCTCTTTTTCTCTCCGTCCTTACTTCCTTCTATAACCCTAATATGAACAACCTCTCTCACACTAAGACATCACTCGATTTCCCCCTCACTGTCTCTAATTATATATTCTCCAATATCTCTTTTAAATATCTTATTAAAATTGTCTCAGGTCTCGTTTATCACATACTAATCTATATTATTTATATGACTAATAGTTTTTCCTCACATATTTTATCCAACTCATGTTATTGTTTTTCATTACAGTGTACCATAAAACATATGTTCTATGTTTTTCTCATTACAGCATTTTTTCACTCCAGTGTTTCATAGTGTTACATGATACTTTGTGATTTAAAATATTTGTAACTGATTTTTGAAAGATTGTGATTGCAGAGCTTTTCTCCCCGGGCCCCCACTGTAAATGGGCACTTTTTGGCCCAGTTACATTTTCTTGGTAAACAAATGTCACATAAATACATAAAGGTTCTGTTGCTAGCAGAAAGAGTCATAGGGAGAGGGGACATTGCGCTCTCTTTCTTTTTCCCAACAGAAATTGCATGGAAAAGAGATTGTTCATGAGAACAGAGATTATGGGATTGCTATACAATTTTTGCACAGTAAACATAATATTTACAAGGAAAACTAACTTTATCCAGGATATACTAGATTGTTTCAGATTTAATCTAGAATCAATTGATTTGTCAGTAAAAAGATTAGACTGAAGGAAGGTCATAGCTGTTTCAGGGTCTAAAAATATTTATTTATTGTTGTTAGTTCATTTGATACTGAAAACAGCACGTTAAACCAGCTGGTTTAGGATATTATTTTATGGTAAATCTCCCTCAGTTTGGAAAAATCCCAACATTTGTTCAGCAGGGAGATAGCAAAGTCTTGGAAAAGTTTTACTTGCTGACCATCTAGGAAGAAAGTTCATCCTTCTGTATTTATACAACTCCCTTCACCAGTCTAAAGAGGGTCAGATTGATTTTTTTATGGCAGTTTTCCAGCTCCTCATTCTTCAACATTAGGATCTGAATTGCCATTTGTTGTTTCCTGGCTACAGATGGCAATCACATAATTGACTCCTTTGTAGGTGAAGAACTCATTCCATAAAGGCAGCTTTGTTGGAAGAAGTCTTGAAGACTTCTTATGGAAATTATATTCAACTTTAATAGAGGTGGTGCCCTAGAATATGTGTGTTACTAACCTGACCATCTTCACTTTGATACCACGGACAGTTGGAGTTTTGTCATTCCCATGGTAAGCACTGCATCAGTTATAATCACTGTTTTTTTTTTCTACAACTACTAACTGATGGATCCTAATAACTTAAACGCTCTTTGTGGAGCAGTAACAAGAGAGAAAAAAATTACGTCAGAAGGAGCATTAAAAATCTGTTTTAATTTTGTTGTTCTGAAGCTCCATAAAAATAGCTGTTTAATTTATGACAGCTGGTTTTATCCTCCCAAAGGGAGGCAAGTTAATGTGAAATATCTTATGTGCCAATAAACAACCTTATTTTAGCCCAGAAAGCTGGTTTTGTTTTTTTTTGTTTTGTTTTTTTTTTCATTTTGTATGTGTGCTTTTATGAGACAATGCCTTTACAGTAAATCTTTCCATGCATTGTGCTCAGGAGCATACCTCTCAACTATCCAGATTTTCGCAGAACGTCCAGATTTTTGCCTGGTCTATTCCTCATAAAATTTTGGTTTTCTGGCAAATCACTGAGGCTTCAAGTCATTAATAATGACATGCATTTCTGTTTTAGAATTAATACCATTCAGAAAATACATGCAAAATAAAATCTTTTAGTCCAGCAACTTTCTAAATTTCTAGGTTCATATGAGCAATATTTTAAATGTGTCCCTATTTTTAGGCCTTTGGCCCCACATTATTTTAGGCTTGTCCAGATTTTGTTGCACTAAGAGGTTGATAGCTATGGTCAGGAGTTAAATCTTCATACAATACTTGGTAGTACACTTTTTTGTGGGATAGAGATACTGAGATAAAGGAATTTTGCTAGGGACTGGCATGCTCAAGGTCTTAACTGAAGTAGATTAAATTATACTGGATTCCAAAAGCATACAGTTGGCCTTCTGGATCTTCTGTAAAAAGTCTATTCATCACCTTTATAATCTGTTCAGAAAGGTAGAGAACATCTTACTTAGGTGTGTTAGAGATCAGAAAGGATAAATGTAGGTTCTCCTTTGAGAAAAGCAGTTTCTGGGAAGGGTACGCAGTAGCCCAAGTACATTAACAAGATATCCTTGTCATATTGATACAGCTTGTCTTGGCTCTGTGCTTTGAAAGCAGTGACAAAAAAACTTGTCCTGTCCTCTTATGCTCTACAGCAGACAGAAAAATACATCAAGACATATTTCTGTCCAGCCAAGGCCTGTTTCTACATATTCGTAATATTATGGACTTATAGACAAGATTGCTTCTTTAAAATATCTTCAAAGCCAAACTACAACAATGATTTTTTTTGACTATGCAAATTCTCCCTCACTATTGCCCCTGTTATGAACCTGAGGTTTAGCGAGTTAGGGAAGAAATGAGTCCGGGAGGTAATCATAGCAATATAGAAAGAAGAGCATATCCCACATGACTGGAAAATAAGCATTTGAGTGCTTAGTACAAGAACAAACGGGACCTTCACAACTGTAGGCAGTAAATGCATCAAACTCCTGCCACACTGCAAGAAAGTGCTGGAAAGTGTAATTGATAAGGGAATACGCAGAGCAGTGGAAAGTAAGACGAGGGATGAGCAGATCAGATTCAGATAACAATGCAACACAACTGAACCAATATACGCAGTGAGAAAGATAGAGAAGAAGATGTTATAAATGAGAAAAGAGTCTAACTGGCATTTCCCAGACTTGGGAAAAGCATAAGGCAATGTCCCAAGAAAGCTGACTTGGGCAGTCCAGTGATGGAAAGTCCTGGAAAAATTGGTAGAATTGCAGACTATATACAAGGACCAAATGACATAAGTATGAATGGTATTAGGCCTCACAGAAGGGTTCCCAATAGGAGTGGTTGTGTAAAAGGATTCAGCACAGCACTCAGTGCTGTTCATACTGGTGATTGACTACATTAGGATACAACAGGGACCGATCAACATAATTGTTGTATGAGATGATGTGGTATTACAAATAGATTCAAACAGGAATGTCTGCAAATTATAGGGTAATGAAATGCAAAACTAAAGACGTGGGATGAAAGTGAATACAGACAAGCCAGATGTCATGGCATTAAAATGAAGAAATCAAAAGAAGCTGAAAATTGAGAATGATAGCAAATAGTGAAACAGCTTAACAATGTAAGGTATCTGGGAATGGTAGCTAAGGAGAAGGTAAATCTGAATAAGGAGGTCAAAGCTAGAATAAGAAAATATTTTGTAATAACAGCAATACAACAAGACCAGTTGCTATAAATGCTTCTATTTCTGATGCATAAGGTACAAGGTTCAATCCTGACCTGCAGCCAATGACACTATTGAGTTTGCATGTTTTTGCTCTATTTCTGTGGAGTTCTTCCCATCTCCCATTAAAAAAAGAAAAAAATATATGCTGAGTGCTTCCATCTCAAGCTCACCCAAGAATGGAGCTGTAGACAGCAACACAGTCTATATATCTTGCCCTATAAGGGGAAGAGTTGTATATACCAACCACTTTGGGCATCTACTGTGGTGAGCAGTATCATCAAGAGAGGAGAGCATGGATCACAAACTGCACACCATGGCAGAGCTAGCCACCTGACTGTGTAAAATATGGCTTTATGTGATTCAGTAGTGTTGATAAATGTTGCCAAAAGGGCATGAGTATTTGTTGGTGATAAGTGAGTTGAGCACCCAGCTTACTCAGACCTATGCCAGGAATCTATGCTAACAATGGGAGTGGCATATGTGCCCCTATTGATCAGTGTGTGCCCTCCATAAAGCTCAGCAGCTCTGAGGTCAATACGCTACTACCCAGACAGTGTCCAGTTCCCAGCTTGAGTTACCTGGGATATCTCTGTTGAGCAAAAGCTGGACATAAAATCAATTACCCTGCCAAACATGTACCAAGAATTGCTACACTCACTGTAAGTTCACTGACAGGGTGGAGCTTGTAAGTGGATGACATGATGATAAAGAGGACGCCAGACATCCTATATATCCAGGAGAGAAGATGGAAGGGCAGTGCAGCAAAGCCACTTGTGTTGGCATCCAGAGTCTACTACTCGAGCTGGGGGGGGGGGGCTAGAAATGGTGTGAGAATTGTGGTGAGGGAAATGCTTCAGATGACAGTGATGGATGTCATCAGAATTAGCGACAGGCTTATGGCAGTAAGACCCCAGCGTAAGGATAGAGCAGTATTCATAATCTAAGCCTATACCCCACAGCATGGTTGTGATAGTGAGGAAAATAGCACACTTATATAACAGTTGCAGGACCTAATAGATAAAGCAGGACAAGAGGAATTGGTGTTGATAATGGGTGACCAGAATGCATATATTAGGACACACAGAACAGAATATGAGGATTGCCTGAGTCCACATGGCTGGGGCAACAAGAATAAAGAAGGGCACATCTTTCTAGACTTCTGTCTGGCAAATGGCTTGATGGTAGCCAACACAGTTCAGCAACAGAGACAGTCAAAGGAGCACATACAAGAGTGGCCAACATGCAACTTGGGTAGACTTTCTACTAGTAAGGAAAGGGCAGTGTGGTAGAATCAGCGATTCCAAAGTCATCCCCACTGAAACAGTTGGCCCACAGCATAAACCACCGCTGGCCACAATCAGCTGTAAGCAGTAGTCAGAGACGGTGCTAAGGTCAACAGTGATCTGGAAGGTGACTAGAGGAAAATAGCAAGAGTTCAAGGAAGTACTCAGGGTTTAGCACCTCAGGAAGAAGAGGAAATAGGTGGAGCTGAAGAAGAATGGTAGCACCTCAAAACAGTATTTGTGATGACTACAAAACAGACTTGTGGTTGAGCCAGGTACATAAATAAGTTACATAAGGAAACTGATGGCTAAATGCAGAACTCCAGGAAGTCATCAAAAGAAAGAAGTGCAAGAAAAAGTGGTAGATAGAAGGGACTGACCAGGCTAGGAAAGAATACTAGTTGGCTAACAAAGATGCTAAGAGAAGTGTTGCAATAAGCAAAGGCCTAGACATCAGAAACACTCAACCAGGCTCTAGAAATTAACTAAATGGATGGCACAAATAAACAATATCAGGTTTCAAGGCAGAGACAGGAAGGTAAAGAAGATAGTCAAATACCCTGCTTAAGGGATGCCAGCAGCAACCTATTCACCAATTCATAGGACATCCAAGGCAGATGGAAGGAGTATTTCCAGCAGCTTCTGAGCGAAGAAAACCCCACAGAAGCTGTAGTGCCCCATACACAGCCTACACTGAATAAAGAGGAAAATATCACCACAGAAGAAGTAAGAACAGCACAAGGGAAAATAAAGTCAGGAGAAGCAGCAGGCTCAGATAAGGTCACAGCAGATATGATAAAGATGTTGTGTGAGATAAGGGAGAAATGGCTCCTGGGAGTACTCAAAGCAAACAATACTACTATATGGTACAGAAACCTGAGCAGTAAAGGCAGAGCCATTAAAGAAGCCAGAAGTAATGGAGATGTTGTTCCTGAGATGGGTGGTAGGATGCACACTATGGAACAGATGAAAAAATGAGGGCATAAGAGCAGCAGCCAAAGTAGCTGCAATTACAGAAAAGGTCAAAGAGAACAGATTATGATTGTTTCATCATATGTGCAGAACAGCAGAAGGCAATCTGGTACAGAGGATTTGGGACAAACAAGAAAAAGGCAAGAGGATACAAGGGCATCTAGAGAAGAGGTGGATGGATTGCATGAAAGAAGACCTATGACAGCCAGTTATGACTGTTGAAGAAGGTAGGAGAGAGATACTGAACAGAGAGAAATGATGACAGTTGGCACGGCTACCCCCAATTCCATGCAGGAAATGGGAAAAAGGGGACTGATGATGATGTTTGTGAAGTCCCTCCTCTGGGCCAGTAATCAAGGAGCCTCAATCCTCACCACCTGACATCCATGGGGAACATTCACATAGAACAAAAATAGATACACACAATATTTTCAGATGCAGCTCTCTGCAGAAAGAACAATTTCCCTTAAGAGCATAAAGGGAGCACACTCCAATTCTGGGGTTGGGTTTTCCACCCCAGGGCCCCAAATAAGACTCCACCTTTCTCTCTGCAGAATCACACACACACACACACACACACACACACACACACACACACACACACACACACACAGACAGGACAGACTGGCACAGATTTATCCACTAGGCCACCTCCACCCAAACTATAAGGTAGATTCACTGCCATCAGCCAGCTACTTAAGACTCTTACCAGGGTACCTAATTACTCTCAGTAAAATTAATACTTATACAAATGGTAGTATTAACCAAGCAGCAAGACTTTCAGGAACATTAAGCTACAGTGCCACTAAATAGATGCAATGACTGTCAAAGGTTAAACTATTTTCTAAAAGGCCAGCCACAATGAAAGGTTTAGATATATTTAATAATAAATAATAAAATAGAAAACATGAAAATACTGAATATCTATTTACAATAAACACTAGAGTTTCAGTCACAGGAAATATAAAAAATAACACAGATAGAAAGACTCAGACAGATACAGAACAACAATATTTAACTACTCTCACCATATTTTCATAACTGACTGAAGAATTACTTTTCCCTCCTTACTGGCTAGAACAAGGCATGATGAAATGGATGAGTGTCTTTGCTGTCAGGTTCCGAAAAATGGAGTGCTGATTGTGTCTGTCACATCTCTCACTAGTATCTAAATGCAATTTCAGTGTTGGCTAAAAAATGACATCACATCTGATCACCTGACTCTGTGGTTCCCACACTACCACCTCACTAGAAACTTGAAACAGGATCTTGCACAGATGTGTCAGAATTCACACACAGAGCTTTGCTAAGGTTTCTTCTAGCAGCTGGAGAATGTAAAACAATTCCAACCCTTTCATATTTCCTGCAGAGATTAACCAACCATTCTCTGACCCACAAGGGTAACGATTAGTTCACCAATAAGGACAATAAGAGCAGGATCCCAGCCTGGACATTGCATCTCTGGCTGCATTCACGCCTGAGAGATAAACTCTTTATGGCCTAAAAATAGTCATTTAGTTTCAAGCTATTTTTCTTGAGGTAAGCTGGGCTGAGCTTAACCTCTTCCCTTCCAGCTTCCTCTTTTAACATATATACATTTCATTAGTTACAATACAGTCTAACATACATGTATATTTCTTTTCTGTCCAGGACCCAATGTTGAAATATTTTTAATACAAGCAACTTTACAAATTTATTTTTAACACAATTATCTGTACAAATTCTTTACATAAAATTATTTACATAACTCCAGCTTGTTATGCTGGCATATGTTACACATGCACTTCCCTACTCTCTCTGGCATAGCTGGCACTACCTCACATCATCACAATAATGGTGATTGTAATAATACTTATATTTTAACAAGAATTAATTAACAATTGTTTTAGTTTAATCTTGAAGGAAGGAAAGAGTGGGCAAAATACTTTAGTCCATAGGAAAAACAATAAAGGAAAGCATGGAAGATTTTACCTGTAGTGAGGAGATGGAAGGTGAGTTTTAGTGTGGAGAGTCTGATATGTGTTCCTGTTTCCTGCCACATCCCAAAGACATGCTGTAGGTGGACTGGATGCTCTAAATTGGCCCTAGGTGTGAGTGCATGCATGTGTGCACCTTCCATGCAAGGTTGGGTGTCAGGGTGGCAACTCGACACTGTAAAACTCCACTGCCAGTCATGAGCGGACATGTGATCCACTGTGGCAACTCCTAGCTGGGAAAAGCCGAAAGAAGAAGAAGAAGTCTGATATTTTTCAGTTTAGTTTACAGGATTTTAGATAAATTTATTAATGGAGAGGACTATATTTCCACTTTTTGGAGATGTAGTTGGAGTATAGCAAGTCTCCTGCAAAGTTTTTTTTTTATTTTGGTTACTAGCATTTGTTTTTTTTCTGTTGAGTACAGAATTCTATCAGTGGAGTAGGACATGATAATGCCATTTAGAGAAGGACATTTTTTCGACTTTGTTAATAAGTTTGTGAGTGGTCCCTAGCTGTGAGAAGGTTAAAGAGAGGGGTACTTCTGTCTAGTTTTACTGTGTCATGGCTAGGCAATGGTGTTCCCTCTAAAGATGTGTGAAGGCTGCTGCCTATCTAGGTAGAATTTTGTAGATAATTCTGTCATTTGTAAACATTAATATAAGCCACAGGCTTGTTCTCTTAAATAAGAAAATTGTATTGGATGTTGAACTTCAAAAATGTAACCACATTGCACTCTGCTGAAGAAAAGCTAATAAGTCAAGCCTTGTATAAATGTTTGATCTCAAACTCAGAGCTGTGATGTCTAAACCACTAGATTATTTCTATTGTTTTGAAACAAGAGTCAATTACTAGATTTTACATATATAATGTCTTTAATTACTGTGGTTTTCTGACCAGGTGCAAGATCAAAGCAATGTAAATGTAGAGTTTCTGTTAGCCTGGGAAACCAGAGAATTGTTAAGAATGATGTAATCTAAAATGAGTCAGCAGGATGTGTTATCAATTTAAGGACGGAGAGACTCAGTGCATTTTGCATTTGTCTTCACAGCATCCAACATCAGAAGCACTGTCTTGCTCTATATGTAAGTTTATTTTAGAACTGTAATAAATAAAACAAAATCCACGTCAGCAGAACCAGCAGCAAAAAGTCCAATGTTAAGTGTTTTATTAACATCCACTTTTCGTTCAAAAAAAACTGAACTTCTTCAGACAGACATCAAAAGGTAGTAAATGTAAAAAAACTCCTTAAATACACAATTAAAAACACATGATACATTTGAATGGACCAACCAACTGGTTGAAACTCACTGACATCAATGTGTGGGAAAAAGCTGATCTCAAAACTTCTTAAAGTACTACTGCATACAACAGTCAAATCCATGGAAAGTGTGTTTTAAAAACAAAACAAAATAGAAATATGTATGAACATGATATTTAAAATGTTTAAAACCAAAAAACGTAGTGTATAAAACCTTATTAATGACAAAAGGTAAAAAGTAAAAAATAATGATAAGTGAAAAGTACTCATAATAACATTACCTCTGCATGCTTCTAAGTTTCAAAATGCAAGCTAGACTTACTCTGTCATTGAGACCAGGAAGTCTGTAAGAACAGAGTTTCAGCTGCCAAATCACTTCTAGGCGCTCTAATAATAATTGAACAGGACCCCCCCTGATGTCAAAGGAAACCTGTCCTAACACCCTAAAAGTAAACCTATGCTGAGGGTGGTCATTAACATGTTTCGCCAAAGCATTTTCACACTTGTTTTTCCTAATACAGTATAAATGCTCATAGATTCTTTCATTAAAACCTCTGTCAGTCTTGCCCACATAAAATGCTGGGCAAGACTGGCAGCAAGCCAAATAAACAACCGATCGAGATTTACAGTTGAATCTGCCAACAGTGGAGAAAGAAGACCCAGTAATTTTAAAGCTCGAACCAGTGGCAATATGCCTACACATGTTACAACTCTCACATTTGAAAGTGCCCTCAGTTCTAACACGGGTGTCCTTTTTTGTTTCTAATATCCGTTTGAGGTTGTCACCCCTCCTATATATAAACCTAGGCAAAGTGCCAAACTTAGCTTGTAAGGCATCATCACACAAGAAAATACTCCAGTTCTTGACAACCACCTCCTTGATTAGGTGAATCTCAGCACTGTAATTGGTGATAAAAGAGATAGAAGTGTCAACTTTCTTGCTGTCTAAAAAGACTTCAGGCATAACTGGAGATAGGTGCTCTAGTGAACAACTTGTGAACAAACTACTTTGTAAAATAGGTTTATAAACACCCCCATACCTTTTAGTCTGGACCTCAGTGACCAAGTCATGAATAAACTTGTCTGGGTAACCTCTATGTAGGAACAATCCCTTAATGAACTCACATTCTTCTAAAAATAGTTCATCATCGGTTACCATTCGAGCAGCGCACAAGTTGCCCCTTGACTACTCCTCTTTTCTGGTGCCCAGGATGGGCACTGGTGAAGTGTAACATGGTATTAGAGTAAGAACTCTTCCGAAATATTTTAGCCTTAAAGCTACCAGCAGAAATGTCTTTATATAAGTCTACATCCAGGTAAGAAATTCTAGAATCAGACTCTACAAATGTGAACTTCAAAAAGGACGTGCTGGAGTTGAGATAGTCCATGAAGGTTCTCACATCATTAACTGAACCTTCCGTCAGTATAAAGATGTCATCCAAAAATCTGGTGTAAAAATCAATTTTAAACTGACCGTTGTAGTTGCCAAGCACATATCTGTGTTCCCATTCGGCCATAACCATGTTGGCAAAACTGGCCCCTACTGGTGAGCCCATGGCTACACCAGTCTTCTGTAAATATATCTCTCCCCCAAATGTTACAAAGTTGTACCTCAAAATGACATCTAACAATTCCTGCACCAATCTGATTTCTGCACTGCTAGCATTGTGATGCAATAAACGGTCAGTGACCCAGTCTATCCCTGTAACATGAGGAATAGACGTATAGAGGTCTTTTACGTCTATTGTCAAAAATCTATGGCCTCTCTTGAATTCTAAAGCACCTATGGCTTTCAAAAAAGCCCAAGAGTCTTTACAAATGTGTGTTTCCTTTTCAACATATTTTTTCAATATGTTGTCCACATACTTGGCTATCGGGAAAGTGATAGAGCCCCTAGCGTTAACCAATAGCCTCATGGGGGGGTTGTACACATCTTTATGGATCTTGGGCAATCCGAAAACTGTTGGAATCTTAGGGAACGAAACAGTCAAATATTTCAACACATCTTGTTCTATAACATTTTCTAAAAACAAGTCATTCAAGAAAACATGGATGCACCTATACGCTGCATTCAATTCATTGATGCTAGATAGTGTGTAAGCATCCTGCAATAACATATGGTTGAGGCAGTTTTCATAATGACGTGTCCATTAGTACTAAACCACCCCCCTTGTCTGGTTTAAGGATCCTGACAGGTAGACTTTTTAAAGTGTCCAACAAGTCTACTTCGTCATCAGACAAGTTTTTGTTCGCAAATGTCCTAGAACAGTTAACTAAGTTTCTAATTTCAGTTTCACACAAGTGCTCAAATAAAAAAAGTAAAGGATGGATAGGGGGGTTGAATGTACTTGGGACTCTCAAAGTTTTTTTGTCTAAAGCAGTGTTACCAAAAATTGACAATAAATTCAACCTACGTATAAACAACTTCAAATCAAGTAGTGTGTGTGCTAAGTTAAAATGTCTCCATGGAACAAAAGTGAGACCTTTTGAAAATAAATCAGACATCTCCATAGTAGTTGTAAAACTCGAATAGTTATAAACAAAAAAGTCTCCAAAACTGTTACTGATAATGTCAGGGTTTGTCCTTCTTGTTACTTCTGAAAAGGCTTCTTGCTGTTGTTCCTGTAATGGCTCCTCGTGTTGTAAAACCTCTGGTGGTTCTGTCCCCGGTTCGAGGAAAAAGACGGTGTAGGATGAGAAGTCTCCTTATCCCTAACACCATCAGTTACAAAGTTTGTTGTAGGAACAACATCCTCCACACCCTCTCCAGTGACCGGCCTACTGGAACTAGCTGTCTGCCTCATAACCCCATTAGTTAGGTTAATAGGAGCACCTAGACTGTCGCCAACACTCTGAGAATGGGGAGGGGGGGGTATGCAGTAAGTTTGTTGTATGCATCTATGTCTCTTTTCAGTTTTTTCATTTTCATCTCCATATTACGAGATATCTGTTGGTCTATAGTCGAGAAAATTTGTTTATACTCATAATTGTACCTGTTGAAATCTACATGTGACTTGATATTAGTGTCCAAAATTTCAATTTCACCACTCAACTGGTCTATAAATTTCTGATAGAACTTAGCCATTAAATCCATTAACTCGTGTCCATGTCTATCAAACAAACTGATCAGCTCACTGTGGAACTCTGAACCAGCTATCAGTCCAGTGGGGTACTGCCAAGAGCGCAAGCCCTTTGGCACAACCCCCACTTTTTTACATTCATTGAAATAGGAAATCTCTAACTGAAGCTTCTTTACCTTTAAAGATTTGTGGTCCAAGGTCTTCAAAAAGTCCACTAAAGGAGCTTCTGTTGTCCCTGTGTCACTGGACGCAAACCCGTTCCTGTTCTCAAAAACTGGGAGTTGCTCATTCAACCAAGATGTAACATTGGGTGGGTCTCCAGTTCGGCTCAAAGATGAACTAGTCCTGGAACGTTCACTGGTAGGTCTAGGATGTACAAGAACCCTTGAAACAGTTGAGGTGAAACTTCCACTGTCCTCACGGTCGTTCGACCCATTACTGGTATGAATTGTCGCCACAGGAGCTGAATCAGCTCCAAGAACTTCTTCTGCCAAATTGTCAGCACTTCCCTTGACTGCTGCTAGCCCATCCAAACATTGAGAAAGCACATCCATCCTTTCATTAAGCTTTTTGACCATGTTAGTGAAAGAAACCAGTGCAGAATTGTCCAAACTAGCACCTTCTTCCAATTCCATAATTGCTACCGGTTAAAACTGCTGGTGGTGGATGCAAAACAAACGAACTGAAGCAACAGAAAAATAAAACAAACTGAAATAAATAAAACAAAATCCACGTCAGCAGAACCAGCAGCAAAAAGTCCAATGTTAAGTGTTTTATTAACATCCACTTTTCGTTCAAAAAAAAACTGAACTTCTTCAGACAGACATCAAAAGGTAGTAAATGTAAAAAAAACTCCTTAAATACACAATTAAAAACACATGATACATTTGAATGGACCAACCAACTGGTTGAAACTCACTGACATCAATGTGTGGGAAAAAGCTGATCTCAAAACTTCTTAAAGTACTACTGCATACAACAGTCAAATCCATGGAAAGTGTGTTTTAAAAACAAAACAAAATAGAAATATGTATGAACATGATATTTAAAATGTTTAAAACCAAAAAACGTAGTGTATAAAACCTTATTAATGACAAAAGGTAAAAAGTAAAAAATAATGATAAGTGAAAAGTACTCATAATAACATTACCTCTGCATGCTTCTAAGTTTCAAAATGCAAGCTAGACTTACTCTGTCATTGAGACCAGGAAGTCTGTAAGAACAGAGTTTCAGCTGCCAAATCACTTCTAGGCGCTCTAATAATAATTGAACAGGACCCCCCCTGATGTCAAAGGAAACCTGTCCTAACACCCTAAAAGTAAACCTATGCTGAGGGGGGTCATTTAACATGTTTCGCCAAAGCATTTTCACACTTGTTTTTCCTAATACAGTATAAATGCTCATAGATTCTTTCATTAAAACCTCTGTCAGTCTTGCCCACATAAAATGCTGGGCAAGACTGGCAGCAAGCCAAATAAACAACCGATCGAGATTTACAGTTGAATCTGCCAACAGTGGAGAAAGAAGACCCAGTAATTTTAAAGCTCGAACCAGTGGCAATATGCCTACACATGTTACAACTCTCACATTTGAAAGTCCCCTCAGTTCTAACACGGGTGTCCTTTTTTGTTTCTAATATCCATTTGAGGTTGTCACCCCTCCTATATATAAACCTAGGCAAAGTGCCAAACTTAGCTTGTAAGGCATCATCACACAAGAAAATACTCCAGTTTTTGACAACCACCTCCTTGATTAGGTGAATCTCAGCACTGTAATTGGTGATAAAAGAGATAGAAGTGTCAACTTTCTTGCTGTCTAAAAAGACTTCAGGCATAACTCGAGATAGGTGCTCTAGTGAACCATTTTGAGGTACAACTTTGTAACATTTGGGGGAGAGATATATTTACAGAAGACTGGTGTAGCCATGGGCTCACCAGTAGGGGCCAGTTTTGCCAACATGGTTATGGCCGAATGGGAACACAGATATGTGCTTGGCAACTACAACGGTCAGTTTAAAATTGATTTTTACACCAGATTTTTGGATGACATCTTTATACTGATGGAAGGTTCAGTTAATGATGTGAGAACCTTCATGGACTATCTCAACTCCAGCACGTCCTTTTTGAAGTTCACATTTGTAGAGTCTGATTCTAGAATTTCTTACCTGGATGTAGACTTATATAAAGACATTTCTGCTGGTAGCTTTAAGGCTAAAATATTTCGGAAGAGTTCTTACTCTAATACCATGTTACACTTCACCAGTGCCCATCCTGGGCACCAGAAAAGAGGGGTAGTCAAGGGGCAACTTGTGCGCGCTGCTCGAATGGTAACCGATGATGAACTATTTTTAGAAGAATGTGAGTTCATTAAGGGATTGTTCCTACATAGAGGTTACCCAGACAAGTTTATTCATGACTTGGTCACTGAGGTCCAGACTAAAAGGTATGGGGGTGTTTATAAACCTATTTTACAAAGTAGTTTGTTCACAAGTTGTTCACTAGAGCACCTATCTCCAGTTATGCCTGAAGTCTTTTTAGACAGCAAGAAAGTTGACACTTCTATCTCTTTTATCACCAATTACAGTGCTGAGATTCACCTAATCAAGGAGGTGGTTGTCAAGAACTGGAGTATTTTCTTGTGTGATGATGCCTTACAAGCTAAGTTTGGCACTTTGCCTAGGTTTATATATAGGAGGGGTGACAACCTCAAACAGATATTAGAAACAAAAAAGGACACCCGTGTTAGAACTGAGGGGACTTTCAAATGTGAGAGTTGTAACATGTGCAGGCATATTGCCACTGGTTCGAGCTTTAAAATTACTGGGTCTTCTTTCTCCACTGTTGGCAGATTCAACTGTAAATCTCGATCGGTTGTTTATTTGGCTGCCAGTCTTGCCCAGCATTTTATGTGGGCAAGACTGACAGAGGTTTTAATGAAAGAATCTATGAGCATTTATACTGTATTAGGAAAAACAAGTGTGAAAATGCTTTGGCGAAACATGTTAATGACCACCCTCAGCATAGGTTTACTTTTAGGGTGTTAGGACAGGTTTCCTTTGACATCAGGGGGGGTCCTGTTCAATTATTATTAGAGCGCCTAGAAGTGATTTGGCAGCTGAAACTCTGTTCTTACAGACTTCCTGGTCTCAATGACAGAGTAAGTCTAGCTTGCATTTTGAAACTTAGAAGCATGCAGAGGTAATGTTATTATGAGTACTTTTCACTTATCATTATTTTTTACTTTTTACCTTTTGTCATTAATAAGGTTTTATACACTACGTTTTTTGGTTTTAAACATTTTAAATATCATGTTCATACATATTTCTATTTTGTTTTGTTTTTAAAACACACTTTCCATGGATTTGACTGTTGTATGCAGTAGTACTTTAAGAAGTTTTGAGATCAGCTTTTTCCCACACATTGATGTCAGTGAGTTTCAACCAGTTGGTTGGTCCATTCAAATGTATCATGTGTTTTTAATTGTGTATTTAAGGAGTTTTTTTACATTTACTACCTTTTGATGTCTGTCTGAAGAAGTTCAGTTTTTTTTTGAACGAAAAGTGGATGTTAATAAAACACTTAACATTGGACTTTTTGCTGCTGGTTCTGCTGACGTGGATTTTGTTTTATTTATTTCAGTTTGTTTTATTTTTCTGTTGCTTCAGTTTATTTTAGAACTGTGTTTGCTCTTAGATATAGCTAGGAAATAGGAAGATTAGACTAGTCATTTTATGTATTGATGTCAGAATTATTCTACTGCATTATTTTAAGCATTTCCTGTGATCTCTGAATTCTTGACTAGCACAGTGTAGTAAGAAGTATTGTCTTGCGTTTTTTATTATTTATTATTAAATATTGTTAAACCTTTCGACTTTTATGTAGAGATAATTTAAGCTCTACAGTACATTGCATGTATATAATGAGACTGGCCAAACCACTCCAATAAGCCTGGCTGTCCAGTTACACTTACCATTTGGATAATAATATTGCACAACCTTTGATAAGGGCCTTATTAGCACCTAATATTAGTGGTTGGTGGTGATTGCTACCTTATAGCCTGGCAGGAAGGGACATAGCTGGAGAACCTGTGCCAGCCTTCCCCAGGAGTGTCTGTGTGTTTGTATATAACTCATATCTTAAAGTGTGTGTGTGTGTGTGTGTGTGTGTGTGTATGTGTGTGTGTGCGTGTGTCTGCGTGTGTGTGTGTGTGTGTGTGTGTGTGTGTGTGTGTGTGTGTGTGTTTGTGTGTGTGTGTGTGTGTGTGTGTCAGCTACTTGGGCAGGGACACGAAGCACTGGTTGGACAGAGAGGGCACTGAGGGTTAGCTTGACCACTAGGCTGAGATCTGGACCCTATAGTTGTGTCAGCAGAGAGTCATATTGGGGATCTGAAGAGAAAGGGAGAAACTAGCCCCAGACTGACTGGGATCTCTGTGTGCTCTTAAGGGAAATTGTACTTTACTGCATGTGTGTATTTGTTATCCTTCCCAATGTGGACGCCCCTCACTGGTGTTAGTGGGAAGGATTAAGGCTCCTTGATTGCTAGTTCAGTGCATGGGCATCACATATTAATTGTTTGGCAGTGGTGGGATATCCACACCACATATTAATTGGTTGGCACATACTAATTGGCTTGTAGTGGTGTAGATAGTGAATTACTGTAGCTTGTGTACAGTGATCACTGAAGGTGTTTTTGTACTCTAAACCAGCCACGCAGTGAATATTCAGAGTTCAGATCACAATTTTTTATTTCTTTTCTGAGCTTAGTTAGTCAGAGAGAGCAGGCAAGCATGTCAGCAGAGGAGTATGGAAAGCTGAAATACACACCTCCAAACACTAATGCTCAATTCATAAAGACACTATCAAGAACATAACCATGAGGAAATGCTGAAAACAAAAACTGTATTAAGCATTCATTGCACGTTCTGGTACCTCAGCCATTTGCCTTCAATGGAACAATTTATTGCAAAAACAGCACCTCCTTATATACCAAACACTGAATCAATTATTAGGACAATTAATTCATCAACACATTATGACCTAATGGTCTGCTTCTTAAAGTGCAAACACATAGTGCAAGATATATACAAATAATATAAAAGGGGAAAAACACAGTCTCAGAAACATTGCAACGCTTATTTCATTTTATGTTATGACAATTCTTAATATATACTACAATGTATATAATAAACACAGAAAGGGGGAATCTGTATACTGGGACAAAGGGTTACTGTACAGAGAATGGACCCCGAGGGAGGGCTAAAAGGTGAGAGAATACAGCAGTTGGTAGTGCCTAGAGCCTACCGTCTGGCACTTCTAGCCATAACCCATTATATTCCCTTTGCAGGTCATATGGGCATAAAACGTACAGAGACGTATTGTGCAGAACTTCTATTGACCTGGAATTTTCAGAGATGTAACAGGATAATGCAGGACCTATGAGCAGTGCAAATAGGTAGACAAGGCAGGAGACAAGGTGAGAGCTCCTCTGATGCCTTTGCCTGTGATTGAGGAACCATTTCAGAGGGTAGCTATCGATATTGTGTGGCATCTGAGTACCCCAAGTTCCACAGGGAAAAAGTATATCCTAGTGGTAGTAGATTATGCTACAAGATACCCTGAGGCAGTGGCTTTGTCCTCCATTGAGGAAGAAAAGGTGGTAGATGCTTTGTTAAAGATTTTCAGCAGGGTAGGTTTCCCAAAAGAAATTCTGACTGACAGGTGCCAATTTCATGTCAGACCTGCTGGCTTATCTGTGGAAGTACTGTGGAGTGAAGCAACTGAAGAACACCCCCTACCATCCCCAGACTAATGGTCTTGTTGAGAGGTTAAACGCTACAATCAAGTTCATGCTATGGGCATTTGCAGACCAGTTTAAGAGGGAGTGGGACAAATATCTGCCCCATCTGTTGTTTGCTTACAGAGAGGATCCCCAGGAATCCATAGGTTTTTCAGCCTTTGAGTTGCTGTATGGGCATAGGTTGAGAGGACCTCTAGATTTAATTCATGATGACTGGGAAGGTGAGTGTGAATCTCACAAGGAGTCTATTGTGGCATATGTCCTAAACCTCAGGGCAAGGCTCAGGGAACTCATGGACTTCACCCAGGAGAACCTGGCAGAAACCCAACAACAGAAAAAGGTATGGCATGACAGGAATGCTCAAGCTACAGAGTATGCTGTAGAGCAGCAGGTAATGGTTCCCATTCCTGTCAGACACAACAAGCTGCAAGCAGCTTGGGAGGGAGCCTACAAGCTGGTAAGAAAGGTAAGTGATGTTAACTACATGGTTTAACTGCTAGGCAGGAAGCAGGGGCACAAATTGTACCATGTTAACATGATGAAACCTTACAATGATAGGGAGGCCCTTGTGCTGAGTATTTCAGTGGACTGCAGGAGGAGTCTGAGGGAGATCTGGTGACTGATCTCCTCAGTGAGGTTCAGACTGACACTTCACTGGAAGGGGTAGCAATGTCCCAACAGCTATCCCCTACCCAGGTTCGAGAAATATGAGCAGTGTTAAAGGAGTTTGAGGACATGTTCACTGGGAAACCAGGGTGCACCCACCTGGTGCAGCACCAGGTGGATACAGGACCCCAAAGACCTATTAGGCAGGCCCCTTATAGGGTGCATGAGAGAGTCAAACAGACTCTGAGGGAGGAGATACAGGAAATGTTGGAACTAGGGGTAATTAAAGAGTCCAACAGTCCCTGTGCCTCCCCATTGGTGCTGGTGCCAAAGAAGGATGGCAGCACCAGGTTCTGTGTGGACTACAGGAAATTAAATAGTCACACAGAGTCAGATGCTTACCCCATGCCTAGAACAGATGAGGCTCTAGAGCAGCTGGGTTGGACTAAATATCGTACAACCATTGATCTTACCAACTGTTACTGGCAGGTGCCCTTGACTCCCAGTGCTAAAGAGAAGTCAGCGTTTGTGACTCCTTTTGGCTTGTATGAGTTCACAAAGATGCCATTTGGGATGAAAAATGCCCCAGCAACTTTACAGAGGCTGGTAGTTCATATCCTAGCAGGAGCAGGAGAGTTTGCTCTTGCTTACCTAGATGATATTCCTGTCTACAGCCATTCCTGGCAAGAGCACCTTCAGCGTGTCAGGGAGGTGCTGGGCAGACTACAGAGGGCAGGGTTGACCATTAAGCCCAGCAAATGTCAGGTGAGTATGGCAGAGATCTTCTACCTGGGACATAAAGTGGGGGAGTGATAAGATCAGTCCAGAACCTGACAAAGTGGAAGCCATTCAGGCATGGCCTGCACCTGTTACCAAAAAGCAGGTGAGGGCATTCTTAGGGACAGCAGGGTACTACAGAAAGTTTGTCCCCAGTTATAGCACCATAGCTGCTCCCCTCACAGATCTGACAAGGAAGAGCATGCCAGATAAGGTAGTGTGGACCCCAGCATGTGAGCAGGCATTCCAGAAGCTCAAAGAAGGTTTGAGAGGACCCCTTTGTTAGCCAGTCCAGATTACAGTAAAGAATTTGTTGTGCAGGTGAATGCTTTGAACCATGGGGTGGAGGCTGTACTTAGCCAGATTTCTTCAGAGGGAGAAGAGCACCCAGTGGTTTATCTCAGTCATAGGCTCCAACCCAGGGAGGAATGCTATGCAGCTGCAGAAAAGGAATGTCTAACCATAATGTGGGCACTGCAGAAGCTTCAGCCTTATCTGTATTGAAGAAAATTCACTGTAGTTACAGATCACAATCCCCTAACATGGTTAAACAGAACCAGCCAGCAAAATAATAAATTGCTAAGATGGAGCCTAGGGTTACAAGCATATGATATGTCAGTGCAGCACTGCAGTGGGAGTATCAATGCCAATGCAGATGGGTTCTCCAAACAGGGAATGGGAAAGGTATACTCAGATAGACCTAACCCTCTCAAGCAACGTTTCTCAAGGGTCACTTGAAAAACTAGCTTGAAGTCTCCAGGGGGGAAGATATGTTAAGATATGTGAAGGCTGCCTGCCTAGCTAGGTAGAATTTTGTAGATCATTCTGTCATTTGTAAACATTAATATAAGCCACAACCTTGTTCTCTTAAATATGAAAATTGTATTGGATGTTGAACTTCAAAAATGTAACCACATTGCACTCTGCTGTAGGAAAGATGATAAGTCAAGCCTTGTATAAATGTTTGACCAGAGTCAATTGCTAGATTTTACATATATAATGTCTTTAATTACTGTGGTTTCCTGACCAGGTGCAAGATCAAAGCAATGTAAATGCAGAGTTTCTGTTAGCATGGGAAACCAGAGAATTGTTAAGTATGATGTAATCTAAAATGAGTCAGCAGGATGTGTTATCAGTTTAAGGACAGAGAGACTCAGTGCATTTTGCATTTGTCTTCAGAGCATCGAACATCAGAAGCACAGTCTTGCTGTATATGCAAGTTTATTTTAGAACTGTGTTTGCTCTTCGATCTAGATAGGAAATAGAAAGTCTAGTCTAGCTGTTTTTCTGTATTGATGTCAGAACTATTTTACTGCATTATTTTAAGCATTTTCCTGTGATCCCTGAACTCTTGACTAGCACTGCGCAGTAAGAAGTATTGTCTTTTGTTTTTATTATTTATTATTAAATATTGTTAAACCTTTCAACTGTGGCTGTTTTATTTAGATATAATTTAAGCTCTAGAGTACTTTGCATGTATACAGTGATACTGGCCAAGTCACTCCAATAAGCCTGTCTGTTCAGTTACACTTCCCATTTGGATAACAATATTGCACAGTAATAATTGGACACCCTTTTAATAAGGGCCTTATTAGTAGATAATATTAGTGGTTGGTGGCAGTGATAAGTACCTCATAGCCTGGCAGGAAGGGGCATAGCTGGAGAACCTGTGCCAGCCTTCCCCAGAAATGTCTGTGTGTTTGTATATAACGCATATCTTAAAGTGTGTGTGTGTGTGTGTGTGTGTGTGTGTGTGTGTGTGTGTGTGTGTGTGTGTGTGTGTGTGTGTGTGTGTGTGTGTGTGTGTGTGTGTGTGTGTGTGTGTGTGTGTGTGTGTGTGTGTGTGTGTGTGTGTCAGCTACTTGGTCAGGGACAGGAATCACGGGTTAGACAGAGAGGGTGCTGGGGGTTATCTTGACCACTAGGCTGAGATCTGGACCCTATAGCTATGCCAGTGGGGAGTCTTATTGGGGATCTGGAGAGAATGGGAGAAACCAGCCCCAGACTGAACGTGATCTCTGTGCGCTCTTAAGGGAAATTGTACTTTACTGTGTGTGTATTTGTTATTCTTCCCAATCTGGACGCCCCTCACTGGTGTTAGTGGTGAGGATTGAGGCTCCTTGATTGCTGGGCCAGTGCACGGACATCACATGCTCTATGAAGTAAGTTATGTGTGAGTCAAACAACTTTATCATAACATTGTTCTGGCTGACATTTCTGTGTAATTTATATCCTTGCGAAAATGAAAGCAGCGTAAAGGAGTGGTCTGAGAAGGTGGCATGGATGCTGTGCTTTCTAACATTAGCAGTTACTTATGGTTTAATCTTATACAGGAAGCCGAGTGATTATTTTACTGCCTGTATTATGTGAAGCTTGAATTTTATGTTTTCATTTATGATCATATCAAAAAATTTGATATGGAACAACAAGTTTAGTATTTGTACTGATTAATGAGGTTACATTGAAAGGTACCTTATGTTTTCATCTTCTTCTTCTTCTTCTTCTTTCGGCTTTTCCCAGTTAGGGGTCGCCACAGTGGATCACCTGTCTGCTCATGATTGGCAGTGGAGTTTTACAGGGTGTCGAGTTGCCAGCCCGGCACCCAACCTTCTACAGAAGGCACACACACACGCACTCACACCTAGGGCCAATTTAGAGTGTCCAATCCACCTACAGCATGTCTTTGGGATGTGGGAGGAATCCAGAGCACCCGGAGGAAACCCACGCGACCACAGGGAGGACATGCAGACTCCGCACAGAAGGCACCCCAGCTGAGGATTGAACTGGAAAACCTCTTGCTGTGAGGTGGCAATGCTAACCACTGCATGGCCGCCCTACCTTATGTTTTCATAAGTTCATAAATTAGTACCAGGCCAACTGCCCTTTTGGGCCATTTTTAAGCCTAGCTAATTATCCCATGTGAAAATCAATCCCTGCACCTTGTATCTGTAAGGTAAACACCTTAACCAGTATGCCAACTTCCCACCTCTTGAGGTGTAACTAATTGTTTTGGAGTAAATATAATTATTTTACTATCTTTAGAGTTTAGAAGCAATTGAGAATTTGTTATCCAAGTTTCTATGGAGGTAAAGTAATCTTGGTTTATGTCTTGTAATTTTCCAGGATTTTGGCATAACAGATCAAGGAGGAAATATTCACATCTGGGACTATAGAGATATGCTTACCTGCTGTCTGCGAGTCATTTATGACTATATTACAAAGTAGAAGGACACAGATGGACCATTATGAAACACCAACAGATATAAGAAGGAAGGATGGGAATTCATCTTACCATTTAACTGCCTGACATCTATTGGACACGCACCTTTGAAGTCAGATGAGTGATGGCCTAGAGGGTACTAAGGTAGAGAGTCTATGTAATAACTTTTGCTTGGATACTGAAGCAAATTATTTCAATATGTTTGGGAAGAGTGTAGACATCAGACTGTCTACATTTCTATGAAAGTTTATAGTGTGGATAAAACTGAGAGGGGCAGTAGTGTCACTGTGGTGGGGACAAACGCCCTGCTGAGACAGTTCAGGTTTTTTTTTTCCAATGTAATTGAGTAGCATGGACTGGACACATTTTGCAAGGCTTTTGAACAAAGGGAGATAGAATAGCTATTAGCCTGTAATTTGAGATGCCCATGGAGGTGTCTCCTTTATGAAGAGGTAAGATGTAATATTTTTACCACAATCTACCTTACTTGAGCATCATTCTACCTGGCACATGTGAAAGCAGCCTACCACTGGTCACTGCACAGCCCCCCCTAACCCCATCCTTGGTTTATTGTCCACCTCTATCCAATCTCTATATCCCGAACTTCTAAGTAGAACCTCTTCTCCTCTAAGTGCACCTCCCTTCTTTTTCCACTAGGTGGCAGCATTCTCCTAATAATAAGCCCTGCAAATACCTCCTTATTCTCCACTAACCAACTCTACCTAGAAAGTGTCTACTGCCCTCACCAAGAATAGCTGTTATCTCTTCTCTCCACACACATATACTTGTTCTAGAAAGTGTCTCTTCCCCTTACCAATACAGCTGTATTTTCTCTCTCCACACACTCATACTTTTTTTCTTCTTTATAAATATTTTTTTCCCCAACAAAAACTTAAGAAACTAAGGTTTCTAGTGCAATACAAAGCTAATAATCCACATACCTGCTCCCCTGCAGTAGTTCTCCTTCTCCCAGGTCACTGATTGTTTTTGGACCTTCCCACCTTCTTGGCTCTTCCCGCTCCGTTCACCCTGCAGGCTCACTCCACTCCCCTACACTGCCCCCAAATGCCACCGGCCCCCAGTGCTTCCAGATTTATACAGTCACCCAATAGTCCCTCCCTCTTCTCCACCCAATCACATTACACCTAACTATTAGTCCATCCCTCTTCACTGGCCAATCAGTACACGCATTCCCCCCTCCCACTTCCTACACCACACCCCCTACACCTATCTCACATTCCCCTTCTTCTTCAATATCATCAGTCTCCCATTACCATGCTTAGCCTTCCATCCAAAGTCCTTCTCTTCTCTCCATTCATCTTGCTTCTGCTATCCCTATACCATTTAACCTCCTATACTGACTTTCATGTGCTCTCCCCTCCTTTGACTCCCCAGCACCACCCCACATCCCACTTCCACAACATCTCAGCTTCTTTAATCACTTCCCACCCTCTACTTCTCTTCAAAATAAAACTGTTTCCAATCTCTAACAACAACTACAAACTTAAACCTAACCACTACCAATGTCACCTATCAAATTATAAATCTAATAAACACATCCCAAATTATACTCACCTTCAGTTAGCTGGCGATATTCATCCCAATCCAGGTCCAAATTTCTCTCCTACAAATCCCGGTCCAAATTCCTCTCCTACAAATCAGCCTAGCACCAACAACAAGTTTACTAATAAAAACCTCAAGTTCCTCACAATCAACGCACAAAGCTTAACAAATAAATTAACACTCTTCCATGCCTGGCTTACCCATAACTCCCCAGACATAGCAGCCATCTCTGAAACCTGGCTAAAACCTCACATCAATGACTCTGAATTCCTACCTCCAGGATATCATTCTCTCTGATCTGACCGCACTAACAGAAGAGGTGGTGGAGTTGCTTTAATCTACTCCAACTTCTTAACAATGACCCCACACCCTAACACCATACCCTCTTTCAATAATGCAGAACTAGTCATTGGTATACTAAAAATAAACAACCACAAAAGCATCTGTATTATTTCCCTCTATATTCCTCCTGGTAACAATACAAATACTTTGGAAGACATCCTCTCATGGTCCTCTTCCAACATTAAACTAGAAACCTTTATTTTGGGAGATGTAAACATTGACTGGGGAAAGATCAGCAATCCTAATCCTTCCATTACTATCAACCTATTCAACTTCACTCAACTTACTAACTCCATTACTAGACCTAACAAAACCAACCCCCCTGGCACCATACTTGACTGGATACTTGTAACCCATCCTAACAAAGTTATAACATCTGGTGTCAATCCTGACCCTTTAGGAGACCACCACACTGCCTTCTCCATTTGAGCCACTCCCACCTCCCCTCACTCTCATCACTTTATTCAAACTCGTAGCCTAACTAACTTTAATCAAAATTACTTCTCTAACTCCCTTAAGCTAACTAACTGGAACCCCCTGAAAACACTGCCTCTAGACAAAGCTGTTGACTATTTCATTTCTACATTCTTAACTGTCCTTAACTCCCAAGCCCCAATAAGAAGAAAAAGAATCAAAACTAAAACCTCCCCTTGGCTCACCAATGAGACAAAAAAGATTATGCAGCAAAGGGACAAATCCTGGAAAGCTTACCTTAAAAACAAACAGCCTGAAATCTTTCTTCAGTTTAAGCAATTAAGAAACCTGGCCAAAAAACTAGTCATTACAGATAAAAAGTCCTACTACATCAAACTACAAGAAAACAACACAAGAAATCCCAAACAATTTTGGAACTCCATTAACTCCCTCTTCAGACCTGGTCCAAAAAACAACCCATGTCCAGACTCCAGCAAATATGACCCCGAAATTGCCTCACTATTCAATTCCTTCTTCACCTCCTCCATCGCCAGTCTAACCAAAACTTTCTCCAACAACAACCCTCCCCCCTCATATCAATCTTCCCTTCCTTTTCCACCCCCCCACTTTTGAACTCAAACCCGTACCCACCGACCTAATAAAGAAACTGCTCCATAAACTCAAGCCTTGCTCCAATGCCCCTGATAACATCCCATCCTCCTTCCTAAAGATAGCTTCTGATTCCATTGCTATACCTATCAGCATCCTAATAAACAGGTCTCTACACGAATCCTATGTACCCAAACTCTGGCGTTCTGCTTTCATTCTTCCACTTCACAAAGGTGGCAAGAATTGTAATGTCTCTAATTTCTGTCCCATTGCCATCCTCTCACCTATATCTAAAATTCTACCAAAATGTATCCACCTGCAGCTCTTGCCTTTCCTTACTGAACACCAACTACTCTCTCCTACCCAACACGGCTTCCACCCAGGACACAGTACTAACACCGCCCTTCTCTCCTTCCTTCATTCTGTGAACTCTGCCCGGAACTCCGGTAACTTAGTATCATCTGTTCTACTAGATCTATCCAAAGCCTTTGACACCATCTCCCACTCCCTCCTTCTAAACCACCTCTCTAACCTCAACCTTAGCCAGAAAGCTCTTTCCTGGTTCACTAGCTACCTTTCAAACAGGTCCCAAGCTGTGAAATGGGGCCAAGCAACATCAACCTTCCTTTCTACTCCTACCAAAGTACCACAAGGTTCCATTCTTGACCCATTATTATTCAATATCTTCATTAACGACTTCCATAAAGCCATCCCCAACACTACAATTGTGCAATACGCTGATGATTCCACTCTGATCTGCCACGCCCCTAACCAAACTGAGCTCCAAGCTCTAACCCAAACAGCCTTTTCAACCACTGAAAATTGGATGTTCCAAAATCACCTCTCCCTTAATGCCAACAAAACTAAGATCCTCCTCTTCCCCCCTCCAAATCCTCATCTCTTGATAAAAATTCTTTCCATATTACCAGCCTTACCAACTCCACTATTAAGATAGTAACCTCCACCAAACTTCTTGGTGTTACAATTGATGACCAGCTGAAATTCAGTACTCACATCCAGCTAAACATCAAAAACACACACATAAAATTTGGCTTATTGTACAGAAACAACCACTTTCTGTCTCCTTCCACTAGACTAACCCTTGCCTCTACTTACCTCCTTCCCTCTCTACTATATGGTGCCCCTCTGCTCACTAATCTATCATCTACTCTCACCTCCAAATTGGAACAATGCTACAACAAAATATCCAAATTTGCAACCAATGCCAAATCTTCCACTCATCACTGCTCCTCCCTTCACTCTCTAAACTGGCTTGAACTCCCCAATCATCTTACCTTTCTCCAACTCACCACAGCCCATAAATTAGTGTTCCACCCAACTAACTGTCCTGCTCTTTCCAGTATTCTTCTACCCTATAACCCCCTTAGATCCCTTAGATCTTCTCACCAAAACCTGATCACAGTACAAAAACCCAAGCGCCCAGCTGGCCAACTGCTCTTATCCTTTACCCTAGCTAAAAAATGGAATGCCCTACCCACCTCTCTAAAAACCTGCAACAACCTAGAATACTTCAAAACCCAACTTCATTCCCACCTTTCTCTAAATAGAATATGTAACTGCACTCTTCATCCTACACCTTTCAAACTATCCTCCTCCTTCTCTCCTGGCTAATCTCTATACTTAACTAACCTTTTCTAGCCTCCCCAAAAACACTAGCTGTATAAGATACTAATACTTTTTACACTATATGCAGAAGCTACTAAGCCACACTAGGCTAACCTCCTTTCCCCCTCACCTCTTCTAAAATGCTAATTGCATAAGCTACTAAACAGTAAATTCTTCTCTTTTACAATATCCCATAATTTTTTTTTCCTGCTGAATTTGATCTGAAACTGTTAATACTTATGCTATTTTTAGCCTTCTGATTTTAGTATTGTGGACTATTTGTAGCTACCTGTTAATTCTATTGTACTTTTTGTCTGAACTCTTTTTTGTAATAAATACTGTTGTTTTTGTGGAGCTTTTCTCCCCGGGCCTCCACCGAAAATGGGCCCCCAAGCCCAGTGGACCTCCCCGGTAATCAAACTGAAATAAATAAATAAATAAATATGGACACAGCAGTCACTGATGGATCTATTTATTAAGATTGGAATTAAATATATATCAGTTACATTTCCGATATATTCAGCTATTATTTTGTTTGGAGATAGAGTAATTGGTTTTAGCTTAAGAAGTGGTCTCTAAATGTAGGATGTGAACTCATGTTTGAAGGTCAGTTTGTTATTGTCCCTGAGGAGTGGCATGCTGGAAGTTAGGAATATGGTGGTCACGTAGAGATGTCACTTTATGATGAGTGTTGAACTGAGTTGCTGTGTCACCTGACTGGAAAGAGCAGATTGTATAGTGTGTTCACATTTTAGGAGCTGATTTATGGCTGAACAGAAAGTTTTGAGATTTTCATTTTTTTGAGAGTCTGTGTCATTATCTTATTATTTGCTTTTATTTCTGAGCTGAGTGTTAGCCTGAATTTTTATCTTGTAACCATTTTTTTCTGGCCTTGTCTCTTTGGTTCATGAGTTGTTTTGTTTCTTTGGTCAGCCAAGGTGTTGGACTGGCTCTGACTCCTTTGGTTCTTAGAGGAGTGTGTTCAATTAGAATAGCTACAAAAATTCTGCTGAATTCAGATACAGCTTCATCTAGAGCTAAGGAAACCTTGGTTGTTTAAGCATTAAAAAACATACACATTTAAATCAATGCAACTTGAAGTCAAACAATCACTCAACCTATCATTTTTCTTATACAAATCAAAAAGTTTGAAATTTAAAAGAAGTTCATAAAACATCTCACCATTCAATAATTCCATCATAGTTTCAGAATTGTCAGTGTAAATAAAACAAACTTCTGACATAATTCTAAGCACTCATAATGCTAGAATTTCTTCCTTGTTAACATTAAAAATCTTATTTTCATAGGTTTATCTAACATGTCCCTTATGTCTGTTTCAGGTCTGTTACATGTCCCACTCTCCTACCTTCCTAGACAGTCAGGCCTGTCTGTCGCAGGTCTTCTCTCATGCAATCCATCATCTCTTTGCTGGATGCTCTCATTTCCTCCTGCCATCTTCCTGCCTGTCCCAAATTACTGCAACAGTCAGCTCATTTGTGTTGCACCCTGATTTTGAATCCAAACTGCTTATCTCCCATCTTACTTTCTACTACTATGCATATTTGTTTACCAATCACCCTCTCTAGAACATTCATGCAGTATGACCAGAGTTCGATAATCTATACTGCCCATGGTTGCTAATGTCCCCTTTGTTCTTGTATCTTGGCATAAGTATGCTTATTCTCCAGTAGGTTCATAGGTAGGTACTAGGCTATTGGCCCTAGGGCCTACATAAGCCTAGCCAAAAAGGTGCCCTGGCTTTCACCACCCACATAATTATTTTCCTGTGCCCCTGTTGAGCAGAGCCACAGAAGTGATCCCTGGGGTGAATTTCCTATCTCCCATCCAGTCATCAAGATTTTTCTTGAAGAGTGCTAATGAGGAGTTTTGTTTGATATAGATAGGTAGTTTGTTCCAGAGTATGGGAAGTCTCTGGGATGGGAATCTATCCCTCTGGCATGTTCTGTTTATTGTGGTGAAAAGGTTTATGTCCCTAGAGCGTGTAGCTCAGAGGGATTGGGATTTCTTTAAGTGGAGCATGTCCAACAGCTCTGGGTTTGACATAGCTTTGTATGTCAGGCAGAGATCGCCTCTGAGTAGGTGATATGCAACGGAGTAAAGCTGCAGTTCTTTTAGACGGTCTGCGTAGGGCATCTGTTTGAGGCCGGTAATCCTCTTTGTGAGGTATTTCTGCAGCCTTTCCAGTTGTTGTAGATGTCTTGTGAAGTACATACCAAAAGGGGCGCTGTATTCTATAATGGGCTAATGAGTGATGAGCAGAGGGGAGCAATGACCTCTTTTTTACTGGATGAAAAACCTTTTGTGATGAGGTGTGCCACGCAGAAGGATTTCCTGACTACTGTGGCAATGTGATTATCAAAGGAGAGACTACTGTCCACCTGTGTCCTATGGTCTCTTATCACACTTTTGGTGTTAAGTAGACTACTACCTATGTGGTAGTTCATGGGTACAGAGTTTTTACCAAAAGGGATGACAGTCATGGGTACAGAGTTTTTACCAAAAGGGATGACAGTGCACTTTTTGGCATTGAACTTGATTCCATGGCTTTGACACCAGGCATCTGTCTCATTGAGGCCTTTTTGTAGGACGTTCACATCGTTAGGAGTTTGATTATGGCTTCTAGTTTGTGGTCATCTGTGAACTTCATTAGCCAAAGACCTTCTGTGTTAGCCTGTACTTCAGAGAAGTAGATACCAAACAGGAGAGTATCCAGGATTTGGAGTCTGCTACTTTCACAGTGTGGGTTCTGTCAGTGAGCCACTTGGGAACCCATCTTGTGACATAGGGATTTATACCTAGTTTAGTGGGTTTATCTATAATTCCAGATTGGAGGATGGTGTCGTAAGCCTTGGTGAGATCTAGATAGGCTGTGTGAATCACCTTACCCTCATCTATGGCTTTGGTGAAGTCTATCAGGTTTAGGAGACATGATCTGCCTTTTACAAACCCGAACTGAGTGGGGTCCAGAGTTTGGAGAATACCAACATCATTGTTTATAAGTTCCATGATATGTTCCATAGCCAGTAATCTGGGA
Organism: Protopterus annectens; assembly: GCF_019279795.1. NCBI lineage: Eukaryota > Metazoa > Chordata > Ceratodontiformes > Protopteridae > Protopterus > Protopterus annectens. The sequence goes on from NC_056732.1 coordinate 1,623,986,665, forward strand.
TATGCCTTTCTCTTCATACTGCTATGAGTACCCTCTGGAATCACTTCTCTCCTAATTCACCCAACAGTTTGATCATATCTGCTGTAAGATCATCTCAGCCTGTTGCATTTTCCAACTTCATTTTTCTTACTGCTGTTCTTACTTCTTCTAGAGTGGTGTTTTCTTCTTACTTAGTAGGCCATATCTGGAGCAGTACAGTTTCTATTGGGTTTTCTTTATTCAAAAACTACTGGAAGCACTCCTTCCATCTTTTTGATCTCCTGTGGACTGCTGAGCAGGTTATTCCTGTTATTCCTCATGAAGGATGTCTGATGACTATCTCCTTTTCCTTTCTTCCTTTGCCTTGCAAGCTGTCAGAGTTTCTTTACACCATCTTCTGAGTCACATTCTAAAAGATGGTAGAGTGCCTGTAATGTCTTTTTCTTTGCTATTTCAACTGCTCTCTTGGCCTCGTTGTTAGCCAACCAGTATTCCCACTTTACTTGATTGCTCTTTTCTAGCTCCCACCTTTTTCTGCATTCCTTTCTTCATGTGATGATTTAACATACTTCTGCATTCAGCCCCCACCTTTTCCTGTGTACCTTATTTAATTACATGGCTAAACCTCATACCTCTTCTATAGTCCTCATATATGATGTTTTGAGGCATTGCCATTTATCTTCAGTTCCACTTATTTCCTCTTTTCATGAGGTGTTACAGCCCTGGATATAATATGTTGACACATTTCTCTGTCAACTTTTTTATTATAAGTAAAAAGACCTTGCAACTGCAAATCATTATGCATCATAAGAATCACAATAAGTAGGGAAAATTTAGCGAGGGCACTTGGAAACTTCCCATACTCTTTATAAGTGACAAAATGAAGCACCCTCTGGAGCTGCTAGATGGCAAAAAGAGGCTACTTCTGCAGCTATGGGAATTCCAAGATGGACAACAGTTCAAAAGAGCTGCATAGAGGAGCTGGAGAAAAGATGCTAAAGGAAGGAAAAGAAGATGAAATAAATGTTACACAATTGGAAAATGGAGGAATAGTTCATCTCCCAGGCTCCTGCTTGTAAATGCTTCATTTGCCAAACCCTGCTTACATTTATCAAGGGTACCAGAACTGGTCAGAGATTTGAATTGCAATATGAAGGGAGAGAAAAAATAAGCTTCTGGTATGTTTAGAAAGAAAGCCAGGGAAGAGAAATTGATAGACGTAAGGAACTGAGTGAAGAATCAAGAGAAATTGAGGTGTAAGGTGTGAATAGGCACTTGTTCACGTTTAGGGATATAGTTTATCCTGGTGTTGAGCAAGACCATAGCCAGATTTTGGCTAGGTTTTGAAGGATGGGAGGAGGGCATTGACCTGATGAATACAGATAAGGAGTTCCAGGCCTTAGCAACAGTACAGACAAAGCCCAGCAGATGTGATAGGTTTGTGGATAGACAGGAGTTTTTGGTCATTGGATCATAATGACTGACAGGGAACAAAGTTGTGTGTTATTTAGTACTGGACAAGCAGATGGATTCTGGATAATTTTATAGGTGGTAAAAAGCTGTGTATTTGTTGATATTACTACAGAGGATGTTGAACGAAAAATGTAGAATGAGGGAAGTGATCCTGAAGAAAGTTTAAATGATAAGGGGGTAGTTGGAGAAGAAGTTACATTTTAAAGCAAGGTTAGTAATGCTCAGGAATGGAACAGATTTGCAATTTTAGAAAGTAAAGAGGATGAAGAGGCAGAAATGGAGACATGAGTATAACAAGAACAAGAAAGTGAAAAAAATCAGTTCCTGTGAGACTTGGGAGTAGGAAATGAAAAATAAGATCAGGAAGTAAAATACTGTAAACAAGGAAGAAGATGATATAAGAATTATAGTGTTAAATCTACATCGCATTAGAAATAATATATTAGGTTTGGTTTTGATATAGTGGTTTAAAAAAATAAAAAAATTTAATGCTTTTTGCTTGATAGATACCAGCTATAAAAAAGATGAAAAAAGTGGCCAAACTGGTTGGTCAGTAGGAAATGACACATGTTCTGGAATATGAATTCTTATAAAAACAAAGAAGTAATGATTCTAGATACAACAATGGCACTACCAGGAATAGTAGTCATATGTTATATGGTAATGAGTTAAACATTTAAAGATTAGTCTACCTTGACGGAGCAAAAACAGTTGTTTGAAGAAATATAACAAGCTGTGTTAGTAAACATGGCAAATTTGAAGGTAAGAGATTTTAAATGTAACCTTATGAAAGAAAAGGCAAAATAGCGCAGGATATTAAGATGTTAAGGGAATTGATAAAACAGGGAGATTTAAAAGGAGAAAAGAATAGAATGCACATATAAAAGGGGAATTTTTAGACTAAAACAGATTAGATAGTGTTCTCTAAACACATGAAAGAAATAACATGGGAAGCACAGATGACAAAGTTTTCAGATCTCAGAACAGTATGAGCTAGAACAGAAGAAAGCAGTGACATCATTAAGGAGAGAAAAGAGATAAATTAACTGCAGAATTTTAAAAAAGGAAGAAGAAATGATAAGTGAGAAAGAAATATTATGAAAAGATCATATGACAAGGAGACCATTTTATCAAAATTGGAAACAGTGATGGGTAGTTTATAAGAAGAAGTATAAAATATATTTAGAAATGTAAAGAAAATATAAAGGAAATAAGATGAAATATTAAATCATTTAAAGAATTATGATAAAGAGAGAGAACAAGGAAGTGACAAATGAAGGAAAATAGATAAAAACAGATGCATAAATATAATACAGAAAAAGTAAAAATCAAATTATATAATTAAACATTTTTGCTGAAATTAAAGAAAGAGGAAGTTTCCCCTTATAGGAAAAAGAAGGATGGATGCTTTATTGGATGGCAATGAAGGCAAAGAATGCAAACAAGATGTTGTGGCAGTGGCATATAAGTTCGGAGGGAAATATATGAAAAAGAAGAAATGGATGGGCAAGAAGAATGGAAAGTGAAAAAATGTGATAAAGTAAAGATTTTTTAGAAAGTGTTATAACAACAGAATAAATCATGAAGGTGATAAAATAAGGTAAGAATGTATCAACATATGATATAAGCTATGAGTGCTATAAGGAAATGAATTGTAATAAAAGAGAAGTGTATAAATGGATGAAAAATCTACAAATATCACAAAAGGGTTCTCATCCAGGAAAAAGAGGTAATTGTTCCCCTCTACTGGGCACTCCTTAGACCCATTATTGAGTACAATGCCCCTTTTGGAATGTACCTCACAAGACATCTGCAGCAGCTGGAAAGGCCACAGAAGTACCTCACAAAGAGGATTACTGGCCTCAAACAGATGCCCTACACAGACCATCTCAAAAAACTCCAGCTTTACTCTGTAACATATTGTCTACTCCGAGGAGATCTCTATTTAACATATAAAGCTATGTTAAACCCAGAGCTGTTGGACATGCTACACCTAAAGAAAGAAATCCCAATCCCTCCAACCTACAGGTTCTAGGGACCTTAACCTTGTCACCACAACAAACAAGACATGCTGGAGGGATAGATTTCTGTCACAGAGACTTCCTATACTCTGGAACAAGCTACCTATCTATGTCAAGCAAAGTTCCTCATTAGCATTCTTCAAGAAAAATCTTAATGAGTGGATGGGAAATAGGAAATACACCCCGGGGATCACTTCTGTGGCTCTGCTCGACAGGAACACAGGAAATTAACTTTCTTGGGTGGTATATGCCAGGGAACCGTGTTGGCTGGGCTTACTTAGGCCCTTGGGCTGATAGCCTAGTACCTACCTATGAACCTATGAACCTAGAAGAAGATGTGGTGGAGTGATAAAATTTATGTGGAAAAGGATGAAAGAAAAGGTATAAAAACTTGGAGGCCTATAATATAAGGAATAATGACTATAAAACATTTATGAAAATACTAAAAAAGGATCACTAAAGAATTGAATGGAACAGTAGTACAAGAAGGAAGAAATTTTAACAGTGAAAGAAGTAGTAGTAATGATACTGAAATAAAATAAAGAAGTAAGACTAAAAGTATGGGACCTAGCTAAAGCCTTTAATAAAGTGAGTATAGGTTCGTACTAAGCTAACTGCCCTTGCGAGCCATTTCAAGCCTAGCCAGTTAACCCTTGTGAGACTCAAACCCTGCACCTTGTGTTTGTATGGCAAACACCTTAACCTTTAGGCCACCCTCCCAACCCAGTTGCAGCAGTGTGGCAAATTATAGAGACATGTGGTATGGAAAAACATAGTAAAGTCTTTAAGAAATATTGTGAAAATTAATGGATACAGGTTATGATAAATGGATGAAAATAATAAGTATTAAAAGAGGATGGGAAGAAAAAACAGGGAAAACAAAAGAAAAAGGGCACAGCATGGAAGAAAAATAATATGAAAATAAAATTAAATTATGGAAGTTTTAAGCAAGTGATGATGGAAAAGAAAAGAATGGCAGAATGTGATTCTACAAAAAATGTTCCTGTACCCATAGAAGGAAATAAACAAAGAAGGAAAGGGCAAACAAATACAGGAAAAACGCTTGGAACTTGTCATGAAGCATAGGTTTTGTGGAGACTTTTATTAGCTAAGTTACAAGTTACACGAAATATGAAATATAAGGTGAAGGAAAAATATGCTGAAGAAAAAACAGGTTTTTTTTTTGGACTGTAAGCAAAATAATTTTAAGAAAAGTTTAGAAATAAATACATTTTGGGGGAGGATTTAAATGTATAAATATGAATATGGCATTATATGGATAGTATAATAAAGTAAAGATGTGATTTAAAAAAAGGGATAAAGCACTGTATATGACAAAATGGGTGCTATGGACAAAAATGACGAGAGAATTTGTTATTTAACAAGAAAATGGAAAAGAGTGATGTATTAGCTGAAATAAAAAGCTGGTTACGGAGCAAGGGGTGAGGGGTAGAAAGTAAATATAAAATATAAAAGAATGGAAGCAACTGAATTGTTTAGTTAGTTTCTTTTGCACTGATAACTTGTAAATAATTTTAAATGTGAATATTAAAAAAAAGTTACTAAAGCACCATTACTCTTACGAGGAGATGAAGTGAAACACTCTCTGGACCTGCAAGGTGGTGCTGGCAAGCTACTACTGCAGTTCTTGGAATTCTAAGACGGAAAATAGTGCAGCAGAGATGTGGAGAAGAACAGGAAATTTATCTTAAGTTTCTTATGGTATAAAATGAATGTAAATGTTAATAAAGCACCCCTACCATTTCCAATAAATGCATTAAGATGTTTTTCATTCATCTAGGCTACCATCAACTCAGGTAGGTAGGGCCTTGGTTTAATATCTCAACCAAAGGATAACATGCTCAGAATAGAAACCAAAGATCAGATGTTCTTCCTGTTAAGCTACCAAAACTGCTAATGTTGATAAAGTCCAATATTAGCAAATTTAGGCAGACAGTTGTGTGAAATGATGGGCACAGAAGGGGCTTCCATCACTGCAGAAATATTTTCTTACTGTTCATTGTGAAAGTCGGTGACTCAGAATATCAGATTTAGTATCCCAGTCTTGAATATTGATGTCAAAGTTATCTTGATTACTTGCTTATTGCAAATCCATTCACATACCTACTAGGTGTTTCTCTAGTGATAATTCTATAGTAAGAGACAGACCATCTTCAAATCTAGAAATCCGGTTCCAGAACCAATATTATTTAGAAATGAAGCCAACTATATCTACCATGAACATTTTAACCTCCCACACAGGCTCTAGGTCCCTCTTAGCAGAGAAGTGACACTGTATGTCTTAAGAGTCATTCTTTTTATTGCAGGGAATCTCAAGAAATCTATCTCAATCCTGCCTGTCACTTGAATTGTACTTGACTTTCACCATTTGCTTTGCAGGAGGTGAGCCCACTTTGTAATTACAAGAAGCTGATCTATACAAGGATAGTTAGGTCACCTGGCCATTAGTAATTTACTGATAAATATCACTCCCCCTCAGCCTGGTTTCAGGAGTGGGACTTGCTATCCATGTTCCAAGAACAGGTTCTATTATTCTTTGACCAAACTATCAATGATGAAATTCTGTGGATCATTCTTTGCATAAAAATCTACTGCCAATCATTAGCGGACCGGAGTTTCGCTGTGGTGACCCCTAACCGAGAAAAGCCGAAAAGACAAACAAACATTCTTTGCATAGCTCCTACACTTAGGCTAGTTTGCCAAGAGTGACCCCACCTAGAGAATAAAAGTAGCATGAAACCTCTGTGCCATATTTCAAAATACTGAAAAATGACAAGTATGTACATATTTCCTTGAAATAAAACATGCTAAATGGGTCTAAAGCAAAACTATGTGCCATCAAGTGGTATGATATCAAATGGCAAAAGTCTAGAACTGGATCTGGCTGTATAACTTTCATCCTTATAAAAAAATCATTAGTATGCCATTGCAAAATCTTGAACCAAGAAGTAGCAAGAAGAAACATTATTTCCCTGCTTTCTGTCAGGTACAGACACTAGTTTACGACATCTTATTTGAAATAATAAAAAAATATTTAGTGAGGTACAGACACTAACCTTTAAACGAAAGACACATAGGTAGACATACACAAACCAAATAATAAACATGCATGCATGAGAAAATTATTAAAATAATACAGCTAAGCACTTTTGCTTTACAGTGTTTCTTAAAAATATATTTATCTTTAATAGTATGCTGATGAGAGAAGTGCTGCTGCATATGTACAGTGACCACAACTGCAAGATGACACATTTGAGCACATGCAAGCATGCCTCTCAGCCTCTTAGAGCAAGAAATCTGGACAAAGCCATAAATAATGGGGGACAAAGGCCCAAAAATAGGGATCATTTTTAAATATTGTTCCTACAAACTTAGAAAGTTGATAGACTAACAGGTTTTACATTAAAATGAATTTTGTGAAGAGTATAAAGTCTGAACCTCAAATGTCAGTCATTATTTTCTGACTTCCATATTTAATGAACTGCCAATGATTTGCTAGACAACCACATTTTTATGAAAAATGGACCAAAAATATGTGGCAAAATATGGATATTCTGCAAAAATCTGTACAGTGCAGAGATATGCATGCAAGGCTGGCATCTTCAGTGGGTTGATTAGTATTCCACAGTCAGGAAGTGTTTGGGTGGGAGGGACAGACTGGCTGATGGCCTTCTCTGCCACTGCACTGAAAAGGAGTAGATCCAAGTTATAACAAGATAGACCCTGGACTGAAATCTCTGGTAATGTAGTCTGTAATTCACCTCAGCTCTCTGGTGCTCATTTTCTGAAGAACATGTGGACATGTATGCACATGGGGACTGTTTGCAAGCATTTGAAAGAAGGATTTCAAAGAGTTAGGTATTGCCAACCCTCAAAATGCCATTTTACCACTGACCCTACCACCCAAGTTCTTATCATTAGAAGAAATTGATGTACTCTTGGGAAATAGCTAGATGCTTGCAGTCAGTGAAAACAAAACGTGGACTATAAACAAAGTCATTAGTATTACTTGGGAAGTTATTGCCATGCATTCTTAAGTAGCTGCAGTCATTAGCATGAATCACTACTAGCACTGTAATTAGCTACTGCAATGGATTTCAGTAGCTGTGGTCACTGAGATGAATCACTCACTATTAGCACTGTCATTGGCTCCTGACATGATTTTATTAGCTATGGTTACTAATACCAGTCACCACTGTCATTGGCTGCTGACACGGATTTCATAGCTCTGTTTAATAACATAAATCACAGCTGTGATTGGCTGCTGACATGAATTTCAATAGCTGTGGTAACTGACATGAATCCCTATTAGCACTATGATTGGCTGCTGACATGACATGGATTTCAGTAACTGTGGTTACCGAGACAAATCACTACTAACATTCGTTGCTACCTCTGATGCTGAATGTTGCTGCTGCTGCTGCTCTTTGACATCAACTGTGACTGCTTATGAGGTCAGATGCTGCTGCTCACATGGACTACCGCTTCTGATGTAAAGTGCTACATGTTATGCAGGCTCCTGCTGCCACTGATATTATCTACTGCTGTCCATGCCGACATACACAGATACAGTCACTGAAATATGATGCTTTACCTGAGATAGTTTAAATCACACTATCTGCCTCCAAAAGCCATAAGGCACTACTGTAGCTGCTTATATCACACTAGCTGTCACCAAGAGAGATAAGGTGCTACTGTAGCTGCCATGATGCTACCAGGTACATGAGGATAAGTTGCCATTAATAAAAGCTGCTGTCAGTGAAAGGGACTTCTACCTGTAATGAGAGATGCTGATAGTTATATGACTCTCACTGCAGAAAGTATGCTTTTGAGCTCTGCTGGTTCACTAGCAATACTGAAGCTTCTGATATCAGGTACTGGGACCACTAATATGTACTCTCATAGAAATGAGCAACAAACAATGATGGGCTTCACTGATTCACTGATGACCTGCTTCCTCTGATATAGGCAGTGGGATACTGCTACTACTATTTTAAGTGCTTCTGTCATGTAATCTCTTAGCTAGCTGTTGCCACTACTCATGTGATCTCTTAGCTCTATACATATCCACTGACATGCTTCCTCTCACTGTCTGTCTCTATCTTTGAATGTTGTAAGCTCATAGTTTCATTCTTGGCAGATTTGTCCAGCAGGCCATTAACAACTTAGCTGCATCGTGTCTCATTTTATTATACTCTGTCAATAAGAACCAAATGAGGCAGCCCAGAGGTTGACCTTCACATCATCAACTTTATGTTAGGATTTTGTTTTAAAGAGAGTTAGGGACGTATTTTGTTTTGCTGGGGTTTCTCAAGTTCGGCAATATGTTTGTATAGGGACATGCTGAAGATGAAATTATATTCTAATATGGACCCGATTAGAAAGCTATAGAAAGAGGCAATAACGTTCATGAATCTGGAGGATATACGTTTAGCAATGAATTGTGTTAGAAGGAATTTCTCATGACCGTTGATACACGGTGATCAGAAAAGAGTTTGCTGTCTATGAACATGCTGAGTTTCCTTAAAATGGTATCATCTTTGAAGGGGTATCTTCAGTGTACTAGGTACAGGAGAGTTCTTGTTTCCCAAAGAGTATTGCACTGCATTTTTGTGTTGCGCTTTAGACCATGTTCTTTATACCAGGGATTAGTATGGCCTAGACTTTCTTGCAAGATATGGGTATCCTTTGGAGAGTTTTTGACAGTGTCAAGTTTACAGTCATCAGCAAATTTTATTAGACAGAGACGCTCATGTCAGCCCAGGTATATACTGAAGAGGACTAGACTCAGCATGGACCCATGCAGTATGCCACTGGTTACAATCCTTTTAGAAGAAAGCATACCACCACCCCTTACCATATGAGTTCTGCCTTTCAGCTAATTGGCAATCCAGCAGATTATATAGAGGTTAATATTTAATCAGGGGAGCATATGTATGAGTACCAGATTGTGGGATAGTCTGCTTTATAGTCAGTATGCACTAACTGACTTATACACAGTGCTGTATAGTGAGAGTGCACCAACTGACTATTATACAGTGCTTTATAGCCAGTGCACCCTGACTGTTAGAAAGTGCTTTGTAGCCGGTGTGCACTAACTGACTATTATACAGTGCTTTATAGCCAGTGTGCACTAACTGACTATTATACAATGCCTTATAGCTAGTGTGCACCAACTATTATGCAGTGCTTTATAGCCAGTGCACACTAACTGACTATTATACAGTGCTTTATTGCCAGTGTGCACTAACTGATTATTATACAGTCCTTTATAGCCAGTGCACACTTACTGACATTATACAGTGCTTTATAGCCAGTGCCCATTGACTATTATACAATGCCTTATAGCTAGTGTGCACCAACTGACTATTATACAGTGCTTTATATTCAGTTTGCACTAACTGACTATTATACAGTGCTTTATAGCCAGTGTGCACTATTATACAGTGCTTTATAGACAGTGTGTACTAACTGACTATTATACAATGCCTTATAGCTAGTGTTCACCAACTGACTATTATGCAGTGCTTGATAGCCAGTACGCCCTGACTGTTATACAGTGCTTTATAGCCGGTGTGCACTAACTGACTATTATACAATTCCTTATAGCTAATGTGCACCAACTGACTATTATACAGTGTTTTATAGCCAGTGTGCATTAACTGACTATTATACAGTGCTTTATAGCCGGTGTGCAATAACTGACAATTATACAGTGCTTTATAGACAGTGCGCACTATTATATGCCTTATAGCTAGTGTGCACCAACTAACTATTATACAGTGCTTTATAGCCAGTTTGCACTAACTGACTATTATACAGTGCTTTATAGCCAGTGTGCACTATTATACAGTGCTTTATAGCCAGTGTGCACTATTATACAGTGCTTTATAGCCAGTGTGCACTAACTGCCTATTATACAATGCTTTATAGCCAGTGTGCACTATTATACAGTGCTTTATAGCCAGTGTGCACTAACTGACTATTATACAATGCCTTATAGCTAGTGTGCACCAACTATTATTCAGTGCTTGATAGCCAGTATGCCCTGACTGTTATACAGATCTTTATAACCAGTGTGCACTAACTGAGTATTATACAATTCCTTATAGCTAGTGTGCACCAACTGACTATTATACAGTGTTTTATAGCCAGTTCTCACTAACTGACTATTGTACAGTGCTTTATAGCCAGTGCACACTAACAGGCTATTATACAGTGCTTCATAGCCAGTGTGCACTATTATTCAGTGCTTTATCGCCAGTGTGCACTAACTGACTATTATACAGTGCTTTATAGCCAGTGTGCACTAACTGACTGTTATGCAGTGTTTGATAATCAGTGTGCACTAATTGACTATTATACAGTGCTTTATAGCCAGTGTGCACTAACTGACTGTTATACAATGCTGTATAGCCAGTGTGCACTATTATACAGTGCTTTACTCAGTGTCCACTAACTGACTATTATGCAGTGCTTTATAGCCAGTGTGTACTAACTGACTGTTATACAATGCTTTGGAGCCAGTGTGCACTATCTGACAATTATACAGTGTTTTAGCCAGTGTGCAGTATTATACAGTGCTTTATAGCCAGTGTGCACTAACTGACCATTATGCAGTGTTTTATAGCCAGTGTGCACTAACTGACCATTATGCAGTGCTTTATAATCAGTGTGCACTAATTGACTAGTATATAGTGCTTGATAGCCAGTGTGCACTAACTGACTGTTATGCAGTGCTTTATAGTCAGTGTGCACTAACTGACTATTATACAGTGCTTTATAACCAATGTGCACTAACTGACTATTATAGAGTGCTTTATATTCAGTGCAGGCTAACTGACTATTATACAGAGCTTTATAGCCGGTGTGCACTGACTATTATACAGTGCTTTATTGTTAGCATGCACCAAATGACTATTCTAAAATGCTTTAGTCATCCTTGTGAAGAAGTACACCAGGATCAGTAGACCTGATATTCACAAAGCCAAACTAGATGGACATGAGGAATTACAGACTACTTGCATCATTATTTATAAGCTCCCTTATAATACACTTGCATTACTTTGTAGATGAAGTAAGGTTAGTACAGCTAAACTTCTCTGGGTCAGTAGTAGGACAACCTTTGTGCTGTATTAGTAATATGACTGATCTCTAAGCCTCGAGCGTGTATCTGGTGTTGAGATTGAGGTTAAAAAGTTTTATGAGGGGATAAGTGAGGCTGTGCTTGTAAGCAGACACCAGGGTATTTTACAAGAGTTCCTATTTCCTGATTGAACATTTAGGTTAGTGAATGCCTAGACATCGATCTGGTAATAGCGATAGCAAAAAAACGTGAACGGATGATTTAAAGCAGGGAAAGAATTCCCTTGGCCATTACTCGGATTTTGCCCCTTTCCCCACTGTAGAGTGATCTCAGAGTTTTTATATTTAGTTAGGAGGGGTGTGGGGCCACAGTCCCCCACATCGGGGGGGGGGTGCAAAGCCCCCTACTTCATTTTGGTTTAAAATGTTTCTTTTTTTTTTTTTTTTTTTTCCGGCCAAGGGAATTCATTCCCTGTGTTAAATCGGCCGTTCGCTGTTTTAATTTTTCTATGTTACCAGATCAACATTTAGGTATTCGCTAACCTAAACTTTCAATCAGGTAATATAGATGCATGTCACAAGGCTGAATAGAGCTAATGCATTTGGTTTTGGAGAGAGTGCTTTGGGCCTGCTCCAAAGTACTTTGGAAGGAGATGGAACAGACAAGTTACAACAAGGGGGGGGTTGGAGATCAAGTTAAATTTGTGTGCTAGCATATTGGCAGTGTCTTCAGGATCTGAAAAAGAAGCAGAAATGCAGGCCACTCAGTTCAGTAATGAGTATTTATTCAGATGTTCATATTACATTAAAGAAGAGGGGCAATACTCAACTTCATAGGATGTAAGGCTCTGTCATACTGTAGTTGATGCTTATGTTAATGGACTTGTGTCACTGCCATAATAAACTGCATCAGCGTTGTTATGATGTAATCTTCTGTGCATCATATGGGCTTTGGACACTGAAGCAGCTGCTAACACTGTCAGATCTGCTGTCTCTCATGTGAACTTATGCTCATTTCATGGTTTTATCACTGATGTCCTCTCCTGTCCCAAATGTCAGCTTCTGCCACTAATACAGTTGTTAATGCTGACATCATCTCCAGCTGCTAGCATGAGTTTCTGATGCTGATACAGATTTTAGTACCGACTAGGTCTCCTGCCTCTGATGTGAGTTTCTGCCATTGATACTGTTTTTACCATTGATAAGGTCTCCTTCTTCTAATGTGAGCTTCTTCCACTGATACAGATTTTTTGCCACTGATAAGGTCTCCTGCCTCTAATGCGGACTTCTGCCAGTGATACAGCTGCTGTCATTCACACGTGTCCTCTCTGCAGTGTGAATTTCCACTGCTGGCGCATTTCTGTCACTAGACTCTGGTAGATCTGCTATCATTAACATGGACAGCTAGTGTTATTGTAATGGGCCACTGCTCTAAATAAATAAACTGCTATACAATCAACAGGCTTCTGCTTTAAGGCTGATTTCCGTGGCTTATTACTTATGATAAAAATAGATGTACCAGGAACTAAATTTAATAAAACTATACTGTCTTTTTTTGGCAAGGATGTAACTCTTTGTAAAGTAAACCTGAAAGAGGAAATTACTCCTCCTACTGTGATTAGAGATAATCTACTGAGCAAAAATAATTTGTCAGTTTTCATTATTAAGAACCAAAAGTATTGTGGCTTTTTGGCAAAGGGACTTAATTCTTTCACAGGCTTTTGAAGGTACAACCTTACTTTATTTTACAATACAAGTTTGACAAATTCAGTTGCAGAAACTAAATGTTTATTTAATATGTAGTTCTTAACATTGTCATATTCATTCAGTGGGTTTGAATGTATATAACGAGAAAGTATGTCTCAAGATACTTCGGTATGGGAAGTGATTAATGTTTGCTTTGTTTATTATTTGTGCAGTTTTTAATTGTAGCAAATTTTGGGTGAGAAATATGTAGAAATATGTTTAGACAAACAGTAAGCAGTATGCCACACTTCATTATTGCTACTAAATTACCACAGTTGTAAGTGATTTCACAAAAAGTAGTTGCAGTTTTGCTTATACATATAATATGTTTTTACTTGTTTCGTTTCTAATAACAATTTCACTGCTATTTGTTCAGGTTACTTATATTTAAAGTTATGAACTTTGGTAGCAAAGGAAAATGTGTATGTGGTTATAAAGATAAAACATAGGCACAAATGTGATTTTTTATGTTTTACTGATACAAATAAGACAAGCCACAGAATCCATTTGTTCAGCTATTTTTTTGTTCAGCCATTTTTTAACAACCAGCAACACTGCTTTCTTAGAGTCATATTCATACATGGCCAGAAGTAACACTGTAGAAAAAGAAACTGATTTTTAATAATAATAAATAAATAAATAAAATATGCCTACTCAAACCGTATTCACTTTATCATGCAATTGAATCGTAGTAAAAACTGAATAGAATGCTAAGTGAAATGAAATTAAACTGTTGCCTTGGTTCCAGAACACTTACAATAATTGTTTTTAATGTTTTCTTTAAACAGCTGCAGTAAAGTGCACAGTATGCAGAATTTACTTTAATCAGATTATAAGATTACAAAGATTACGTTAATGCCTTTATGACTGGAGAGCCAAAAAAAAATCTTGCTTTAAGTTTCAAGGAAGCACTATCCTGCCTGAGAGATCTGACATCTGAGACTTAGAAAGACATTCTTTTTGTCATAGTAAGTTATAGTTTTATCTACTGTCTACTTTGATTATATAGCTGGAATTTTAAAATGACATTAATAATTTCTATTTTAGAAAATGCCTGTAATCAACATAGAGGACCTGACTGAAAAGGATAAACTTAAAATGGAAGTAGAACAGCTTCGAAAAGAAGTGAAGTTGGAAAGGAAGTTGGTAAGAAACTCACATATGAATTAACCATCTGTCATTCTTCAGTGAGCAGTAATTTCATTTGCATTACGACAGGACCAAAACAAATAAAAATATGTATTCAGAATGGTGTAATTGCTAGACTATATTTAATTGGTAATGACATCTATGCAATATTTAATCCACACCTGCAGTTTTCATAATAATACTGTTCCTTTAATAAGCATGGATTTCTCATTAGTACATTATTGTGGTTAATTGAAGTGGTGCTGGAAGTGATTCAGTTGTTTGAAGAAGATTTGTGCCGAAGACGCTGATATGCATTATTAAAATGTTAGCTTGCTTGAAGGTGCAGTCAGCATGTATACAATATAGTGCCAGAATATCTTTTCACAGCCTCTAACTCAGCTCTAACCTCTTAGGTATTAATTAAGGTCAGCAGTTCATGTCACTGAAATTACCTAGAGATGAATTCGTTTAAGAGGGCAGTAATACATTAATGATCATTTATGACATTTTCTAAAATATCAGCCCAGATGAAAATAGCCATTTTCTACTTAACTTTGGGCTTACAAGAACTCATAAGAGTAGACTGATCTTAGAGCAGGTTCTGTGAATAAAATTATACCAAACTGCTAAAAAAATGCAAATGATCCAAGCAGCCTACCAGAAGTATTTAAAATAAACTTTGCGTGTCTTAATAAATTTTGAACAACCATTTATCTCCACCTCATCGTCAAAAACCTGTATATGTATACAAGCAAACAGGCATGTTAATGAATGCAACAGGCATTAGATTTTCATCCTACCTCATAATATATTGCATACAATACACTTTTAAGATCTGAATGCTCAGTGTTATTGATGAGCATCTGTGGTTTTGTACTAGGAAAAAACATTGCAATCCTTTCGACAGTTTTGTTTTCAGTGAAATTGTTCTAAGTAAGAGCAATATCTTTTACTTGTCAATGTGCTTACTATTCTCTGAAAATTATCATTTATCATTATTAGGAAATCCTGCCTAAAATAGTTCACTGTATTTTATCCTCTTAACTATTTGCAGCTCAGATGTTAATGAATGATAATACTTCAATTAACAATAAAGACTTGAAGAAATTGCCTCATGTGTTGTCCATTTTACAACTAGTAGTAAAATGATTGAGCCTATATTGAGTTATATTTTGGGGTGAACTGAGGGGATAGCAATGTAGACATCACTCCATTACTGCTCCCCAAAATCTACTGAGTGACTTCTTTGTGCTGTAAATTAGCATTCTTACCAATTCATCACCGAAAAATATTTTGATGTCATTTATTAAATGTAAATAAAAGGTTATATATAATTCCCTTAAAGAGTGCAGTTGAAGTCATTAAAATTGTGATTTCTGCTTTTCAAAGTGGATTGGTTTTAAACCTGCCTTTTATTTAAAGCAATAACTAGATGCATAGAGACACAGAAGAGGATAATATTTATTATTGAATATATCTTTCTCCATAACTGAAGGTTTGAGAAGTTCTGTAGTGGCAATGCCTGGTATTTGTATTTCACTATCACCAAGTTATATTGCAGGTGGCTAATTTTTCTAAGCATGGCATTTACACAGCAGCACTGTTTTTTAATTAATGAGATTAACAACTACATATTTGGTGCCAGTTATTTACGTACTTCTACTGGCAAGTTATAACGTTTCCTTTTAAGATGAAAATAATTTTTGACTGAATCTCATGATACCTGTGTCATTCAACAGACAGCATGGATAAAAAAGTGTGCATTATAAGTGTTAGGATAAATAACTGAAAGTTATCATGGTTAGGTTATAAATGCTGAATATTAAATCTGGCTTTGTGAGCTTTTTAATATTTTAGAACAACTTTGTAACATAGCTATCTTACAACCCTGTCGCACAAATATTTTTTTTCTCATTTAAAAGGTAGTTTTGCATACAAATTGGAAATGTCCTTCCAAGAAAAAGAAAATATGTTTTCTGAAAATAACAGGATTCGTGTTCATGATACCTGATAAAATATGTATATTTTAGCTACAGGACAAATAAATTAAAACAACAGTATTACAAAACTTCATTCATGAACTCAAATATACAAGCTCAACACTGGGGCTGTCAGTACTTTTACCTCAAAATTTTAAAAAGCCCATCTCACGAACAGGTAGTAAATGTATTGTCTGAAGCATACGTAAACAATAGTCGAATGAAAGGACATTTTAACAAAATCTGTGTAAGAGAGCACTACAAAAGAGTGACATTTTTTTCAAATTTTCAGTGACACTGAAATTGGATGTAACAATTAGCAGGGGATTTGTAAGGTATACACAGGTATATCCCTAGCATATCTCAATAGTTCTGTGTTTGTCTCTCTGCCCCACCATACATGTACACACATGCACTCTGAGAAATGTTTTTCTTTGATGAAGCAATATATTCTGTGATGTGCATTTTTGGAATCATCGCTTAAAATGTTATAAATCAGTTGAACTGTAATATAGGAAATTACATGTGAATTAAAACTGGTGAAACTGTTTAGTTCTTGCCAAGAATGGGATTTCATATAACAACAAAATTATCCTTCGGTGCTAATTAGAATAATACCAAAATCATAGCTGATAAAGCATGCTCTGCAAAAAATATGTTGAAAATGTACATCAAGAAACAAACACCTGTATTTTCTATATCCTTTAAGGACTGCATTTATTAGTAATTTTGAAGAGCTGGAGATGTCTAAACTTTATGAAGGAATGTTCAGGCCGAGATGTTTTATGGATTATATTACCAATTACATTTATGTTTCTGTTCAGTGATACCTAAGAATCTGTGTAAGGTGCACAAGCTTGTTTCTTAGCTGATTTGACAGCCATGGGGCATTATTTAGCATGAAATATAACCCCACAGTATGCAAGCAGATTATAGAAATTAAAAACAAGTCTGCTGTGCATATAAAGTGTATTAACAGGGTGACATGTTTAACCTTCAGCCAGATTTACAGTGACTCTCTGAGTAGGATTTGAGAAACCATGATCCAATTACAATAATTGCTCAATAGACATGCATTTTTTTTCAAAGCAATATAACATGGATCAGTCGTTTCTCGTTGTCACTACTTTAAATAGGAAATTCTGAGCCCACAGACTTTTGCAGTTTAAAGATAATTCTATGTCCTTAGCAAGCTTAAGAAACAAGGTCAAAGTTGAATTGAGATCTAGTTTTTATTTATATTTATATTTGTTTACATTTTCACATTTTCAATTTTTAACACTATTTTTAAAACATTTCAATGTTTTTAAATGTTTTTAAAGGAATTGTAACACTTTATAAGTCACATGAGTCATGTTTGAAGCTCTTTTTTAATTCTAAGGCAGAATAGAGTTGAAATAGTGTGTGTGTGTGTGTGTGTGTGTGTGTGTGTGTGTGTGAGAGTGTGTGTGTTCTTTTAAAATTTTAATGACTGATTTTGTTTTTACATTCCCACTAATTATTTCAGTGAAGATATAAAGGCAGAGGAAAGTGGATAATTTTCATTCTGATGACGTTTCCTGAGACAGAAAAGCACTTAATCCTGGTTATTTATTTTTTGTTTTTAAATGGTTAAATAAATATACTTTATACTTTGCACTTTTCATGCTGCCTGTTCCCTCATCCACTCATTTGCAGTGTTTAGGTTTCCAGTTTTGAGTGAAATACCCTACTGCAAAGGAAACAAGGTCGCCACAAGTAGTGAAACCAAACCTTTCAGGCATTTCTGAAACAGGATTCGTGCTCCTTATAGGTTCATAGATTAGTACTAAGCTAACTGCCCTTGCGAGCTATTTTAAGCCTAGCCAATTATCCTTTGTGAGATTCAAATGCTGCACCTTGTGTTTGTAAGGCAAACACCTTAACCATTAGGCCGCCCTCCCAATCCCTTAATTTTCCTCAGACTTCCTTTAATTCCATGCTGAAAAGCATAACAGGCAAGTTATATTGTAAATATAAATTGTTTATTTTACTTTATTTTTTATGTGCTTGTTTTTTTGTTATTCCTCAAACCCTTAGCAATGGCCCAGGGCAAAGGCAGATGTAACAGCAATACAACCATGACAAAATATTTACTAAGGGTTAATAAACAACAGCAGACAATTAAATAACAAGTATGCATTTACAAAGGGAAATCATATTACATTTGCTGCAATTAAACAAATAAGTGCTGACACAGCATTCAGTTATAAAATACTAATTCATGACACTGGCTTAACTGGATAATGGGACAACTGATATCCCTCATTCTCTTTGAAATGTTTTGTAACATTTTTATGTATATACTTCTCATAAATAATCATTAAGCTTTTTCTTAAACAAAATACTATTTGCTTCATTCATAATGTTTGCTTGGTATCCTCAGAAGTAACATCAGAATTAGTAGTAACTAACTAGTTAACTAAAGTCTATAAAGACATTATTGCTATTTCTGTTTCTACAGGCCAGAAACTGTACACGTATCACTGCCTCCACATGTAGCTTAGGACTCAAATGTTATAGCAGTTCATATCTAAATTAATCTTGATTATATTCTAGTAGACTGGACAGTATAACCAATTCCTCAGAGAGACTGCAGAGTGAAAATAGTCAGGTTATCACGCTGCTGGAGTCTTTTACTCAAAAGTGACTAGCTGCAAGTAAAATTCAATCAACCTGCAAATATTCTTTGTTCAAGAATTTCTTGCACAAACTACACTTCCAACATTGTAACCTCAGCTTAGTCAACTAAAGCCTTAAGATATGCAACTCTCCTAAACAGACTAACAAGTACAATTATAGATCCAAATCACTCTTTGAAGTTAATCAGTTTGTGTTTTACTGTTTTAAATTTCACATTGCTAACCTTTTCCATAGGCAGGATTCTGGATCACAGTCTGTCATGATGTATTACAGTGAGGAGTTTCATGATATCTGGTGCCTTGTTTGATTATTGGGTGAGACCTCTGTTCTCACCACAGACATTTTGGTCCCATTTGTACACTTCAGGGTGCTGTAATAAGTTCATTTAACATTCATTAGATGCTATATAATCCTTGTTTCACCATCCTGAGCTAAAACAATCACCTTTCCTTATTTTCTGGAATCAGAATTATGGATCCCTGTACTATATATCAATGTGCAAAGCATGGCACATTCCATAGAGCATTCTGATATTATCTGTGACCATAAGCAATAGATGAATCAACTATGCCGGTCATTATCTGACTAACTTGTTAATAAATGAGTGGCATTATGGCTTAGTGGTTAGAGCTTCTCTCTGTCATTTGTAGGAAAGTGACGTTTGAACCGAGTGGGTCCCCTTCAAAGGACTGAAATTTCAGAACATCAAATCACTGGTCTGTGAAGACCAGATGATCGAAGTTTGAAATATCAAACCTTGTGAATGGAGATCACCACACAGTGCAGAATGGGAGCTTTACCATTTTCTTCATGTAGTGTGATCTCGAAGTTGATATATTTAAGTAGTAGTGGGTGTGAGGGGTGCAAGGGGGCTTGCCCCCCTACAAAAATGTGAAATGAGAAGTTTTCATGTTTTAGATTTGTTTTTTGTAAGGTTTGATATTTCTAAACTTTGATCCTCTGGTCTTCAATGATCAGAGGTTCGATGTTCTGACATTTCAATCCCCTGAAGTTGACCTAAGCAAGCATATAGACAGCATAAGAGTATGGTTTGTATGGTCTCCATTTTTCTGCATGGGCTTCCTCAGAGCCTATGTGCATTTTTGGCTTCTTTTCAAAGACATACTCCTTGAGTTTGACTGACTGCTCTAAAGTAATATTCTTAGGTTTTTATTGTGGAGTTTTTCTCCCTGTATCACCACTGTAATGAGCATTTGGTTCACTAAGACTAAGCTAATTAATAAAAATGAAACATATGGTAAATATACAAATTTCCCAGGGATGGATTTTAGTGCCCTTATATATTTTGGTGCACATCTTTAAAATTTGGTGGCAGAATTTAGTATAATTTCTCACATCCCTATTCTTCAGTTGCATGCAAATACTTAAATATAAACATAAAGAAATGCACCATGATCTGCCCCATTGTTTAGTGAAAATCCCCTACCAGAAGCTTGCATAAGAGAAAATATCTTCTCTAATGATTCGGTAATTTGTCAGTTTCATGTGATGAAAAAGTGACTACCCCATATATGGAGTATCATAGCTTCTTATTCTCACTGTGCATCGCTTGCTGACGTATCTGACAGTACTAAGAGATCTTACCTTTTACACTCTACCTTCAGGAATGTTTGTGCACAGTAGATAGGATAATTAATGCAGTGTCTGTTTTTTAAACCTTCTTTAACCATTACTTTAAAACAGTGCCATCATTTATAGTATCGCCCAGAGGAGATTTGGGGCTTATTCGTACATGACTCAATTTCAAATTCCCAAATATGGGCATTATCACTAATAGCTTGGAGCACACATGGTAGACCCTGAAAATCATAAGTTATATGCCTTCGCTCTATCAAGTATGAACAGTAGTCCAGTACTGAGTAACAGACAAAAGGGGGATGAAGAAAAAACTCCATGCCAAACACAAATTTGAATTAGAGCTTTCAGAAGAGACATTTTTTTTCAGTATAACAACCGTGCTGGAAGAGTGCCAACAAAAACCTTCAAACATATAATGGAAAAACCGGAAACTGTTCAAAAAATCTTGGTAGCTTTACAAAGCTAAGAAGCCGGTGCAAAACATATAATAATAATAATAATAATAATAATAATAATAATAATAATAATAATGATAAAATTACAGCAGAAACCACCTCATAATTTAAGTCCAATTGTTCAAAAACTAAAACACACTCAAATAAACAGGTTCCTCTGACTATATGAATTGACAATAACCTTATAATGAAAAATGACAATAATTCTGAAAGACTGATGGCCAAGTACAAGACAATGTAAATCCTGTCAGGAAAGTATTGCACTTGTCAGTCTGAAAACTAAAACTCAGCCATGGCATGGAAATGGATAAAGGAATACAATGTTTAACTCTCATAACAATGAGCTGCCTTCCCTCTGAAAGTCTGACTTTGATGTGGCTCTCCCAGGATTGGCCTTAGGTCAAGTGGTGCCCTATGCAAAAGAGCTCCACAGTGCTCCCCCACACCAACTGGTGCCCCCATCCTGGTCTATTTACACCATCCAATTTACTGGAAAAGCAGCCTTGCTAGAGCGGTATGTTAGGCGGCCACCTAGTTGGCCTATGCCTATGGCCATCTATGGGTTCTCCCAACTGGTTGCAACTATTAGGGTACAGCACATTATACTGATAAGTAGAAAGAATTCAAGTATAGGGGAGAAACTGCTTTAAAATTATGGTGAGGTGTGACACACCCCAAAAGTTAAGAGAAAAGTTATACACAACAGCATTAGAGTCTCCTGCAATTTACCTCTTCTGCCTCTTAACTGCTCTAAATACTTTAGGTAATTGTAGTAGCTGATGTTTTTGTATTTTATTTCACAGAGTTCATAGGTGTGTACTAGGCTTAGCCCAAAAAAATTGCCCAGGCACCGTGCCACCCGATGTTAGTTCACAGTGCCCCTATCTAGTAGGGCAACTGGAGTGATCCCTGGGGTTAAATTTCTGTTACCCATCCATTCGTCAAGATTTCTGTTGAAGAGGGCCAGCGAGGTGCTCTGCTTGACATGAATGAGAAGCTTATTCCAGAGTATGGGCAGTCTTTGGGAGATGTACCTGTCTCTCCAGCATGTTCTGTTAATTGTGGTAAGAAGGTTGTGATCTCTGGAGCATGTGGCATGGGAGAATTGGGATTTCTTTAGGTGTAGCACTTCAAGTAGGGCTGGGTTGGACATGGCTTTGTAAGTCAGGCAGAGATCACCTCTAAGTAGATGATAAGAGACTGAGAACAGCTGAAGTTTCTTGAGTCTGTCCATGTAGGACATGTGTTTAAGGCCTAGGATCCTTTTTGTGAGGTACTTTTGTGGCCTCTCCAGCTGTTGTAGGTGTTTGGTCAGGTACATGCCAAACAGGGCATTATATTCAATGACTGGTCTAATGAGGGATGACTAGAGAGGGATGATGACCTCTTTCTTCCTGGACACGAAACCTTTGGTTATATGATGTGCCACATAGAAGGACTTTCTAACCACAGTGGCAATATGGTGGTTGAAGGAGAGGTGGCTGTCAACCTGGGTGCCCAGATCTCTTACTCTCTTCAGTGTTAATTGGGCTCCCTTCAATGTGGTAATTCGTGGGAACTAAGTTTTTTCTAAAGAAGATGATAATGCATTTTTTGGCGTTAAGCTTCAGGCCATGGTACCAATACCAGTCATTGGTCTCAGAGAGGCCCTTTTGTAGGATGTCTGCATCACTTGGGGAGTTGATAATGACTCCTAGCTTGCAGTCATCAGTGAACTTGGTCAGCCAAAGTCCTTCTGTGTTGGCCTGGACTTCTGAGAAGTACATGCCAAAAAGGAGAGGGCCCATGACCGATCTCTGTGGGACTCCACTCTTGACTGGTCAAAAGTCTGATGTGGAATCCGCAACTTTCACTCTGTGAGTCCTGTCTGTGAGCCAGTTTGCAACCCATCTAGTGATGTAACGATTGATGCCTAGTCTGGTGAGTTTATCAATGATACCTGAGTGGGGAATGGTATCAAAGGCCTTGGCCAGGTCAAGGTAGACTGTATGCACTGCCTTACCCTCATCAACAGCCTTGGTGACTGCCTAGAAGAAATCAACCAGGTTCAGCAGGTAGGATCTCCAGTTGACAAAGCCAAACTGTGTGGGGTTGAGAATTTGGAGATTGCCTATATCTTCATTAAGCAGGTCCATGATGATGTGCTCCATAGCTTTGCATACCAGACTCTTCAGGCTAATGGGGAGATAGTTCCCAGGGACTGTAGTTGCTCCCCCTTTGTGGAGTGGGATGACAATGCGCCATTTGTTAGGGACATAGCCTGAAGTAAGGCTGTGATTGAACAGGGCACACAGATGTGGTGCCAGTTCATTTTGTAGCTCATGTACGACACAGCCAGGGATATTATCAGGTCCCATGAATGCTGCTGTATTCTTGGCTTTGGACAATGCAGCTTCTACCTGTGCCAGAGAAATGGTGAGTACTAGGCTTTCTTCTGGTATTGTGATAGGTCCCTGGGAGGGGAGGGGTAAAGTTGGCACTGAATCTGTCAGACAGTATGTTGGCCATTGTCTGTTGGCTCAGTATAGGAGGTGCCATTGTGCAATAACTCAGAGCAAATCTGGGTATTGCCTTGGAGGTTTCTGATATAGCTATAGAAAGCTTTGTGGTTGTTTTTGGTGTCATCTGCAATTCTGCCTTCATAGCTCACTTTAGAGGATTTGATAAGGGATCTCAGCTTTTTTTGAGACTTATAAGGGAAGTTTTCCAGTCTTGTGACTTAATTTTATTCTGCAACAGTTTCGTCCTTCTGTTGTAGAGTTTATTGATGGTTGGGGACCACCAGATTTGCTTCCTTTTTTTTTGGAGGAGAGTGTCTTAATTCTGTTTGGTATGGCAAGGTCCATGCATTTGTGTATGTGCTTGTACAGTGCATTGGTGTATGATTCGACAGTCATGCAGGTATTTTCCATTGGCATAGGTGATGAGAAGTTAGCCACCTCTGTTTTTAGGAGTTCAATGTTGGCTTTAGAGATGTTTTTCAGGGTGGTCACCTTAGCGGGGGTTGTAAGTGAGATGGAGATTTCCATGGTGATCAGCTTGTGGTGAGATTTAACCAGGGAGGAATTGACTACAGGTGTGGAGCAACAGTCTCCCATGTTGGTGATAACCACATCGAAGATGTTGCTCCCTGTAGTGGGGGTCAGAATGAGCTGGTCCAGGGCATTGGAACTGATAAATTCCAGAAAGTGATGGTTTGGTACTTAAATAGTTTTCCCAGTTGATGGAGGGGTGGTTGAAGTCACCCAGTATGAGAGTATTGGGTTGGACCTTGGTAGATTCCATGGTGCTTAGGAACTTGGATTGAGAGTCTAGGGACATGTTTGGGGTTCTGTTGCAGGCTATAACTTGTATCACCATCTTACTCAGTGTTAGTCGTACCTGAAGTATCTCGGATGCATTATGCTGGGCTACCAGTCTAGAGGTGTGCGTATCCTTTATAAATATGGAGACACCAACACCTTTGGAGCTTCTGGCCATATTCTGGGGCTGAAAGGTATGGAATGAGTTGTAGTCTGGGAGCACAAGGATGCTTTCTGCCTCTTTAAACCGGGTCTCCATTACAGCATAGATATCGACATTCTCCATTTTGAGGAGAGCTTCCAGTGAGTGCATCCTGAGATTTAGACTTCTAGCATTGAGCAGCATGACCCTCAGATTGCATTTGTTTGTAGCTGTTATGGTGGAATTTTGATCTTTGGAATACTGCCTGAAAGCGGCACTATAGGGGTGACAACAGCCTTAGCCAGTAACAGATATCCCAGGGGTGACTGATGCAGCCTGTCTCTGGCAAAGCATCGAGGTCTGTCGATCATGTTGTCCCATGCAGACAGATACTGGATCCCCTTAGAATGACACCAGAAACTTAGACAGTTGTTAAAGTAAATCATTTTCTGCTCATACTGTGATATTCTGGGTGACGGTAGAATACTACTCAGGGCTAGGGTCATACATGCCTGGGACACATAATCTGAGAGTACCATCATATCTCTTTTCATGTAGTCCATGGAGCTATGTCTCAGGTCATTCACACCCACATGGACAATGACTAAGTCATATTGTACTTGTTGTGGAGTGACCTGAGTGGATCTGCTATGTGGTGGATCCTGGCACCTGATAGACAACTGACTGTCACCTTCTCCTTGTTCAACCTAGTGAGTGGGACATCAGTGTGCCTCACAATTGAGTCTCCTATGATTAGTACATTGGGCAAAGTGTTTTGCCTTAAGGGCTTAGGTTGAGGGGCACACTGTGGTGGTGAGCTATGTGTTCTGGGGTTGGTGTTGTGGTGGTCAAGTGGGTTTCTGTCTCAGGGGTCTCTGTTGTTTTGGTAAATTTTTATTGAGAGCCTCCGCGAAGGTGGGTGTATGTATGGTTTGTGTTTCTATGTGTGGGTTATGTTGGTTGGTGTTTTGGAGGCTGTGTGTCCTTTGTAGTGAGTTGCAGGTGTTGACCTTCTCTTCTTGACCAGCTAGTCCGGTCTTGGTTGGAGCATGCACTGCTTCCAGTCTGGTGATATAAGTACATCTCTCAAAGTGATGAGTGTTGGGAGGTAAGAGGAGAGGGTTGTCTGTGTACATTAGACAGCTGCCACACTGTCTCAGAATGCCCAAGTGCACCAGGTTAGCAGGAGAAAGCACAGGAAATTGCCCTACAATCATACCAGGATGGGTGGTCATAACTAATAAGTACTGGTGCTGTTACTGCGTAGGAACAGCTAGTGCTGATAGCACAATAAATGCTACAAAAGCCTGTTAAAGTGCTAGCCAATTAAGCTAACTGAGGTGCAAGAAGTAAAAGAACAAGCACGTTCTAAGGGAAAAAATTGAAGAGAAGACTTTCTGGCATCGGTAATAGTTTACCTCAGCTGAGCGCCACTGCGCGGTGTGAAAACCCACGCAAACACAGGCTTTTAAACCAGAAACTTGAAAGGGATAGAAAAATTGCCCGAATGGCCAAACAAGCTTAGAACTTTTTTTTTTTTTTTTTTTGCAGAAAAGCATTTAAAACAGTAGCAAAAACACTTTAAATGCAGTACAAGATAGCACACTTGTGTGTAGCAATATTAAGGCAAATGCAGTTTAAATAAATGCAGACAAATTAAAAATGACAAAAAAGCAAGTGCAGAGAGCAGCAAATTATGAAAAATTGGAAATGGAGGCACTCAGAGTATCTCTTTCTCTTTCCTGTTGCTTTTGTAGTCTGCAAGAGGCCAAAACTGGATCTGTGGAGCTTAAACAAGAGCAAATCCATACAAACATAGGCTTTTAAACCAGAAAGTTGACAGGGGTGGAAAACCTGCCCAAACAGCCAATAAAATACAATTTCTGGGCCAGAAACCATTCCTCTTGTGGGAGATAGGCTACCTAGTGCTTACCACCCCCACTGATAAGCTAGAAGGCTTTCCTCCAACACAGAAAGGTCTGGTGGGCTCAGAAACTTACAAAACAGTCATGGATACAGCAAGTCTTTATCTGGACTAGACTAGTTACAGGAAAGGTGGCAGAGAAGCTTAGAACTTTTTTTGCAGAAAAGCAGTTAAAACAGTAGCAAAAATACTTCAAATGCAGTTCAACTGTTAAAAGGATTCCCACACCCAAGACTGCATATACAGAGGACATACATTGCTTACCTGTGTTTTTACTGCTGTAATCTCCCCCTGTGTGGTCTACTTTCATTTCTAAGCATCACTGAGCACCCAGCAATACATCATAGCACTTGTACTGCTCCTCTTCTGCAGGGTTTGCCTTATTACTAATTTACAGAAGTGTACCTTCATTTTTGGCTTCCATATGTAACAGCTACAGCACAACTCTGCCATTTGTTTAATTTTGTTGGGTTGGGTAAGCCAAAACACTGAGTTTGAATAGGCCCAGACTGACTCCCACTAACGTGGAGGTGTGACCTGCTTCACTAGCCTCCCACCCCCAATTCCACAGCCAACCCACCCCGATCTATATGTTTATTCCCACTGGTCTCCTACTTTTTAAAGACATCACAAACTAGCAACATATCAGAAAATGTTCATGCATTCACCCACCCCATACCATCCATCACAATACTATTAATATTCTCCTCCTCACTCTCTTTTACTCACCCACTCGCTACGCTGTTGATAGATAATCCACCACAGTACTTCTGACATTCTCTTTCCCACTCAGTTACTCAGTGACTGCTCAGTAAATTTTATTTTATTTTTTATTTTTTTTTGGGATTTACCGACCACTGGATACATGTCCATTTTTTCAGGAGGCCCGGGAGAAAAGCTCCAAAACAGTGCAACATTTTAATATTTTAATAATTCATTTACAATTCACAGCACAAAAAACTATTACTAATTCCATAATTATTGTTCAGGATGATCGAGAATAGACATAATAAAGAAATAAAGAAATATCTATCCTTCCTTCCCTTTGCACCTCTGACATCTCTCCTTTCCTTATTCCCACACAATACTTCTTTGCCTTCTCCTCCTTCACACTTTAATTTCCATCACTTTTTATTCATCCCTCTTTTCTTGATACACTCTTCAATTACTGAACATCTACAACATCTCACTCCACTCCCCAATTTTCTCTCAGAATACCGCAACCTAACCAGCAACACTTCTTTGTTACTTTCTTCTTCTTGACCTCAGTACAAACACCGTTCTACCATTAGCATAAAATATGCCACCAAATCCATTTTGACTTCCCATTTTCCCAACTTCTCAAATACCAGTTTCACCATCATACGTATCTCCCTTAACATCCATACACTATTCTGCACCTGCTCAGATTCTTCAAACTCATTCTACCTGTCAAACAACAAATCAAACTACCAAAATATTTATATAAGTTATTTCCCAGCCTGCTAATATTTACCCTTCAAATTAATGTTGAACAAAAGCCTGGACCACATCCACACACCTGTTATGTTATCAATGCCCAAAGCATTGCAAACAAAACAGATCAAATCAATGCAGTCGTCTACAAAACACAGACCTCCTTGCAATTACTGAGACTTAAGTGAAGCCAGATAACCTCTTTCTCCAGCCTCTTCCTGATACAACTCCTTCCTTGATTGTAGATCAGTGTGGTAATAATAAATAAACTTAAAAAACTGGATACAAAAGAACACATGGCTAGGTGGGTATCTCCTTGGTTTTTAGATAGAATATATCGGGTAAAAATAAAACAAATTATTTTCTGATTACAAATTTATGGAAAAAAGGTATATCACAAGGCTCAGTCTTGGGACCATTGCTAGCCAGTCTAGTTATGTTAGAATGCTGAAACTCAGAATCAATGGGGCTGAGCTAATTTGCAGATGACATTAAGGCAGGAAGAATGGCTACTAATATTAAAGACTGTCATCAGCTTCAAAAATATGGGCAGCAGAGTGCTGCAGTAGTTAGCATTATTGCCTTACAGCAAGAGGTTCTCTGGTTTGATTCTTGTCTGGGGTGCCTTCTGTGCGGAGTATGCATGTTCTCCCTGTGTTCGCCTGGGTTTCCTCTGGGTGCTCCGATTTCCTCCACACATTCCCAAGACATGCTGCAGGTGGATTGGACACTCTAAATTGGACTAAATGTGAGTGTGTGCATATGTGTGCCTTCTCTGGAAGGTTGGGCACCAGGCTGGCAACTCTACACAGTAAAACTCTACTGCCACTCATTCTGCAGAGCAATGATCTACTGTGGCGACCCCGAATGGGAGCAGCCAAAAGAAAGAGAAGAAGATGAACTTCAAAAATATATAGATAGTCTATATGAATGGGTTATGTCAGTAGGTATGAACTTTAATATCAATAGATGCACTGTCTTGCATCTTGGTAAAAGCAATTATAACTACCCATGCACTTTAGAAAACCATGTTTGTGTACCCTCTTATGCAAAAACTAATTTGGGTATCATGGTTGATTCTAGATTGAAATTTGAGACACATGTAAAAAATATTATCAGAAAATGTTATAGACTTATTAAAAACATCCTTTGCTGCTTTTCTAGTAGAGAGAGACAGGTATTACTTAAGACATAAATTACTAGTATAAGACCTATTATTGAACCTGGAAAGTCCTTTTGTGTGTTAAGTATTACATAAATAAAGATATTAGAATATATACATAAAACTTTAACAACACGGATTGGTTGTTGTAAGGAACTGCCTTACAAGCAAAGAAGATAGGAATGTTTGTTCCTATACTCCATTGCATATAAGTCTTTGAGGGGTGATTTGATTTTAATTTACTTTACTTAGTAGTAGGTAGGAGTTGTAATTTATTACCCTGGGAAATTAGATCAGCAAATGAGTTAAAATCTTTTAAGACACTTTTAGATTACTTGTTTTCAAATGTTAATTAAGAATCAGAGACAGTAATAAGGCAAACCATAAAATGGCCTGCATATGCCCAGGGTTTGTTAATCAAATCTCTGAATCATTAAATCATTGAATCATAGGTCTGGCAACAGTAAAGGAAGTGATTAATGCCCTTCTCAATATAAATCATATATAAAAGTACAGATTATTAGTTAAGCCTCATCCATCTCAAAATGGCAGCCAAACTGACTTCTAACAGAAATGTTCTTACCCAGCACCATTAATAGCCAAATAGGTGTCATATACCCCAACAGAAATTTAAAGATGTTATTCAACTAACTTTATACAACATAAATAACAGAAAAATATAATACTTATAGCAGACTTCAACCTTAATATGCTTAAACCCATTAATTTGCAAGTAACTGACTTCATCAAATAACAACTGGTAAAAGTTGTCAAAAATACCACTAGGCCTAACCTCACAACCTCAAACCACTCCTTCATTTATCTCATCATCTCCAATAATCCAAACTCTATTTCCAACCTTGTAAATAACTTACCTTCATTAAGTGAACACCACTATAAACTTTTCTATGCTTTGCCCATCTCCCAAGACCATCTCCAAGTTAATCTCTTTCAGATCAAAATCCAATGTTAAAATAACAAAACTTGCTACTTTTCTCACTTCCCTCAGTTGGACACCAGATCTAAACATCACTAATCCAAACAAAATCAATGAACCCCTTGCAAATATTCTCATCTCTTTACAAGACTCTCACTTCCCCTTAATCTCTAGACTCTCCGGTACTAAACCAAAAAGGTTGTTAATGTATGAATAAAATCCCTCTTCTGATTCTGGGATGAATATTGGCACTTTTGGAAGTCCACATCTTTCTGAAGAAAACAGGGAACCATACATTAATGTAAAAAGCTTAGCCAAAAATATTTAAGGCATAAAATCCAATTCAAAGTCAAAGTGAACTTTATTGTCATTCAGGCTATATAACTTGTGCATCACTGGACGAAATATTATTACCTGGTTTCAAGGTAGGCGGATTTCCTGAATATCTTCCTCTATTCCACTTCAGACAGACTGTATCCAAAGTTATCATGCCACTACTACAATAAATGCAACTTGCCGGATCTCCAGGTTTAGACAGCCGCCATCATTGGTTCATTTATCACCATTCAGACTACATTGGAAAACCTCTACCACATCTATACCTCTATCTCAATAGTAATGCCACACCTAAACTCTGGAAAACTGCCATGGTAAAACCACTTCCCAAAAAAAACACCCCAAACCCTCCTCCCACTATTGTCCCATTTCAATTCTTCCAATCTTGTGCAAGAACATTGAAAAAATCATATGCAAAAAAGAAAAATCCATGGTATCCCTCGAAGTCTCACAAAAGTCAGTATGCAACCTATACTGGGATGATGTATATATTTGATATGAAATCAATCTTTGTTAAAAAAGTTTTTTTATAGGTTCATAGGTTGGTACTAGGCTATCGGCCCTAGGGCCTATACAAGCCTAGCCATAACAATTCCCTGGCTATTACTTCACTGGGCCCCTGTCTAACAGGGCAATTGACTTGATCCCTGGGGTGAATTTCCTATCTCACATCCAATCATCAAGGTTCTTTTTGAAGAGGGCCAAAGAGGCACTCAGCTTGACATGCATGGGCAGTCTATTCCAGAGTATGGGGAGTCTCTGGGTTAGGAACATATCCCTCCAGCATGTTTTGTTCATTGTGATGACCAGGTTTAGATCCCTGGAGTGTGTGGCTCTAAGGGATTGGAATTTCTTTAAGTGTAGCATGTCCAACAGTTCTGGGTTTGACATGGCCTTGTATGTTAAGCAGAGATTGCCTCTGAGCAGGTGATATGGAACAGAGTATAGCTGGAGTTTTTTTAGATGGTCAGCATAGGGCATCTGCTTTAGGTTTGTGATTCTTTTAGTGAGGTATTTCTGTGGCCTTTCCAGTTGTTGCAGATGTCTTTTGAGGTACATACCAAATGTGGCATTGTATTCTATAATGGGTCTAATGAGGGATGAGTACAGTGGGACAATGACCTCCTTTTTTCTGGATGAAAAGCCATCAATGATGAGGTGTGCCACACAAAATGATTTCCTGATTGTTGTGGCGATATGGTTATCGAAGGTGAGACCACTGTCCACTTGTGTCCCTAAGTTCCTTATCACACTTTCAGTGTTTAGTGTACTGCCACTTATGTGGTAATTCATGGGTACATGGTTTTTCCCAAAGGGGATAACTATACATTTCTTGGCATTGAGCTTGAGCCCATGGCTCTGGCACCAAGCATCTGTTTCTGTAAGGCCCTTTTGTAGACTATCAACATCATTTGGGGATTCAGTAATGGCTCCCAGTTTTCAGTCAACTGCAAACTTTATTAGCCAGAGTCCCCTAGTGCTGGCATGTACTTCAGAGAAGTAGATGCCAAACAAGAGTTGTCCCAGGACTGAACCCTGAGGTACTCCATGTGTCACTTGTCTGGAGCTAGATTTTGAGTCGGCTACTTTTACAGTGTGGGTTCTGTCAGTAAGCCAGTTGGTAAGCCATCGAGTGACATAGGGATTAATGCCCAGCTTAGTAAGTTTATCTATGATTCCAGAGTGGGGGATGGTGTTTTAGACTTTGGCGAGGTCCAAATAGGCTGTGTGGATCGCCTTCCCTCATCCACGGCTCTGGATACTGATTCAAAGAAGTCAGTCAGGTTGAGGAGGCAAGATCGGCCCAAACCAGGTGGGGTCCAGTGTTTGAAGGTTGCCAATGTCTTTGTTTATAAGTTCCATGATAATGCATTCCATGGCTTTGCAGATCAGGCTTGTCAGACTGATGGGACAATAGTTCCCAGGATCCAAGGTGGATCCCCCCTTGTGGAATGGGATAACTGTAGCTGTGCGCCATTCATTGGGCACGAAGCCTGAGGTGACGTTATGATTAAACATGACACTTAGGTGAGGTGCCAGTTCAGTTTGTAGTTCATGTAGTACACAGCCTGGGATGTCGTCTGGTCCCATAGATGCTGTATTCTTAGTGTTGGAGAGTGCATTTTTTACCTGTGTGGCCGTGATTACCGGAATTTGGCAATCTTTTGGTATTGAGTTGGACTCTTTAGGGGTGAGAGGGGGGTGAAGTTGACACTGAATCGATCTGCCAGGATATTGGCAATATCCTTGGGATCTGTATATTTAATGCCATTCTGTTGTAACTCAGAACAGATCTGAGCATTGCCATTTAGATTCTTGACATAACTATAGAATGCCTTGTGGTTGTCCTTGGAATCCTTGGCAATTTTATTTTCGTAACTAGCTTTGGAGGATTTTGGGATCTCAGCGTCTTACTGAGGTTGGTAAGGGAGTATTTTGCATCCTGGGATTTTCCTCTTTTCTGCAACAGTTTCTTCCTTCTGTTGTATAGTTTGCTTATGGCAGGGGACCACCAAATTGACTTCTTTTTTTTGGAGGAGAGCATCTTGGTTCTATTTGGAATGGCACGATTCATGCATGAGTGGATGTGCTTGTAAGGTGCCTTAGTGTAGGATTCAGCAGTCGAACTTTCAGTTCCCATCTGCATGGGTGTTGTCACTTCTGACTTGAGTAGCATGAAGTTAGCTTTGGAGAAGTTTTTTATGGAGGTTTCCCTACTGGGGGGGTGGGGGTGGGATGTGGACGTCAAAGGTGATTAGCTTATCATCATACCTGACCAACGAGGGGGTGACCACTGGCATGGAGCATCGATCTCCCATGTTGGTAATGACCAGGTCTAGGATATTTGAGCCCCTGGTGGGACTATGGATTAGTTGATCCAAGGCATTGGAATTTATGAATTTCAAGAACCGTTGGGCTAAGGTGTTGGTGTCTGAGTAGTTTTCCCAATTAATGGCAGGGTAGTTGAAATCACCCAGTATTAGGGTGTTTGGTTGTATCTTAATATTTTCCAGTATGTTTTGAAAGGTGTAGTGAGAATATTGGGGCATGGTGGGGGATCTGTAACAAGCTATAATTTGAATTGCAGTTTTACCTAGTATTAGTTCTACCTGTAGAATTTCAGATGCATTGTGTTGGGCAACTAGCCTGGAGGTGTGAATATCCTTGGTGAATATGGACACTACTCCGCCTTTAGTGTTTCAGTCCTGGTTTGGTGGCCGAAAAATGTGGTAAAAGTTGTAGCCTGGTATTGCAGGGGTGCTCTCTGGAGTCTTGAACCAGGTTTCAGTTACTGCACAGATATCAATGTTCTCCATTTTAGAAGTGCCTCGAGAGAGTGCATTTTGAGGTTTAAACCTCTAGCATTGAGTAGCATTACCTTCAGATTTTGCATGCTCATATCTGTTATGGTGGTGGTTTTGTCCTTTGAACCTTGCCTAAAAAAGGCACTATAGGGTTGGCAAGAGCCTTAGCCAGTAACTGAATCCCAGGGGTGACAAGTGCAGACCATCTCTGGCAAAGCATTGTGGTCTGTTGATCATGTCATCCCAGCAGACAGATACTGGATCCCCTTTGAATGATACCAGAAATGTAGCCAATTGTTGAAGTCAATCATTTTGTCCTTATACTGTGGTATCATTCTGGGTGAAGGCAGGATGCTACTCAGGGCTAGGGTCATACCTGCCTGGGCCACATGATCTGAGAGCTCTTCCATGTCTCTTTTCATGTAGTCCAGGGAGGTATGTCTCAAGTCATTCACTCTAACGTGGACAATGACAGAGTCATATTTGAACTTGTTGTGGAGTGAGTTGAGACCATGCATGATGTGGCAGATCCTGGCACCCAACAGGCAGCTGACTGTAATTTTCTCCTTGTTCAGCCTGGTGAGTGGGATATCAGTCTCACCTATGACTAATGTGTTGGGCTGCTTGGGCACATTGTCTTGCCTTAGGGGCTGTTGTTGGGTGGCACACTGGTGTTGTGAGCTATGTGACACTTTGTGATTGGTGTCTGTTTGCATTTCAGCTTCGGAGGTCCTTGCTGCTTGGGCAGGTTAATTTTAAGGGCCTCCGCATAAGTGGGTTTAGTGTTACAATGTGTGGATGTTGGAGGCATGAGTTTTGAAGGGCTATGTGTTGCTTGAGGTGTAGTGCAGGGGTTAACCTTATCCTCTTGACTGTCTAGCACAAT
The DNA here is from genome assembly GCF_019279795.1 of Protopterus annectens. Lineage (NCBI taxonomy): Eukaryota > Metazoa > Chordata > Ceratodontiformes > Protopteridae > Protopterus > Protopterus annectens. Next base: position 1,624,021,264 of record NC_056732.1, read on the forward strand.
CTTGGGTGAAGAGAGCTTTGCTTCCAGTTTGGCTATGTAAGTGCATCTCTCGCAGGTTGTAGTGTTGGGTCATAGGAGGAGAGGGTTGTCTGCCTACATGAGGCAATTGCTGCATTGCCCCAATATACCCAGATTCACCAGGTGGACAGGAGAAATCACCGGAAGCTGACCATCGGACATGCCTGGTTCAGTGTTTCTTTTGTAAAGTACAAGAGCTGTTTTGCCTTACCTTGGCAAGGTACTTTGCAATTATAGGCTGTTTAGAGCCTACAATTAATTTCTCATTATTAACAAGGGGAGTCGAGTGCTTGTATCAGTTTAAGGCTTCCTAGTGCTTTCCAGCAGGTTTTATAGCAAGTGCTAGTCACAGGGATTCAGATTTTAGTGCTACTACTGACAAAGCAGCTAGTTCAAGGGAAAGTTTGAAGAGCAGACTTTCTGGCACCGGGAGTAGTTTAAAGTGCTAGACTAATAGATTAATAAAAGTGCAGAAGAGCAGAGAACTAGCAGATCTGAGGGAAAACAATGAAGAGAGACAAAAACACAGCAACAGCAAAACTATAGCAGCAACACACCAAACAGCCAATGCCTTTCTTCACTTTATTTTGGACCTGGTACCTCGGCAGTTCGCCTTCAAGGATCACATTTACTTGCTACAAACTGTTGGTTTTTATAGCACATATCCAAACAATTAAGCAATAATTCAATTGGTACAAAATTTCTTTTAAAGTGACCTTGTCAATAACAATATTCTGCACATATTATAGAAAAAATACAAACAAAAAATAATACCCATAAATTCATTTTTGAATAGAAAACTCATTCTTTAAAAGATAAAAATTCATTTTATATGCCAAAACATTATACATATTATTCAAAAGAATTTTTTATAAACACACACACACATATATATTTTATTATTATATTATTTTAAATTAATTTTGTATATTTTTTTAAATATTTTTTCAAAAAATATTTTCTTAAATATTTTGAAATAATTATTATTTTATTTTCATTTATTTATTTCATGTCTTCTAAGTCCATCATATCCCCAATTCTAAATTTAAACCATATGGCCTTAAAGTATTGAACTTAAGAATCAATTTTGTCTCTAATTCTAATAGTTTGTTGGTGATGTTATCACCAATACAAACAAATGGTCTACCCAAGACTCCAAATCTTAAACTATCACTGTTACCTTCATGAATATCCATAAAATGTTTAGCTACTGGACTGAGTAAGTTAGAATTCCTAATGTCTCTCAGATGCTCTAAAATTCTGACTCTGACCATCCTCTTGGTCTGGCCAATATACCAAATATTGGCACAACTGCAGGTCAAGGCATATACTACCCCAATAGATTTACAACTAAAATAATGTTTAGGGGTATGAATAATACCATTAATGGAATTAATATTAACAACCTTATCACAAAGACTACAAGAGTCACACTTAAATGTACCTGTTTTTGCCAACTGTGTAATTCCAGCATTACAACAGTTGTAGTTCAAAATGTTTTTCAAATTTTTCCCTTTTTGAAAAGAAAAAATGACATGATGGGGGAACAATTCACCTATGTTATCGTCCTCACTTACCAAATACCAAAACCTTCTAACTATACCAACTAATCTATTAGAGAATGTAGTATACTTAGTAACAAAAAATAATTTCTCCACATTCTTCTCTATTAGTGAAGGTCTACAGGTACCATGTTTAAATGTCATGATGTCTTTGTCCTTCCCATTGTTTTTTACCTTTACAATTGTGTTATTTAAAAGTAATGCATCATATCCTCTGTCCCTTAATCTCAAAAAGACATAATTTAATTCATCATCAACATCTTTCTGTATACTAGTGTGAGAATAAATTCTCTTGAATTCTCCAAAGGGTAGTGCGTTTAACAAATGGGGGGGATGCATGCTGGAAGCATGCAAAAACATATTAACTGAAGTGCTTTTTCTGTAGGGTCTAAATTCAATAACATTTTCTCTTATGAACAAAGTCAAATCCAAGTAATTGATTTCATTCCTATCAATTTCATAAGAGAAAGAAAGACCATGTGTGTTATTATTCAAACTTTCAAAAAAATCATAAAATTCATGCATTTCCCCTTTACAAACAAAAATTAAATCATCAATAAAACGCTTGTATAGAACTACCCTATTCTTGAAAAATTCAGTGGGATAAATGAAGCTTCTTTCAAAAAAATCCATGTATATAACAGCATATGTGGGGGCAAAAGCTGCCCCCATGGCTGTTCCCTTGGTCTGTAAAAAATATTCTTTATTAAACATAAAATAATTGTGCATTAAACAATATTCTAACAATAAGACCAAAAAATTAGTTCTGGGTCCCTCACCCAACATATTATTGATAGCTTCTAATCCCCATCTCTTATCTATGTTTGTATACAGTGACTTAACGTCAATGGTTACCCAATAGTACTCAGAATTCCACCTCAACTTGGAAATAACATTAATTAAATCATAAGTATTACTAATATGAGCACTAACTTTGTTTAAATACATCTTTAACTGAGAATCCAAAAAAATATTAACATTCTCCATATATGAGCCTATTCCCGAGACTATGGGTCTCCCAGGAGGGTTAACCATGTCTTTGTGAATTTTTGGTAGGGCATATAATATAGGGGGATTCGGTTCTTTAATATACATCTTCTTAACATCACCATGTGAGAAAAAACCCAATCGTTCACCCTTTTCCAGCAAAAATAACAAACCTTCATTATAAATTTTAAGTGGATCATAATCAAGTTTTTTATATTCTTCAGCATTCATAAGCAATTTATAAACCATATTACAATAGTTTGATTTACTTAGAATTACCCAATTTCCCCCTTTGTCTGCACATTTAAAAATGTATTGATCTTTAATGTCTCTTAATTTTTTTAAGGCTAGCCATTCTTGCCTATTAAGGTTAAATTGTTTATTCTCCCCACAAAATTCCTTAAATGATGCCTCGATTTCTTTCAAAATCACCTTTTGAAACAATGTTATAGCTGGTACAACAATAGCTGGAGTAAAATTACTTTTAACATTCTTAAATTTTGGCATTTCTAATTTACCATACCCAGTCCTGTAGTTTTCATTACATTCATTTTCAGTTTGGCAACTAACTGACATTTCAATATTCTCTTCTAGAAAGCTTTCATCATGTTCATAATTATATATTGAAACATTCATAAGACTTTCATCCAACTCTGTTTCCTCATTTTGTTCAATTTGTTCAAAATATTCTACATTTGGTGTTTTCTTTTTAAAACATTTACTAAAATACACTCTAAGTAACAGTTTCCGAATGAAAGCCTTAACTTCTAAATAAATGTCAGCATATGTCGGAAAGAAAGTGGGAACAAACTTGCTCCCTTTGTTTAACACACTAAGCATGTCATTATCCAAATGCAAATCAGACAAATTTATACATTGTAATGTATTAGAATTATTCATACATACATTTTCTGCTATCAAATGTTCATTTATAACGACCCTTGCCATTTCTTCCGTTCTTTCCTTTGTTCCGACCATCACTTTGAAAATTCACAGCTTTAGCAGAATTGGAATTGGAAGCCTCAATTACATCCTCAGAAACTTCTCTGTTCTGAACCCGGCTAATGTTCTCGGTCCTGGCAAAAGAAACGTTCTTATTTGCAGCATGGCGTTCAGCCGATGAAAACGAAGCTGACATGTTTCTTCATTTGAAACCTCTCGTCCAGCTTCTCCCCCTCGATTGGTTACGTCCCGACTCACGTTGCCAGCTGAAAATAATGCCGGTGTCATAGTCCTTTAAGTCCCGGACTAGTTTGGCACGTTTTTTAAGCACTACATCCGCTTCCAATTTATTTATTTTTTCACTAATATCAAGCATTTGAGCTCTATAATTCACTTCAACCAAGAGTTCATTTTGCAGAGTGGAAATCTCTTGTTTTAATTTCTCATGAGTTCTATTGTTACGCTTTACAAGTGTACGCAACCAACCCAAAGTACATTGAAGGGATGTTTGTTTCCACTCTTCAAGTAAGTCAGATTCTTCGTCTGAAAAAGGTGCAGCCGGTAATTTATCTATTCGGAGCCCTCTGGGTGTGACATTTAGACTCAAATACTTTTCTAACAGTCTAGTATCATAATAGAGAGCGGATTCTTTAGCCATTAACTTGTTCAGAGTGCTAAAACGACCATCAGCTTCCACATTACCTCTCAGATTCCAAGGATCATTATCAATGAACTTCCTTTCACGTTCCGACACCATCTCCAAAAATGAAAGAGTCTCCATAGTAGAATTCCGATCTGTGTTCCCATTATGTGACATGATGGAAATAAAAGGCAAAATTGTTCGGATTCTCCAAACAAAATTTTCTTTGGACTTAACCTCAAGATCAGCACGGCTTGGAAAATAGACAAAAACACAGCAACAGCAAAACTATAGCAGCAACACACCAAACAGCCAATGCCTTTCTTCACTTTATTTTGGACCTGGTACCTCGGCAGTTCGCCTTCAAGGATCACATTTACTTGCTACAAACTGTTGGTTTTTATAGCACATATCCAAACAATTAAGCAATAATTCAATTAGTACAAAATTTCTTTTAAAGTGACCTTGTCAATAACAATATTCTGCACATATTATAGAAAAAATACAAACAAAAAATAATACCCATAAATTCATTTTTGAATAGAAAACTCATTCTTTAAAAGATAAAAATTCATTTTATATGCCAAAACATTATACATATTATTCAAAAGAATTTTTTATAAACACACACACACATATATATTTTATTATTATATTATTTTAAATTAATTTTGTATATTTTTTTAAATATTTTTTCAAAAAATATTTTCTTAAATATTTTGAAATAATTATTATTTTATTTTCATTTATTTATTTCATGTCTTCTAAGTCCATCATATCCCCAATTCTAAATTTAAACCATATGGCCTTAAAGTATTGAACTTAAGAATCAATTTTGTCTCTAATTCTAATAGTTTGTTGGTGATGTTATCACCAATACAAACAAATGGTCTACCCAAGACTCCAAATCTTAAACTATCACTGTTACCTTCATGAATATCCATAAAATGTTTAGCTACTGGACTGAGTAAGTTAGAACTCCTAATGTCTCTCAGATGCTCTAAAATTCTGACTCTGACCATCCTCTTGGTCTGGCCAATATACCAAATATTGGCACAACTGCAGGTCAAGGCATATACTACCCCAATAGATTTACAACTAAAATAATGTTTAGGGGTATGAATAATACCATTAATGGAATTAATATTAACAACCTTATCACAAAGACTACAAGAGTTACACTTAAATGTACCTGTTTTTGCCAACTGTGTAATTCTATCATTACAACAGTTGTAGTTCAAAATGTTTTTCAAATTTTTCCCTTTTTGAAAAGAAAAAATGACATGATGGGGGAACAATTCACCTATGTTATCGTCCTCACTTACCAAATACCAAAACCTTCTAACTATACCAACTAATCTATTAGAGAATGTAGTATACTTAGTAACAAAAAATAATTTCTCCACATTCTTCTCTATTAGTGAAGGTCTACAGGTACCATGTTTAAATGTCATGATGTCTTTGTCCTTCCCATTGTTTTTTACCTTTACCATTGTGTTATTTAAAAGTAATGCATCATATCCTCTGTCCCTTAATCTCAAAAAGACATCCCCCGGGATTCATGAAGCTCGGCGCAAGGCCGGCGTAAGGCTTGCGCCGGTGGTGCATTGCATAGCCGGCGCAGTAGCGCCATATGCATATTAATGAGAGTGCACCGTAACCACAGGCATGTGCGTAGTATGTCGAGCGAGCCCAAGTAGGATGCGTCAGTAGGCGTGTTTAAGCAGGCAGGCGAAGAGCAACCTAACGTGCTGTCTGCCATAGTCCGCCCAGAATAGAAATGGCTGCAGCCATGGCCCGTGCAGAATGAAATGTCCGCAGAGTATGCAACAAAGTACCCGTCCCAACTAAACAAGAGAAGCAAATAAAACCCACGCGGCCGAAATGTACCTGTCCAAGGAACAAAGGATAGCGTAATACCGTGTCCGTACAGCAATGTACTGTGAGTGTGCATAGTCAGAGAAGGTGTACAGCAGCATGTCAGCACGCCGACATAGGAGTAGCGACTAAGGTCACCAACCGTCCCACTTTGCGAGGGCAGTCCTGTATTGGCATCGTGTTCGAAATAAAGCATTAAAACGGGAAGTGTGCGAAGAGTGTAGGTCATAATGATTTCCGTATTTAATGTAATTGTAGCCTGAATCGGTTATTTCCGTAACTGAAATACCTAAATGTCCCAAGAAACAGAACAAGCTACCAAACTGCCACAACAATAAGCTCATACTTAGGCAAATAAGTGAAGTTCTATGCTATATAGTGACCGTGTGTGTGTCGGGCTGTGAAGTCAGATGTGACTCCCTGCACATACAGGTGGTCAATGTAGAAGTCCCACAGAACCACGATAGCAATGTGTGTGTTGAATGAAAGGCGACCGACAAACCCTGTCCCCTGATCCCTGGTAGTCACCCCTGTGCTGTGTGGACAGCCACCTATACGTTGTACAGGGTGACCTACTACCCTCGACAGGTATGACTTTGCATTATGTACCAGTTAGCTGTGGGACATGTCCCTGACAGCAGATATGCATATCCGGGAGGCCCCTGCGAAGGATATCTGTGTCAGATGTCCGTCCCAGTATGGCATCTGTTCTGCAAGCATCTACAAACAATGTTACCCATAACACCGCTGTGTGTGCCTGTACCGTGGAAATGTAGATGTATGACAGGGGTGCACCCACAGAATGGCAACATGGGACACCACCTGTGACAGGCAGTTGGTCTGACATGCAGCCAGCAACTATGACCATGTGGGTTGTGTCACATTGACAGTTTACAACACATTCTGTGATGTACATGTTCACATCCCAGCCAATGGTTTCATTAACGTTACCTGAGGGGGGTAATGTTATGAAGCCCTTTGCCAGGACGAGGTAGGCTGTATGGACTGCAACACCCCCAGCAATGGGCTGGGTGACCGTCGAAAATGTCAACCATGTCTTAAAGGCATGAACCCCCTGAACAAGACAAACCATGTGGGATGCAAGTATGTATGTCCCCTATGCAGTCATGGGCGAACCGCAGTATGATCCCACCCCATGTCTATGCAGATAGGTCTCCTCAGGGTACTGGGACAGTAATAACCAGCCTCAGTGGAGGCATTGGCCCTGTGATGTGGGAATACAGTTGTCATGCGATACAACCTGGCCACCCTACCTGAGGTGAGGCTATAAAGAAATAGCTGTCCTAACTGTGGGTCCTAATCCCAAATGAGATAGTGGAGTACACAGCGGGCTCACCATCTGGTCTCATGGATGCTATTCACACTACCCTGGAGAGAGCATGTCCCACCTGTGTGTCACAGAACATTTGGTGACCACAAACCGCTGGTACAGACATCTCCACATGTGTGGTGGAGGGTGTGGAGATGTCCTCACTGGACCTGTCAGCCTGTATGTCGGCAATGTGTGTATGTTGAGTAAACCCCACCTCTATGTGAACCCAGTCAGAGCATATGTGGTAGTGACCTCACAGGTGTCGAGCATAGCAACTGAAGGTGGTATGATTGTCAGCCAGGTCCATGTAGGTATATCTGTGGAATGTGCCCTGGACAATCCCATGACATTGTGTAACTCTACACATATGATGACCAAGGGTGTCACACCTCACAAGGTGTCTGCTCCACCCTGTAGTAGCCACCTCCTCGTGTTGTACATCATGTGTATGGCTGGGGTACACCACACTGGACGCTTGGCATTGGTACAATGAACCACAGTTGGGTAAGTGAATGCCTGGTACATGCAGTCCTGTAGGTACTGGTAGATGGCAAATGTGATTGATGCAGTGGCTGCTGTACCATTGACCACTGGCTCAGGGTCCTTAAAGGAGACCACAGTACTGCGCAGTAGTGTGTAGTCTGCCTCTGAGCAAGCAATGTGTATGTTAACTGGTAACACTCACAGCAACGGATGCCAAAAGCAGAAGCCAATGTCCAAATAACATAGATCAACTTCTGCATGACAATATGTGTTATCATACATGTATTGACATGTGTCTGCCAATTACAATTGGAAATGGCCGGTAAGACTGGCCTAAAGTTCCCATGATGTACACAGTCTGGGGGTGTTGTTCCGATAATAAAGTGGCAATACCTCCCAATCGTGACCTCTGGGTATGGTATGAAAGTGGTTGTTAACCTGCAACAATGGATGTATAGCATTGGTTTCTGGTGTCGGAAGACATGTTTCCTGTAGCACAACACAGTATGGGTAGTCAAGCACACATACACAATTGCTGAACACACAGCATCAGTGAAACCCACTGCTCACAAGGACACAGGCCGACAAGCTCTACACTTTACATATGCACAGTGGTGTCCATTGTAGGACCCAAAAATTGTGGAAAGAACCAAATTATGTCTTATTTCAATGCGTACCTGAACTCATTGACGTCACAGGTACACATATGCACAGAAATCGTGTTTAATGTTGCTGATAGCTGTCCATGTAATGCAGCACAGATGCACAGAATTACACAGGGTACCGGGTCCATAGCACTGCATCCACATCACACCTCCGCACACATGACGGATGTGTAATGGGTACTGGCAATTGTTGCGGTCAAGGGATTCTGGGTATGTAGACTCTGTGCTCGGTGTTGTTTCGCAGGCAATCATTCTACCCGCCCTGTGGGAGGGATTTCGTAGCACCTGCCTTACTCTCCGCTAATAATGCAAACCATACTCCGGAGAATGCTAAATGTAGGTGTGGAATGTGTACAGCCCTATAGTAGTGTCCAGTAGGCAATTGTCATGGATGGACACCCGTATGTCCGGGATGGCACCCACAACTGCAAACCCGGGTAAATGACATAGCCGCGGTAAGGCATGACACAGGAAATACACATAGGGACCACAGTTGACATTCCACATACAGAGCCGGACTCTCGTGCCAACACCGGCGTACACAGCACTCAATCTGCCAGCAACAGACTGAGGAGCACCCGCTACCATACAGCGGAACAGATGTGCGACCTGTGGAACACATACTAATGGCACACACACAACGTCACGTAGGATGTGTAAACTATGGCATTCCCACCTAAGGAAGACAACATGGTTACATGAATGCATAGGTAAGCAACATGTTCTGGTGGTGTTATATTGGAAATATAGTGACGGATATGTCCCATTGGGATGTCTGAGGTTTATATGAAGCAGTTGGTAACCACCATCTTTGGATGTATGTCATTTGTTCACAGTACTAACGCAGCGGGTTATGTAGCACCATGTGGAATGGGTAGTCAAACAGACATCCGCGATTGGGGAACATACACCAGCAGTGAAAAGCACTGGGCAGGTGGACACAGTCCAGCAACATCTAACTTGACAAATGCACATCGGTGTCCATTGTAGGACCCAAAAATTCTGTTCAGAGCATGCCTGCTAGCTTCCTGCATTACTCATGTGATCTAATTGTCGTCACCACGTCACAGGTACACATAGGCAAGCGTGTTCAATGTTGATGATAGCTGTCCATGAACTACAGCACACATGCACAGAAATACCCAGGGTATCGGGTCCATACAGCTGCGTCCACATCACACTGCAGCACACATGAAGGATGTGTAATGGGTACTGTCCACTGTTGCAGTCAAGGGAGTCTGGGTATGTAGAATCAGGCCTCGGTGTTGTTTCGCAGGCAATCCTTTGTCCGCCCGTGGGAGGGACGTGTCATGCACATGTGTCACTCGCCACTAATAATGCACACCATACTCCGGGGAATGCAAAATGCAGGTGTGAAATGTGTACAGCCCCATACCAGTGTATGGTAGGCAATTCACATGGATGGACAAGCGTATGACTAAGATGGCACACATAAATGCAAACCCGGTGGAATTACACTGCCGTAGTAAAGCATTACACAACTCATACACATAGGGACTACAGTTGACATTCTCCATACAAGAAACACAGACAACCAGCCGATGAAGTCCAAAGCAAAGACGAGGTACTGTAGGGACCGTCAGTGACCAACCAGAGCACACCAAGAATTAAAGGCAGTCACCATAGTGTATTGGAGCACACTTCGTCTGCTTCATAAGCAGACTTATTCAGACTACATACAATGTAGTTCAACCTACTAAATTTACAAGCATTAATTGGTTGGTACATTAGATGTGCTAGGTACTAATTACATGCCTTAAAGGCAGACAAGCGAACAAACCTTACTTGGGTTACACATCCCACACAGTGAGGACAACAGACATTGCTCGAAAGGTACAGTATTCACCGGAAAATGGAAATATATGTACATATATGAAACATGAACCAACATAAAATGTTTTCCAAATCTCTGACTGTGTAAGCTACATGTATATGTCCTACGGATTGTGCCAATATATTAACAGAACTGCAGACACCTAGTAATATGAATGAACCATAATATATACACATAAACCGTATGAATATGAGTACTGTAAAATAGACCAGCGAAATGTAAAGATTCACAATGTGCTAATGTAACATTCATTTACAAGGTTACAGAAATAAATCAATGCAGACATCCATGTGTAAATACTAACAGAAGGCCAGCGAGGTGCTTGCCCTTACATGTACTGGGATGTCGTTCCACAGCATAGTGAGTGTCTGGGTGATGAATCCGTCCCAACAACACGTTCGATTAATGACAGTGTCAAGGTGTACGTCAGCTGCCCTTGTGGTTCTGAGGGATCTACCTTATTTACGTGAAGCATAGTCATCAGATCTGGGTTCGACCTAGCCGTGCATGCCAGGCACGGGTCACCTCTGGGCAACTGGTATGCAACTGTATACAGCTGGAATACTTTCAGTCGGTCAGTATAACACATATACCTGAGACCCTGCATCCGTTTGTCGAAGAACTGTTGGTGCCTTTCCAGCTGCTGCAGGTGTTGGGTCAGATACGTTCTGAACGGGGCATTGTACCCAATCATAGGTCTATTGAGTGATGAGTACAAGGGGACAATGACCTCCCCTGATCTAGATGTGAATCCCTTCATGATGATGTGGCCAATGTGGAAGGTCTACCCAACTATGTTAGCAACATGTGTGTCTAACGAACGGTTAACAACAACACGTGTCCCCAGATCACTGGTAACCCCCTCCGTGTTCAGTGGACTGCCACCTATATGGTAGCTCGGGGTAACCTTGTTCATCCCGAAGGGTATGCCTATGCATTTCCTGGCATTTAGCTGTAGGACATGTCTCTGGTACCACTTATCCACATCTGTGAGGCACTCCTGAAGGATATCTGTGTCAGATGTGTGTCTGACCTTGGCATCCGGTTTGCAGTCGTATGCAAACATTGTCACCCATAACCCCCTGTGTGTGCGTGTACATTGGAAACGTAGATGCTGGAAATAGTGGACCCAGGACTGAGCCCCATGGGACACCACCTGTGACTGGCTGTGAGTATGACATGGCGCCAGCAACTATGGCCATGTGTGTTCTGTGACCTAGCCCGTTTGCAACCCATAGGGCGATGTATGGACTTACATTCAAGATGACGGGTTTATCAAGTATACCCGAGGCGGGTATTGTGTCGACGGCCTCTGCCGGGTTGAGGTAGGCTGTATGGACTGGTTTACCCTCAGCAATGGCCTTGGTGACTGATTCTACAAAGTGAAACGCGTGTAAAGGGCATGATCTGACTATGACCAAGCTAAACTGGGTTGTATCCAAAGTATGCGGGTCCCCTATGTCCTCATCTATGTGTCCCATTATGATCCATCTCCATGGCTTTGCAGATAAGGCTTGTCAAACTAATGGTATGGTAATACCCAGGGTCAGTGGAGGCACCATCTATGTGAGTGTGACTACAGTCGCCCTGTGCTACTACTCAGGCACGTATCCTGAGGTGAGGCTAGGATTACACAGCTGTCCAGTGTGGGTTAAATTCCCCATAGAGTTCCCGGAGTGCACAGCTGGGACACCATGTGGACCCATGGATGTTGTGTTAACTGCCTTGGGGCTGGATGTGGGTAATGCTGGACATACCAACGGCAGAGGTGCCACGTTCCCGAGTCCGATGCCCAAGGGACCACACACATAGCCGGCCTTAGGCATAGGCCAAGTAGGTAGCCGTCTAGGGTGTTGCTATACTGGGGGCACCTTTCCAGACTCTATTTGGTGTAGGTAGGCCAGGAGGGGGTAGCGGGAGACGTATCGGAGGCAACGTGTGCCTAGGTCACCACTTACCCTAAGGCCACTCTTCACGTGGGTAATACAGCAGTACCCACACCTAGACGCAGGTCATCGCTAGGGTCATTGCTAGTATGGCACATCATCTACGTAAGGAAGGAAACCATATATCCCCAGACAGAATGGCACAGCATAATGCCAGTTCGGCGGCCAAAGGCAGACATCGTCACCAGTCGGTGCGGACGTACTGCGCGAGATGTCCGTTAACAATGCCGACAATGTGTCGCTTTGTGAAACAAACTCCACAGAGACATTCAATAATAGACAACGACGGACAACCCGATGTCCTCGTGTCTGAGCTGTTCAACCTGTTACGCCATGTTAAATGTGTGTAGCACAGCGGAACCGGCCCAAAAAAAGCAACGGACATGTCTGTGGCTCAGTGAACGTCACGCAATGTTAAACCCTTGTAATATTGCGACACAGCCCATACATACGGAGGGTTAGTAATGGCAGTAGGTTACTTCGATCAGACCGTGTGCAATTAGTATAACGAGATCTACAACGGATACACCGGACATTGGCGCACACGGTTAAGACTAATTGGGGGGGGGGGCCGTGACATAGTACCATGGACACGGACAAAACGTGCCCATGTGACTCATCTAACATTCGTACAGGGTCAGGGCGGTCCCGTACTGTGGGCGGACAAGACCAAACCCAAAGCACCACAGCAACACCCTGACAATCGAAGGCCTGTATGCATATGGGATATAAGCAGCTGTCATCTGAACAGCCCTGTGGTGACGACATATGCATCCTGGGCCATGAGCGAGGGGGAATTAGGAATGTTCAACATGCAGTACCGCACCTTTCCCAGCAGGGGAATGGATGCCTGTGACGTGCGTGTGTGCGGGGGGGGTGATATGCAAATATACATAGGTACCACGGGTATGCATATTAATGACTACGAACAGCTAACGTGCACTGGTCACAGTAAGTCTCAAACGTGACTGCAGTCACGTTGGAATCATGACTATAGAACATATAGATGTGCACGCGTAAAGCGTCCATGCTGCAAAGACCGTTACATATATAAAGCTGTCAGTGCTTTCTGCACACGTCCGTCAACCGGATCAGACATATGTTACCGGAATAGTCACAAGTAACGCAAAACACGTAACCACACAGACACTGTAAACATATATAAACGGAATACGGATATGCATGTGCGCGCGTAACACACAATCCGGACATGCGAGTGTATGTGTGCGTGTGTGATCCAGTGGAACCAGAGAAGGTTACGGATGTCTCCTCCACACGTTTACATTCACAATTGTGAAATATATGCTTAAATAGTACCTATTGATTCCATGCTTTGTTATCGTAATGCTACTAATATACACATCGATATACAATAACCTGATCAACACACTACATCCTAAGGTGCACTCTCACCAATTATCAACTATGTGTCCGGATACTGATTGTATTTACCAATATTGTAGATATATTAACACATCGTTGGTGTATTATTGTTTCCATTAAGTAATGTATGCAACACTGATCAGTATATGTCACGTTATCATCAAGACCTGGAGCACTGTCTACTTAACTATGAGCAGGTTTATTGATTAATTGACTTCGAACTGACTCTGAAGGAAGTGTATAAGGGACGACTATCCAATGTATTTTGTACTCCGACGATGCCTCATGTCAGTGGGTGAAAGAGCTCTGTATCATTTGACTGTGGAGTGTATCTTTAGTGTCATTGTCTGTTTTGGCCTGATATATATGCAATAATGTCTGTTATGAAGATGACCAGGACCCAAGGTTTGCTGTATTTCCACACCCCACCACCACAAAAAGGGAATAGTAAAAGGGCAGTATGTTCGAGGTAGTTGGATGACCTCTAGGGACAGTGATTATGAGGAAGAGTGTATGAAACTAAGAGGGATGTTTTAGATAGAGGCTACCCAAGGAAATTAATAGATGAAATTGAGAAGGAAGTAAGGGAAGGAAGAGTGGACAAATATCGGCCTATTTTAGGACAGGAAGATGACCTTGAGAAGGTGACCAACCTCGACAAAACAATTTTGAGTTAAGAAATAACTTTATAACAGATTATAGTGGGGAGGCTAAGGTCATACAAAGAATAGTGGAGGAAGAATGGGTACAGTTTGGTGAATTCTCTGATTTAAGAAGTCTGTTTATACAACCCTTGAAATGTACATATAGAAAAGGGAGAAATTTGAAAAATTTGTTTGAAAGAAAAATTAAGGAAAACAATACTTCCAGGGAGAGAAAAGGCACATATAAATGTGGGAGGTGCTCCCAGTGCCGAATATTTGCAATAAAGATATAAATTTATGTGAAAAGTAGGGACATATTAGTGCAGAGTAAGCAATATGTTAATTGTCAAACAAAAGGTATAATATACCTAAGTATTTGTAAGAAATGTGAGGCATTTTATGTGGGGAAGTCTGAAAGAAGACTAAGAGATAGAATCTACGAGCATAACTATGAGATGAAGACAAAAAATATGTGTAATGCTCTGTACAAGCATAAAATAAAATGTGAAGAAGCTGATTATACCTTCTTTGTGTTAGAGGTAGTAAACAAAGATATACGTGGTGGACAATGGGAGGAGACAATTGAGTACAAAGAGTTATTATGGCAACATCATTTGGAAGCTTATAACCCACCAGGGTTGAATAATTATGTATCTTTGGCCCCAGTATTGAAAATAAGAGCAGCGAAGCTCTGAGTTGGAAAATTTATAACAGGGGATTAAAGATACTGAGACATTATTAAAGATAATGAAATATATAATTAATCAGCACTATTTTGTGGAAAAAAGGTAAAAAGAAGTGGCAGGATAATTATGGGAAAGGGTATCTGTAAGAAATGAATTTGAACCTGGGTAAACTTTGAAGTGTATTAAGTTTGGGCATAACTGTGAAAACAGTGGTTGTAATGTGTTCATCAGACACCAGAGGGCATTGGATGTTTTTTAGTTGTATGTTTGTATATATTATTGTAGATATATTTTATATGTTTAGATTTTTGTATATAAAATGTCAAATTTTAATGTTTTGAATATCATGAATAAAAGTTGATAATTAATTATAGAAAATGTTGTGAGCAGGAATGTAATAAATTGTAACATGATTTCAAGGGTAGACATGAAGGCACTTTGTAAATGTGATTTATAGTATAATATATGAAGAATATGGCAATTAAGTAATTATTGTATAATTAGGATTAATTATTCAATCAGCAATAGTATTTAAGCAGAAGGGGAAGAGCTTGTAGTATTGTGCATCTGAGGAAGGGTATTCAAGCTTGAAAACGCAGGTGTGGAGACATAGCGTTAATGTGTTTGGAGTGTTTTGCTGAAACTACGTGTTGCTGCTTGGTTCGTTACTTTTGTTAATAAAGCTGCTAAAAAGAAAAAAGGAGCCGTTTTCTTCCACTAGTACCTTTGCTTTGTTTAGTTGTGACTGTTCTGGTACTAGGCTCCATTGTCGTGGTTTTGCTGTATTTCCGCTTACCGGCTCGTGGACATAGACAGGCCAAGTAATACATAATATGGGTAGTCAAACAGACATCCACGATTGGGGAACATACAGCAGCAGTCACAACCACTGGCCAGATGGTGACAGTCCAACACGTTCTACACTTTACATATGCACATCGGTGTCCATTGTAGGACTCCAAAAATTGATCCATTCGCACCATCGACCAGCTGCCATCGACGCAAAAGAAGTGACAGCCGTGACTGCGGCACAGCTAGACATATGCACCACCAGCGTGTTTAAGGTTGGGGACAACTGTCCATGAAATGCAGGACATATGAACAGAAATCCCCAGATTGTCGTGTCCATAGAAGTGCGTCCACATCCCAGTCCCGCATGACGGATGTAATGGGTACCGTGGAGGGTTGCAGCCATGGGATCCTGGGTATGCAAATATGGGGCTCGATGTTGTTTGGCAGATAATCCGTTGTCACGCCCCGTGGGAAGGATGCGGGTATAGCACGTGCCTTACTCCCCACTAATGATGCAAAGCATCCACCGGATAATGGTAAAAGCAGGTGTGAGTGTTGTACAGCCCTATATCAGTGTCCAGTAGGCAATTCCCATGGATGGACAAGTGTATGCGACCGAGATGGCACCTATAACTGGAAACCTGATGGAATTACACAGCTGCAGTAAGGCATAACACAGGAAATACAGATAGGGACTACAGTAGACACTCCCCATACAAAGACAGACTGCCGTGCGAATACGTACATGGCACTGGATCTGCCATCAACAACATGAGGATCACTCGCTTCCATACTGCGGAACAAATGGGCGACCTGTGGAACATATACTAATGGCACACAAACAACTTCAACTAGGAAGGTCATAGGATGTTTCAACACTGGCGTTCCCGCATAACTAACATCCGAAAATGAATAAATAGGGTATACATGTTCCGGGTGTGTTATATTGACAATACAGTGGCGTATACGTCCTACTGGGCCTTTGAGGATTACCTAAAGCAGTTGCCAACCTGCAGCATGACATCATCACCATTTGGGTTAATCGTGAAGTAGGACACTTTGAGCAAACAAAATTGGGAACATCCCCCCAAAAGGGAAGGCCAAAGGGCACATACATTTCACATTTTCATTGCCTTTTTCCTTGAGGACCCAAAATTTTTTTGGGGAACCCAGGAAAAAGCCGGATACCACAGCCAGAAAAGCACCGCCAGCTGCAAGGTTATGACACCTTCCAGAAAAAAGGGGGGTAGAAGACATCCCAAATTTCGGCCCCACATGGGAATCCCCTTACTGGGGGTTTTCAAGCATGTGGGGGGTTTCAATGGTTTGGGTATGCAGAAATTGTCGGGTGGGAGGGACCATTGTAAAAAATGGCACCCCCACCAAAATAACATCCCCCGGGAATGAACATCAGGGGTAAAAAGGGGGCAGCCCAAACCAGGCAGAGGCACCCAATGGCAAAACCCGGAAAATCACCCAGAAAGCAAACCGGGAAATAAAAAGCTGACAACATAACACAAAATAACTAAACAACGTGCAACCCCAAGCACCTCCAGCCGTAAACCCCCCCACCCAGCAACCCAACTGGGAAACATTTAAAACCCCACCCGCAACTAGGGGGGTTGGGGGCCAAATTAAAGGCACTCCAAAACCCTAGGGAATATAGTCTTTAAAAAATGGCGTTATATGAAACCTGCGAATAAATGGCTCTGAGGGGTTTTTAGGGAATCAGGGGGGATAGTTCACAATGGGATTGGGAAAAAAGGTTGCCCAAATCAGGTAAGAACACCCTTGGGAATTTTGGGGAAAAGGCCCCCCAAACATGGGAAACAAACCCAAACCCCACAAAACCCCCCCCGGGGGGAAAGTCCAAATGTTTACATTTCATATCAAGGGCCTGTAGGCCCAAATATTTGCCAAGGGTTGGGGAAGGTGCATGCCAGAAGAAATGACAGCCGGGCTCGGCAAGGGAAAATCACCCAACTGAAAAGGGTGTGCAAGGTCCTGTGCAGGCATTGAATGGATCCCCCCCTGGGGGTTTTGGGGGTATCCCCTTCCCCCCCAAAGGTGGCAAAGGGCCCTTTTGGAAAGGGCCCCCGGGGGAAAATGGGTCTCCTATTTGGGAAATTTGGGCCCCTGGAGGGGCATGGGGTGGCACCTTTTTCCCCAATAAGGCAAACTCCCGGGGGAAAAAAGAAAAAACCAATGGAAACCCCAATAGGCCTGGCACCCTAAAGGACAAACAGGCCCAAATGGAAAGCCAAACCTGGGGGCCCCCGCGTTACAAGGTAACCCAGGAAAAAAGATGGGCTACAACCTCCCCCTACAAAGAGACCGCTAGTACCAACCCCTTAAAGCCCCAGGGGGCAGCTTCCAAAAGCAGAAAGAGGGGCCGTAAAAAACCAAAGGCACAATTCAAGCACGGGGAAACATGTGGCAAATCCCCACCAAAAAACATTTTGGATTAATAGGGGAACAAATTACCATGGCCTGTAAAAAAAGGCCGGACCATGGCCAAAACCCTGTACCATGGTAGGGAACGCAAGCTTTTGGGGCGGGGACACTGGTACCAAAGGTTAACAGATGGTTCACCGGGGGGAAATCATGGGGGGGCCCCGGGTTTTGACCACACTCCTTTATTTTTTTATTTCTATGGCAAGAAAATGTGCCCCCAAGAAAAAACCCAAGCACCCACACAGTATGTAAAAACAAAGGCCCATGAAACCCATGAATTTTCACACAAAATAGGAATAACAAGAAAAATAATGTAAACAAGGTACGCTGCAAGGGAACAAATGGTTTTTTTAAAACAATCTTGGGCTCCACCTGTTCCAAAATCCTAACGTTTCCATGGAGCCCGGGGTTTGGGCCCAAAATACCATAATTTTTAAAAAGACCACAAGCTTGGGGGCCCCCCCGTTGTAAACCAGACCCAAACACCGAGTAACGGCCTTTGAGTGCCCCCCGGGGGGAAGCAACCCCCCCCACCCCAAAGGGGCCCGATGGGGGTCCATAACAAGGGAAAAGGTTTGGGTGGCCCAAACCCCCAGGGACCACAACCCTGCCGAAAAACCAGGTATTGCCTGCCAGGAAACCCCAAAGGGTACCCAAGTGGGGCAAACCCCTGGCAATGGGCAAAGGTAAAAACCAAACCCAAAAAACAAACAAGGGAAGGGGGATGGGGTAAAACAGAAATACGTTGGAATCAGGAGCTAGAGGGGTTTTTTGAACGGCTGCAGGCAAATTTGGGTTGAAATACCAAATATGCAGCCCCAAATTACATAAGCGGTTCCAGGGGGCAGGGAAACAAACAAGAAAAAAGAAAAGGGTACCACACATGACCCCAGTTAAGCAACAGAACCCACAAACCCCAAAATCAAGGAAACCCGGGTCGACCAAAGGGAAAACAAAGCATACAGGGCACCCCAAAACAAAAGGCCCGGAAGGGGTTGGAAACCCAAAGAACCGAGAACCCACAACCTGAAAAACACACTGTGGAGATTTTAAACCCCACATCCCCCCCAAAGTCACAGGTATGGGAGCGGGGCCCCGAACAAAGCAAACAAGCAGGGGGGTGCAAAAAGTAAAAAATGGCCGAGAAAGGGGTTTTTGGGGCCAAAACAAACCGAAGGAGGCAAAACACACACAAAACACACGAAGGGGGATCGAACCCTACCATTCTAACCACCGTAAAGCATTTGAGCCCTTTACAGCAAGTGCAAGGCAATTGGGGGCCAACCCCCAAAAAATAGTGGGAAGGGGAAAAACCAAAAAACCCCAAGGAGGGAAACAAAACCACATGGAAAACCCCGGGGGAAGCATTACAGAACCCACGATGGGTTTACAGACGGGGAAACAGGCTGCCAGGTAGGTTGCAACCGAAGTGGGCAAAGCCCAACAGTGGAGGCTAAAACAAACACCAGAGCACGGAAACACAACCACGGAAAGGGGAAACCACGAATTACAGAACCCTACGATGGGTTTACAGACGCGTACCGAATTTGCTCGACGCACGGGAACTTTTGGTTTAAGCCCAAAACAAAAGTTTGGAAAGCCAAGGGATTGTTGCGGGCGCTAAAAAAAACACCAACAGGGAAACACCAAACCCCACACACCAAGGGGGCCCGCAACCCCGCTACTACATGAACCCCTACGAGAACATTTCAAACGCTCCAGTTTTTAAAAAAGCTGTCACAGGCAATTTGGCCTTTTCCCCAAAACAAAAGGTTTGGGGCCAAGGGATGGGAGGCGCTAAAAAAAACAAAGCAAACAAACAAAACCCCACACAACACACACGGAAGGGCCGAACCTCCATTCTAACCAAAACCGTAAAGCATTTAAAAAGGGGCTGAGGCAAACAAAGGTGCAAGGCAAGAGGTGTGCGAGCCCCAAAAAATTCAATGCCCAAAGGGAGGTTTGGGAAAACAAACACCGGGGCCCCAAAAACACACACACACAAACACACCAAAACCGGAAAAGGGGGGAACCCACGCCCCACATGAACCCCTACGATGAACATTTACAGAAGCGCCCAAAGGGGTAAACAACGTAAGGATATTGAGGCTGCGCGCCCCGGGCAAAGGGGGAATACCAAACTGTTTGGGGGGGCCCAAAACTAACAGTGGGGATGGAAAACAAAAAACACAACACACCAACCGGGAAGGGGGGGGCAAATGCTTCACAGCCAAAAGATAACATTTCGACGCTCGATTTGAAAAGGTGTCCAGGCAACAGGGCCCGGCCACCCAAGCTAGTGGAAAAGAAAGGGATGGGGAAAAAGTTGTGGGGGTAAACACACACCACGGCACCAACACAAGGGCGGGCAACCTCATCACATGCCACCGTTTGGATTTTGACCTGGGTTTGCAAACAAACCGTCACCAACTTGTGGGGGCCCCCGGGAAAAAGTGGCAATAAACATGTGTTGGGCGCCCAAAAAATTTTCATCCGGGGGGCCCCCCCCACAACCAACACAAAACACCCACACACCCGGGGGGACGAACCCCCATCTACTGAAAAACCAGAAACAAAGCCCCAAACGGGAACGCGCCATACCCCGGGGTTCATTTGCAAACCGCCCGGGGGGGAAATCCCCCCCAGTTTTTACCCCCCAAGGGCCCGACCAACCCCCTTCAAATAAAAAAACACGATGACTCATGATACCTCCAGAAAAACCCAAGGGGGGTGAACACATTTTCCCCAGGGGGGGGGGCCGCCGAAAAAAACCCGAAACCTCCACCACAGCCCTGCGGGGAAAGGGATCCCGGGTTACCAGGGGCTGGGTGGGACGGCTTTTTCTACTACACACTGCCCACTCATGCCCGCATTAAGTCGGAAATCAACATCATACCGGGCCCATGGGGGCCCACCATCCGGTTCCGCCCCAAAAGTAAACCCCCCATGCCCAGGGTTTTTTCCCAAATTTTGGTAAAAACCCTGGTGGGGCCACAGTTTTTTGATGTCAGAAATACAACACAGGAAACCCACAGATGTCCCGAACACGGGATGGGTCCACAACACCCGGGGGACATAACCACCCAAATACCTAACATTCCCATGGCCAAAACCCCCAATCCCAGGGTTACACACCTGGCCCCTGTTCGCCTGCACCCATCCTTTGAAGCTGCCCACACGCATGGTAGGTAGCCCCACAAGGATGTCCCCCAATGGGATGCAAAGATGTGGTCCACTGGCAACTCCTTAAACCCAAAACCACAAACCCTATACCCTACAAAAACCCCCAAAGCCGTGTGGCCCTACAGTTCCCTGCCCAAAGTTTAAAAAGGGCCCAAACCCAACCCCCCCAACCTTCCCCCCCAGGTCTGCCGGAAAAATGTGCATCGGATTTTCCCCCAAGGGGCAATGGGTGGTGGGCACCCCGACTACCTGAAAAAAAATTGGGGCACTACACAGGGCAAAGAAGTCCAGGAAACCCTCCCCCTTTACCGGGCCCAACGGGAATCCAACACCAGGGCCCGGGGGGGGTACTCAAGGGCCATGAGCCCACAGGGCCTTTCCCCCTGTGGAAACTGGTTGGGGGGAACCGACCTCAAAAAGGGCCCGAATTCAAAGATGAACCCCCGACAGTTGCATACCACGGACGCCGCATACCCCCCCAGGGAAAAACCCTCCCCCCAGGGTATCCTCCCAAAAATGTCAAGGCCTGGGGTGTCCCCAAACCAGGGTTTTCACCCACAAAGGGACCATGGGTTTCCCCGGCTGTGTGTACCCATTTTTTTGGGGACAGCCCCCGGTATGTTTCCACTTGGGGATTTCCCCCAAACCAATGGCATTGGGTACATCCAGGGGGGCTCCTTGGATGAACACCACACCCTTGTTCAATGTTTCTGAAACTTTACCATCAGGGGGCATGGACAGTGCTGTAAACCAAACCGAAAAACCCCCAACACTGAAGGCGGACCGCCTCCCAACCGTGCCCCTCTGGATGTTCACCCAAAGGCCCGAGGGGAAAGTGGGTTTGCCCCAGACCCGCCCGGTGGGATCGGCCACTACACGGGCCCTTAAAGGTGCCCGAAAATTACTTTCCCCATGCCCCACAGGGGAGGGCACACCACCAGGGGGGTGGAAGGGGCTTTGACAATTTTCGGCCCCGGGACCCACAGGGATCCGGCCCCCCCAAGGCCCGACCCCCTGTCAGAATCATAGGGGATTTTGGACAAGGTATGCGGCACCCCCGGGGATCCCCCCACCCCCGGACATATAGGGGCCCTCATCTGAGGTGAGAGCCACCGCCAAACCAAAAGGGGGCCCTACCCGTTAAGCATGTTTCCCAAAGTCCAAAGTAGGGGTCGCCATTGGGTTGGCATGTTAAAGGGGGAACACCTGTTGGCAAACCCTTCAAAAAACAATCAATGTTGGGGGGAAAACACCAGTCCTCCGGTCTGGTAATGGGAAACCCCATGGGGGGTTCATTTACCCACACATCACACATCAATGATGCGACTGGCCTGTGGTGTGCTCCTGGCCCGCACACCAAACAAACCTTCCACAAACAACCTAACAGGCCAACCGGCCCAAGGGGGGACTCTTATCTGCCACCGTCCTTATTGTGGCTAACGGCCCTTTGTGGGTACATGGGCAATTATCCCAGGCCCCCGAAAGGGCACAGAAAGGCTGTAACATAACCCAAAGTGGTGGGCGTGCTGGGGGGGGCAGAAAACCCCCCGGGGGGTGAGGGCCTTAAGGGGCCCTGTGTTTGTCCAGGCGTAGGGGGGATGGTTACAAGTTTGCCGCAACCCTGGTTTTCATGCAGAAAGGGGGTGGGGCTGGGGGCACCCCTCCTGGGGTGAGGCCCCCAAAAGTTTTAGGTCCCCAAAGTCCCATTCCTGTCGTATTTTCCAGACCGAGGGCCAGCCCAGTGGGTCTGTCTTGTGATTTTGAGACAGCCCGGGGTACCCCCCACTCGGGGGCAAAAAGGTCCCCGACACGCGAAAACCTCAGAATTTGGGGTTCTGCACCGCGGGGCCCAAAGCCACCCACTTGTTCACAAACAATAAGTGCCCCCTGTGGAGCGCCTTTTTGCCAACCCATCCAAACACCGCAAGCCTCCCCCCCAAACCTAAAGCCGCCTGGGAAAGGATACTCACCTCTCCTTTTGTCCCCCTTGGGACTTTGGCTTAAACCCCGATTTGGGGGGGTTATCGGCGAACTTAACATTTTACAGGGTGTTTCCACGGCAGGGCTGCCAATGGTGCATCAGGGGGTTTTTAAGGGCCCCATTGGTCAACTTGAGACATTTGTGGGGACCCCCAGGGCTGCTTTTGGGGTGTTGGAAAGTTCGCATCTTTACCTCAGGATGGGACCCCCCATGTGTGAGGGGTTTTGGCCCCGTTCTGCCCGGCCCCCCTGCCTGGGGTCGCCCACCCTAGGGACGGCCCCTCTCCGATTACGCCCGGGGGAAAGCCCACACGGGGGGGCCCGGGGACCCCACCCCCCCCTTCCGGGGAAACACCCCACCACCACACCCAACACCCCCCACCTGCAGCAGGTGGTGGCTCACCCCCCCATGCCCCCCCCGGGTTTTTTCCCCCCAAGTGCCCGGGGGAGACCAGCCCTTCCCCAATTCCCCTCCCGAAAACCAAATGTGTTTGCATTCGCCAACCTGGGGTTTTTTTTACCAAACCCCGGTTCCCCCCTTTTGGTGCGGTTCGGCCCTTAAGTTGGCACGCTGGAACCCGTGCTGCATGGGCAGGGGTATGTTACGGGGTCCCCACCAGATGACATGGCTGGCAGCACCTCCCTTTCCTGGCAAATCGGTCCCCCCCCGAGCCCAAAACATTTGTCGGGGCAAACGTGACTGACCATAAGGGGGGGTGTTGGGGTAGTCGGCTCGAACCTTAGGGTGAAAAGGGGGGGGTTTTAGTTCTGGGAAGTTCTGCCGTGACCCTGCCGGCCCTACATGTACCCACTATTTGTGGGGCATGTGATTACCCGGAGGGGGGCACCAAGCCCCGTAATACAAAACATCCTCGGTTAAAAAAAGAAAAAAACAAACCCCCACCCCCCCCAAACAACACCAACAAAACCCACAACCCACGATGCTTTTTCAGGGGGATGCGCATTCCCCAAAACCCAACCCGTGAATGCGCCCGCACATTGGGATTGACATGCCCTTGGGGCAGTACAACGGGGGTGCATTTAGGGCATGGTCCCCATTTGGTATTTTTGCTCGCGGGTACACCTTGGGGGGGTTAATCACTGGCTCCAAACCATTAATTTCACGCAAACATTGGTACATTACAAAATGGGGTTTACCGATGAAAAACACAATTTGGTGTTGGTGCATTTAGGTACATTACGTACAAAGTTTTGGGGTGATGTCGGGGACGTTCGTGACGGGCAACGTGGTGTTGCGGGGGCCCGGATACATAGCAGGACAAGCTTGGTTTGGCGGACCTGGACCCAAAATTGCCTGCGAAGCCCGCACTGTAGCAACAAAGGTACATTGGACACCCAGTAGCTGTGGAGGGGTTTTATGCATGGGGTTTCCAAAGTCCATCCCCAATTGTAACCCACATTGGGTTTCAGGGGGCAAATTTGGGCCCCCTTTGGCTGTTGGGAACATGTGTATATCACCACCGCGCTATCATTACAATTTTTGGGTTTCATTTTGGCCCCCGGCCCTGTTGGTGGACAACACCCAAATAGGTGGGGTGCAATTTCCGGTTCGACGGGAGTCTCTAGTTTTGATGGTTTTGGTGGCAACCACCGCCCAAAGTTGGGCATGGGAGGGCCCGCCACCGATCAGGGGGATGGGTCCAAATTGGGAAAATGGTTGGCCAACCGTCACCTTGGACTTTCCAACTCCTGGCTCCTGCTCTTGGCCATTTTTAAACCAACCCCTTGTATCTGGAAAGAGTAAAACCCCTTGGTTTTGGTGAACCACCCAGGGGACTATGAAAGGGGGGGTTATTCTTTCGGCTGATACTGGGGGAAACATAGCATGTAGACACTGGGGAATATCTGAGCACTTGTGGCAAAAGCTTTGCCAACCCTTGCCTTGGGGCCCCACACCCGTGGCAACACAAAGGAACACATTAGATTTACTCCAGGACATGTGCTGCCACATGCATTTTGGGGTTTCATGTCATGACTTTGCTAAAAAACTGTACGGTTTGATTTGTGTCCATAACCTGGCATGTAGCAACGGTTTTTACATACACCCACACCCACATTTTGCCAACCCACCCCTCCGGCTAAAGGGGCCCCCCCTCCCCTGGACGGTGTTTGCATGGCCCGGGGGGCCCCAACCCGGACCCCCCTAGCTGTAGGGGGCTTGTTTGGGGCCCACCACCCCCCTTTTTCCTGGCGTTTCACGCCCCCTTTTTGATGGGATAGGTTTTGGAGTGCCTTTGTTGGATTGGGTTGGTTTGCCCCGCTGTTTACCCCCCTGCAAATTCCCCCCTTTGCCTTCTTTTGGGTGTGTGGCCCCCAAAGGGCTTTGGTTTGGAGGTTTGGGTTATTTTCCTCCCGTGGTAAATGGTTTTAAAAACCCCTTTTGGAAGCTTGGGTGGAGGTCCTTAATGTGTGTGGCATCGTTAAATCATTTCATACATGGCTTGCAAGTGTTGTGGGGATGTGGGTGACACAGGTGTTGTGGTTCACACCATTAGCACTGGGTTCCTCTACTGTGTGACCCCCCAATGTGTTAATTTCCTGCCAACATGTTCCCGGGTGCACCACCATTCTTGGATTGTCCCCCGGGCTGTATGACCTGATGTTAATGCAGCCACCGTGTTCCATTTGACCCACAGGGGTGACCTACACATACACCCCATCATTGTTGTCCATTTTACACGCATGTACCGGGCTGGGCAACTTCCCCAGCTCACCTTGTTCATTGGGACATGGGTTGAAACCTACCTTGCAGGGGCCAGCTACTGTACACACATTGTAGGCTCACCAAACACCCGTAAATGCGGGGGCACCCCCCCATTTCCTGGATTTGTGTGGGGGCCTTTTTTTTTCCCGCCCCTGTGGGACTGGATGCTCATTTCTCCCCTGAATTGGCAGGGTTCCCAAAACATGGCAAAGGGGTGACCCCCCCGGGGGGCCCCATTGGGGGGGCGTCCATTCTTTTTTAACTGTTTGGACATTCAACATTTTTACCTGGGGTTTCAGCCTCCCGCTATGTGGCTTTGTTAAAATTTTGGGGCTGCAATCACAACCCTGCAACAGTACCCGGGAGGGGATTCTGGGATGTTGTCGACACATGTGTAAAACACCCATCCCTGCACATGGTATCGTGCATGTGGGGAACATAGTCTACATTTCCCGCCCCCAAAATGTCTGTGTCACTACCCGCCCTTCCCGGGAATGGGGTTTTTCCCCACAAGGTATCCTGTTTGGGGAAAGGTGTTCACATGCAGGCCCCCTGATGGATGCATCTGACCCTACCAATTTGGCCCCCCCCCACATCCCCCTTCATATTGTTGTTCCTGGGCAGGCTTTTTCGGGTTACAGCTACATAACGGGCTGCCCCCCTTTTCATTGGGGCTAGGTGTTTTCACCAAATTTTGGCTCAGGGGGCCAGCCTAGTGACATGAATGGTGGCCTTTTCTAGGCACGTAGTGCTGGCACATTCAAAGCCCTTTGGGTTTTTTCCCGGTACACCATGGTGGGGGAAAGGGTGTTCTGAAAAATTTTACATCACCCACAAATTACGCAGCCTCTCAAGCCATTGTCTGGGGGGGGAACACCGTAAAAAATTGGGTTTGGGGCCATCCCATTCCCCCTTGGGGGCACACCCCCCCTTTACGATGTTACTTGCAATTGGGGTTTTCATCAAACAAATGTGCCTTTTCCCCCTACAGCATTTCACACAGGGAACCCCGATACACTCCAGTTGTTGCAGCATGTACTGTGGTACCACCCAACAACCTTCCCACTGGTAACGGTTTTCTGCCGTATGTACCCAACCCCCAAAGACTTCAGGCACTGCTTACTGTGACAAAAAACCCCCCCCCAAATTTGGGCTACCGTGGAGTAGGTTTTCTGCATCCCGATGGCCTAATGCAAATTTTCACTTAAAGTAAAATATCATGGGGGTTTTATGAGCCCTGTTCCTGTTTCAGTTTGTGTCTGTTGGGCACAGTTGGCATGGTTTACATGGCTAATGTGACTTTTCTTTCCAGGTATTCTTGGGGGCCCGCTTTTACATTTTCGCCCCCGCCCCAGTAGCCCCAGATGCAGTGGGGGGTGTTGCCATGTCACTTTCACCGTACAAGGGGGACTGACACACAGTCGGGGGGGGTTTTTATTTAGTGGTTGGGTTTTCCCATGCTCACCAATTTTCTTTTGGGTTGTACACAAACAAACCCCCATTTACATACGACTCCCACACAATTTTTCCGCCTGAACACACGGGATTTTTATGACCATGCATTAAAAGGTGGCCCCCAAAGGTCCAAACCAGTTGTTCCTTCAAAAATGGGGACACCAGTCACAACACCGTCCCCGGGGGGTGGGGGTCTTCATTCCCTTTGAAAAATTGCACCGTATGTTGCAGCAGGGCCTGTGACTCAAAATACACACATGCCTCCCCGGTACACCGGTTTCCTTCCACCTCATTTACCCCCCTTAGCATTTTCCCCACTAGTGGCTGTATGGGTAAGGGAAAACCCCCCGGGGGTTTTGACCAGGTTCCGTAGCCACTTTGCACAATAGCACATTGGTACTCCACTACGTTATATGGCATCTTTTTTAGAGGATGGCTGGCCGTCGATGCGTTTGGAACCCAAAAACCCCACGTGGACTCTGGGTAATTCACCCCAAGACATCTTCCATGCATGTGTGTGGCTTCACAGCGCCTGGACTGTCCCTGGGACACTGCTGTTGGCAATGTTCAACCCCCCGTTGACGTAGTGCCCCCGTGTGTCATTTACACATGTGGGCCTGGCCCCTCCAAAAATGCCCCCTCCCCCACGGCCCACACCTCCCCAAAAGTCCGGGGGATTTGTACCCCAAGACCCAATTTACCTCCCCCCAGTCACATACCTGGACTGCAACACACACAGGTGGGTGGTTCCCACACCGCACCGTGATTTACACACATACTGTATTTTCCCATGACACATTGCATCATAGGTGGTCCATGTTCAGATACCCATGTTTGTGGCCACGCACATTGTGACACGCGACAGTGCAGACACTGTACACCACAGGTTACATGCCAGTCAGGGTGGCATGCTGTACATTGCACCTGGGACAGTTGCTACTGCTATGTATTGCCAGCAACACGACCTTCCCTAGTATGGACCCCACGCACACATGCTTGGCCATGCAGTACACATAGCTGGGTGACACATTACGACACATACCATACCCACACTACCCTCAGCATGCACCAAACCTACATGTGTCTGTATGCTAGGCCTACACACCTCCCCTCTGTTTGCTGAACATCCATGCTTACCATCCTCTGCTAGCCACACCCTAAGCACACAACCATAGCAGCATGCATGGTACATACACACTACAGCCGGTATTACTGACATCCACTGACAGGGTTGTTGAGGGCATGGCACCACATCCAATGGACAGTCTATGTGCCTATGCCAACAGTGATCACAGTGCACTTCTGCTACATGTACACACTGGTAGGGTCCATGCTATTCCACACTGAGACATGGTGGTGCTGGCATTTTCACAGACGCCACAGTGGTATTCCTGTTCCATGCACACGTGCTATATGGGCACATGTGCAGGCTGTTGCACGGTAGTTTTGTTCACCTGTGTGTTGTGTGTCACTTGACAGTCATGGTGTGTCCTGCTGGTGCATGACATACTCCACAGCTAGCTACCTACACATGACTGCCAGACATTGCAGTGTGGGCCCTCACGCAGTGTGGTGGTATGTCTCTGCTGTTTGACTACATCCACATTCCATGCAGCATACCACGGTCATGCAGGCATTGACGACACAGATGTTGCTGGCATCCTGCCTGCCAATGGGGTACCTACCAACAATACACACCCTCACTCACTACAGGGTTCCAATCCTTGGCTGGACATTGTATTAACCCTGTGGACACATACATAGTACTGGCATGCACATGTTATGTCTGGGAACACAGTCCCAATGTCACCTCCAACCACACGTAGTTGTTGTATCTCGCCAACGTGGCTGTTACATGGCTCTGCAGCAGCACACATCAGTGACTGCTAGCCCATTCATGTACGGTGTGTGCACCATGACCACCACACTACCACATCTATCACACTACACATGGATGGTACTGCATTGCACGTATGGGGCTGCATCTCACACCCATGACTGGGCTATTCAGTATGGCACTGGGCCACATCTTGACATACATGCTCCACACACTCATTGACTACCTGCATGCCTTTCCTGGCACCCTTGTTGGGCTTCTGTGCGCCACGGAACACCACATCCCATGCTGGCCACCTGTCATATTATTGCATGGGTGGTTGGGGTGGTACAGAGGTATCACATCAGACATGATCTGCTCTTTTGCCCTTCAGCACCATTCCACTCTATGCTATTGACAGTGTACACATCCAGCATCACATCGCACTTATGTATCGGCATATTACGCCATGTGCCTTCTGTACAGTTCACACAGTGGTGCAGGCATGTCATGGTAACTACAACATGTTAGGGACGTGGCATTGCACGTCCTCAGACATTTGGCCCCTCATGCTCACTATTTGCATACGTACACTACCTACTGTCACACAGTACTGTACATGCCTACATATACCACTTCTACATACCTGGCAGCATTCTAGCTCATCCTATTATGTTGCTGACACCCATACAGGTGTCAGTGTGGCAGATATATCATGTAGATATCATTGCATCAGTTACATCACACATAGTGCATACACATCACCTTTGCATACTGACAGTCATGCGGTGTGTATCACATGGATACTGTCCCTATGCAGGCATATCACGTTGTACATGGTTGATGTACACACATGGCCCACATGGTGCTGTGGTTGCCATATTACACCATAGTGTGGGTACACATGTGCAGGACTACACATTTCTGGACCGTTTGTGTAGCTGATACCTTGGGTGCCCTTGGACCTGTGCCATACACACATGTACACGAGGCCATGTTACAATAACACATGTGTGGTGTACCTTACACAATGGATACAACGTTACATGTGTCAGTATAGTCATGCTGTGCTCTCTACCCAGCTCAGACAGTTTACATATGCAAATGACAGTCATGTAAACACATCTGTGCTCACCTAGATGCCACTAACACAGGGGTGTAATGTACTCTGCCATGGCCCATGTTCTCCACAGTACTGATGGCTGTATTACTCCTACATGGCGTTTGCTGTGGGCAGGGGAGGAGCAGTCCTGCATGTGTGCACACATGCCACATTGCTCAGCCCGGCGTCTGTGTGACATCCACAGACTGGACACACACCATGCTGTGGGACATAGGTCCTGTGCACATCCCACAGGGGCACACTGTGTCACTAGTCGTGTCATAGCTGCCTTGCTGGTAGGGTGACACAGACCCATGGTACCACCACAGCGGACGACTGTATAGACATGACAGTTGACATCCAGTTCTGGCATTCAGTGCACACTACCATGGGGGTATCAGTACTGTGTACATTGCACATGTGTTTACACACGGCACTGCTGGACATCATTGTGGCACACATTGCACCTGCTATGGAACGTTTGGACATGGTCACTTGCTGGTACCTCCATTTCGGGTACCTATTCTGCTACTACATTGTCCCATATGTGCAGGCCATACATATCTTGTGTATGTATATAACATTAGCCCATCGCTCCATCATGCATGCTATGCCTGTGATACTGTCTATGATCTCTGAACATATCCATCATGCCAGCTTTGCATTACACATACTTGACATAGTCGCCTACTGCGTGGGATAGGTGCACGTCGTGCGCACATTCCGTATGACATCGACGGTATATGCCCATGCACATGTGTGCTGTGACACTATACATAACTGTCCTATCCTGCTGTGGCACTTCAGTGTTGGATATCCACTGCCAGCATCAGCGTGGGTGGTGGCATTGTTCTGTGTTTGCAACCCCTATGGCAGACCTGGGGTAGGGTTATCACCTGTGCCACTTGCAAGGGACAGTCCTCCTTGGGCAGTTGTGTCCTGACAAACTTTATCACTAATGGCAAATGTCCTGAGATTGTGGGACATCACTATATCCCATTCTTATGTAAGAGTTGCATAACATACTTATTTATGTATGTACATTCCTAACTGTTACAAGACACACAATAAGCAACTGAACTGCTACAAGAATACACCTTTCTTTATGCAAAAAGAGTAGAGTTCTAACCTTTGTACTGACCATGGGTATGTGTCCACCTGTAACATCTGAAGTGTGTCCCGACGGTTTCCCACTTTGGCCTTTTGAAAGGGTGGCAAGCCGGCCCTGGGGTTATCCCAGGTGTTTACATGTTGTCCCACTGCTGTGCACACGTTGTCCACAGTTGTTGGTATGCTGCGCGTTTTAGCATTACATATCCAACCTTCGCCTCTCTCTGCCTGATGGACAGGTATCTTTACCTACACACACCATTCACATACTGTACAGATTCGTCATACGTATCGTGCGTTACACACCAGTACAATTCGTGGGTTCGACATACCTTTCCGGCCTTTTGTTCTGCTCGACTCAATTCCCTTGATTCTGTTTCTCGAGTTCGTATGGGTTCGGTATGAACATACGGTTTGGATATCCAGGGAGTCTTCCTTATATTCGTCGTCGCCTGATCCATGTGGGTTAATCAGGCCAATAGCTGTTCCTCGGTGTGTACTTATGCGCATATCAGCGGTGATCCCCCTTCCTTTCGTTCGTTACGCGTCGGCACTAGGCCATGGTTCTTTCCTCGTGTGGCCGTTGGTTATTTGCAATACCTTAGTGAGGATGGTATGTATTGTATCATGTTTGTGTGACTGCATCCGCTATGTGTGGTGTCGGGTACATTTCGCTGTGGTGTTAGCCGTGGATTGTGTGGGTTGGGTATGGTATTGTGTTCGACATGTGGGTCCCCGTGTCCTGGCGGCGTCTGTCGATGGCGTTGTGCATTCAAATGTGTTACATGGCTGTTATTTTCCTGTACATAGCGAATGCATGGATGCATCAGCCGCTGCTAGTGTTCCCCATGAGCTTGTTGTGGGTATGCCGTTGTCATTCACTGCCTGTATGTGTTTGCTACGGTTTTAGCTGTTATCCCTTTGATATGTGCAATGGGGTATATCTGCGGATGTGGGTGACGGCACGGGTGTGAGTCTTGCATTTACACATACCAGATATGCTTGTGTGTGTGCCCCACTCCTGCTTGGGGAGCCGGGGGTTACCTGTCTGTTGTTCCGGGAATGTTTGTTTTGTTGATGTCGTCTGCTGTCGGTATCGCCTGCATGTGTGCTTCCTGCACGTATTCCGCCTTCACATCGGTTATATATCTGCGCATGTCCGTCCGTGCCTACCATCCATTGGCACTTTGTCGCTGATAGTTACGGTGATTGTGGTCCTATACTTGGGCGGACTGTATGCTACCGTAGCCTCCTATTCTTGTGCCGCTTGCTTACGCCACGGTCGTGGAACACACCGCGGTATTTACCGGACCGTAAGTGTTCACGATCGGTGCCGGGATGGCACATTCGTATTTTCGCCGTACATGCCTGATGCTGTGTAACGTTGCCAACAGACCGTGTGGAGTCTACGTTATGGCCGCCATACCTACGGTCGTGGTTTGTACATCGCCCTTTGCATCTCCGGTTTGCTATGGCCCTGTGGTACACTTTGGGACATTTGCGCTTTGCATCATTTTACGCCGCCACGCATAGCCACTGAGGAGATGACAGTACTATTTTGTGGGTACTGCTGAACCTACCCTTATGTTTCCTGTACTGTATGCCTCGCCTGTTATTACACTCCGCCTGTGACATGTCACCTTCATACACAGTTTACACTGGCACACACATTACACACACACAGCGGAACACACGACAACCTCACCTCACACATACACATATTGCCGCCATGGCTGTCAACCTTCTATTTCCGGAGTGGGGAACACACACAGTAGTAATGTGAAACACATGGGCATAATGTGGAACACATAGTAATGGCATAGTGACAACTTCAGCTAAGTAGGTCATAGGTTGATTATGATATGCTGATTTACTTACAGTGAAGAACCTTTACTGACTTACTATGAGTACATTCTATTTACCAGGATGTCATTTATATACATTCCTAACAATGGATGTTTGAGAGACATTTTCAATGTGGAACTTGTAGGTACTGCGAGGAACATGAACTGTTTTACACCCGAATGAGGTACGTTCCTCATAATGTCGTACACTTCACTGGTATGCTTTCCGCTTTCGCACCGACGGTTGAACACAATACCTACGTTGGCCGCATCGCCGGTGGCGGCGTGTATCTCCGCACTCATGTCCTATGGATATGACACGCACATATGTAGGGTTGCCACCTTTTCAAATGGCCAATGTGGGAAATTTTAGTAGAAACGTCTGATTTTGCATGCCAACACACACCCACGGCCAGTACAAAGGACAGCGATTCACTTTTTTGACGGAATACGACGATGTAGCATTACAGTTGCTTATTCTGTTTATTATCATATTTAGATGTTTCTTCTACAATATAACTGTTTTGTGCAACTAATACAGTAAT
The DNA here is from genome assembly GCF_019279795.1 of Protopterus annectens. Lineage (NCBI taxonomy): Eukaryota > Metazoa > Chordata > Ceratodontiformes > Protopteridae > Protopterus > Protopterus annectens. The sequence goes on from NC_056732.1 coordinate 1,624,055,292, forward strand.
TATGGGAAATGGTTTTGTCCTACAATCTCAGGACATTTGCCATTTTGTCAATGTTTTTGCAGGACACAACTGCCCAAAGGTGGACTGTCCTCACAACGTGGGACAGGTGGTGACCCTACACATATCCGTTACTGTACCGTGGACTGGTGACCATCCCGACACGCTGGATATGTATTGATGCAGGTTAACATTTCCATGGCTGGTGTTACCTGCCCTGCCCACCCTCCAGGATGATCGGGTTGTCGGTCACTATGTTTAATATGTGGTGATTTCGCGTCTTACTTATCTGTGAACTTGCATCCCTGGGTTCCATATTACCCTGTTGTACTTTCTATCTGTGTATGCGTACATATATTTCTACATGTGTACTGATATGTATTTCTGTATCTGTGTATGCACATGCGTACATGTGTGGTCAACTTGCGGCGATAGTGGCAGCTTATGGCTACCCCGTGTGCTGTTGAACCGGCGCGTTGACGTGTTGGCGTTCCATGCTCTGCTGGCTATTGGGTGTGCAGTGTTTGGCGGTGCCTTTGTTGGAGTCACACATACGTCCGCATACGGTACACATTACGGGCGGACATGTTTGTGTGGCGTCCATTTTACTGTGTGTGCAGGTCAGGAGGTGTCAGTCCATGGGGCCTACACTGTCAGAGTATGTGCTATGCGTTCCCTCTTTGCCAGGGCGTAGGCATATTGGGTACGCCTCTGTCTACCTACTGGGGCTGGCTCAGGGTGTCCGTGGCGCCGCACGCCCTGTGCCTGTGCTTGCCCTGGCAGTTGTGGCGACTTGGTGGCCCTCCGGCATTATGTCCCTGCAGCAGCTGTTTCCGCAGAATCATATTGTGTAGCATACAACATACTATGAATATGTGGGCACTTGTGCCTGGCGAGTACTGCAAGGCTCCACCGGATGTATCCAAGCACCGGAACCGTGATTTCAACATCCCGAACACACGCTCTATGATTATTCGTTTGTGCGTGTGCCTCATTATGGCGTTCTTGCATGTGTGTGTGTGCATTTCTGATGGGTGTCATCAACCACGGCTCCAGTGCGTAGCCAGCATCCCCCACAAGGTGACCTTGTGTGATGTCCCCACTGGCGAATACCTGGTACAGCTGTGAGGCATGCCAGATATGGGAGTCGTGGTAGCTTCCAGGGCTGCCGCACACACACCCACGATAATGCCCTGCGCATTTCACTCCGACCTGGCAATTGATGGAGGGGTATCCCTTGCGGTTTATGTAGCGTCTACCCTGCTCCCCAGGTGGTGACTTGATTTCTATGTGCGTACAGTCTATCGCACCCAGGACCTCCGGTATTGTGCCACACGGTGGAAGCGGCGCATATTGCTAGCCAACTCCTCCTGAGATGTGGGGAACTTTATGTGCTCATGGGCATGTGGTAACATGGCATCCAGGAACTGGTGTAGTACCCTGGATGCTGATGCCTGTGAGATGCCCATTATGTCCCGGTGGGCCTTTGAAAGGTACCTGTAGCCAGTATTCGCAAGCTCACACATACCTTTGTGTCCACTGGGATGGGCTCCCCTCTGTTGTCTCTTGTTCTCAGGCGCGGCCGGCACAGCTCCACTATTTGCTGTAACGTGTCCCTGTCCACCCTGTAGCGCTCTACTATCTCCAGGTCTCGCAGCCCCTGGTAGGTCACCCTTGGTCTGAACACTCTCCTTCTCCTGTGAGGCCTACGGTTGTTGTCGGCACCACCCTCCGCAACTCCGTCTGTCTCTGCCACATACCTATGCATCACGGCCACGGCGGCACCCAGCATATACATGTTAAAAGTTCCCGTCTGTTTACACCCTACGGTGCGGCGTTTGGGAAATCGCTGTGTGTTGTGCGCATTCACATTTATTACTGTTGTGCTGTATACCCGGTGAGGTCATTGGGTGTGTCAGCGCCCCTATCCGTGGATTATTTCCGTGGTTTTACGCTTGCAGCTGCAACGGTACTGCCTGTAGTGTTACATTACAGTTGCCTGCATTGCCTTCGCCTGGCATCTTACATTACTGCATCCTGCAGGCACATGGCATATGATGCATTTTATCTGCAGCCGCAGTTATGCTACCTCTGTACTTGGCTGTGCTATTTCGGTTCTTTGATCTTTGCATTTCTACTACATCCCTATTATCTTTGCTCTCAAATGCCTCCCTTTCCCGTTCTGCAGGAGTCTGCATGCAGACTTATCAGCTGACGTTTGCCCTTCCTGCATTGATTGGTGTTAATTGCTCGTTACGGATGCATTTACACTGCTTCCGCATTTCCTCGTATTCTCCGCATTACCTTCCTATATCCCTGGTTGTTGACGGTGAGGCCGTCACATGACTGGTTTCGGGAACGTAGTCATCCTCGTGCACATGCATTTGCACGCGCATTCTGTACTGTCAGCGATCTATTTCCTAACACGCCAGTCATGATGTTGTGATGTGCATTGTACAGCCCAGATTTGCTGTCCTCCAATATCCTTCCTCCTACGGTGGCACACCCCTGTGTGGTTGACATGTATCTGGTGTAGGCCACCGGTGTAGTACCGCTCCGCTTTGCTCCATCCTTACGCTGGCGCCGCTTTTGCGATTCACTATTATCTGCCTCATTTGCATGGAATTGACTACTAATACCTGGTTACGGCGCCGGACACGCCTCCACTCCTTGACAACCATTGCGCTGGGGTTGCAGCTTTACATACATACTATGGTGTGTGGTGGCTGTGCAGCTGATTTGTGTTCTAATGCTCTTTTCGGACATTATCATATTATTTCATTGCTTTACAACTTCTGTGCACACATCCCGGGGTCTGCTGTTCTTTCTACGCACGCCATTTATGTCATTTTTACATTTTGTGCATATTTTCTTTGGACATTCTCGGTGCCTTTCCACATTGGCATATTGCACCTATATGATACCTGACTTTGACAGCCTTCCGTTACTCCTCCGGTATGTTTGGGTAAATGTAAACCGCTTTTGGTTTTACATTTCCGTGCCCTTACGCTACGCCTGCGCCACTTCGTGGATCGCTATTGCCCTCATTTGCATGGTGCAATACCGCACACAGTGTGTTTTGCATACCTACGCCGGGGGGCGGAGACGGTCCGGCGCACGCCGGTAGTGCACGTGGAATTCATTCATACCTGAATCGCTCAGCAGCCATATTTGGCGTTATAACGCCAACGCTATGCGGGCGCCTGGCGCAAGGTTCATGAATCCCGGGGATCATTTAATTCATCATCAACATCTTTCTGTATACTAGTGTGAGAATAAATTCTCTTGAATTCTCCAAAGGGTAGTGCGTTTAACAAATGGGGGGGATGCATGCTGGAAGCATGCAAAAACATATTAACTGAAGTGCTTTTTCTGTAGGGTCTAAATTCAATAACATTTTCTCTTATGAACAAAGTCAAATCCAAGTAATTGATTTCATTCCTATCAATTTCATAAGAGAAAGAAAGACCATGTGTGTTATTATTCAAACTTTCAAAAAAATCATAAAATTCATGCATTTCCCCTTTACAAACAAAAATTAAATCATCAATAAAACGCTTGTATAGAACTACCCTATTCTTGAAAAATTCAGTGGGATAAATGAAGCTTCTTTCAAAAAAATCCATGTATATAACAGCATATGTGGGGGCAAAAGCTGCCCCCATGGCTGTTCCCTTGGTCTGTAAAAAATATTCTTTATTAAACATAAAATAATTGTGCATTAAACAATATTCTAACAATAAGACCAAAAAATTAGTTCTGGGTCCCTCACCCAACATATTATTGATAGCTTCTAATCCCCATCTCTTATCTATGTTTGTATACAGTGACTTAACGTCAATGGTTACCCAATAGTACTCAGAATTCCACCTCAACTTGGAAATAACAGGTTGTCTGCCTACATGAGGCAATTGCTGCATTGCCCCAATATACCCAGATTCACCAGGTGGACAGGAGAAATCACCGGAAGCTGACCATAGGACATGCCTGGTTCAGTGTTTCTTTTGTAAAGTACAAGAGCTGTTTTGCCTTACCTTGGCAAGGTACTTTGCAATTATAGGCTGTTTAGAGCCTACAATTAATTTCTCATTATTAACAAGGGGAGTCGAGTGCTTGTATCAGTTTAAGGCTTCCTAGTGCTTTCCAGCAGGTTTTATAGCAAGTGCTAGTCACAGGGATTCAGATTTTAGTGCTACTACTGACAAAGCAGCTAGTTCAAGGGAAAGTTTGAAGAGCAGACTTTCTGGCACCGGGAGTAGTTTAAAGTGCTAGACTAATAGATTAATAAAAGTGCAGAAGAGCAGAGAACTAGCAGATCTGAGGGAAAACAATGAAGAGCACTGCTAGCATACAAAAAGTCCAGGATACAGGAAGTCTGTATCTGGGCTACACCAGTTCCAGGAAACATAGGAAACAGTTTTTTTTTTTTTTTTTTTTAGTAGAAAGTGAAGAAGCAGAAGACAATGAGATAATTCAATATGCAGAAGTTAAAGGGGTGGGCCTTTGCTAGGTTCTCACTATTAACAGTAGAATGAGCTGATGTAATGTGACTGGGTGGGAGTGTCCAGTAAAAAATAATAAAAAAACAAGAACTGGGAAGGTGGATGGGGAAAACAGTTGTATAGATTACAGAGATATTAAATCAAAATGCAGACAAAAAATGAGAATGAACTCTTATCTTTTCTCAATATCACAGCTGGCAGTTGGTCAGTCACTCTGCAGCAGCCTGAGAAACAGGTATATCTGATTTAAAACACAGGACAGAAACCAAACCAAATTATCCAAACAATACAGATGCAGGAATAATTTGGCCTGATGAAACTAGTTCTGTAAACTTTCTGCCACTAAGAAAACAGACAAGGCCTGCAGACAAAGGATTCCACTACAACTGAGGTCAACACTAAGAGATATACAGCTATATCACACAACAATAATAACTACAGTTGTACAGATTACAGAGATATTAAATCAAAATGCAGACAAAAAATGAGAATGAACTCTTATCTTTTCTCAGTATCACAGCTGGCAGTAGGTCAGTCACTGTGCAGCAGCCTGAGCAACAGGTATATCTGATTTATATATATTAATATTTATTCTGATAGATGTCTAGTGGTAAATTTTTTTGTTAGTTAATTAGTCATTTTGTTAATGAGTTAGTTTATTGATTAATAAAGTTTGTATTAGTAGGTTAGCCTATATAAAGTTTAAATAAGCTATTCTTATATTATATATTTTAATTTGTCTCTAGCTTTTTAGTTTCAGTTCTTTTCAGTTCTAAGGTAGCACAGTCTCAGTTTACACTATGGTGTTAAGGGGAAAAGGGGACTTGGTTAAAGGAATGAGTTTAATGTTTTTATTGCTTTTATTGCTCTTAACAAAACTACCCTCTGTAACCACTCCCTTGCTCCAAATAACCTGATTATATATAAATAATGGATGTTTTTGATGCTTTCATTATACTCAGCTAGGATCTCGTTTGTGTGTTTCAATAAAAGATGTTCTATTTTTTACTCAGCTGTGGAACACCTAATATTTTCGGCGATGTTGTAGTGTACTAGCTCACCGGCATTTTCACCAAGAGTGGACATGGTCAGGGTAATTGACAAGCCTAATGTCTGTGAAGTGGAATGGAAATAAGGCATGATTGGCATGCCATGCATATTAGCCCGTGACATCATGCATATAATGGCTGTAGATAAGCAGTTCTGAGTACTGTACATTCCTGTGACAACAGTTGTTGCTGATATTGTGTTGCATAAGCACTTTGTTTTTCCCTTGTCTGTTTCAGGGTAACCTGTCATTTAGCACCTGTACCTTCAGACCGTCCATTTGAGATTAGTGCTTACCTCTCAACCCCTTCGAGCAAGAAATCTGGACAAAGCCATGTCATCATTTTCTAACTTTAATCTTTAATGATTTTCCATAAACCCCAGTAGACGTAAATAAAATTAGTGAATGTATAACCCAATCTGTGACATTTTTGGCATTGCTAAAGGTGAAACTAGCCCTACACTTTACCCTATGTATGCACGCAGTTTTGGTTTCCTTCTCTTGCTGTAGCTGGATTGTTAATGTTTTCAAGCAAGACATTAAACTACTCTATTAATCTTAAGTATTCTTTTTTTTATGAACTGAAATGGTAGAGTTAAGAGCAGAATGTGGAGCTCTGAAATACAAGCTCATCTGCTTGGCGAATAATTGCTTGAGAGCTTGATTAACAACTATCAAACATCATAGCTGTACTTAATTATACCCTGCTTTTACTGGTATTTTGATTTTTGAGTTACGGGCCTTAGCTCTGTGCTCATATTACCAATGTGATGAATGAAAAGTCAGATGGATCTGGATTTTTGTATCATAAGAGCTCTATGTTTACAGGCTGATCAACATTTCTGTAATTTATTCTAATATAGTTTAGCACACTTGTTTGGCATAGTATGTTTTGGTGTTATGAGTTTGGGGCTGAGAGTGCTTTGGTGCTTCTTTAGTGGAGTATTTTAATTTTGTTACAGTTGTTTTAATTTTGTTGTATACCTATTCATGGGATGATAATTCCACATACATGATGATGGATTAAGAGTGACTATTCATGCGGGTGAGAACCATACCATAATGAATATTCATTAGTACATATTGATGTCAACTGGCTGGGACGGGATTTGGGTGGGGTTTGCTACTGGGCATCTGGTGAGCCAGTGCACTACAACATCACCATATTTTCTATTTTATTATTTTGTAGTACATATTTTACAGTTCAGTTTTTTATTATTGAACTAGGTGCATAACATAATTCAAGGAGTGAACTTCATACCTTCCACACTGCAAAGTTTCTACTTAAAGATTATACTCCACATATCATCTTCTCTCTCATAAACAGCTTGGGTTCTGGTCAGGTAGGACCACTTCCACAGCTTTATGGTCGCTCATAAATAACATTCTCATATCAATCGGCAAAGGTGTGCAAGCTCTGTCCATTTTCTTGGATCTCACAAGGGCCTTCAAGGTTGTTAACCACTTCACCCTCATACTACAACGGGCTAAACTAGGCATCAGCCCTGATGCCATTGCCTTGTTCCAGAACTATCTTAAAGACAGACGTTTCACAGTTAACTATTACTCGTGTAACTCCCACACTTCCCTTCTACTTAAAAGAGCTCCTCTAAACTCTGTTCTCAGTCCTATGTTATTCTCTGTGTATATCAACAAATGTCAGCTGGATCTCCCACACCTTTTCCCTTCTTTGTATGCTGATGACATGGACCTCTACTGCTCTAACCATTGATTATCTAGATTAGAGCATGACCTATAATTAGATTTCTCCTACCTTAATGAATGGATCTACAAGAAAAGCTAATTTTTAACACATCATAAACAAAAACAATGCTATTTGGCATTCATCAGAAGCTCAGCAGATCTTCTAATACTAAAGCAATCTATGACGTCAACAACTTTCCCCTGGAGCAAGTGTCCTTGTTCAAGTACCTTAGAATCTTTTTAGACCCCTCACTCAATTTCATCAGTAATCTTGAAAAAAAAAAAACATGTAAAAAATGAATCCCCCTTCCATTCTTGGCACAAAAAATATCACCTTTTCTGTCACACCCAACCAGAGCTGCAATAGGGAAAGGAATCTTAATTCCTCAACTTGAAATATACATTCATAGGTATATACTAGGCTAACAACCACAAGGGCCTTTATAAGCCTAGCTGTGTAATCCAACCCATCTGTGTCCCTATGTATCATGGGCATTTATTAGGAAGGGGTATGTTAGTTAGGAGGCTTCTCGAGGTTATGTTGGGGGGGTATGTTAGTTTGGGCATTATGTTCTGCCTCTTTCTGTCAGAGACGTGGGTCAAACCCAGGGTGAATTTTTGATTTCCCATCCATTGGTCAAGGTTACGTTTAAATAGGGTTAGGGATGGACTCTACTTTCACATGGCTTGAGAGCCCATTTTAGAACATGGGGATCCTCCGAGATGCATATCTGTCTCACCAACATGTCTTATTTATGTCCCAAACAAAATTTAAATCCTTGGATCTAGTGTTTCTGATGCTGTTAGTTTTGTGGATGTGCAAAAGGTGTATCAGAGCTGGATCCAAGGATGCCATGTTTGTCAGGTATAAATCGCCTCTCAGTTACCTGTAGAAGACAGAGCACAGAGATAGGTGATCCATATAGGAAAATGTGTTTATACCCTGGATTCTCCTGGTAAGTAACCTTTTTGGGCATTACAACTGTTGCATATGACTCATCAGGTATATGCTGAAGGGGTTATTATATTCAATTGTGGGTCTAACAATGGCCAAATAAGAGTTATTATATTCAATTGTGAGTCTAACAATGGCCAAATAAAGAGGCAATATGACTATCTTAGATCCAGATGCCATGCCCTTACTTATACGTTGGGAAAAATAGAATGATTGCCTTACTACCTTGGCCACATATTTGTCAAAGGCCAGATTACTGTCAACATATGTTCACAGATCCCTGACTACCAGGTCAAATCTTAGGGGAGTCATAGTTATGAAGTAATTAGCTTGGGTGGTAGTTTTCCCCAAAAGAACTATAATGCATCTCTTGGCATTAAGTTTTATTCTGTGACTTTGTCACCAGTCGTTTGTTTGTGTTAACCCATCTTGTTAGATATTTGTGCCATGGCCGACTCTATGATATCTCCCAATTTCCAGTCGTCAGCAAACTTGGTCTGCCAAGGGCCCTTGACATTAGCCTTTACCTCTGGTAGATGCCACATACTTGCGGTTGCAGCACAGAGCCCTTTGGTACCCCACTGGCGACCTGTCTCTTAGTGAAGGTGTTATCACCAGTCCTGACTTCCTGGGTACTGTCTTTGAGCCAGCTGGCAATCCAGTGAGTTATTTAGGGGGTTATGCCTATTTCGGTGAGTCTTTTAACATTACCAAATAGAGTATTGTATAAAAAAACCTTAGCCAGGTTCATTTAGATGGTATGCACTGTTTTCTCCTCATACTGCCTCCCTCTTGTCTCACTAACATTTGTCAAAAACTACACTACACTACCATTCAACACTAAAAAAGACAATTTGTAGATTTATCACTCATTCCCCAAGGGGGAAAAATACCACTGTATAATTCTATAAAACAAACTGATTCCCAGTTAATCAAAGCACAGACCTACTATTAGTCACACAAATTCAAGCTCCTATATGAACAGACCCTCTCTCCTTCAACCTCTAAATTTATAAGACAAGCCCTCACATACAGCTTCCAAAATCAAAATCATACTGGTCCTTTAACACAAATCCGAATTTACAAACTTTATGCCTTTGTCCATGCATCCTCAGTTCTCAGCCCCAAACAATGGTAGTCGTTTCCACAAAAACCTAAAAACACTTCATCTTACCTACGTTTTGTGGACTGCTAAAATCTCATCTATTTAATCAATCTAAATGTTCCTGCAACTCAACTGGCCACATAACCTAAATCAACTAATATTTCTCCTCTACCATGGCTGCCCTACTAGTTTCAGTTGGTTCAATCCAGCCTCCTACTAAATTGTCAGCACTCGAAATGCCAAGTGCTGACAAGTTGAGAAAAAAAAGACTGAAAACACAGAAGAAGAAATGTTTAAATTACTCTTCTACTTTAAACTTCCCTGCCTGCAATTCCCCATAGCACCCAAAGTTATATATACCAACACCAAGACCGCCATACCTCACAGGAAAGGAAATATTGTGAGAAACGGCATCTTGGAGTTAATCTGTGTAAGTCCGTTCTTTTGGCCATTCAGTCTCTGCATTTTGAGACTTGCTCTACCAGGTCTTGATATTTCAAACAGTTATCCTTCAGTTGTCCTACCTCAAACTATATACCAGTATGTTCTAGTGTAGTGTAGTATGTGTGTGTATATATATATATATATATATATATATATATATATATATATATATATGTAGAGAGAGAGTGCTCTATCTTCCTAAATATAAAGCAAGCTTTGTACTTAAATTGATGGCAGTGTAATTTTTATCCTCTCACTGTACTGGTTTATGCATTTATGTATTTTTGTATTTTTAGCATTGCACATTCTTTGTATTTTATTTGCATTGACTTATTATTCACCCCAGGATGAGACTGAATTTGTACAGAACTGATCAGTGCTCTACTCGGTTAACAAATTCAATAAATAAGTAATAGAATTTTGTTGAAAACCTCAGACCCATTTAAACATGTTTGTCACTGCATACCAATACAAAATCTCCTATATTTTATTCAATATTTATTGGAAAGGCTCACCCAGACTCTGCTACACTTTGCTGTGAGGGAAGGGTTGGTTTGCTTTTTATTTGTTGTATTTTGTATTAGTTTATTGCCTTTTTATATTTTGAGTGCTGTGATTTGTTTTCTTTAACTTGTGTTTTGCTTGTGTTCTGCTTTTAACTGCATATTAAAACTTCAAAAGACACCACAACTCTGTCTCTTGTGATTCAGGCAGAAATTAGAACTGATCAATTAAGGACTCATACATAAGATAAAAGAGGTCACTTAAGGTTAATCATTTGTGAACTGAGGGGGTGGAGCTAGGAACTAAATCTTCTATTTAAGGGGTAAAATAAAACATTTCAGAGCTTTATTGGAAAGGCTCACCCAGACTCTGCTACACTTTGCTGTGAGGGAAGGGTTGGTTTGCTTTTTATTTGTTGTATTTTGGTTTAGTTTATTGCCTTTTTATATTTTGAGTGCTGTGATTTGTTTTCTTTACCTTGTGTTTTGTTTGTGTTCTGCCTTTAACTGCATATTAAAACTTCAAAAAAGACCACAGCTCTGTCTCTTGTAAGTCAGGCATAAATTTTTCCCTACCCCCACCACCATGTCACTGTTGTGTTCTTACATACCACTGTCTTTCTAGTTGCCTGCCTCTTATGTTAATTTGACCATGTATCTCATTTCCTCTCTGCTTTTACTGGCTTGTGTAAGTAAGCACACAATTATCATTTTGTGAAATCACTCCACATCAGCTATTTAAATTTATTGGCTATTCTACTGTATTCCATAGTACCGGAATACAAAAGTGATCACCCCCTTACAATCTATTTTGCTGTTTTAAAAATAGTGACTCTTCACTAAAACTTAACTTTTTAGATAGGTAAAACTTAAGTTACCTACATTCACATCTAACTTATCCAGTGCACACTGCAGTGTTTTGGATAAACCATTTTTTTTTCATCTTACCTTTAAGCATCCCTGTGACTAGCACTTGCTCTAATACCTACTGGAAAGCACTAGGAAGCCTTAAACTGATACAAGCACTCAATTCTCCTTATTAATAAGGAGAAATTAATCATAGGCACTAAACAGCCTATAATTGCAAAGTACCTTGCTAAGGTAAGGTAAAACAGCTCCTGTACTTTAAAAAAAAGCACCAAACCATGCATGTCCAAGGGTCAGCTTCCGGTGATTTCTCCTGTCCACCTGGTGAATCTGGGCATAATGGGGCAATGCACAGACAACCCTCTCCTCCTAACACCCAACATTACAACCTGTGAGAGATGCACTTACATAGCCAAACTGGAAGCAAACTCTCTCCACCCAAGATTGTGCTAGACAGTCAAGAGGAGTAGGTTAACACCCACACTACACCTCAAGCAACACATTGCCCTTCTAAACTCACACCACCAACACCCACACATAGCAACACTAAATCCACATATGCGGAGGCTCTTAACTGTAACCTGCCCAAGCAACAAGGACCTCCAAAGCTGAAACGCAAGCAAACTCCAATCACACCCAAAGTATCACATAGCTCACAACACCAGTGTGCCACCCCAGCAACAGCCCCTAAGGCAAGACAACATACCTAACACTTTAGTCATAGGTGACTCTATAGTCAGGCACACTGATGTCCCACTCACCAGGATGAACAAGGAGAAAATTACAGTCAGCTGCCTGTCGGGTGCCAGGATCTGCCACATAACTCATGCACTCAACTCACTCCACAACAAGTACAAATATGACCCTGTCATTATCCATGTTGGAGTGAATGACTTGAGATGCACCTCCCTGGACTACATGAAAAGAGACATGGAAGAGCTCTCGGATCATGTGGCCCAGGCAGGTATGACCCTAGCCCTGAATAGCATCCTGCCTTCGCCTAGAATGATACCACAATATAAGGACAAAATGATTGACTTCAACAATTGGTTAAACTTCTGGTGTCATTCAAAGGGGATCCAATATCTGTCTGCCTGGAATGACATGATCAACAGACCACGATGCTTTGCCAGAGATGGTCTACACCTGTCGCTCCTGGGATTCAGGTTACTGGCTAAGGCTCTTGCCACCTCTATAGTGCCTTTTTAGGCAAAGTTCAAAGGACAAAACCACCATCGTAACAGGTACAAGCATGCAAAATCTGAAGGTAATGCTGCTCAATGCTAGAAGTCTAAACCTCAAAATGCACTCTCTTGAGGCACTCCTAAAAATGGAGAACATCAGTATCTGTGCGGTAACTGAGACCTGGTTCAAGGGTCCAAAGAGCACCCCTGCAATACCAGGCTACAACTCTTACCACACTTTTTGGCCACCAAACCAGGATCAAAACACTAACGGTGAAGGAGTATCCATATTCACCAAGGATATTCACACCACCAGGTTAGTTGCCCAACACAATGTGTCTGAAATTCTCCAAGTGCAACTAACACTTGGTAAGACTGCAATCCAAATTGTAGCTTGCTACAGATCCCCACCATGCCCCAAGATTCTCACTTCACCTTTCTAACCATACTAGAAAATATCAATATACAACCAAACACCCCAATACTGGGTGATTTCAACTACCTTGCCATTAACTGAGAAAACTACTCGTGTAGCAACACCTTTGCCCAATGGCTCTTGGAATTCATAAATTCCAATGCCCTGGATCAACTAATCCATAGTCCCACCAGGGGCTCCAATATCCTAGACTTGGTCATTACCAACATGGGAAATCGATGCTCCACACCTATGATCACCCCTTTTTGGACAGGTCAGACCATAAGCTAATCACCCTTAACATCCACATTCCACACCCAAACTCCAGTAAGGAAACCTCCATAAAAAACTTCTCCAAAGCCAACTTCATGCTACTCAAGTCAGAAGTTACAAACTTCATGACACCCATGCAGACGGGAACTGAAAGTTTGATTGCTGAGTCCAAAGCTAAGAATACAGCATCCATGGGACCAGATGACATCCCAGGCTGTGTACTACATGAACTACAAAATGAGCTGGCACCTCACCTCACCTCAGGCTTTGTGCCCACTGAGTGGCACACAGCTACAGATATCCAACTACACAAGGGGGGGATCCACCTTGGATCCCAGTACCTATCGCCCATTCAGTCTGATGAGCCTGATCTGCAAGGCCATGGAACGTATTATCATGGAACTTATAAACAAAGATATTGGCAACCTTCAAACACTGGACCCCACCCAGTTTGGGTTCGTGAAGGGCCGATCTTGTCTCCTAAACCTGATTGACTTCTTTGAATCAGTCTCCAAAGCCGTAGACAAGGGTAAGGCAGTCCACACAGCCTATCTGGTCCTCACCAAGACCTTTGACACCATCCCCCACTCTGGAATCATAGATAAACTTACTAAGCTGGGCATTAATCCCTAAGTCACTCGATGGGTTGCCAACTGGCTTACTGACAGAACCCATGTAGCTGACTCCAAATCCAGCTCCAGACAAGTGACAAGTGGAGTACCTCAGGGTTCAGTCCTGGGACCTCTCTTGTTTGGCATCTACTTCTCTGAAGTACAAGCCAACAGTAAGGGACTCTAGCTAACAAATTTCGAGATGACTGCAAACTGGGAGCCATTATTGAATCCCCAAATGATGTAGATACTCTACAAAAGAGCCTTACAGAAACAGATGCTTGGTGCCAGAGCCATGGGCTCAAGCTCAATGCCAAAAAATGTATAGTTATCCCCTTTGGGAAAAAACATGTACCGGTGAATTACCATATACGTGGCAGTACACTAAACACCTAAAGTGTGATAAGAAACTTAGGGACACAGGTGGACAGTGGTCTCACCTTCAATAACTACATTGCCACAACAGTCAGGAAATCCTTCTATGTGGCACACCTCATCACTAAGGGATTTTCATCCAGAAAAAAGGAGGTTACTGTCCCACTGTACTCATTCCTCATTAGACCCATTATAGAATACAATGCCCTATTTGGTATGTACCTCTCAAGACATCTGCAACAACTGGAAAGGCCACAGAAATACCTCACTAAAAGAATCACAGGCCTAAAGCAGATGTCCTATGCTGATCGCCTTAAAAAACTCCAGCTTTACTCTGTTGCATATCGTCTACTCCGAGGCAATCTCTGCTTAACATACAAGGCCATGTGAAACCCGAGCTGTTGGACATGCTACACTTAAAGAAATCCCAATCCCTTAAAGCCACATGCTCCAGGGATCTAAACCTTGTCATCACAATAAACAAAATATGCTGGAATGATAGGTTCCTGACCCAGAAACTCCCCAGACTCTGGAATAGACTGCCCATACATGTCAAGCAGAGCGCCTCTTTGGCCCTCTTCAAAAGGAAGCTTGATGATTGGATGGGAGAGAGGAAATTCACCCCAGGGATCACGTCTATTGCCCTGCTTGACAAGGGTCCAGGGAAGTAAATAGTGTGGGAAGAAATAGCCAGGGAATTGTTATGGCTAGGTTTGTATAGGCCCTAGGGCCTATAGCCTAGTACCAACCTATGAAACTATGAACAAAAAGAATATAGCAGCAATAACATGCATCAGGAGATTGTACCATAGAGCGATTTAGTCGTGGAGGTGTGAGGGTTTCAACCTTGGCATCAGGTTTGACCAACGGTAACTAAATCATACTCTAGCAGGTTCTTGTACTGTTCATTATTAGTACATTACATGATGCTTGCATAGACTAACAGCCCTCCTTGTGACTTTGCCCCATTCTTCAGTTTTTCTAAATTAGGATCTGTTGTCTGCTTAGCAGGAAGATTCAAACATATTTTAGATGCTGGTGTAAGTTCATCTGTAGTGGTAAAGCTGAGTCTTTATTCTAATGTATGGCATTAAGAGTCACTGTTACCACTTATGGTATTTGGTTCATATGCAGTTACTAGGCTTGCAGTCCAAGAGACCACCGACGAGCCTCTGCTCAAGGTCCTGGAAGTTGGTGCAGAGGATAAGGTTGAGAGCTTTACTTCCTGTGGTACTGGGTTTGATTCCCTCAGCCCTCATTTGCCTACTGTGTGACCTTGAGCAAGTCACTTAATCAGATGTTGCTCCCACGTTACCACTGAAAAGGGACTATGTGTCCAGCAGGCCTATGTAGTTAACAAATAGGATTATTATTAAGGTCACACAGTAGGTAAATAAGGGCTGCTGGAATCAAACCCTGTGCCACAGTGACTATGGTTCAGAGCCTTAACCCAGTGTGCTAATTTCCTCACTCATCTGCACCATCAGGCTGACCCTCTAAGTGTACAGACCTCTTGCACTGGCTGAAAATCAAACACAGGTCAACTGCTTGGAAGACAGCTACGCACACCACTGTATCTCCAATACTACATATGCTCAGAATCTCACCACTGTATCACAATGCTACAAATACTCAGAATATTTTAGCAAGTGGCTGTACTTCTCTTATTATACCTATCTGCAGCTCCTACGCATAGATATGAAGATGTCCTACATACCCTATTTTATTTACTACTCTCCTGTCTGAAATGTGTTTGATGGGTTTTCCGTTAACTGCAGATAGAATTTTCTACCTGGCAAAAAATATAAAGATATCTACCATCTCATTGTATAGATTATTTCCTTTTATTTCATTATACTACACCATGGGTAAAGCTATTTCCAGCAGTCAGCATCTGGGTGTTTTTCTTATTTCACACTAAACATGGAAGAAACCAACATAATATTTTTCCATGTTGGTTAGAGCTTTTGTCTTCATAATCTGGGTGGGAGTCATTTATTTGTGCTATAACAATGCAAACTGCATAATCATGCCTCTGCCCCTGCCCTATAGCTCTGTATCCATGTCATTCTAAAGTACCAGTGTACCTTGCAATCCAGTGATCACTAATACACCCTGCTTATGGGGGTAACTGGCAGTAGCAGGGTAGCTTACTCTAATATTTCTATAACATTTGGCAAAATAAACTTTTTCCCTCATTTTGTGACACCTGTAAATTAAATGTGCAGTAATGGATACAATGGAATGAAGTATCCACACAATTACTGTTAGCTGTGTTCCTTTAAAAATTTACTACATCTTCACTATACTGAAAAATAAATTCAGACTGTGACAGTGTAGGCCAATCACAGTTAAACAAAGTGTCTGTTGGTCATAAACCGATATTTAATTTTATTAACTTTCCTCTGAATCTGGAGACTGTGAAATTAGTCAGTCCTGTTGGAGGTCTTCTTTCCACTAGTTCTATTCCTGAAGGTGCTAAATTTAATTCCCTTTCCTGGATTCAGTGAATCCTATTGTCAGTATCTCACTGTTAATTCAGCTAATCTTACTGGAGTTTATTCCATATTAGTGTGTGTCCCTGAATCTTATAATCCTGATGCAGGTCCTAACATCTAATCCAGTCAGCCTTTCCCAATATCCAAAATGCAGTATTATTTCACCATCAAACTAACAGACTAAGATAAATATAGATATGGTTACAGTGGATTTTTTGGGGGCACATGATTAAATTGTTATCTCTGGTTGCAGTGGTCAATTATGTTACAGTCAAACTGCAACAGTTCAACTGTAATATAATTTAAGGAGCTATCCTGTCTCTACAGTGTTGTGGAACTGCAGAGTTAGTATATTTAATTTCCAGGGGTGTGAGGGCAGAGTCTCCAAGTCGAGGGGGGGGCACCCATGTAAAAGCAATTTTTCCGTGTTATTTTAGGTGATCATAAATGTCATTTACATGTTCGTTTACAATCACCTTATTTCATTGTTTTCATTTTAGATGAAAGTGATTGCTGATGAACTTCTGTGACATATTTTATAATGATTAAAATTCATTGGTGATATAAAGAAATGTAATTATTATTATTCAATT
Source organism: Protopterus annectens (assembly GCF_019279795.1). Lineage (NCBI taxonomy): Eukaryota > Metazoa > Chordata > Ceratodontiformes > Protopteridae > Protopterus > Protopterus annectens. The sequence continues at coordinate 1,624,072,366 of NC_056732.1, forward strand.
ACACACACACACATATATATATATATATATATATATATATATATATATATATATGCGTGTGTGTGTGTGTGTGTATGTGTGTATATATATATATATATATATATATATATATATATATATATATATATATATATGTGTGTGTATGTATATATATATATATATATATATATATATATGTGTGTATGTGTATATATATATATATATATATATATATATATATGTATATATATGTATATATATAATATATATATATGTGTATGTATATATAGGTATATATATACATATATATATATATATATATATATATATATATATATATATATATATATATATATATATATATACATATATATATAAAATATATATTTAGTATATATATATATATATACATATATATCAAAAATATATTTAGTATATATATATATATATATATATATATATATATATATATATATATATATATATATATATATATACTAAAGAGGGAGAAAAGGACCTGTACTGATTGGCTAGACAGAGGGACCCAGCTGGGAAATATGTGCAGCAGGTAAGGGTGATAAAGGATAGTGAGGGAAATGTACTCACAATTGAGGAGAGTGTGTTGAGCAGATGGAAAGAATACTTTGAGGGGCTGATGAATGAAGAGAATGCGAGAGAGAGAGAAGGTTGGATGATGTGGAGATAGTGAATCAGGAAGTGAAACAGATTAGCAAAGAGGATGTACGAACAGCTATGAAGAGGATGAAGAATAGAAAGGCTGTTGGTCCAGACAACATACCAGTGGAAGCATGGAGGTGCTTAGGAGAAATGGCAGTGAAGTTTTTAACCAGATTGTTTAATGAAATCTTGGAAAGTCAGAGGATGCCTGAGTAGTGGAGAAAAAGTGTTTTGGTACCTATTTTTAAGAATAAGGGTGATGTGCAGAGCTGTAATAACTACAGAGGGATAAAACTGATCAGTCACAGCTTGAAGTTAATGGAAAGAGTGGTGGAAGCTAGGTTACGAGGGGAGGTGATGATTAGTGATCAGCAGTATGCTTTGATGCCAGGAAGGAGCACTACAGATGCGATGTTTGCTCAGAGAGTGTTGATGGAGAAATATAGAGAAGGTCAGAAGGAATTTGCATTGTGTCTTTGTGGACTTGGAGAAAGCATATGATAGGGTGACTAGAGAGGAGTTGTGGTATTGTATGGGGAAGTCAGGAGTGGCAGAGAAGTATGTAAGAGTGGTACAGGATATGTATGAGGGTAGTGTGACGTCTGCAGTGGGAGTGACAGATTAGTTTAAGATGGAGGTGGAATTACATCAAGGATCAGCTCTGAACCCTTTCTTATTTGCAATGTTGATGGACAGGTTGACAGATGAGATCAGACCAGAGGCCCCATGGACCATCATGTTTGCAGATGACATTGTGATCTGTATTGAGAGTAGGGACCAGGTTGGGGAGACCCTGGAGAGGTGGAGATATGCTCTAGAGAGGAGAGGAATGAAGGTCAGCAGGACTAAGACAGAATATGTGTGTGTGAATGAGAGGGAGGATAGAGGAATGGTGAGGATGCAGGGAGTAGAGCTGGCAAAGGTGGATGAGTTTAACTATTTGGGATCAACAGTTCAGAGTAATGGTGAGTGTGGAAGACAGGTGAGGAAGAGAGTACAGACAAGGTGGAATGGGTGGAGAAGAGTGCCAGGAGTGATTTGTAACAGACGGGTGCCATGTTGTATGGGTTGGAGACGGTGGCATTGACAAAAAGGCAGGAGTCAGAGCTGGAAGTAGCAGAGTTAAAGATGTTAAGATTTGCACTCGGTGTGACAAGGATGGACAGGATTAGGAATCAGTATATTAGAGGGTCAACTCAGGTTGGACGGTTTGGAGACAAAGTCAGAAAGGCGAGATTGCTTTGGTTTGGACATGTGCTGAGGAGGGAAGCTGGGTATATTGGGAAAAGGATAATAAGGATGAAGCTGCCAGGTAACAGGAAAAGAGGAAGGTCTAAGATAAGGTTTATGGATGTGGAGAGAGAGGACATGCAGGTGGTTGGTGTGACAGAGCAAGATGCAGAGGACAGGAAGAAATGGAAACAGATGATCCACTGTGGCGACCCCTAACGGGAACAGCTGAAAGCGAAAAAGATAAATATATATAAATATATATATATATATATAGATATAGATATAGATATATATATATATATATATATATATATATATATATATATATATATATATATATATATATAGGTCTACTGCATTTGATCAACAGACCCTGGAGTTGATATATATATAGTTAGGGGGGTGTGGGGGACTGTTCCACATTGGTGGGGGGGTGGGGCAAAGTCCCCACATATTTTTGTTTAAAAGAAGAAAATAAAAGAAAAAGTACACATTTTAAATGAAAATAAGTGGGGGCTTTGCCCCCCACACACCCCAATGTGGAGGACTGTGCCCTCCACACCCCCCTAACTATATATATATCAACTCCATGGTTGTACTACATTGGGGCAGGGGACAAATCCCAGTTTTATGCCTTGAATACTGCTTTTCGATCAAATGAGATTTCGATCAAATGGTCTGTCGATCAAATGAAGTAGATCCAAATATATATATATATATATATAGAGAGAGAGAGAGAGAGAGAGAGAGAGATTTGTTGTTAAAACATTTAGCCAGAACACATTAACAGTTTCATCAAAAATAGAACATCAGATATGCAAATACATTAAATATTTTTATGTGTGTGTGTGTGTGTGTGTGTGTGTGTGTGTGTGTGTGTGTGTGTGTGTGTGTGTGTGTGTGTGTGTGTGTGTGTGCGCGTGTGTGTGTGAATAACAGATTTATCAAAACATTAGCAATTCATTATTTTAGTAACATATTTTCAACACACTAAATAGGATTACCAAAAACATACATGAAAATGTGTGAAAACAAAAGGTGACCAAGTATCAACACACTGGGATGAAAAACAATTTAATGAAGTGCTTTTCATTTGGAAAAATTCCAAACTTCATCAGATAAAATTATACAACTCACTACTGAAAATATTTAAAACTTGTGTTACATGTCATATGATACAAAACAATCTATAACAGATAGTATATATTCCTATCCCTGCCCTTAGGTTCATAGGTTCATAGGTTCATACTAGGCTATCTGCCCTAGGGCATTTATAAGCCTAGCCAGAGTGTGTGTGGCTTTCACCACCCCTTAGGATGAGAATACTATACCCATTAGTTTGCTGTGCCTCTGTCCAGCAGTGACACAGAGATGATTCCCGGGGTAAACCTACGATCTCCCATCCACTCGTCAAGATTTCTCTTGAACAGAGTCAGTGAGGGGCTCTGCCTCACATGGACTGGGATTCTGTTCCATAGTGTAGGGAGTCTCTGGGTGATGAATCTGTCCTTCCAGCACATCCTATTTATATCCGTGTTGAGGTTTAAGTCTCTTGCTCTCGTGGCTCTGGTGGATTTGGATTTTTTGAGGTGGAGCATGTCCATTAATTCGGGTTGGACATGGCCTTGTATGTCAGGCACAGATCACCTCTGAACAGACGGTATGCGACTGAATAGAGCTGGAGTTTCTTCAGTCGGGCAGCGTATGACATATGTTTGAGCCCCTTTATCCTTTTGGTGAGGAACTTTTGGGGTCTTTCCAACTGCTGCAGGTGTCAGGTAAGGTACATTCCGAATGGGGCGTTGTACTCAATCATTGGTCTGATAAGTGAAGAGTACAGGGGTACAATGACCTCTCCTGATCTGGATGTGAATCCCTTCATGATCAGGTGGGCAATGTAGAAGGTCTTCCTAACCACTTTGGCAATGTGAGTGTCATAAGAGAGGTTACTGTCAACTTGGGTCCCCAGGTCCCTGATAACGTCTTCCGTGTTTAATGGATTACCACCTATGTGGTAATTAGGGGTTACCTTGTTTTTCCCAAAGGGTATGACTATACATTTTTTGGCATTTAGCTTAAGGCCATGGCTCTGGCACCAGTTATCCATTTCTATGAGACCTCTCTGGAGGATGTCTGTGTCTGATGGAGTGTCAATTATGGTGCCCAGTTTGCAGTCATCTGCAAATTTTGTCAGCCACAATCCCCCTATGTTTGCCTGCACTTCAGAAAAATAAATGCCGAACAAGAGGGGGCCCAGGACTGAGCCCTGTGGGACACCGCTCGTGACCGGCTTAGAGTCTGACATGGCACCAGCAACTCTAACCCTGTGGGTTCTGTCCTTGAGCCAGTTTGCAACCCATCTTGTGACATATGGGTTTACATCTAAGCTGGTGAGCTTTTCTATGATGCTTAGCAACCCATAACTACACAAATACCATCTAAGCTTAAAGCTACAAGGTTAAGACAGCCGTAGTAATTGAATAAAGACAGTATGCAATAAATTAGCAAACAAATAAGTATAAACTTTCAGGGTCAGGGATAACCTAAAACATAAAATCTAACTGTAAACTATACACAATAAGAACAAGCAATTAAAATACAACAATAAGTATTAACATTAGAACTACGTTACTTCAACAAGCTTTTAAGTTTCAATAAACATGAAATTGAACAAGGATCATTAGATATGCAAATACATTAAATATGTTTGTGTGTGTGTGTGTGTGTGTGTGTGTGTGTGTGTGTGTGTGTGTGTGTGTGTGTGTGTGTGTGTGTGTGTGTGTGTGTGAATAACAGCTTTATTGAAACACTGACAATACATTATTTTAGTGACATATTTTCAACACACTAAACAAGATTACCCAAAACATACATGAAAATGCAGCAGAGTTCATTCAAACATCTGCATGCAGAGTCTGATCTTATGGCTGAACACAGCAGATTACTGTAACAGTGTAAGTCTGTAGTAATGTTTCACAGTTATTTCCAGTGTTGACAAATACTGTAACTGTAACTATTGTCTGCACCTGGATTAACTAATACCTAAGATCCAGAATCTTTCATCTGCCAAAGATGGAATGGTCTTCCTTACAGCATATTGAACTGCAGATGGCACCATTTTCCAGATGTCTAAACACATACCACAAGTCCAAATCAAATGCAGATAGGTAGCCTCCCACTCCCCACACCTCCAGCATTGCCTACTCCAGGACCTCTAAGCTTCACTTGACTAAAGTAATCCACCAGAAACACAAAAAATGTGTAAAGTATAGCAGATGCAAAGAGGACCAATGCTAGCTCATGGTTAAAATTGAGTTCCACATAATTTCTTCTGATGGTATATTCAGGACCGTTGACCACCTGGACCTACTGCTCTCAGATTCCCTGTGGCTATAGTCATCTAGATTTCAGTAAACAATGGAGACAGTATGTCAGGGATTAGTTTGGGTTAGCTATCCATCTCTGTGACCTAGGTCAGTGGGGTAATTCCATTCATGTCTATCTCCCTATACTTAATACATATTTGTAAATATTGCCACCAATTCAGATTACCATTTTGACAATGTCCTCTAATAAAGACCACTGTTAAAGAAACTCTCCCCCAGGTAAAGCAAGATCTCGCCAGTAACAAATATCCCCTTGAATACAATATCACCATAATAATGGTTGTCTCTCAACACATAACTTGTGATTGATCTAAATATGGACCCAACAATTTGACTTATTACCCCGTTAACCCAACCTTCACAAGATGATTCCTTAGTTTCCTCTTGTATCCTCCTGGATCCTAAACCTTTACTCTTTTTTGTTGGGCGATAATGAAATGAGATATAATTCATCCATGACCCATAAGGGTTGGGATTTAGTGCAAACTGAAACCCAATGTACCAGATCAGAATTCAAAGCAAACCTATTTAGATCTAGCAATCCTATCCCCCAATATTTCTTTTTGGCCATAAACATTTTGCTTGCAAGCCTAGACTTATTTCAGAAGTGTGCTACACTTGCCTTCTGTAATTTCTTTGTCAGAGGATATTGAGCTAGCCCCGATATGCAGTGGGAGAGAAACAAAAATGTTGCTGCAATAAACATCTTAATGGTAGCATTACTGGCTAAAACAAAATAATCCTCTCTTTACAGTCCTTGTTGATGGTGTTTAAATTGCCTATGAATTTGCCAGGAAACTGGCTATTAATCTGAATGCCTAGGTACATGTGTAAGGTGGCCTATTTAATTCCACAAGTCCTTACAATATTTGCAATGCTAGGTGATCTGGATTTAATGGCAATGGAGCTGTTTTATTCCACTTTACTTCTATCTTGAAATTGCATCACATTTATGAAACACTTCTAGCAGCTGCATTAGGTGCTGTTGTGTATTCATCATCCACAGTGTAAAGTCATCTGCAAACCATATATCTGTGTTTTATTAGTTTCTTGAATCTCGATGCCCTGGTGGACACAAGTTTTGTCTTATAAACAGACTTAGGTCTTCCACTGCAAAGAACGGACAGTCCTGTCTTGTACCTCAGTAAAGTTCAAAATGTATGGAATTGGTAGCATTTGTTACTACTTTACCAACAGATGAATGTAAATAACTCCGTACCATGACAAAAAAATAGTCAAGAAAACCAAACTTTTGTAGCTTGTAGCTAATCCCAGTGAAGGGAATATAAGTTCTTGTTAAAGTCTATAAAGAGGGTGCATCTGATGGCTTTGGTTTATCTGCTGAATGTTGTAAAATGGTCTAAGTATCCCTAGGATCCATTGTCTACCCACCATGATCCTTTGTTGGGTGCTGTTGATTCCTGCAGCTGTAATTGTATCCATGTGAGCCACAAGGACTTTGGCTAAGATATCTGCTTGCACTGGGTTACAGAAATCAGCCTATAGTTGTATGACGTTAGTGGGTCCTTCCCCTCTTTTGGGAGTGTATTAATAGTTGCTGTCCTAACTTGATAAAGTAGTAACTGATTTCTCTTAGTCTTTATACACTGAGAGGAAAACAGCAGAAGATGATTCTAAGTTTAGCACTTTGAAGGCTTCCACTGGTATTCCCCCTGGTGTTGGGGATATCCCCAACCTAAGTGTTAACACCACAGAAATCACACAAAAACTAATATTCCGCCAAGAAGAAACAGTACAGGAGTACTAAGTGTTCTGATTGCTTGATTTATTTTCCTAACTGGTATATCCTTGGTTAATATTCATTGTTGTTGTTTTTGTTGTGTCAATGTGGGCCAGACAATCACGCTACTGAAGTAATCCCACAACTGTTTCAAGATACCTGCTGGTTCTCTGTATAGATTTTGATAGAATATTTGTATAGCTAGATTAATTTTCTGGCCACAATGGACCAGCTGCCCATTTGGATGTCTTATACTCAGTATATATGTTCTTGTTTTCTTTAACCTATGGGTTAGTAACTTAGGGCAGTGGATTTGTTTCACCCAATGGAATAACCTCAGACTTTTCTACTTGTTTGTAGGGCAATTACAAGGCTTTCTCCTCCTTTTTTTGATATGGCTCATTTTGCATAACAGCAATAATTTGCTACAGCCTACTGTCATGTATTGTCAGCAATTAAAGGTACTTTGTTGCTCTGTACTATCTGTCTGTCTTGGATCTCCTTCTTATTTGTTGTTTTAAAAAATGTGAAAATTTTAAATGCATTAGTTTGAAACACTCTCACTGAGTAAATAAAGTTATTTTACTACTCTGGTCTTTTTGCCAGTATTGTCACACCTATTTTTTTAGTCTGCATTCATGTTACTGGGTTGTCCAGGAGGAACAGGTCAACCCTTACCTGCTCTGAGACTCAGACCCAAAAAAATAATTGGTAATGTTGAAACAGACTCAGCAATGATCTGGAATAATATCCTGTCCGATCTCAGCCATATTAATTCTGTCCAGTAATGAGTTACTAATATGCCAGTAATCAATTCTACTCGCTGTCCCATTATGGGGGGATAAGTAGATGAATTCCTTCTTGTTGAGATATAATGCTTACCACACGTATGTTAGCTGAAATGTCATTAGCCATACTTTGATATACTTATAATGTTTACTGAGTATAGGTTTCCCTATAGCATTTTATCTTAATCATCATCTACTGCTACAATGAAATCCTTTCAAGTATTATTGGAGTTTGAAAATTACTTATTTTGTTAATGCAGCTTCAGATTCAGTAAACACAGCAATGTTCTCTTGATTCAGCCCATAAAAATCAGCTATAATCACTGAACTAGACAATATGGAAGGTACGGTAATCACCCTTCTCCCTTTTATACCCAATGCTAATGTCGATTTTTGCCATCCTAAGTTTAATGCACAAAGATGGCTTCTCCCTTGGCTGCCTTACTATATTATGATGCCACATACCACTCCTTCTATTCTTTCAATTTTTAAGGTAGTTTGGCTCATTTTAGTTTTGCTTCCCGCAAACAAGTGAAGTGAATATCCTGCTGCGTTGACACTCACGTTGCTAAAGTGGTTAGAAAGACTTTCTACATTGCCCACCTGATCATGAAGGGATTCACATCCAGATCTAGTGAAGTCATTGTTCCCCTGTACTCTTCACTTATCAGACCAATGATCGAGTACAATGCCCCATTCGGGATGTATCTCACCCGACATCTGCAGCAATTGGAGAGACCCCAAAAGTTCCTCACCAAAAGGATAAAGGGACTCCAAAATCTGTCACATGCTGCCAGATTGAAGAAACTCCAGCTCTATTCAGTTGCATACCGTCTGCTCAGAGGTGACATGTGCCTGACATAGAAGGCCATGTCCAACCCGGAATTAATGGACATGATCCACCTCAAAAAATCCAAATCCACCAAAACCACTAGAGCAAGCAACTTAAACCTTAGCACAGATATAAATAGAACGTGCTGGAGGGATAGATTTATCACTCAGAGACTCCCTATGCTGTGGAATAAAATCCCGGTCCATGTGAGGCAGACCACCTCGCTGGCTCTGTTCAAGAGAAATCTTGACCTGTGGATGGGAGATCATAGGTTTATCCCGGGAATCATCTCTGTGTCACTGCTGGACAGAGGCACAACAAACTAATGGGCACAGTATTTTTTCATATAAGGGGTGGCGTAAGCCACAAAAATTTGGGCTAGGCTTATAAATGCCTTAGGGCAGATAGCCTAGTATAAACCTATGAACCTTTGAACCTAAGTGATAACCCCTGTAGTCTTAAATCATGTATTAAGCCCTCAAATATTCCAAGACAAAAAGTTAATCAGATGTGTAGATGTTCTTAGTTCCCTTTACATAACTTCTTGAACTATGGCATCAGATGTACAGTTTGTATTGCCAAACTGGGGCAGGATATGCATTTTACTCTGCAACGCCTAGTTACACCCAGTATGTTTATAGTAATAACCCACTGGGAATGGTCTTTAATGGCTGCTTAATTCAACTTTCACACTGAGATTGTACTAGTGTCATGTTATTTGAAATTTTTTGTCAGTTATTTATTCTACTATCTGCCAACCCATCATGGATGGTTAAATTTAAAACATGAACAATATATTGCATAAAAGTTTTCAAAGACACACTCTCCCTTAAAAGCTTTAATTGACTGACTGCAGCATAAGATAAACCTGTGACACTCAGCAGCATGGTGGGTGTGGGGTGCAGGTCTTTATAAACCCATTTCCTCTGTTACAATCACCCAGAAATATCCTCATACCCCATCATCACTGGCTTCACCATGCCAGTCCACAACTAAATTGGCAGCCTATGTGGTCAATGAAAGAAACAGCTGTGATCCATGATATTAACTACTTACAATCTTAAAACCCCTGGACTGGTCACTACCAAATGACATATAGCCAAGCAGGGACTTTCTATGAATATATTTCCTGCAGCAATGAAATGTAGTCTAGCCAGGCATATTGTTGCTAATGCCTATAACAAGGTAAGGGCTACCCACTCAGCCAACCCACAGATATATTTCCTTGACCCCTATGCATCGAAGAAAACTTCCTCAGTATGGTGGGGATGGATGCTCAGCAAATCATTGTGCTCCAACATACCTTGACTGTGCTGCTCAGTCCTTTGATGAATCAGACCTACTTCTTTTCTCGTGGCTTCAGACATGTCTTTTAGTTCTTTAACATCTGCTTGCTCTTCTTGGAGCAGGGTAGTGAGGAAAGTGAAGGATGCTTGCAGTAGGCCAAAGCCAAAGTCTTGCTTTCCCAATCCTCCTGTTAACTTGTATTTAGGTATGGTCACCATGTATTCTGTCAAGTGTGGCATGTTTGAGTTGAGAACGTTTAGTAAGGATTCCTTCTACTTTATTTATCACAATCTTCTTGACAAATGAATGAACTGACAACATATACTGGTTTTAACTTATGTTCCAGGTGGTAAAATATAGTAGAAAAAGTACAGGGTTTAGGGAGCTGCCACTTAATACATCCAACATCTTATGTATCCCAGAGCATGCCCTGCAAATACAGTTAATATTATTGTACAGTAGGAAAAGAAACCCAACCATTGCCTAAGGATAATATCAATCATTGAACAACGTGTGGATATTACTGTGATGATGTGAGGTATTGCTAGCTATGCCAGAAGAAGTAGGGTGGTGGATATGTAACATATGCTAGCATAGCTAGCTGGAGTTTTGCAAAGAATTATATGTTATTTGTAAATCAAGCTGATTTGCACAGATGCTTGTATTGAAAAATATATTTGTAAATCTGCTTGTGTTAAAAATGTACCAACATTGGGTCCTGCTGGACAGGAAAGAAATGCACCTATATGTCAGACTGTATTGTAACTATTGAAATTAATATATTGTAACAGAGGATACTGGAAGAAAATAGGTTAATCTCAGTCCCACTAACTTTGAAAAATAGTCTAAATTGCCTGGTTTAGGCCATAAAGATTATATCTTACAGTTCTGACTGCAGCCAGAGATGAAATATCTGTGAAAACCAGGACTAGGAATCCTACTGTATTGTCCTTGGGGTGAACTAATTGCTACCCTGCAAGGAAGTGTTTTAAATGGTTTTATAGCTACTAGATGCTATAACACATCTTAGCAAAGCTCTATATTTGTATATTATGGCACATATGTGCTAGATTTTGGTTCAGTTGCTAGTAAAGGGGGTAGTGTGGGAACCAGAAATCAGATGACTAGATATATGTGATGTCATTCTGTAATCCAGCACTGAAATGATGTTTTAATGCGAGATGAGACAGAAGTCTCAGGGCACTCTGTTTGTGAAATCTGACAAGAATAAAGGACCATTCACCCACGTCATATTGCCTTGCTCTAGTAAGTGAACTAGGAGATAGTAATTCTTTAGATCAGTCTGGAAAATATAGTGAGATTAGTTAAGTATTTTTTTTCTGTTTCTGTGTGGATCTTTCCATCAGTGTTAGTTTTAATATTTCCTGTGACTGAAACTCTGGCATTTATTGTAAATGGATATTTAGCATTTTCATGTTGTTTTATTATTTATTATTAAATATATTTAAACTTTTCATTGTGACTGGTCTTTTAGAGAATACGTTAACCTTTGAGAGTACTTATATTTATTTGGTGACACTGTGGCCATTCCTGAAAGCCTTGCTGCACTGGTCAAACACTACCATTTGTATTAGTATTAATTTTACTCAGTATAATTGAGTACCCTTGTAAGAGCCTTAGAGTAGTTGCTTTGGAGTGTTCTGGTGGCAGTATCTACCTTACAGTCTAGGCAGAGGGGGCATAGCTGGTAAATCTGTGCCAGCCTTTCCCAGATGTGCATTTGTGTGTGTGTCAAGATCAAATCTCAAAGAGCGTATATGTGTGTCACCTACTTGGAGCAGGGACACAGAGCACTGGTTTCACAGAGAAGGTGGTAGAGGACTTTGCTTGAAACACACAGCTGAGGTCTCAACACTACAGCTGTAGTCAGTGTGGAGTGTTATTTGGGGCCTGATGAGAGAGAGAGGGAAACCCAGGCCCAGGATGGGAATTGTGTGCTTTTAAGAGAAATTGTGCTTGGTACAGACAGCTCGTATGGAAATACTGTGTGCATTTATTTTGGTTCTAAATGAACATCCACCACCTGAGACTAGTGGGGGATGTTCACTTGGAATCAAACCAGCCAACCTGATTACTAGCCCAGAGCAGGAGTGTCATAATTTCTAACAAGGTGTGAGTGTGATACCAACCAGGATTCCAAGGCAGGAAAAATATCGAGCCAGCACTGATGAATGTAAACTTCAATATCAGAGAATTTTTTTTGTCATAATGTCTATATTTATGTGTTCATGTTTAAACCCATGAGTTAATTGTTTGAATAGATCAGTACTAGAGATGCAGGGTCAGTCATGGTTGCAATCTCACCCTATCTATAAGGAGTTCAGGTTTGTTGAGCTGTTTACAACTAAACAGCAGTAAGAAAATGAGCATGATAATAAACATAAAATAATAATAAATTATGTAATAGTACAAAATTGCTTGAAGACTGTGTAGGGTCATGTGTTGTGTGTACATGTGCATGTCATGTGCATGTGTGTGCACATGTGTGTGTTTACAAGGAATAGTATACCAGTGCATTGTGATGTGAGGTGTGTAGTCATAAGGACAGATATTGGATGAAAGGAATGTATTCTGGAGCATTATGATGCAAGAAGTGTAGTCTTAACAACTTGTATTAATCCCAGGAAGCCAGGGAGTTATGTGCACTTAAAGAAAGTATAATGTAATATCTAAACAGAAAGACTTGCAGCATGACAGCCATATGGAATATAACATATAATAACAGAAGGGATAACACAATATATATATATATATATATATATATATAAGTCTACTTCATAACAACGAAAGACCAGAAGAATGAAACGCAGAACACTGAGACGAAAACAACGAAACCCCAGAACACCAAAAAACATGTAAGTTTACAAAACACAAACACACAAAAACACACACACAACTGCCCCACACTACTAAACAAAACACCCTACACTAATGATAGGCAGGGGGCAAGCCCCCTGCACCTCCCACATGGGGGCTGTGCCCCCCACACCCCTCCTACTTTAATATTCTAACTCCGAGATTGCACAAACAGACACACAAGGCAAATATACACCCACACAGTACAGTCCCTCACACAAACACACCACAGTCACAACACACACTTGCACACAGCATTTCCCCTCACAAATACACTCACACACACTTACCTACAGCAGAATATGAAAAGCGCTAATTCAAACTTGTAATACCACTGGGAATATAGCCCTTTGTGTGAAGTACAAGACAGATATTCAGTCAATCCAATTACAGACATATCAACCTATCATGTAAAAAAGCACATAGCACAGAAGGCCTAAAATGATCAATTAATTGTAGAAACCGTAAGCAATTATTTGAGGAAACCTTTGATGTGGCATAAATTGTAAGAGACTATGTCCTGTCTGCAGTATGTTCAACCTATGAAATGTGCGGATCAATGAATGCACTGCTGACAAGAGTGGAGACATTCCTGATATTACACTAATGTGGTTGTATGAGGATCTGCTATTGTACAGGCACTGTGCCCTTTCTCAAAGAAAGAGGAGCAGATGCAAAGAAGGACCTGTCAACTGACCATAGACATCTCACAGCTATATACAGTGCTAGAGAAGAGTGATTTAATCATCACTGTGCTGACCATCATTGATATGATCCAAGGCAGCATAGGTGCAGAGCAGATGCATGTGGATAGCCATACAGTAGCCGGTGATGAAGGATGGACAGTTGTACGCACCGAGAACATGACTGTGTCCTGACTATCACTGTCACTGTTACCATTCTGATAAGTCATAGTGTCCCAGGAAATCGAGGCCAGTATGCAATACTATACCAAAGGATGTGAGCTGCAGAAATTGCATAAAAAAAGGAGAAATTACTTCACAACATTGCACTTTTTAATGCAAGAAATAATAACACACTAGCAAAACATGTCCTATAAGTATGCATCCTGTCATTCTGTACTATATGTGAAAAGCAAGAAACATAAACTACAGACTCACACATGATACCATGTGGAAATTCTTCTTAAAATATTTCAATGTTTTTCTGGAGCACAAACCAGTGGAAGAAAGTCAGTACTCTTCTGGGGCTGCAGAGGAAGCACACATCTCGATGGTCAGATAATTCATTGGAAAAGTCCATGCATAGCAACATAAAGACAGCATAGTGCAGGAAGTTCAAACATTTCCCAGTGTAATAAAATTTGCACACAAATGTCATTACGGAACAAATAAAATGTCTGTAGTACAGTACTACTCATGAGAGCCTGAATGGGCACAGACATGAAAAATGTTCTTTTCAATAAATACTCAAAACAATTCCCCCTCCTTTAGCCAGCGAAGGAGAGGAGGACTGCAGTCTGTTTTTCAGTTTTATTTTATTTTTTTAAGTAAAGAAACAATACATTTTCTTTACTTAACAATACAATAAAATAGCCTACAGATCTCCTTTAAAATGCAACCAGAGTTCCATGATGCCAGATTGGGAGGTGATTGGTTAAGTGTACTGATCTTTGGGATGACATGCACTTAATCAATTCACTGGCTTTTTGACCCTTGCAGGAGTAGAAAGACCACAAATAATACTTCCTTTCCACTTATAGCACTATTGTCACATTTATCCTGCTCACACCTGCAGCACAAGTTGTGTAATAAACTTCTCCTTCTCACAACTGCAGCCCTTATATGTGCTCTGACAATAAAACATCCATATCTTCCCATTTCAGCACTTAAAGATGTACTACATTCTGTTGGCATCTTTAATGCCATGCAGAATGAAGGAGTGTTTCGCATATTGCCTTCTAATATAAACATGTTGTCGATTCCCAGAAACTGAAGTAACTCATCATACAGGAGTAGCAAATCCTTTGTGTGCCATACTTCAGTAGAAATTCATTAACCTGAAAAAAATAGCTCTTTCATGTTGCTTTGAATATATTTTCATAGGGCTTCCACCTACATGAGTACTATGTGGGGGGAGGCTGTTTATGGCTGTTCGATCTGTAGCTGCACCGATGCCTGACATCATGAATGCTCCAGCCAGTTGGATGGTGCAACTTCTGTACATATCTGGATGGAACAGGCTTGAATCCTTTTAAAGATACTAGATAAAGGTCTTACTTAATAAACCTCTGTCTGGTGAAGCCGTGGTCCCTTGGTGTTTCTTCTGTGGTTCCTTCGAGTGCATGTGGAGTACTTTGTGTCCCTGTTTCCTGTTTTTTTCATACTATGGGGCCCTAGAGACTACATAAGCCTAGCCATAACAATTCCCTGGCTATTTCTTCCCAAACTATTTACTTCCCCTGTCTAGCAAACCAAGGGTGACTGACGTGGGGGTGGATTTCCTTTCTCCCATCCAATCATCAAGGTTTCTTTTGAAGAGGAAAAAAGAAAAGCTGCGCTGACATGTATGGCAGTCTCTTCCAGACTCTGGGAGTCTCTGGGTCAGGAACCTATCCCTCCAGCATGTTTCATTTCTTAAGTGTAGCATATGTAGCATGTCCAACAGCTCTGGGTTTGATGCTTTGTATGTTAAGCAGAGAGATTGCAGAGAGGTAGCGTATATATAGAGTAGAGTATAGCTGAGTTTTTAGGGGGGTCAGCAGAGGGCATGCTTAGGCCCCTGTGATTCTTTTAGTGAGGTATTTCTGCTGCCTTTCCAGTTGTTGCAGATGTCTTGAGAGGTACATACCAATGGGGCATTGTATTCTATAATGGGTCTAATGAGGGATGGGTACAGTGGGACAATGACTTCCTTTTTTCCTGGATGATGACTGTTGTGGCACTGTGGTTATTGAAGGTGAGACCACTGTCCACCTGTGTCCCTAAGTCTCATCACACTTTTGGTGTTTAGTGTACTGCCACCTATATGGTAATTCATGGGTACATGTTTTATCTGTTTCTGTAAGGCCCTTTTGTAGAGTATCACATCATTTAGGGATTCAGTAATGGCTCCTCAGTTTGCAGTCATCTGTAAAACTTTGTTATGAGACTCCTTAATGTTGGCCTGTACTTCAGAGAAGTAGATGCCAAACAAGAGAGGTCCCAGGACTGAACCCTGAGGTACTCCACTTGTCACTTGTCTGGAGCTGGATTTGGAGTCAGCTACTTTTACAGTGTGGGTTCTGTCAGTAAGCCAGTTGGCAACCCATCAAGTGACGTAGGGATTAACGCCCAACTTAGTAAGTTATCTATTAGTGCTGTTTCAATTTAGGATACTTTACATGACTTTGTTTTGCTGTTTGGAGACATAATTCATTGTTCACAGTTTTTTACCATTATATCTGGTCAGGAATCCCTATCACAATACTTAAAAACCACAAGACTGAAATTTAAATGACTGGGATGAAAACACTGAAAGCTGAAAAATATGAACATTAACAAAACCAAAATGCAGAATGTTGAAACATCAGCCGTGAATTTCACCTGTTTCCCCACTATAGTGCAATCTCAGAGTTGGTATATGTAAGTTGTGGGGGATGTAGAGAGTATTGGGGGGCTTCCCCCTGCAAAAACTTAAAAAAAAACAAGGTTGTATTGTAGGTTAACAGAACAGTACCTTTAATATTTCATTTGAGTGATTATAAGGTGTAATCTATTTTGTGTCTGCTGTAGTATTTTCGGTAAATCAGAGGTCAGTTTAAAGGGGCATACATGTATTTCTAGATACTAGTTTTACATAGCTTATCAGTGAGAGTGGTAAGCACTAGGTAACCTATCTACCACATAAGGAGTGGTTCTGACTCAGAAATTGTAGTTATTGGCCGTTTGGGCAGTTTTTCCATCTCTCTCAACTTTCTGATTTAAAAGCCCACATTTGCACTGTTTCCCCCCTTTCCTGTAACTAGTCTAGTCCAGATACAGATTTGCTGTATCCAGGACTGTTTGTAAGCTCCTGAGCCCCCCCCCCCCCAGCCTTTCTGTGTTGGAGACAAGCCTGCTAGCTTATCAGTGGGAGTGGTAAGCACTAGATAACCTGTTATCTACCTCATAAGGAGTGGTTTCTGGCCCAAAAATTGTAGTTATTGGCCATTTGGGCAATCTTTCCATCCCTCTCAACTTTCTGATTTAAAAGCCCACATTTGCACTTGTTTCTTTCCTGTAACTAGTCTAGTCCAGATGCAGATTCTTAGTTTTAGCACTTGAATTTGCTTATTCGTGCTCAGCATTTATTCAGAACTTGTAAGCACTAAATAAGCTACAAATTGCTACAGCACTCAACCTTCCTCATTACCTAGAGGAAAACAGTTTTTGTACTTACTTTTCTCACTTTCTTAGAGAGAAACAGCTCTTGTACTCACTTTCCTCACTTGTCTAGAGGAAAATAGTTGTTTATTTAGGCATGTCCAAGGGTCAGCTCCCAGTGTTCTCTCCTGTCTATCTGATCTTGGGGCAATGTAGCAATTGCCTCATGTACACAGACAACCTTCTCCTCCTACCATCAAACACTACAACCTGTGAGAGATGCACTTATCTAGCCAAAATGGAGGTAAAGCTCTCTCCAACCAAGACTGAACTTGACAGTCAAGAGGAGAAGGTAAACACTTGCACCACACCACACTCACTCACCACATAGTCCCACTAAACCTACACCACCAAAATCCACACATAGAAACACAAAAACATTTGCGGAGACTCTCAATAATAAACTGCTCAAGCAACAGAGACCTCCAAAGCAGAAACGCAAGCAACCTCCACCCCACAAGCAACACAACCCAAATGACCCATAGCCCACAGACTCAGTATGCCACTCAACCACAGCCCATAAGGCAAAACAACGTTCCCAACACACTAGTCATAGGTGACTTTATAGTCAGGCACACTGATGTCCCACTCACCAGGCTAAACAAAGAGAAGGTTACTGTCAGCTCCCTGTTGGGTGCCAGGATCCACCACATAACCCACTTACTCAGGTCACTCCACAACAAGTACAAATATGACTCTGTCATTGTCCATGTTGGTGTGAAAAACCTGAGATGTACCTCCCTGAACTACATGAAAAGAGACATGTAAGAGCTCCTTGATCCTGTATCCCAGGCAGGTATGACCCTAGCCCTGAGTAGCATCATGCCATCGCCCAGAATGATACTGCAGTACAAGGGCAAAATGATTGACTTCGACAATTGGCTAAGCTTCTGGTGTCATTCTAAGGGGATCCAGTATCTGCCTGGGATGACATAGTCGATAGACCACGATGCTTTGCCAGAGATGGTCTGCACCTGTCGCCCCTGGGACTCTGGATACTGGCTAAGGCTCTTACCGCCCCTATAGTGCCTTTTTTACACAAGGTTCAAATGAGAAATTCACCACCATAACAGGAACAGACAAGCCAAAACTGAAGATAATGCTGCTCAATGCTAAAAGTCTAAATCTCAAAATGCACGAACTTGAGGCACTCCTTAAAATGGAGAACATTGATTTCTGTGCAGTGATTGAGACCTGGTTCAAGGCTCGAGAGAGCATCCCTGCATTACCAGGCTATAACTCATACCACACTTTTCAGCCATCTAACCTGGACCGGAACACCAAAGGCAGAGGCGTGCCCATATTCATTAAGGATATCCACACCTCTAGGCTAGTTGCTCAGCATAATGCATCCAAAGTTATCCAAGTGCAACTAACTCTGGGCAAAACTGCAATCCAAATTGTAACTTGCTACAGATTCCCCACCATGCCCCAGGATTCCCTCTCCTCTTTTCATGATATACTGGAAAATATTAGGGTTCAACCAAACACCCTAATAATGGGTGATTTCAACTACCCCACCATTAACTGGGAAAACTGCTCATGTACCAACTCCTTTGCTCAACGCTTTCTGGAATTCATAAATTCCAATGCCCTGGATCAACTTATCCACACCCTCACCAGGGGCAACAATGTCCTGGACCTAGTCATTAGCAACATGAGTGACTGGTGTTCCACACCTGAAGTCAACTCCTCGTTGGTCAGATCCAACCATAAGCTAATCACCCTAGATATCCACATCCCACCCCCACCCCTCATTAAGGAAACCATGGTAAAACATTTCTCCAAAGCCAATTTCATGCTCCTTAAGACAGAAGTGGTGAACGTCATGACACCCATGCAGATGGACAATACAGTTACAACTGCTGAATCCTTCACAAATGCACTCTATAAACACTTACACGAGTGCATGGATTGTGCCATCCCAAACAGAACCAAGATGCTATCCTCCAAAAAAAGGAAGCCAATCTGGTGGTCCCCTGCCATAAACAAACTCTACAACAATAAGGAAGAAATTGTTGCAAAAGTGAGTAAAATCCCATGAGTGGAGGAGCTCCCTGGTCAACCTCTTTAAGAAGCTGCAATCCCTTATAAGATCCTCCAAAGCTAGCTAGCTATGAAAACAAAATTTCCACTGATTCTAAGGACAACCACAAAGCATTCTATAGCTATGTCAAGAATCTTAATGGCAACACCAGACTTGCTCTGAGTTACAGCACAATGGCACGAAAATTACAGAACCAACTGATATTGCCAACATCCTGGCAGATAGGTTCAGTGCTAACTTTACCCCCTCTCACCCCCTAAAGGGCCCATATCTATACAGGAGGAATGCAGAGTCTCTGTAATCACAACTACATAGGTAAAAGCTGCACTCTCTAAAGCCAAAAATACAGCATCCATGGAACTGGACAACATCCCAGGCTGTGTTTTACACGAACTTCAGAACGAACTGGCTACCCACCTAAGCACCATGTTCAATCATAGCCTCACATTGGGCTTTTTGCCCACTGAATTGCGCACAGCAACAGCAACTCCACAAAGGGGGAGCCACCACTGATCCTGGGAACTATCGCCCTATTAGCCTGACGAGCCTGGTCTGCAAGACCATGGAATGTATCATCATGGAGCTCATAAACAAAGACATTGGTAACCTCCAAACTCTGGACCCAACCAGTTTTGGTTTGTGAAAGGCAGATTATGCCTTCTGAACCTGATCGACTTTTTTGAGGCAGTCATCAAAGCCGTAGATGAGGGTAAGGTGGTTCACACAGCCTATCTTGACCTTGCCAAGGCTTTCAACACCATCCCCCATTCTGGAATTATAGATAAACTCACTAAACTAGGTATAAATCCCTATGTCACAAGATGGGTTGCCAACTGGCTCACTGACAGAACCCACACTTTAAAAGTTGCAGACTTCAAATCTGACTTCAAACCAGTGGCAAGTGGAGTACCACAGGGTTCAGTCCTGGGACCTCTCCTGTTTGGTATCTACTTCTCTGAAGTACAGGCTAACACAGAAAGCCTCTGGCTAATGAAGTTCACAGATGACTGCAAACTAGGAGCCATAGTCGACTCCCCAAATGATGTGGACATCCTACAAAAGGGCCTCACTGAGACAGATGCCTGGTGTCAGAGCCATGGCCTCAAGCTCAATGCCAAAAAGTGCATTGTCATCCCCTTTGGTAAAAACTCTGTACCCATGAACTACCACATAGGCGGCAGTCTACTTAACACCGAATGTGTGATGAGAGACTTTGGGACCCAGGTGGACAGTAGTCTTTCCTTTGATAATCACATTGCCACAGTAGTCAGGAAATCCTTCTACGTGGCATATCTCATCACAAAAAGGTTCTCATCCAGGAAAAAGGTGGTCATTGTTCCCCTCTACTCAACACTCATTAGACACATTATAGGGCCGGATTCACGAAGGCTTACACGGAGTCTAAGAGTAGTGTAAGACTCCATGTAGCCTTCGCGATCCAGGAACAGCCCAAAGTCCGTGTAAGAGTTAGTCTAACACGGCTCTTACACGGAGTGGGCGTGGCTAAGCTAATCAGCCCACTTGCAGCCGAATAGCATGCAAATGAGGCTGATTAGCAATCCAGGAAGCCCAGAACAGCCCGTGTAAGAGCCGTGTTAGCTGCAGAAATGTACTCAGTTGACAACTGAGTACGTTTCTGCAAACACGGCAATGGAGCCATGTCAGCTACAAATAAAGGGTGCATATGTTATAGGCAGCATGCCAATGGCCAAATATGTGGCCATTGGCAATGCAACCCCATGCAAAAAAATGAAAAATATATATTTTTTTTTTCGGCAATTGCCGATGTGTAAACCCAGCGCAGCCCCACGCAAACGGGCTGCGCTGCATAAAACATGAAAACGAAGGTTTTAAACCTACAAATGTAGGTTTTATGCATTATATGGAATGTCAATGGAGGGACCAGCATAGGAAAACCAACATGGCCACCGTATAGTGGTTGCCAAGGGGGGAAGCCAAGTGTAAGAGATGTAACTAAGCATTAGTAGGCAATCTGATGCAAATTAGGGTAAGGATACTGAATACCACTGTCACATAGTAAATGAGCACAGTCTGAGTAGTGTAAGAGTTACAGAAGGGGGAGGAACAGAGTAGGAGATAGGTGACATCACAGGGGGGAATGGTAGAAAGGGATAGAAGTCATTGGAAGGTAGAGTTACATGACAGATGTCAGAGAGACATCAAGGGAGGAGGTGTGCCCCAAGTAAACATGAGAAAGCCAAGAAATGGAAGGTGTACACTGTTGCCTACACCAAAGTTTCTTGTTGGGCGTGTATGCACCGTGTGCGCCGTGAAGCCGGTGCGAGTAAGGCAGTGTCTTGGCGTGTAAGGCAGTGTGCGCGTGTAAGGCAGACTAAGCATGTGGGAGCGTGTTGGGAGCTGTTTAACACCGTTTGCTGCGTGCACGCGTTTAAAACTGAATAAGCAGATCTTGAACTGTGTAAGTGTGTGCGCGCGTGTAAGCCACTGTGAGCGTGTTTCTGCTGGTTTGCACACGGCCCCACCCTGAGGAAACAGAAAGGAAAAAGGAAACAACAGATGTACTAGGAAGTTAGCAGGGAATACTGCTGGAGCTAGCAGGTGAAAACAATTAGATGCAGGCAATTACACAGGCAGAATACTAGGCCAGCCCAGCACTTAAAACTCTGCAAACAGCAGTGCAGAATGTTTCTCTCAAGAGACACTGCAAGACAGGAGTTAAGTTATCAGAAGTGAAAACTGAAAAGCTGAACTCAGAGCAGAAATGTTAGGGGCTGCCATAGCTGTCATAATGAGACATAGGCGACTTGCTGAGGGTGGTGACAATGCAGATGGTGCCAGGCAACCCGCAGTGAGGAGACGGAGAAGAGTGTACAGGCCCAGGGTCACCTACCACGGGTTACATGAGCTGGAGATAGTAGAGCGCTACAGAGTGGACAGAGACCTCCTGCAGCAAATAGTGGAGCTGTGCAGGCCACGCCTCACACACAGAACCAACAGAGGGGAACCCATCCCAGTGGAAACCAAGGTATGTGTTGGCCTAAGAATCCTAGCAACAGGTACCTTCCAGAGACCAACTGGCGATATGATGGGGATATCACAGGCATCAGCTTCCAGGGTACTGCACCAGTTCCTGGATGCCATGTCAGCACATGTCGGTGATCATGTATACTTCCCCAATGCCCGTGAGGTATTGGCCAGCAACATCGTCTCTTCCAGCAAATAGCGGAATACCCTGAGGTACTGGGTGCCATAGACTGCACGCACATACGCATCAAAGCACCAGCAGGAGAGCGGGTAGGGCCTACATAAACCGCAAGGGCTTCCTCCATCAACTGCCAGGTCGTGTGTGATGCCCAGGGCATAATAATGAATGTGTGTGCCGGCTGTCCTGGGAGCTACCATGATTCCCACATCTGGCATCTGACGCAGCTGTACCAGACATTTGCCAATGGGGACATCCCACACGGACACCTAGTGGGGGATGCAGGATATGCACTGGAGCCGTGGCTGATGACACCCATCAGAAATGCACACACACCTGAACAGGAACGCCATAATGAGGCACGCGCACAAACACGTAATGTAATAGAGCGTGTGTTCGGGCTGCTCAAGTCACGGTTCCGGTGTCTGGACACATCTGGTGGAGCCTTGCAGTACACACCAACTACATGTACCCAAATTGTCATGGTATGTGCTATGCTACATAATATGATCATGCGAAAACAGCTGCAGCAGGATCACCATAGGGCTGGGCCAAACAGCCCCCCACCATCGCCAAGGCCACCACAGGCACAGCGTGACTCGGAGGAGGAACAACCTGAGCCTGCCCCAGTAGGCAGAAGGAGGCGTGCCCAGTATGCCCTGGCTTTCGCAAAGAGGCAACGCATAGCACATACATTGGCTCAGTAGGAACCTTGGGAATGATACCCCTCTCCGACTCACCATATAGTAACAGGGATGCCTAATGTGACACAACCTGTTCACAAACATGTACAGGGAAGTGTAATATGTGCATCCGACAGAGGCAGCCCTGCAGCACCACCTGAGGCATGAATGCTGTGTGTCAAGTAATGTAACACCAAGTACCATATGCACACCTGAGGACCCCGTCTAACATCCTACCCTCAACAAGCAGCATGCCACAACAGGACAACGAGATGATGAAGTGCAACAATTACCGAAGTAATGCAGGTAGGCAAAGGGGATGAACTGTGTGCCAGTCTGGGATGACATGCTGAGCATGACATGATGCACCACCTGCCAGGACTGGCATGCACCTATCAGTGCAGGCCGTATGGATACTGGCAAAGGCTGTTGTCACGCACAGTGTGCCCTGAATAGGAAGGCGCCAAACACAAACCTATCGCCATAGGTACCAGAAGGGATAAGAATCAGATAAGGGATACGGTCAAACAGCAAGATGCATGCAGACTAAGCCCACCCAGTATGGAGAATGTTGATAACTGTGCTGTAACAGAATACTGAGGCAAGGCTCACAACAGCACCCTAACACCACCAGGTTACACCTCATACTGTGCTGTACATCCTCAACACTTGGAACAAGCTACAAAAGGAGGGCGACCATCAAGAATGACAAGGATAACCACACCCCCATGTTGGTACCACCAGAAAAAGCAGCATGGACTAGCCATGCTCAAGTAACAGTGGCTAAAACCGCCCACCAGTGTATAGCCTGCCACAGAGTACTGGCCCAACACCAGGAACTGCATTGCCCATGCTGGAATACATGAATATATCAAGTCCTCCAAACCACATTATATTTGGTGACTG
Organism: Protopterus annectens; assembly: GCF_019279795.1. Lineage (NCBI taxonomy): Eukaryota > Metazoa > Chordata > Ceratodontiformes > Protopteridae > Protopterus > Protopterus annectens. Next base: position 1,624,096,351 of record NC_056732.1, read on the forward strand.
CAAATACCCAGACACATAGACTGGGAGCATTATACCAGCTGCAACAGTGTAGGACAAAAGGTCATTAAATCCACAAACCAAAAGGCCCAGGAACAACGTAGCACCCCACAAGAGGGGCAAGCATACTGGATGTGATAATCAGCAACATGGGTGCGGGATGTCAAGATGAGAAGTGTATTGCACACTGGTAACACCAGACCATATAGTAATCACACTGGATATACAAATCCTGACCACAGTCCCTGTCCGGGAAACAGTGGAAAACATGTGCTAAGCATTATGTGCACACCTCCAAAATGATGTTGAAGCCATGAAAGGTCCGTGCAGGTGCAAAATATGGGCCACGCCTCAGAACCTGCAAGACAGCCACTCCATGAACACCGCCAGGAATGCTTGGATTATGCAGTCCCAAATTAAAACAAGACACAGTGCCTAAATCTGGCATGGTGGACACCAGCCATAACCAAAACATGCAAGAGAAAGAGGAAGCTACTACATGATAGAGCAAGCATGAACAATGACGTAATTACTGATCAGTAGTATGGCAATATAATCTGTCCACACATGCAATCCAGTAAGGCCAGGCACAACAAGAGGAATCTGTGAACCCTGAGCCAATGTTACACCTGCCCCAAGTACACAGACAACCACCAACTCCACCCAAGAAATACAAATATATGTGAGAGATGCAACCATCCATCCAAACCGGAGGCAGAGCTCCCCCAACTCAGTACACCCAAAACAAGTCAGTAGGAGAAGGTAACCACACACACCACAAACACATACCCACATAGACCTACCACAACTGCAAACCAAACACATAAACACAGAAATACATTCCCGGAGGCAGAAATCACACACACAGCACACCAACAGAGGCCAATAAAGCAGACACCCAATGAAACAGCCTCCAAACATAGCACATGCAACACATAGCACACAAAGCTGGTGTGCCAAACAGTCACAGGCCAGAAGGAGAAACAACATGCCTGATACAGTTGTAATAGGTGACTCCATAGTCAGACACACTGCTGTCCCGCACAGCAGACTGAACAAAGGAAAGGGTACAGTAAGCTGCCTGTAGGCCGCCACAATATGCCACATAACAGAAATATGAAGGTCACTCCAAAGCAAACAGAAATATGATGCAGTCATAGTCCATGCTGGTGTGAATGACCCGAGGTGTACTGCCCTAGACTACATGTAAAGAGACACAGATGAGCTATCCGATTATGTAGTCCAGGCTGGTATGACACTCACCGTTTGCAGCAACCTACCCTTACCAAGAATAATGCCACAGTAGAAACATGGAATGATCAGTCATAGCAGGTAGCACATTTACTGGTGTCAGTCCAAGGGGATCCAATGTCTGTCAGGTTGGGATGTCATGCTTGACAAGCCATGCAGCTGCCCTTGGGATGGCCTGCACCCGTTACCCTGGGCGTCTGAATAGTGGATAAGGCCTTGGCCACCTCCACACAGCCTTTTGTAGGCAAGGCTGAAAAGACTGACCCGCCACCCGAGAAAACATAAGTGGGAAGAAACATAAGGGAAATGCTGACCGATGCCAGATGTGTACACCCCAATATGCATGCTCCCCAGGCCATCCCCAGAATAGAGAACATCGATGTCTGTGCAGTGACAGAAACCTGCTGCAAGGCTCCTGACAGCACACCAGCACTACCAGGTTATACCATGTACCATGTGTCATGGCCCCAAAACCTGGAACACTACATAAAAGGAGGTGAGTAACCATAGGCAGCACAGACACCCAGACGTCCAGGTAACTGACAATGCACAAGGCAGTGGAGTTCACCCACGTGCAACTAACTGTAGGCAAGACTGCTGTGCAGTCTGTAGTATGCTACAGACCGCACTCTCACACACAATAACCCCCCCCCCAACCGTCCGGAAGACACTGGACAGTATGAATGTCCCACCAAATACCAGACAAGGTACCACGAAATACCACAAAGGTGGTAAACCATTATGTATGGAAGGAGTAACCAGGGACCAAGGGACACAAGTGAACAGTAACCTGTTATGTGACACCCACATTGCCAATGTGGCTAGGAAGACTGTCTACATGTGACACTGTATTAGGAAAGGAGTCACATCTATGGCAACAGAGGCCACTGTGCCCCTATACTTTATCCCAATCACACCCATAATCCAGTACAATGCCTCATGTGGAATCTACCTTACCTGACACCTGCAGCAGTTAGGAAGACTGCAAAGGTACCTTACCAAGAGGATAAAGTGTCATACATATATGTCATATGCTGCTAGGCTGTAGACACCCCAGCTGACTCCAGTCGCAGACTGCCCACACAGAGGCATTGCATGCCTGTTGTAGGAGGCCATGCCCAACACAGGAGTAATGGACCTGCTCCACCCCAGACAACACATATCCATTGGAGCTGCGAGAGTGAGAGATGTCAACCCCAACACATAATGAAATAGGATGTGCTGGTGGGACAGATACATAATCCAGAGGCTCCACACACCCTGGACCAGACTCCCACCCCATGTTAGGCAGAGCCCTCACTGACACTGTTCAACAGGAATCTTGCCAAGTGGATGGATGATTGTAGAGTTACAGTGGGGGTCTTCACTGTGTGATGTCCAGACAGAGGCACAGCTAAGCAAACAATACATGGCCATAATATCCAGATAGCAAGGGGTCTCAAAAGCCACACACACTCTGGCTAGCCTAACAAATGCCCAGGGTGGATAGCCTAGTATGAACCTATGAACCTATGTAGATACAAATTGTACAGGACATGAAGGATAATCCCAAGGCTTACACAACTGATGGTAGGAGCCATCTTGTGAATTCACAGATATGGACTGAATCACACAAAGACCACAAACACACACACATATTGCCAACATACATCCCGACAGGTGCAGTGCAAACCCCCACACCCCCATGTATGCAGAATATGTATCCCAGCAGACAGCTGGCCCCCTGACATAGCAGATGCTGAGGTAACAGACAACATCTCCAAAGCAAAACACACAGCAGCAATGGTATGAGATGGTGACCTGGGCGATGTGCAACATGGAGTCTAAGATGAATGGAATGCCACACCACACTACTGCTCAATGCCAGCCGTAACACAGAATATGTACCCAAAGAGCAGTGTACAACAACAGTGGTCCTTCTCAACAAAGGTGTTGCCTGAATGGATACTGAACAGTACTACCCCAGAATCCTGAGAAGCCCAGATTGCACAGCTATGGAAAGGAGCAGCACAGAAATATGGATGTCGGGGACCTACTGACACCGGACCCAACACAGTGTGGCCTCCTCAAGTGCAGATCCTGCCCCTAACCATGTTGGACTCAATTGAAACAGTCATCAAGGTCATTGATGAGGGCAATGTGCTCCACACAGTGGATCTGGACCTTGCAAAGGCGTCTATACAATACCCTACATGTTCAGTATAGATAGGCTCACCAGTGTAAATATAAACCCACATGTCAGTAGAGGGGTTGCAAACCAGACCAAGGACAGAACAGACATGGTCAGACATGCTTCAGCCATGTCAGACTACAAACCAGATATAACTGGCATCCCACAAGGCTTGGACCTGGTATCCCCCTCGTCTGGTATATATGTCCCATAGGTACAGGCAAACATGGAAGGACTGTGTCCTAACATGTTTGCAGAGGACTACAAACCGCTCACCACATATGATCCACCAGCTGACACATGCATCCCACAAAAGGGCCACATACAAACAGACAACTGGTGCCATAGCTATGTCAGCAAGCTAAGTGCAGAAATGTGTATAGTCAACCCCCGTGGATATACAGTAAGTGCCCACCAGTTACCACATAGGTGTTAACCCATTATGTAGTTAACATGTAATGAGAGACCTGGGGACACAGGGTGATAGATATCCTGCACTGGACAAACATGTGCTGTAGTGTTTACAGAAACATACCATATACCCACCTAATCATGAAGGATGTCAGATCTACATAAGGGGAGGTAATTGTGGCTCTGCAGTCCTCCTGCATCAGTGATACAATCGACTACAATAGCCCCTGTGGGATGTACCTCAGCAGACACCTCCATCAACTGTAAAGTCCCCAACAGTACCTCATCAGGAGTATCAATCAGCCTACACACATGCCATGTTCTGCATGTGTTGCTGGCATCAATAAAAATGCTGCACATAGTACAATCTGAATGGCAGTGAGCTATGCACATGACAGACCTGAACCCCAGCACTGACTTACATAGGACAGGCTGTACTGTGTGATCCATAACACAGAAGCCACCCCACCCATGAGTGAACCCTCAGCACAGGCTACCCATAGAGTCACTTATCAATCTTCCTCAATAGGAATCCTGATGGGTGGACGGGAGATGGTAGGTTTATCCTGGGTATCACTGTCATGTCACAGGTAGACAGAGGCACAGTATACCAACCATTACATTGGTCATGGCAAACTCCACTTACAATGTGTGTTGAAGGACAAACACACTCTCCAACTTGCATTAGCCATGGACTAGGGCACAACGCTAGTGTTTGCAATTGTACACCTATGTTGTGGGATACACTAACAATGTTGGGCAAGCCTGGTGTAAGTAGTGCATATCTGAACAGAATGCAACATGGTCAGATGTACACAACTGGCCCCAACCAGGCTGTTGTGCCCACGATCAGAATGTAAAGCAGTGATAGCAGTAAAGCCCAGGTTACTGTCCACCACAGTCAAAGTACTGCCAGTACACTATACAGTACTACAGTGTTAGGTCAGTGTGAAAGGATGTTGACGACTGCATGCAAAGTATCCCATGCAAACACTGCAGGCACAGTATAATCCTGTTGTGTTCACACACAAAGCAGTTGTACAGTAACTACACAACATGACACACAACCCACAACCATGAACGGGTGATAGTTTGTGAAGTTCACACACATCCACAAATGTGGTGGGCTGCAGAGTCCAACATATGGAATGCTCACACTGGGCATGCTCACACACTTTGACAACATGCCATGGGAAGGCTGAACTGGGCATGCTCACACACTTAGTCCAAATCTTGGTTTAGCAGTGGGACACACATATCTGGTATTGTTATGTGTTATGCCAGGGACCAACCACATTACAGCAGTCTGCCCAGTGCACACAGTTAAATGACTACAGAGACATACGTGATATAGTGGATCCCTCCCATATGCAAACAGTTTCCACAGATGCAGAGGTTGTTCATACCAACAGGGAATGCTATGGCAATAAAGATATGCAAACAGTCTATCAGCAACAAATAATGTGCATTTGACAATTAAACATAATGGTGTAGAGGTCAACACTAGGCTGTTTGCCCTAGGGAATGACAGCTTAGCCATAGTGTGCTTGGTGTCTGCTTCCCCACAGGATGCACATTCCCCTTTCCAAACACAGATGATGTCAGCACCCTAGAAGTACAGCAGGAGAAATGAAACTCCCCAGTAATCTGAATAGCGCGCTCCGCTAATGCGTCCGTCTCAAGTGTCATGACATAGTTAGATAGGGGTTCAAATCCTGCAAGTGCTCAGTGTGTGTGTGTCTGTCTGTGTGTGAGGTTGGTGTGTGTGTAAGTTTGTGTGAGGGAAATGTCCCTTTTGGCAAATAGGAAAAGACACTCAGGATGCACATTCCCTTTCTAAACACTGCTGATGTCAGCACCCTATAAGTAGAGCAGGAGAAAGGAAAACTGCCAGTAATGCGAATAGCGTGCTCTGCTAATGCGTCCGTCTCAAGTGTCATAACATAACTAGGTAGGGGTTTGATTCCTGTGAATGGCAAGTGTGTGTGTTTGTGTGAGGGGGGTTAGTGTGTGAGGGAAATGTCCCTTTTGGAAACTGGGTGAACAGACTACAGGATGCCCCTCCCCTTTGCTAAACACTGCTGATGTCAGCACCCTATAAGTAGAGCAGGAGAAAGGAAAACTGCCAGTAATGCGAATAGCGCGCTCTGCTAATGCGTCCATCTCAAGTGTCATAACATAACTAGGTAGGGGTTTGATTCCTATGAATGGCAAGTTTGTGTGAGGGGAGTTAGTGTGTGAGGGAAATGTCCCTTTTGGAAACTGGGTGAACAGACTACAGGATGCCCCTCCCCTTTGCTAAACACTGCTGATGTCAGCACCCTATAAGTAGAGCAGGAGAAAGGAAAACTGCCAGTAATGCGAATAGCGTGCTCTGCTACTGCGTCCGTCTCAAGTGTCATAACATAACTAGGTAGGGGTTTGATTCCTGTGAATGGCAAGTGTGTGTGTTTGTGTGAGGGAAATGTCCCTTTTGGAAACTGGGTGAACAGACTACAGGATGCCCCTCCCCTTTGCTAAACACTGCTGATGTCAGCACCCTATAAGTAGAGCAGGAGAAAGGAAAACTGCCAGTAATGCGAATAGCGAGCTCTGCTAATGCGTCCGTCTCAAGTGTCATAACATAACCAGGTAGGGGTTTGATTCCTGTGAATGGCAAGTGTGTGTGTTTGTGTGAGAGAAATGTCCCTTTTGGAAACTGGGTGAACAGACTACAGGATGCCCCTCCCCTTTGCTAAACACTGCTGATGTCAGCACCCTATAAGTAGAGCAGGAGAAAGAAAAACTCCCAGTAATGCGAATAGCGCACTCCGCTAATGCGTCTGTCTCAAGTGTCATAACATAACTAGGTAGGGGTTTGATTCCTGTGAATGGCAAGTGTGTGCCCCTGTCTGAGGGGGGTTAGTGTGTGAGGGAAGTGTCCCTTTTGGCAAATAGGATAGGACACTACAGGATGCCCATTCCCTTTTCTAAATACTGATGATGTCAGCACTGTATAAGTATAGCAGGGGAAGAGAAATCCCCCAGTAATGCAAATAGCGTGCTCAGCTAATGCGCCTGTCTCACATGTCATAACAGTCAGATAGGGGTTTGAATCCTGCAATTGGCAAGTGTGTGTTCTTCGCTGAGGGGGGTTAGTGTGTGTGGGGACAATGTCCCTTTTGGTAACTAGGTGAACAGACTACAGGATGCACATTCCCCTTCTACACACTGTTCAGCAGACGGCCATGGCCCTGGCACAAGTTGTCTGTTGCTATGATGCCCCTTTGGAAGATGCTTGTGTCAGCTGGGTAGTCGATTATGGTGTCCAGTTTGCAGTCATCTGCATATTTGGACAGCCACAGTTCATCCGTGTTGGCCTGTACCTCCAATAAATATGTACCTAACAAGAGGGTCCCAGGACTGAGCCTTCTGGGACACATCCTGGAACTGTTATGGGGTCTGGCATGGCTCCAGCAATGCTAACCATGTGGGTTCTGTTCTTGAGCCACTGTGCAATCCATCTAGTGACATAGGGGCTCATATTCAAGCTGGTGAGCTTGCCTAGAATGCCCAAGTGGGGTATTGTTGCAAAGGCGTTTGCAAGGTCCAGGTAGGCTGTGTGAACCACCTTCCCCTCGGCAATGGCCTTGGTGACTGTAGCAAAGGAATCAACCGGGTTACACCCGGTAGTGCTGGTGTGCTCCCAGTAGCCCTGAACCAGGCATCTGTTACTGCACACATATCGATGTTTCCCTGCAAAGGAGTGTTTTGGGTGCATGCATCTGGAGGTTTAGACATCTGGCGTTGGGTAGCATTGCTCTTAGTGTCTTATCCCTTGTGATACCTATGAAGGTGGGTTTGTCATGTGAGCCCTGCCTAACATAGGCACTATGGGGGTAGCAAGAGGCTTTGCCAATATCCGATAGGCCAGGGGTGACAGGTGCAGGCTGTCCCTAGCAAAGCAGGTAGTTCAACAGGAGATGGATGTGTGAAGGTGTAGTGCCTGTGACTACTTAGCAGTAGCATATATGACTGCTCACGTGGACACATGTCAGGCAGGTCATATGCACTGTGTCACAGTCAATGTACATGTGAACAGGTCAAACAGTGGCAACCTCTCAAGTTGGACATGGCCATACATACAGTAGGCTACACAGATGGCACTAGGAGTCCACAGAAGCCCTATAACTAGGCATTGCAAGTGTGATCGGTATTCCAGGGTAATTGCAAGCAAACATGCATGCAAACAAAGGTACAGTGAACAGTGCTCCATGTAGTCCATTGTACAACAAACAAGCTGTACCAGTTCCATAAGGTAACACTGCACATATGCAGGCGCTATGCACATGTACATGGAAAAACACTGGTCAGATGGCCAGGGTCCAGTCTCAGTGCACACAAGTGTACGGAACATGCATGTACTGTCAGGATGTACAATAACTGGATATAAACCCATGTGCCCATACCTGCAGTAATACACATGTCAAATAACAGACACCGAACCTTCTCTCAGTGGTGCCATACTTAGTAGGATGTATGCTCCTGGCCTGCCACCACAGTATCCCTGACATGTATGGGGACTCTCCCTCCCGTGACAGTTCGTTATGTGTGTTGGGGCTGTCTAGCATGGTATGAGGTGTGTGCATGCAGTGCTAGTGTGCACCTGTGTGTCCTGTACCAGTTGTGTAGTTCTGCACACATATCAACTTCCTCACACATCTGCATTGCAGAGTCTAGTGTGGCCAACATGCCACTTGCAATTTACATGTCCATCATTGTGTATTACTACATTCATTACCCATCCCCTGTGCTACCTATGTATGTAGGCTGCTGTTGACATCATTACCACTAGTATGCCAACATGTGCAGATGATACACTATGGTACTTACCATGGGTGTAGACAACAGGACATGACAATCACACAAATACTGCATCAGGCATGCTGTGATATACCCACAATTAAATCAGCACACAGTACTGGTCAAAACATGATACTATTACTACACATCTATGTGGTCACCCTGTGCATCAGTAACATGTTAACCTGTACCTGCACAGTTGTTACAGACTGCAGGAGGTGGCACAGTTTCATCATATGCACAGGGTGTGAACTTGGTATGCCTGGGTCAGCCACCCATACCACCAATTGACATGTATGTGTATGTGTGTTGGTGAGGGACAGCAGTAGAAGGTGGGGCAGTGTTGATGCAGTGTGTGCGTGTATGCGGTAGCCCTAGGTGTTGTTATTTTGCATGTGTGTATGGATGCACACAGTTCCACCTCATGGCTGCCATATACTGGTGTTTGTGGACAGCCACAGACTGTACCTGCCAGGTCATACAGATCAGTGTCTCTGGCCACGGACACGGTACCTGTGCCTTGCAGGGGTGCTACGGACCGTATCCGGTACCAACCCAAACTGGGTACTGTCATCAGAAGCAGGTGTTCGCTGACTGGACACAGAGCCCTGTTGGCCCTGGCCAGAGCCACGTGCACGTGGTCTCCTGGGGCGGTCTGATGACAGCACAGACCCAGCATTGCTGGGGCTGCTGCTGGCACTACGGGGGCGGCCGCGGCCTTGTTGTCATCCACGCCGACTGCCAGCTGCTGCTGTTGCTGGCATACGGCCACGTCGACGACGCAACCGCCCACCATCACCCTGGCTCATGGACATGTAGTTGTGTAGACGGTGTAATATGTCCCCACAACGTCTGTCTACGACGTCGGTGAAATCACGGATGGCGGCCGCAATGTCACGCATACCGTCGGTCATGGCTGTGCGACATGCTGTCAGCTCCCTCAGACCCTGTCTGGTGTACCGTTCCATACGTGACTGTGCCTGCATGACAGTCTGGAACATAGCTGAGGTTGTAAGTCCTCTGTGGGCACGTCAGCCAGGGGCAGTACGCCCATGGATGCTCCCACGAGAACCCCTGGACATCTGTCTGTGTGGTACCATGTCTGGGCCATGCCCATGGCTGCTGTGTGGGGAAGCATGTGCCACAGGTACCACATTACCCTGGTCAATGCCCACTGTATGCTGTCCATCACCTAGGGACAGTGGTGACAAGGGTGTATTGGCAGGATAACTGTGCGCATGGATGGTGTCGACAGCTGTGTACTGTCAATTGGCTGACCAATGGCGGACCCTGGCATACCGTCCTGTGCCACTACACCAATGTCATCAGTAGCAGTACCCACGGCACCTGACTCAGGTTCCCTGCTAGATAACACCAGAGCAGCAACAGAACCTGTGGGAAGGAAACAGGAAACACAGTTTACAATGTCTGCACACTGCCAGCGATGCACACATGCACACATGCACACATGCACACATGCACAGGTGCACACATGCACACATGCACACATGCACACATGCACAGGTGCACACATGCACACATGCACAGGTGCACACATGCACACATGCACACATGCACACATGCACACATGCACAGGTGCACACATGCACAGGTGCACACATGCACACGTGCACACATGCACACATGCACACATGCACACATGCACAGGTGCACACATGCACACATGCACACATGCACACATGCACACATGCACAGGTGCACACATGCACACATGCACACATGCACACATGCACACATGCACAGGTGCACACATGCACACATGCACACATGCACAGGTGCACACTTGCTCAGGTGCACACATGCACACATGCACACTTGCACACTTGCACACTTGCACACTTGCACACGTGCACACAGTTTCACACAATTGAACAGTACTCAGTATGCGTGATATTGACACACAGACACAGACACACCTACATGCATACAAGGGGCACCACTAAGTGTGCCAAAAGGTACTATTACTACCAACTTCTTAAGAGGTAAAGTAAATAGACACTCACCAGCATGGATAGGCTGCAATGCAGTGATACCAGAGGGTCCTGCAGACAGGAGGAAACTAATGTTAGTGGGCACAACTGTGCCAATATTACTGAGTATGATACAGGTCAGGAGTACCACAGTCGCCTTTCAAAGGTCTGCAGCTAATATTGCGGATATCACACTTGCACATTATATACTATGGTTGCAGCTACAAACAAAGGACACACCACACACATGCATTAACTACCAGTGTACACAACAGTCAACTACACATGTGACATATTACCTGCACATTCAGTGTCCTGCTGCTGTGCGGCTCCAGCCTCCATCATGACGCATGTCTGCTGCTGTTGTTGTTGCAGGTGGACTGGAGCCACTACACTCAGGAGCAGTCCCTCCAGTCTGGTGAGTGGGGGATGTGTAGCCACCCCACCACCTGTGGCGACCTGTTGCCTGTGGATATCTGACGCACGCTGACAGACATGTCTAATCAAATCACTGCAGTGATGTCGTACCTGCTCATATGTCCTATTATGCATGCCTATATCATTTACCCGCCAGACAAGGTCCTGCCACAGAGCAGCCCTCACCTGCTGATTCTGGCTGGTGCGGGAAAAGAGTGTTGCATAGTCCCGCACCAGGCTCTGGTGTATCTCCTCATCCTCAGCCACGGAGTAGGTTGCATGTCTCGGGTGGGCCATGTACCTGGGAATAAAGATAACATGGTATCAGCAATCTATGTTGGCAGACCTTGGCACACATAATACACATGCTACTTGACTGTCATGATACCACATATCACACATATGTGGCAGCTGTCTGTCTATTGGTGGATACACATGTAGATGGCCAGGTATCAGTGCTCGGCCAGCAACTGTTGTACAGTACCTGCCAGGCTACGTACGACATACTACTGGACACCAGCAGTCAGAACACCAATTCAGGTGAGGTGCACCTCCTCACTCTGTGTGTTTGTGTCTAGGTACTGTATGGCGTACATTGGCGACTACTATGGGCTGACAACACCCTGCTTGCCCTGGATATACATATCCCACCTCCACCACCAGCACAGATGGCTACAGTGCACAACATTACAGATACAGACGTTACACTTTGTAACACTGATATGGTATCCTTACAGCCCACTGGGCCAGTGTCAGAGACATCACACAATGCTGACCCCTACACAATTGCTTTCTACAGACATCTCCAAGACCGCATGGCTCATGCATTCCCATATATGTCCAGGACACTGTCCACAAAGGGACAACATCCTGTCCGGCGAACCCCAGCCATATACTGATTGTATTACACTTGATGTAAGCTACTACGAGACAGAGCATCAGTCTCCGAAGGGAGGGTATGTCTGAGCAGCACTGGTAAGGATCTATTTCCCATCACACTGACCACATGGGCAATGTTGAGTGGGACGTCAAGCGTGATACTGCAGATGACCAGGAGGCCTACCTGACCTAATTAGCGACCTGGTCAGGAACCATCCTCTATGCCCATGGGTAGTACACTACACATATTTCACCTACACCACAGCTCGACGACATTGTGGCGGACAGGGTCAGTGCAGGTGTCACCCCGCCCTCCCCCTGTATTAAGGCATGGTTATCCCTGCTGACCCTAACCTCAAGGTCATCACAGTTATCCAGGTGAGAGACACCCACAGGTGAGCAGAATACACGACATGGACGGGACCTGCTGGTATCCCCAGTTGCATGCTACATACCCTCTGACAGGCGCTAAACACACATATAGAGGTGCTATGTTACACTACCTGGACTACAGGGTATGTACCTGTACACTGGAGCACAGCACCAGTGGTTCCACTCCATGCAGGAGGCACCTCACCATACCAATACAATACAACACAATACATGACATTGTAATACAATACTATACAATATGCTAATGCCCCCGTGTCTACAGCAGCGTACTGTTCTGCTAACCTGACAATTGTGACACATGTGGTGTGATGGTACCTGCTGCCGTCACACAGTTACACAGGGTGACACATATGGCATATTACCTATCTGAGTGACATGCAGCAGGGGTATGTGTGACATGTACACATGGGGAGTCTCACATCGTAACACTGTGTGGTTTGTTGCAGGGTGTGTCCTGTCTGTGAGTCTGAACCCGTACCTACACATGTGCACTAAATTGCAGTGGCACAGACGACACACAGCAGACAGGTAGGTTGTGGATGGTGGGCGGTGGTACAATGCCTGTTGGACATCTGTCATGGGTGTGACCTCCATATGTGCATCTGGGGTGGTAACCTGTACGTGGGCGGCATATGTGTACTCTATGGTGTTGACAGTCACTGTGCAATGGTACTGTGTTTGGGTGCATTGTCACCATGTTGTACATGTCACTGTGTCCTTCTACATATCTGTTGCTGTCGTGTGAGGTCCATACCATGGCATACATTACGTGCTGTGGGGGGTACACTGACCTACATGTCCATGCCTGACTGACCATGTGTGCGGACACATACCATGTGCAGCTGTTCCAGGGATAGTGTGCCACTGTGACTATCATTGGGGCCACTATTGTACACATGTCTGACCCTGACCACCCCTGACACATGCAGTGGTGGGCGGACACTCATTTATATGGTGGTTACCTGTGTAGTTGATCTGGACTGTGGTATGATACTCCGGATGTGACACTGGTGTTCACTCCGTGCCTTTGTCACCAGGCACCAGTTGCAATACATCTGTACACATGTGCCTCACTCCAGCTCTGTATACATCTCTCTCACTCTCTCTCTATACATATATCTATGTATTAAGATATGTCTATATGTCTATTTCTATATACATGTACATATGTGTGTATACATTTGCACATATATATATATTGATGTACATATTCTGCTGTAGATGTGGGGGGGCACAGAGGGGGTGTGGGTGACAGGGGGGGGCAGGCTGTGTTGCAGGTCAGCATATACAATCATACCTGTAGGTGGTCAGATCAGTCTGTCTATGTATATGTATCTACATATTTCTATCTCTGCATGTGTGCATTACATAGATATGTCGCTACAATATTCTATCAGCATCTGTCTATGTAGTCCTACATCTCTCTCTCTCTATGTATGTATACATATATGGATATCATATGTATATATATATACATATAAGATATCTACACATACATATGTTGACATAACTACATAGCCATATGTTGGACAGGTAAGTCAGCATATATGTCTACCTTACTGTATACACACACTAACATACTGCTAAACATACATAGCTGTGTAATCTAATTAGTACATGGCAGTACAACCTACAATCAAACAACATATATATGTGCACATAGATGCTCACACATACAACTGTATGTACATCCTTCACTGATAGGTGCTGTATATCCCCTGCCCATTACACATCTTCATATACATATGGATACAGCCCAATAACACATATGGAGGGTTCACAGTATGTACACCTTGATAGTATTACTTTACAGTACCTGTGTTTGTCACAGCTGTGTCTGCGAATGTCTGTCTCACTGTCCTGCTGCTCCGATTCACTGTTGCAGCTTCCAGGTAGCTGTTGCTGGGGATTGCTGTCTGTCTGCTTAGCTGCAGTCTAGTTCTGGGTGTGGTTCTCCCTCTCTCTCTCTCTCTCTCTCTCTCTCTCTCTGTCTCTCTGTCTCTGTCTCTGTCTCTCTGTCTCTCTCCAGGTGCAATGTAATTATTGCATGCGTGGACATGGAATACAGCATACTTTTGTAGGTATCTGCATATGCCCATGTGATGGCCTCTGCACCAATTGTTAGCCAGCATTTGCTAATTGCATGCAGCCTGTTGTGTACTGATTGCAGTTCTCACTGTGATTTCAGAACTGTGCTATAAAAGAGTGTGTGAAATAGGCGTAGCCCTTTCAGATGTTAATGGCAGGGACCATGCTGTTATGCTGTGGACAACATTCTGTGAGTGTAAAGGTTGGTATCTCTAATTTTACTCGGTGGGTTGTGGGTTAACATTCCTCCATTCATTTCTCCAGTTTCCTGTACTGACTGTGTATGTACACTAACAACTACTACTATTGTTGATGTGTGCATGTGTGTGTGTGTGCTTTCCTTTCACCTTTGCTTGCACTCTGTTGCTACGCCTTCAATAGTTGCCCTTTACTGTCAGTACTGGTGTGCCTGCTAGGTGTCTTGACTGTTGTGTGCTGCTGTAGCTTTCCTATTTCCCATGTACATTCACACCCTGGAATGCTTGCTATATCTGCTAGGGTGTTACAGCATGCAGTGTTGGCTGGCCATGGTGTGGGCCTTGACATCTATTAGCATATGTGGGTATGCTGCTGAGCAGGCCCCAGAGGCTTTCAGGTTCACCAGTTATGTGCCTCATGGAATGGTACATATCAGTGGGGTGCACCCATTAATATGTCTGGTATGCTGCAGTTGTCACTGTGGGTTAGCATGAGCATAGGTATTACTACACGTTTTCTGCCATGCAAGTGGTGAATACTTTCTGGACTCCATAGTTACCATTGCATGTGTTACACCTTTCTGCCTACTGTTTGTACATTTCACATGGGGTCTGTGGGGCATCCCTGTAAGACATTCACTGTTGCTATGTCTAGGTTCTTAACTATTCAAATATGGTGGTGTTGCACCCGTCATGTGTACAGATATTTGCAGGCTGTCCACATGTCTGCCTCATAATTTGGTCATTATCTCATGCACACCTTTATCTGGCAGGTTCGTCTGGGCTCAAGTCAGAATATGGTGACAAACATTCAAGTTCCAGACTACATACCCTTCCAAACATCCCACAAGGTGTAGACCCTGTTACTTTCTGAACTGTCTGCATTTGTTGTAACTTCATTTGTAATGTGTCCCTGGTTTTGGGCCTTTGCTCCACATATTGTATTACTTGGTCCGGATGTGTTCCTGTAAGAGGTTGTGGGGTATGGGCAGTGCATATCCTGCTGTGAGTATGTGTGTGTCTTGCAAGGTGCTATGGTGACATTATTACCTACTAGCTTCCAACTAGCATGGCTGTTTCTGTTCACACACTACTATTATGGAAATCCACCAGTTTTGTTTGTGATTCTACATGTCATGCTTTGTGTACTACACATCTATATACGCTTTACATTCATTCCTACTGTTAAATGATATATTTACTTTAGCACAGTGTTTCTATGTAAGAGTCATGGCTTAGTGGTAAGACATGCAGACTGTAGTTGCCAAGGTCCTGGGTTCGGGACTCACCGTGGGATTTTATTTTTCTTTTGAACTGAGTACGGGACCTGTCAATCAAAGTGACTAAGGCACTTTTAAGCAGTTGTAACCGGGTTAGCGCTGGTTTGCGCGGAGCTCACGCATGCGCACTGGCGGTTAGCTCCGCGCACACAAGCGCACACCCGCTTACAATCGCTTAAACGGGCTTACTCTTGCGCACACCCGCACTATTTTCTTTGAAAGAAAAGAAAACGGGGAGGCAGGAAAGTGGTGAAAAAGGGGTCACAAAGAGGGTAAGACAGTAGGGAAACAAGCTTGGGATGTGCAGGAGGGATGTAGGTAAGGCCCATAGCTGCCCATTTCTTCAGCAGCAACAGCTGTGCATATGTATGTAATTTGGTGTGACATTTGAAACCTTCCACCCCTGAGAGAGGTGTCAGGACAACAATAATACCTGTTGTACAGCCAATTGTAATTGATGGGTTCCATGTCCAGTAGACATGTGTGCGGAATGGGCAGCTATGTATGGGGCGTAATTTTTTTGTGGGTACAGAGTGCCCTTTTTTTTTTTTTTTTTTTTTTTCAGGTGAGAGTGGTATGTCAGGTGAAGGTAGTCGGTACAGCTGGGGAGGTAGGTTGGGTAGGTTAACAGACAAGACAAACAAGACGCATACAGGGGCGGTGTATGACACGTGTGGGGGGGTTACACAAATGACGGGGACGGAGGTTGGGATGTCCAGAGCCCATGAGCCCACAGATGGCAACAGTGGAACTGATATCCCCACCCATAGGCAGTTGCCACTGTTCCTTCACTGCCCAGGACGGGGCTGTGCTGGGGGCTGTGTAGGCGGGGCAATGGGCAAGCCCGTTAGTTGCGCCACCCGTGCCTCGAGCTGGCGTAGGGGCTCGAGGACAGAGTCCCGAATCTCCCTACGCACCACAGTCCGGACGCTACGGAGGGTGAGTGGTGGATCTCCTCCGCCACACTTGCAGAGGGGCGAGCCCGCCCCTGCAGCGCTTCCACCCGCAGGTGGCACAGGGCCACCGGAGGAGGGTCCAGACTCGGCACTAGTGCCAGGTGCACTCGCCAGCTGAGGTGGGAGAGGTGGGTCCGCCGGAACCCGCCTTCCCTGTCGGTCTATGTTTTGCATTATGTCATAACAGTTTGGGTTAGTGACATATAAATACCATTCACAGTTAGTTTTAACAGCATGCATTAGTATTCCCATTAACCACACAACCAGTTATTCACACCATTAAACAGCGTGCATAGCACATGCATAATTTCAACAGTAATACACAGTCCAACAACATGCAGGGTTGGTTGATGGCAACAGGCCATCGGGTGTGGATGTATGAACAGGGTGGATGCATCAACAGACATGCAAATATATATGACCCAACAGGACAGATGTCCAGGGGTGGTAATTGTGATTGCACATACCATTTTCCCGTGGAATGGGTTATAGATGGTTAGAGGGTGGGGTAAATCAGACATATTATTAACACCTTCAAATACAACCACATATGCTGTACATTTATAATAGCTACAATTATATACACACTACTGTTCTGACTACAGTGTCCTATATGTTAACTACTTAACCTTGCAAATGGGACTGTTACTGCAACATAAGTCTACATTTTATTGCTGTTCATACACAAGTCATATCGAAATTTGTGCAGATACATCTCCTGTTAACTGTTCTTTGTATAACTGTAGACAAGTGTGGATGTTTGGGATATCAGACAGTCATCCTATCTGCATATTTCAGACTGGGAGCAGCATATCCAGATTTTGGTGTACGCATTCCACATGCAGCAACACTTTGAACAGATGTTTCTGTTTGGTTTTGGGTCTCACATGCATTTAATTATGTCCTGACTGCAGTATACTTTATTCAGGGGTTATTACTACTGTAGTGCTGTATTCCTGACACTTTCTCACACTCTCTCACTTGCTTTCAAGTTACTATTCAGACTGCTACTTCTAGGCTTTATTGACATGTTTTAACAGATATTATTGCAGTTCTTTCCAGCACTCTCACTTCTGTCATGTTTCAGTATTTCCACAGGTATACATCTCACACAGGTGGATTCATCCTCTTCTGCAGCTATACTTTACCTGCTGCTGCTGTTTGTGTACTATTTTCTTACAGGCAGGGCAGTTTTATTTACAAATATGTGTTGGACAGTCTCATGATTAGGTTCATCTTACAGGCTGGGAACTGTTGTAATCAGGCAATACTTGCATAAACTTTCACACTCTGTGAGTTGCAGATTTAATTCCTTCCTGACTACACTGCACTCTTATGCTAACTGTCATACATTTATATATCTTTACAGTTACTAGTAGTGGATTACTGACCTGCCTGGTGGCGCAACCGCACCAGCCTATCAGCATAGGCTCTGCGGTTCGCAGAACAGACACCTGCAGCTGTAATATAAATGAAATAATATTGGAATACACATCTCCATGATTTCAGGTAGTTTAACTTTCTACAAACATAATTAATTTATACTTACTCAGTGGTGGGGCGTTGGGTGATTGCCGGGCCTCCTGAATCCAACAGTTCAGTTGGTCCTGCTTACGTCTCTTCAGGTCCGCATGGTGGTGACGGACCTGCTCACCTGTCCTAGGAATTCCTGTGGCACTGGTGAGTTCATGGGCCAACTGGTCCCACGCCTCAGCCTTGTACGCTCCCCAAAGGACCTGGCCCTGCATGAGTTGGGCCTCATGGTTATGGACTAGGAGCCAGGCCATGTACCTGGACTCCTCAACACCCCACCTCTGCGCTCGGACGCGACTACCCTCACCTACACCTGACATTCTAACTGCAGGTCTGTTCTACAATCGTTTATGCTGTGTATTCCCGCCTATGGGGCTTATATAGTCCATTTTTCCCGCACATATCTGTGATTGGCCAGTTTGGAATTGTATCAACTTCAGTAAACCTGCATTGTCATGCTGTAGTTTGTATTCATTCCTATATATGAGCTGATATTGCATTTCTATGAACTGCTGTCATGGCTTAGTGGTTCTGTACCTTGACTATGGTGTATAGTATCCTGGGTTCGAACCTGGCCACTGCTTTTATTTTTCAGGACTGTCTAGACATGTTGAGGGGTGTGTCTGTGTAAAGGCATTTTGGATACGGCTTGCTCACCGCTGCCCGTCGGTTAGCTCGTTATGCGCGGTCAGCGCAAACGGGTACGCGTTTAACACTTATTTGGCTATTGGCAAGCATGTGCCGCTTAGCGCAATTAGGGGCACATATAATCAGCGTGGTAAACCACTGCTCGGCTACAGGCACTCATTTTGCACCAGTTAAACCTATGCTTATCTACGGGCACATAATCTCACTCTGTTGAACTGTAGCTCAGCTATGGGCATATAAGGCAGTTTATATTCATCTCTTGGCTCACATTTATTCAATATAAATAGGCTATTACATTGCATTTTACATATATTCTGGTTTTATGTGTACATATATGTGTCAGGGACTTGTTTCATGCTTATTTTGAGAAAAAAAAATTTTGTGTTGTGGGGGCTCGAACCACGGATGCCTGCTCTGCAGCCGGCATCTCTACCGCTTCGCTATTGCTTTCTGGCTTATTTTGCATATGTAGTTCTTATCTGCTTTCACGCTGACTGCTAACTGTAGCTGCGCTATGGGCACACCCGCGCACACGAGCGCACTCACAGTTAAACATCTTTACAATTTAAAAAAAATATTAAATGTACATTGATATTTCTTTTATGTTTAATAGTCTGTAGGGGCATGTGTTGTGTTGTGTTTATTCACATTTCCGTGGACTCTGTTGTGGGTGTGTATTTTGGACACTTTTAGACTTCTGGGGGCGTGTCCGCTTGCAGGGCTCAGCCTACGGACACGCCCCCTACTGTCTTACACGGCCGTGTTCGACTTGGGTGTGATTCAGCATGCTCTCATTAATATGCAGAGCATGCTGACATCACTCAGTTTAACTGCAGCCTCCGTGTAAGAGTTATAACTCTTACACGGGGGCTTCGTGAATCCTGGGGATAGAGTAAATGCCCCTTTTGGAATGTACCTCACAAGACATCTGCAGCAGCCGGAAAGGCCACAGAATTACCTCACAAAGAGGATTACTGGCCTGAAACAAATGCCCTACACTGACCATCTCAAAAAACTCCAGCTTTACTCTGTAGCATATCACCTACTCTGACGTGATCTCTGCCTAACATATAAAGCTATGTCAAACCCACAGCTGTTGGACATGCTACACCTAAAGAAATATAAATCCCTCCGAGCTACACGCTCTAGGGACCTAAACCTTGTCACCACAATAAACAGGACATACTGGAGGAATAGATTCCTGTCCTAGAGACTTCCCATACTCTGGAACAAGCTACCCATCTATGTCAAGCAAAGTTCCTCATTAGCACTCTTCAAGAAAAATCTTGATGAGTTGATGGGAAATAAGAAATACACCCTTGGGATCACTTCTGTGGTTCTGCTCAACAGGAGCACAAGAAACTAATTTTCTTGGGTGGTGTAAGCCAGGGAACCTTGTTGGCTATGCTTACTTAGGCCCTTGGGCCAATAGCCTAGTACCTACCTATGAAGCTATGAATATATAGAGCAGTACTGGACTGAACATGCTTGTTTAGAAGTTCTGCATTTCGGTTTTGTTAATGTTCATCCTTTTCAGCTTTTGATGTTTTTGTCCCGGTCTTTTAAATTTTGGTGTTGTGGTTTTTTGATAATGTGATAGGGATCCATGGTAAGACCTGGATGCCTTGTCCCTAGAGGAGACTGAAGGCTGAGTACTAAATTTTATTGAATGTTTTATTGTTTTGTGTACCTAAGTGAAACATATGCTGATGGAGATTACAAGTACAGGTGCACATCCACACCTGAAATGATTGCTGCTTTGTAATAAATGTTATTTTGGATAAGGAGAGGAGGTTAGCAAGACTGAATTGCACAGACAGATGATCAGATATTAATAGTGATTTGTATAGTTATAATAATAACAGGCATGTAAGTAGTGGATAGATTTTTGCACTTTAAAAACAGTATGATGTTAAAAATAATCATACATATTTGTTGTATTGTTCCGGCCACACCTGGTTTAAGGATCCAGATATTAAGATTGTGAGCATTTCTTTGTGCTGTATGGTGTGTTTTGTCTTTTGTCAAAAAATAAATAAATAAAAGACACTTTCATCTTTGCATTATCTGACTATTTATTAATTTAATTCTTCCCAGAATCTAGAGTTGTGGGGGCAGTAGAGTCGGAAAAAATAGCTGGATATGGTGGAGTTCTGCTTACAGCCCTAAACTTCTCCTACTGGCTTTCTAATCCACACACAACTCTATTAGATCACATCATGGTGGCCCAGTGGTGTGTGCGTGTGTGTGTGTGTGTGTGTGTGTGTGTGTGTGTGTGTGTGTGTGTGTGTGTGTGTGTACTTCCACATGACAACTGACAACCACCTAAAAGTACAAACACTCTCTGATATGCCACAGCACCCCCAACCCCAAGCATTACTATGTATGTTAGGGATGCCTCCCTCCTCACAAAGCACTAGCTTCTGACTCTCACTCTGCCTAGCCAGCTCCTCATCTACCCAGGTTGATAATCGATCCCAGGTCATGCTGAATTTTAGTCAGGGCTTTAAGTACATTACAACTTTATGATGTTTGGGATATAGTACAGGCACCATGATGTTTATGAGAACCAGGTTGGGTTTCAAGCCTTGTGTTTCGAAAGTATAGCCAAACAATTCACTTATGGTGTACTGATGAAGTCACAAAAAGTACAAAAGATGGCATGCCTACAGCTGGTGGGGTTTGGCTTTATTGGCCTGGAAGTAACCACAAAGACTTAATAAGGCATGGACATTCAGAAGTCATGTAGCTGAAACACTAGTATGTCCTTAAGGAGTTATTTGCATTTATCTTACGGGCATCCAATACAGGAGGTTTACGGTATTACACAGTGAAGACTCTAGCTTGTCTGAGTCTTTCTTGAACCTTTTACTGAATGGTTTGTCTGTGTAAACTTTTTTACCCTTTGCTTGTCTACATTTCCATTTATTAAACATTATATAGTGTTAGCAGGGGAAGACGTTTATGTAGACCATCACTGAATCAAATGAAAACATACATAGTAATCAAAATGTGTTATTTTTAGCTAGTATCAGCACTTTCCAGATACCTATACTTTTTTAGAAATAAAATATACATAATTATCAAGTTACACACTGGTCACTTGGAAATACTGCAGAATGGCATTTCACTGTCCCAGTCAGCACACAGGTTGACAATGGCTTCTGACTTAATTTGGGTAACACTCTGATCTGTTTTCCTTCAAAATTAAGAATATATATCATAGTAATAGTAATATTTATATTAACAACCTGAATCAGAAAGAGTTCCCATACTATTTCAAGGCATAATACTTTATGGTATCAAATGAAAGTTCATATAATGCTGGGAAATTCAAATTGCATCTTGGTGTCTAATTACCACCACATTGCAGATATAGTTTTTAACAGTAACTATGATATTTATGCAAATCTGTGCATTTTATATAACTGTCTTAGGCAATGTTTATATACTACCATACATTTTACAGGAAAGCTCAGTCAGGAATATCGGCTGACACAAATACAGTAGTCATTAAGTAAGAAAGTGTGATATTTTTTATAATAAATTATAAAAATATGACTTATTAATATGTCTTTTAATAACAACTCTGAGAGAAATTATATATGATGGTTTGTGGCATCAAATAAAAGCTTGTATAATGCTGCTAAAGCTGTTACTTATATGTGCTGTTTGCTTAATGCTGCTAAAGCTGTTACTTATATGTGCTGTTTGCTTGCTACCAGTTTGCAGATATTCATTTGTATTTAATGAATAAACAATGCATAAAGATCATATATCTGTAAATATCTCAGGCATTGTCTACAGGGATGCATTGAGGAACATAATTTCACATGCCCATTCACTGAAGAAGTCGGGAATGGCTCCTCAGACAAATGTAGTGCTCGGCACCAGACAAATTGTGAGTTATTTCTGGATATATTATGAATATATGCCATATGCTAATAATTATATTAATAATGTGAACCAGAAGGTATTCATATCATACTTCATGGTATCAAAGATACAAAGTATACAGTTTTATTCTCACCATTGTAGGAAATTGGCTAAGCTTAAAATGGCTGGTAAGGGCAACTAGCTTAGTAATTATCTACCCCTATGAAACTACAAATCATGGCCCTCTTCAAACACAATCCGGACAGTTGGATGGGTGACCATAAATTTACCCAGGAGATTCCACCTGTGTCCCTCTTAGATGGGGCAATAGGTGCTGATCATGAACATAAGGGTAAGAACTTAGCTAGACTTGCAAAGTACCTAAGGTCATTAGCCTAGTAACTTTCTATGAGCCTATGATCCTATACCCTCTGTCTAAGGCAAATAACTCACAAATGGAGTGGCATTTCTGAAACTATTTTGCAGCAATTTGAACACCATATCTGTCAAAACAAAAGTTAGAACTTCAAGAAAAACCTAGTCAAGCTAGAGTTTTCACTGTGTAATACCTTGAACATACTGTAATAGAGGCCCATGGAATATATGCAAATGGCCCCTTAAGGGCATCAAGTGTTTCAGCTATATGGCTTCTGAATGTCCATGACTTTATACTTTTTCTTTTTAAGTCTTTGTGGATACATTCAGGCCAATGGCCAATAGTTTAGACTTTGATCCTCCTACTGCCACAATCGACCATCATGGGGGGATACCAATGTAGATTTATGAACCTTTGGTATTCCAAATATTGTTGGAAGAACCACATTTTCCTTCTTCAAGTAGTCAATTATCACATTAGAAATGTACAAATCAATGGACAAATCAAATAGCCATGAGTCAAGTTTAAAATATGCAATATTAACTTAATTCATTGAAATTACGACAAAAAAATTCACCATTGTTTAATCTTCGATCATTTCCTGGGAATAGTTGAACTGATCTATAATTATTATTCCTCCACACTTATCTATAACCCTTATTATCCACCTCCAGAGAGATCATTCAGCAGCCTCTTTTCTGCTATGGTTAAATTGTAGTAGTGTCTCTTGTTCTCATTAACAATATGCTTATATTCTTTCACATAACTTTTCATATAATATTAAGGGTGGCGCCAAAGTGGGGTTAAAGGCACTGTGGCTGGTCAACATACATCATTCTGTCTCACTATCCTGATTATCCATGAAGAAAGGTTTTAAACTCAGCTTTCTTTTATTTATTTACTTTTATTTATTTATTTTTTTTTGCAAAGACTTTATTGGCACAAACATAGAATGAAATACCTGACTACATTAAAACATCATGTAAGAAATAGTACAACACATATTGGCTCACACACTAATTACAGGTACATAGTCTTCTTTCGGCTTTTCACGGTTAGGGGTCGCCACAGCAGATCATCTGTCCGCTCATGATTGGCAGTGGGGTTTTACGGTGTTGTGTTGCCAGCCCGATGGCCAACCTTCCACAGAAGGCACACATATGCACACACTCACACCTAGGGCCAATTTAGAGTGTCCAATCCACCTACTGCATGTCTTTGGGATGTGGGAGGAAACTGGAGCACCTGGAGGAAACCCACTCGACTACAGGGAGGACATGCAAACTCTGCACAGAAGGCACCCTAGCCGAGAATTGAACCAGAGACCCTCTTGCTGTGAGGCAGCAACGCTAACCGCTGCACCACTGTGGCCATCCCAATTACAGGTACATATTAAGGTATAAAAATACCCAAAAAAGTGAAACAAGCTCCAGCACATTAATCTAGAAGAAACTCATGCATAAAAGAGCTAATAAGAAGAATAAACACAATTTCAACTTTTCATGTGTGACAATAGATATCCACTCTGTCTCCAGAAAACTTAACTTATTATAACTTATTAGCACCCATATATGAGTAACCTGCCTATGAATAATAACTGCACCCTACCTCACTGCTCAGTGCAAGAGGGAGTAAATGACCCAAACTACATTGTTCATGCTGTGGAGTATTTTGGACTGCAAGACATGATCTAATAGGAAACAACAAGCAGAAAAGTAAGCTTAGCAAATGCCTGAGCTAAGATGTTCACAGGCCAAGATTATCAGTTGAGACAAAACCTGAAATTGGACTAATAATCTTGAAAATATTTGTC
Source organism: Protopterus annectens (assembly GCF_019279795.1). NCBI lineage: Eukaryota > Metazoa > Chordata > Ceratodontiformes > Protopteridae > Protopterus > Protopterus annectens. Next base: position 1,624,121,469 of record NC_056732.1, read on the forward strand.
CACTTTCTCTTTTATATAAAAAGACCACAACTTATGTTGGTATGAAGCAAAAGTGCACCAATATCAGTAGGGGTGATTTTCCTATATTGACGCATGCTATTAAAATCTTGCCATCAACTTAAAATGTGTAACCAAAGTGTCAGAAAAAACAGTGTCCAGGATGAGATGCCATTTTAGTAGCTAATGATCTATCTCCCCTCCAGAGGCCTCCACAAACAAATTATAAGTATCTGTAAGTGGGCCTATATCACATAGTCAAAGTTACGTAACTTCGACCACCTAATGGTCGAGCCATTATGTTCGAAGTTACATAACTTTGACTAGCTAAAAAAAAAAAAACACACAACAGACAACAAAATAAACTGTTGTAAGCAGGGGGGCAAGCCTCCTGCACCCCATAAACCCCCCGCTACTTAAAGATACCAACTCCAAGATCGCACCACATTGAAGTGAATGGAAACCTCTGCCTATGGAGATTTCCATTCACACTCTCGAACTTTTACAAATTCGAACATATGGTCTCGACCATATGTGGTTCGAACTTGTAAAACTTCGATGACATGATAGGAACCCTCTGCAAGTAGTCCATTTCAGTAGCTCCAAGTGGACCAGCCTTCTCAATGGAGAAGAGAACCCCCTCCCCTAACAAGGGAGAGGGAGAATGGACCCCCGCAAAGTGTTATACATAACTGAGCTGCAGGTGTTGACACAATTCAGCCTTCAACAATGTTTACTTTTGTCCACATGCCTGAAGAGATTAAAGATTGAATTGGGAAGAATTGTATAGATTTTGCCAAAAGAACATTCCTGCTTTGATTCAATTCTACCAGCAAATGGGGATGCTGTCAACTAGGTAGGCCTTCTTATACCATATCCTGTCCCAGGAGTTGGGTGTATGCTGTAGTTTATATCAAAACAAATCCTGCAAGTCCTCATTATCTCTGAATTCAGGGTCCTAAATTTTGTTCTTGCCCATATGAAATCTCATAACACTAGCACCTGTCATTCAAACAGCTACAATATTGGAGGTGGAATTGCTCTTACAGATAAAGTTTGTACAATTGATGCTACCCTAGTAATCTTCTAAGTTCAGGCTCTTTAAGACCTCCCCTACAAATGGACCCTTTTAATCTTTTCCTTGAGAAAACTAGGATATTGCTTGTCCCATATGAAGGGAAAAAGCCTTTAGAACTTCCCTGTGTAGGAGGTTTTGTCTAAAAAGGGGACAGCCAAGTGAAGAGCAATTTGGGAAGTTGACACATCTTTATAGCTCTAATTTTGTCTAAAAAGGAAGATTAAAGTGCTCCCATTCCCTCAGTCTGGTCCTGGTGGAATGAAGAAGGTCTGCAAGGTTCAGATCCAGAATCCTCTAAATATTTCTGTATAAATGTGTCACAGGCACATTTGCTCTAGATAATTCCAGCATTGGGTTTCAACATGCAGGTTAAAGAGAAAGAAGTAACACGTATCCCTGTTAAGGACAAGACCAAAAACCCTCTCAAACACTCCCAGTGTGTCCGATATTGTGGATATGTGTAAAGTTGTTTCTTTGAGCCAGATCACACCATCATTAGTAAACCATGAGGAGGAATAAGAAGTATCTGCATTCGCCAGAATTCCAGCATGCATATGCTTCTGCCATAAAGAAGCAGCCAAGGCCTCAATGAACACAGCAAATAAAATTGGGGAGATGGGGCAGTCCTGCCACATCCTCAACCGTAGAGCAATGGAAGATGAAGTGACCCCATTAGTAACTACCTGTGCTGAGAGGAATTTACAGAGGATCTTACAACATTGCAGAAAATTATCCCATATCTCAAATGCCTCCATGGCTGCCCACAAGAAATACCACTCCATGGAGTCAAAAGCTTTTCTAAAGTCCAGAAAGTTGGCTTTCATTGATACCTCTTCTAACTTGCTGAATTGTAAAATGGTCATCCACAGGTGAACCAGTTCCAGCCCCCTGATCTACCTTTAATGAACACTTGTTGTGAATGATTAATTATTTTAGGCAGAATGCTTTAAAGTCTACTGGCTATGATTTTGGCATATAACTTTACCTCAATCTGCAAAAGAGAAATTGGCCAATATCTAGTGGCTGCCTGGTGATCTTGGACTGGTTTTGACATGAAAATGATTGTGGCATTCTTAGGGGATAATAAAAAGCAATCTACCTCCTCCACTGCCTGAAATGACTCCCATAACCCCTCAATCAGTGATGTCAGTGTGTTGCGTAAAAGTCCACTGGGATGCCATCTGGGCCAGGTGCCTTCCCCTTTTGCATTACTTCGGTTGCCTTGGTTAAATCTTCCTTTGTGATCAGACCATTTAGTCACACCAGATCCTCTGGCCAACCTGTGGACGCACAATATTCTCCCAGAATGGCTCTCACTGAGATGTGTCAGCCTGCCTTTTGGATGTATGTATTTCTTATGATGGCCATGATTTCATTGATGGTGTAGGTGTTATGGTGAGAAATTCTCTTCTTATCATACAAAGGCATGAAATGAAATTCCCTTCTCTTCTCTTTTAACCTTTGCACTAGGAATTTGGAGCATCATGTTCTTTTTCCAAGCCCAAGTTTTCCATCTATCCACACTTTCTGCCTCAATTGCTAATCTGCGATCACAATATGCCTTCCTGCATTGTTCTGTCTCCCTCCTGAGCATCTGATTGAGGCATCCACCCTTTTTGTAAAGACTCTTTTCTCCTTCAGAGCCTGTTCCTTTTCTTTCACCTTTTCACAGAAGTTCAGGGTCTTCACGGAGTAATTTCTGAGTCAACTGTTTCACCATCTTTTTGAACTCTTCCCACTGTTGAAAATTATTTTCTCCCCCTGTGACACTGTCTGCCCAGAAATTTCTTATCTGGTCGCTTTAAGGTAAGATTGCCTATTACTAGGGAGCCCATTATCCAATTCTTGCTGGGTTGTGGCATCCTCAAACCTTGAATCTCTAGAAACACTAGGAAGTGATCCAACAAAGAAGTGACTTGATGCTCACATGAGATGATGTCTGCAGCATAGAATGAATTGGCAAAGATGTACTCTATGACTAGCACTGACTAATGTGGGGGCTAGGAAGGTAAAATCCTGCAACCCAGGATGTGAGACCCTCCAGGCATTCAGGAGCCTCTGATCCTTTAAAAAAGTCATTGATCTTACATGTTAATAGAGTGAGCCTACTTCTTCCTACTGGGACTCTATCTAACTGGGGATATACAGCAACATTAATACCAGCTAAAGTACCCTGCTTTCTGCCTTGTGCCTAGATCAGTTTTGTAATAAACTCCAACCAGAATTCTTACCTACCTGTCTAAGAGCAGTACCTACAAGAGAAACAATGAAAAACAAACAGATTATGGACCCCTCCCATGATAAAGAAGAAGAAGAACCAAAAAAAAAAAAAAACAACCAGACTAGCCAAGCAGCCAAGTACCACTGAGGTACTCAGCCAGATACCATACATCAGTTATTCCTTAAAAATAAATTCTCAAAATGACACAAACCAAGTCTGCTGTTATAGGTGTGCCATGGGAGCCCTCCAGCAAAAGAAGATGGGCAAATACCACAACAATTATTAAACAGTCACCTAGCAATAATTGCAGTAGCCATCATACAACCAGTGCCAACAACACAACTCCTGCTTGTGAGAATACCATCACTCCTAAGGTGACTGACATTTCATGCTGGAGTGTACAAACCTGCATGACTTACCTCCTCCTGTAGATGAGCCTGCAGCCACCAAGTCCAAGTCCTTAGGTGTGAGATCTAGTGTGATGAACTGACAGTTGTCGTCCTCCTTGTTATTCAGTTCCTGAAGTGCCACAAACCCATTAGAGGTGCTGATGCCCAGGCCACCTTTCTCACGTATATGGTTTCTATTTTATGGAAAACATCCTGAAGCTTTTAGCAATGTAGCTGTCAGTTTTTTCAATGTTGATACCTTAGTGGGGGAATTTGGCACATTGATATCTGCTCTCCATTTGTCTCTGGATGTGGCTGACACATTCATCTCACAGATATTTCCCTAAGAGTATGGGACAGACTTTTCTACCAGTAACGTTTCTAAAACAAAAGTTCCTTAGGACTGCTGAAAGATGTCTGTTGCCCACCCATATTTACAGTGTGGGAGGAAATTTCAGCTAACATTGATATCTCAAGCTCCCACAATTTTCTATTGAACAGTACCATGTTCTTCCTTTTATTTAAGAGGGCATTACTGTAACTGGGAGCAAGGAATACCCCTGCTCTAGCTATCAGTAGGTTGTTTCCCAATTTGTGTCCTTTCTTAGCACCAGTTTTCAATCATTATAGTCCAGAAAGCTGATGATAAAGTGTGAAAGTTATTATTCCACGCCACACTTTAGCTGCAATCTTATGTGCTCTTTTGATGTCTGGTCGATGTAACAGCTTTAGAGATTTTTCCATCTCCCTTTGAATTATGGCTACCAGATTAGTGCCCTCCTTGCCTTCTGGAAGACTAGTGATGAGGAAGTTGTTCCTATGGCTTCTCTTTTCCAGGATATTGCTCTCTACCTCCACCAGTTGGCAGGTCTTTGTTTATGATGCAAAATTACCTACAGCTCTGGAACAAAGCCAAAAAAAATATCAAACTAGACAAATCTAACTATCAAAACCTACAAGAAAAATATGCTCATAACCCCCAGAAATTCTGGAACACAATAAATTGTATACCGCACCCAGGAAAGTCCACTACACCAACCCCTGTGCTACCAAATAATCATGAAAACATACCCACACAATTTAATAAATTCTTCACTGAAACAGTCCAGACCCTTGCCAATGCCCAAAATAATAGTACTATCCACCCCACACCAATAACTACCACAACCCAACCCAATACACAAAACAATACCCCCAGTTTTCAACTTCACCCCGTGTCCACCAAGGCAATTTCTAAACTCCTTAAGAAACTTAAACCAAGCAGTCTAGCAGCTGATAAGCTACCAGCAGACTTCCTTCAAATATCAGCTGAAGCTATAGCCTATCCAGTCTCCATTCTCATTAATAGATTTCTGTCAGAATGCAAAGAACCAGCCTCTTGGAAAACCTCCCATATCATCCCACTGCACAAAGGCAGTAACTCCTTAGAACTTACCAACTATCGCCCTATAGATATCTTACCACCATTATTCAAAATATTAGAAAGAGTAGTTCATACACAACTTATGCAATACCTCCAGAATAACAACCTACTCTCCATATCCCAGCATGGCTTTAGACCTTCCCACAGCACCACAACAGCATTATTATCATTTAACAACATATTTAACCACCACAGAAACAAGGGTCTAGTCACTTCTTCCATATTCTTAGACTTATCAAAAGCCTTTGACATGGTAAACCACAGCATGCTTCTTGCAACTCTATCTACCCTAAATATATGTCCCTCCTCTGTATCATGGTTTAACAGCTATTTGTCAGATCAACAGCAAGCTGTTCTATGGCAAGACCAATTGTCCCCCCTGTTACCAGTAACTATAAGAGTCCCTCAAGGGTCTATCCTCGGCCCTCTGTTATTTTCTCTATTTACTAACCAGATATCTTCATCCTTACCAACTTCCTCAGTAGTACAATATGCTGACGACACCACCCTTATATGTGCCGCCTCCACCCTAAGTGAACTACAAACCCTAACCCAAAACACCCTCACCCTAGCTGAAACCTGGTTCACTAACATCAAACTTCTTAACCCAAAAAAAAAAACAAACTAATTCTCTTTGGCCCAGGTAGAACTCCTCCCTGAGCAACAACTTCATCATCAACTCCAAAGAAAACATTCAAATTAGTCCAACCACACACACTAAACTGCTAGGCATAGAGATAGACAATAATCTGAAATTTGACATCCACATAGCACAAACCATCAAGAAAGTCAATAAAAAGCTAGGCCTCCTCTACAAGAACAAACAGTTTATGGCTAAACATACCAAAGTTACCATCACTAGGACTCATCTCCTATCCACCCTCCTCTACGCCTCTCCCATCTTGGTTAATCTATGCCAAACCGAACTAAATAAAACAGAATCGTGCTATAATAAGATTGCCAAGTGTGCTTCTGATGCTTCTGACAGGTCCCACCACTGTCTATCCCTAAAACAGCTTAACTGGCTTGAGTTGCCTTATATACTCATGCTCAATCAACTCTCTATAGCTCACAAGCTCTACTACCTCCCTGAGTTAACCCCAGCACTTTAATACAGTCCCACATTCCCACTAGAACCCTACGATCTAACAGCCAGAACCTAGTGACTGTCATTCAACATAAAAACAATGCCGGTAAATCACTCTTTACCAGCACCATTGCCAAAACCTGGAACACACTACCAATCCATATAACTTCTACCACCTCCTTCAATCATTTCATAAAACTCCTTAAAACCCACTACTTAACTAACTGGCTATGCTCATGTTACACTCCAGGTTAATCCATACCAATCTAATTGTCTGTCACATGTTCAGATAAGTATAAACAGATTTGCCCTAAAAAGCTTGTAAACCCAGATACTGGTTTAAAAAAAATATATTTTTTTTTAAGTTTTTGACTATGTACCTCAATGTTTTTACTATGTATCTCAATGACTGTGTACTGTACTGTCTGACTAAAACTGTTAACTTCTAACCTATTATGTATTAAAATCAATTGTATGTTCTATATTTTGTTCTCTCATGCACTGCATTCTATTGTACTGCGGAGCTTTTCACCCCGGGCCCCTGCTGAAAATGGACCTGTGTCCAGTCAGACTTTCCCAGTAAACAAATGTAAATAAATAAAATAAATAAAACTGCTGTACATGGGTGTCCAGTTTTCCTGGTGCTGGCCCTATTGTTCCTGCCACTGGCTCAGGGTTGCCGAGATTGTTTGCAGCCTCTCATCCTGTTTAGCAATACAGTCTTTCAGGCTACCAGTACCCTGCAACACCACCTGTACAAGCAAGGTTAAATTAGTAACTGACACCTTGAGATCCTTACAGTTACCCAAGCTAAAAGGTTATAGGACAACCATAGTTTTTAGGGGAACCTGAGGGCTTCACTCATTTGTGTGATTGCACAGAAGAGGGAAAACATCACATATTACTAGGATTTCTCTTGATCTGCACTTCCAGTGACAGTTCCAGGAAAAAACAGTCCAAATCCACCATTCGCTAAATAGTTTAATAGCTCAGGACATAAACAGCATATATAGCAGAACAAAGCTTTTGAGTAAAAGACTTCTTCAGTGTTTAATAAAATTGTCCTGCCATAGCACAAGCATATATACAACCACACAGTGAAAGAAGGGGAATAATATCACTCACTGCCAGTTGCCAAATGGTCAGAATATACACAAAAATATTTATGAACATTTCCTGGGGGGTCAGAGATAACTTGGAAGGCAGTGCGTACATGAGCAATCACTTGCATGCTCCTAAATTCAACTTTCTTACATACATCTTCAGTTCTTTCAATGTTTCCATCATAGGTTCATAGGTTCATAGGTGTGCGTACTAGGTTAATGGCCCTGGAACCTTTACAAGTCTAGCCCATAGAAGTTCCCTGGCATTGTGCCACCCGACAGTAGTTCCCAGTGCCTTTATCAAGTAGAGCCACTGGAGTAATCCCTGGGGTGAACTTTCTATTTCCCATGCACTCATCAGGATTTCTCTTGAAGAGGGCCAGTGAGGTTCTCTGCTTGACATGTATGGGAAGTCTATTCCAGAGCATGGGCAGTCTCTTATGAACCTGTCCCTCCAGTATGTGCTGTTGATTGTGGTAATGAGGTTGAAGTTCGGACATGGATTTGTAAGTCAAACAGAGACCGCCTCTAAGTAGACGATATGAGACAGAGAATAGCTGGTGTTTTTTGAGTCTGTCTGTGTAGGACATGTGTTTAAGGCCTAGAATCCTCTTCATGATGTACTTTTGAGGCCTTTCCAGCTGTTGCATGTGTCTAGTGAGGTACATGCCAAATGGGGCATTATATTTGATGACTAGCCTAATGAGGGAAGAGTAGAAAGAGATGATGACCTCTTTCTTCCTGGATGCAAAACCCTTGGTAATGAGATGCGCCACATAGAAGGACTTTCTGACCACAGTGGCAATGTGGTTGTTGAAGGAGAGGTTACTGTCAACCTCTGTCCCCAGATCTCTTATAACACCTTCGGTGTTCAGTGGGCTCCAATCAATATGGTAATTAGTGGGAACTGAGTTTTTCCCAAAGGGGATGACAACGCATTTTTTGGCATTAAGCTTAAGGCCATGGTTTTAACACCAGTCATTGGTCTCAGTGAAGCCTTTTGCCAAAGGAACACATGTAAAACCCTTTTTAAATAGTGCCTTAAATGATGGTGTAACAATCATGTGGCTATAATTGTACTGCAAAAAAAAAAAAACCTGGTACGACTTTTCTACCTCTCTTTCTTCCTGTCACTAATTGTTGTAATGAATTCCCTGATAAATGTGGGTCTCTGCCTGAAAGCAATCCAGTGTTTTCTGTATTTGTTTTTCTCCTGAAAATTTGATGATTGTCTTGGCACAGGTCTATATAGTAAAAAAAAGTTCTACTCTTCTACATTCATTTCTTCTAGTAGGAAATAATTTCCATCATCTTCCTTTCTATTGGTGTCAAACTGTTTTCTTGTACCGCTCCTAGTAAGGGACACACTGCATTACTTTCATACTCCTTTTCATCATGAGCTCATTTCTTCTCCTTCTAGTTCTTAACAATGTTACAGTGGGTGCCAGTCAATTCAAATATTTTGTGAAAGTCTCAATTTTAAGGTGGAAACAAAAATCCTGAGTAATCTCATTTCTTGAGGCAGTAATATTCCCCTCCAATTTCCTTCTTTCATTGGCCAGTGTTAAAAGTGACAACATATCCTTACTAGCTTTCCCAAGCACTTTTAATAATTCATTTGTGATATGGGGTTCGCTTCAAGCCTGTTGGGAATATATATCATTGGGGCCTTTGGGACATTACCCATTCTTATACAGTCATTAAAGAAAACATCGTCCAACTGGAGACTCCTGTATTTTTAAGTAACTTCTTCAAATTCTTTAATTTGTCCTTCAGGTATAAAGTACTCACTCTCTTGTTATTTCTTGGTCAATTACTAAAGTTAAATACTCTTTTAAAACAGTAAACCAAAATTTAAAGTTTTTTTGAAAATGAGATATGATTGAAAAATGAGGGATAAGATGAAATGTAGCACATGCCCACAATTTGGATTAATTTGCAATGTACCTAATGTAACTATTCAAGGTTCTCCAAGAATTATAAACCCATATAGAAGGTTTGATTGTGGAAATGATGGAGTAGTATTTGCAGTTCAATGTTTACCATGCCCCATATTTTATATAGAAAAAAAACAAATAGCTGCTTAAAAAAATTGTTTTCAGCATCATTATACTATTTAGAGATATGATCCCACTAATGTGTTGTTTAGAAATTCTATAAAAAGTAAGGATAAAAAAAATCATCTTTTCAGTGGTGGAAAAAGTATCTAAGTTTCCTAGAGGTGGAAACCAGCAAGCATATTTTTAATCTAGAGAACTGCATTGGCAGAGACTCTTAAATGTAATGCAAGCACCAGGCATAAATGCTAAATGGTCGATTAATAGCTTGTTACAATTAAGACGAGCTAGGTTATGACAATAGTATGCATATTTTTATATTCAATTTTATCATAGTTCTATTGATGTTGGAAATTAATCTTTTTTTTTTTTTAGTAAAGGGAATTTTAAAATAATTACAAAAATGTATATGTTTGATTCTGTGTTTTCATGTTTTTAATGTAATGTTTTACTATTGGTTTATTTCAGGCATGTGAGTAGAGATATTTTATTAAAACAGATTATGTAAATAAATGGCTTGATTCTGATGAAAATCAGTTATTTATTTATTTTATTTATTATTTATTTGTATTTGTTTACCAGAATGGTCCAACTGGGCCAGAAGTTCCCATTTTCAGTGGAGTCCTGGGGAGAAAAGCTGCACATATAAGACATTTCACATACAATACAGAATTTACATTAATAAAGACATTTAGTACACATTATTGGCAGCTTATACAATTGGTGAAAAAAACAGTACATAAGTAATCATTTTCCAATCAAAGATATTGTACAAGCAATACAGAGTATATACATGAGAACATTCCATATGAGTAGTTTTCAGCTAGCAAAATATATGTAGGATATTTCATGCAGTGGGTGCAAAGCAGATATAGGAATTAATTATAGACTAGGTACTTAAACTTTTCACATGTTTAGGAGGTGTAATAGCTAAGCAATAGGCTATATGAGTCCTGTTGCAGGTTACAGTACAGTACAGTCACTGTTACCTGTGAAGTAAGCTGGTATATTTCACTGTGAACAAAGTCTGTGTGAAACTTAAAATAAGGGCCTATAGCTATAATTATTAATTTTACCATGATCAGCCATCTGAGGTGCATATGGTCAATAATGTGGTTATAATTGTTAGGTATGTGAGTTGCCTGTCTTTTGATAAAAATAATGACCCTGCTGTTGTCCTCAAATTAAACAATCATTAGTTTAACTTTGCAGAACTAGTTTGCATTGTATTGTGGATGCTTTATTCACCATATTCAGACATGTGAGGTGTACACAATCAAAGTGGCTGTTATTGATAAATACAGACATTGGTGGATTATAATGACAGCAGTTCAATTGGTCTTTTATGGTTGAAATATTCCTAAATGGGTATTTTTTTTGTTATTTAGGAAATTTTGTTTCTCTTCTTGCTGAAAAAATGTTTAAGAATGCGAGTTTAAAATGCACTCAAATAAATTTTGCATTTTAAACAAATTATTTTAAATAGTAAATATAATTTGAAACAGTATGGTAGATATGTTTACATTCAAACATATCAGGAAGGTAAATACAAAAAAAGAATACACATTTATGCATGGCCCTAAATAAAGTGTGTGGAAGCCCATAGCTTGAGGGCTACCCAGGACACAAGGTGTACTTAGCCTGCTACTAATCAAACTGCTCAGATTTTGTCATTTTATTCAAAATAAACATTTGCATGACATGTTCATCCTGACAAGTTCAGAAATACTATATTCATTTTCTTATGATTGCTTCTATGAGTTATTATGACATCAGGGCTAAAATAATACATATTCCTTAAAGTAAGTTATAGTTTCTGTCATTTTAATTGCTACATCAAAAATCAATTTTGGACTAATGCAGAATGCTGTCCACACATTCTGCAGTTGTCCCTCCTTGCCTGTAATGCTATTTGCATAAAGTCGAGTAAGCAGGAGTCTTATACCAAAAACTGTTTTAGTTATACAGATATACTATCATTTATACTCAGAGAAAATTCTGGTCACAATCACTACAGGAATGTGCCAAACTGGAACACTTCCAAAACAACGTCGAAAAGTGAGGTATATTGCAAGGCTTATATGTGTAGGTAGTCACATATATGATCTAAAATATCCCTTATAACAGGCATGATGTTTTAAGCAGCTGGATGTCACTTAGGGCTCATGATTGCAGTCTTACTGTATAGTCAATAAAGATCAGCCTGTCACTAAAAGAGACTGCTCAATGAGCCTTTGCCAGATCTTTTTTCCCCAAACTAAATGGTCAGTCTACTTGCCTTTATAAATTTACAGGCTGATTGTGGCTGAACATTTCAGCAGTATTGAATACAGTATTTCCTTACTTTTGACTTTAGAAAAAAAAGTGCAAATTTTTTATATTTGTTTGCCTGATAACAGATGCTAACCTCTTAAAGTGCTGACTGAGAGGCAGGTTAGCACTAACGGTAAAATAAGAAATTGCTTAACAATTCTCTTCCTCTGTCTGTCCCAGTACTTCTGTTACTACATTAAAGCACTTTTAGCTATAGCCATGACTACAGTTAAAATTTTTCTTTTGGTGTCTAGGTGACTTGAAGTAGTTAGTGACAGTTATATATATCTACATGCCCCCCATGTTAGACATTTAAATGTACCCTGCTGTGTGTAATTAGTGCTAACTGTCTAATTTTAATTAAACCATCATTTAACTCCATTCATCCATTTATTTGTTCATTCGTTAATTCAGTCATCCTCTGATTATCTGTTTTATCCAGTACAGGGTCACAGGGAACAGATCCTATCCCAGCATTCAGTAGGGGCAAAACATAGAATATGAGCATGAATAGTGTCCAAACCCATCTCAAGACACAACACACCCACACACACACGCACACACACACACACACACACACACACACACACACACACACACACACACACACACATACAGTTTAGAGAACCATCAATTCACCTATGCATACCTTTGCAATAAGGTTGGAAACTGGATCACTAGGCAAACAAAAAAAAAACACATGGACACAGGAAAAACATGCAGCCTATAGAAGACTGAACCTCATCAACTATGCAAGTGGAATACAGAATGGTGAAACATCACCCCAACTGTATAAGCTTTGCCACCAGACAAGAACATGCTCTGGAAGAAAGTCTCTACCTCTGCTGTACTGGATATATAAGCAATTACTTACCAGATCCATGTGATACTGTAAAGACATTGTGAAACAGACAGAGGCCCTGAACAAAGACTTCCCTACATTTAAAAGAAAAAAATGCAAACAAATTTACTTAAGCCCCAGATAAGTTAGTCTTTCATATGTCATAACTATGACACCTTAAATGTGTTTTTCAGAGTAGCTGTCTCTAGATCAGTCCTTATCTATTATATATTCTTAGGAACATAGCCTTTTCATGTGGAATATGAAAGTGACTCTTTCAAATGTTTCTCTAGACAAATCCTGTCTGCTCCGCTTCTCATAAAGTGTTAAAACAGTGTAAGGTAAAAAAGACATGCATAATGTTAAACAGATATTGAGTGCCTCTTTTCAGACATACAATAAGAACTTTTGATTTATAGTGAGCAAATAAATCAAAGGTTGGAAAACAAAATACAATTCCAAAACAAAGTCTGGTATTGTGTAACAAAATATAACTGCAACAATTACAAAAACAGATCATTCCAGACAGGCAGTTCCTTTTTAACCCCCAATATGAATACCATTAATGTTATTTCACCCTCTTTAATAGTAGGAAGATTTAGAATTCAATAATCCCAGATCAGTTGATAAGGTAGGCAGCATCAAAGGAGTGCTTCACAGAGTTTTGTGCCACTGCAGCATAGGGCCTTATTACTTCTACACCAGAAGAACATTTGGCCTGAGTAAACCAAGTAATGCAAATTCTGCTGAATATTCAAGCATCACAATTATTTCCAGACTCAGAAATACAAATATAGTTTTATTCTAGATCATCTAGCTCTAAAGAAAGCAAAACAATGGCATCTTCACTTTTAATTTAATCAGATCTCATTTATCTTTCATCTTTAATCAGAACTGTACTCATCCCTCATTAGACCCATTATAGAATACAACACCCCATTTGGTATGTACCTCTCAAGACATCTGCAACAACTGGAAAGGCCTCAGAAATACCTCACTAAAAGAATCACAGGCCTAAAGCAGATGCCCTACGCTGACCGCCTTAAAAAACTCCAGCTATACTCTGTCGCATATCGTCTACTCAGAGGCGTTCTCTGCTTAACATACAAGGCCATGTCAAACCCAGAGCTGTTGGACATGCTACACTTAAAGAAATCCCAATCCCTCAGAGCTACACGCACCAGGGATCTAAACCTTGTCATCACAATAAACAAAACATGCTGGAGGGATAGCTTCCTGACCCAGAGACTCCCCAGACTTTGGAATAGATTGCCCATACATGTCAAGCAGAGTGCCTCTTTGGACCTCTTCGAGAGGAACCTTGACGTTTGGATGGGAGAAAGGAAATTCACCCCAGGGATCACGTCAGTCGCCCTGCTAGACAGGGGTCCAGGAAAGTAAATAATGTGGGAAGAAATAGCCAGGGAATTGTTATGGCTAGGCTTGTATAGGCCCTAGGGCTGATAGCCTAGTACCAACCTATGAACCTATGAACCTATGAAAGATCTGAGCACATTTGTTAAAACAATGAATTTCAAGAAGTTGACATTGCAAATTGAAGTTTGTCCCTGAGAAATTAAGCTTACCTTGATTTGACCCTAACAATTCCTTTCACCTTACGTACTTATCATAAGAAGATAATTTTTCTAGTTGCAGTTGCATCAACTAAGAGAATTTCTGAAATGCTATCTTTAAACATTAAAGGTCTGTAGAAGGTTGGATGATGTGGGGATAGTGAATCATGAAGTGCAATGGATTAGCAAGGAGGAAGTAAGGATAGCTATGAAGAGGATGAAGAATGGAAAGGCTGTTGGTCCAGATGACATACCTGTGGAAGCATGGAGGTGTTTAGGTGAAATGGCATTGGAGTTTTTAACCAGATTGTTTAATGAAAGCTTGGAAAGTGAGAGGATGCCTGAGGAATGGAGAAAAAGTGTTATGATACCGATTTTTAAGAATAAGGGTGATGTGCAGAGCTGTAGTAACTACAGAGGGATTAAATTGATCAGTCACAGCATGAAGTTATAAGAAAGAGTAGTGGAAGCTAGGTTAGGAAGGGACGTGATGATTAGTGATCAGCAGTATGGTTTCATGCCAGGAAAGAGCACTACAGATGCGATGTTTGCTCTGAGATTGTTAATGGAGAAGTACAGAGAAGGTCAGAAGGAGTTGCATTGTATCTTTGTGGATTTAGAGAAAGCATATGACAGGGTGCCTAAAGAGGAGTTGTGGTATTGTATGAGGAAGTCAGAAGTGTCAGAGAATAATGTAAGAGTGGTACAGGATATGTACGAGGGTAGTGTGACAGCGGTGAGGTCTGCAGTGGGAATGACGGATGTGTTTAAGGTGGAGGTGGGATTACATCAAGGTTCAGCTCTGAGCCCTTTCTTATTTGTAATGGTGATGGACAGGTTGACAGACGAGATCAGACAGGAGTCCCCATGGACTATGATGTTTGCAGATGACATTGTAATCTGTAGTGAGAGTAGGGAACAGGTGGAGGAGACCCTGGAGAGATGGAGATATGCTCTAGAGAGAAGAGGAATGAAGGTCAGCAGGACTAAGACAGAATATATGTGTGTGAATAAGAGGGAGGATAGAGGAATGGTGAGGATGCAAGGAGTAGAGGTGGTGAAGATGGATAAGTTTAAATACTTGGGATCAGTAGTTCAGAGTAGTGGTGAGTGTGGAAGAGAGGTGAAGAAGAGAGTACAGGCAGGATGGAGTGGGTGGAGAAGAGTGTCAGGAGTGATTTGTGACAGACGAGTACCAGTAAGAGTGAAAGGAAAGGTCTACAATAGTGTATTGAGACCAGCTATGTTATATGGGTTGGAGACAGTGGCATTGACAAAAAGGCAGGACTTAGAGCTGGATGTGGTAGAGTTAAAGATATTTAGATTTGCACTGGGTGTGACAAGGGTGGACAGGATCAGGAATAAGCATATTAGAGGGTCAGCCCAGGTTGGAAGGTTTGGAGACAAAGCCAAAGAAGCAAGATTACGTTGGTTTGGACATGTGCTGAGGAGGGATGCTGAGTATACTGGGAAAAATATGCTAAGGATGAAGCTACCAGGTAACAGGAAAAGAGGAAGCCCTAAGATAAGGTTTATGGATGTGGTGAGAGAGGACATGCAGGTGGTTGGTGTGACAGAGCAAGATGCAGAGGACCGGAAGAAATGGAAATGGATGATCCGCTGTGGCGACCCCTAATGGGAACAGCTGAAAGAAGATGATGATGACTGTTGTCACAAGGCTAGACTGTCTTTAAAAACAAATCCCTCACTTTCATGTCTAAAGTGGTTTCAGAATTTACTTTGAACCAATTCACCTAAATTCCTGTTTTCTACTCCAGACAAATAAATAGACAGGAGTTAGTTTTGCACCGCATGGATACCCGTAGGGCATTCAAATATAAGTAAAAAAGACTAAACACATTATAAATACTTGTTATTTTTTAATTATTTTATGAAAGGAAAAAGGAAATACCCAGCAAACTTCCCAAAGGTTAGTTGATTGTGCAGTTTTCTGTCTTGATAAATACAGTAAGACTCTAGGGGGTGAGTTCAGGGTCTGCATAACCAGATTCATAGCTAACACAACAGCCTTTTTCTGGAAAGCATCTGCTCAGTGTATTTGTGAGACTGCTGCATGGTCATCCATATACATCTTTTCCAATAAATATAAACTTGATGTTCAATCTAGGCACATAAAAGGATTAGCTTGTACAATCCTGAAAAAGTTCAGCCCGTTTATGTGTCCTGTGGAGAACACTGTTTGGACCAATTCCATATCATATATACATAGTTTCCTGCACCATGGGAACAGCTGTGTAAAAAAAATCAGCAAAATAGCAGAAGGACCATTATTGCTACAAAACATATTTCTTCCTCACATTCCATATATACTATAAACATGTTAAATGTGAAAGCATATAAACAGCATATATACTATGACTGGCCATTAACATTCAAAAATGAGCACACTGGTCAGTCCAACCAGCATGCCCATTGTAAATCAAGCAAATACCAAAGGAAAACAGTCCAGTCAGCCAGACTTTTTTCCATTACTATTGGCTATAACTTTTCAAGTTTTCTTCACCATAAAAAAAAAATAATAATAAAATTAGAAATCCAGACAGTCTGGAGGCTCGAGAGAGACAGCACAGAGAAAATGCTAGGAAAATCAGGTACATCTTGATCAAGAGAGGTCATTGTGCCCCTCTACTCATCACTCATCAGGCCCATAATTGAATACAGTGCCCCTTTTGGGATGTACCTTACCCGACACCTGCAGCAACTGGAGAGACCCCAAAAGTACCTCACCAAAAGGATCATGGGCTACAAACAGATGTCCTATGCAGCTCGACTAAAGAAACTCCAGCTCTAGTCAGTTGCTTACCACCTACTCAGAGGCGATCTATGCCTGACGTACAAAGCCATGTCAAACCCAGAATTAATGGACATGCTCCACCTCAAAAAATCCAAGTCCCTTAGAGCTACACGCTCCAGGGACCTAAATCTCAGCACAAAAATAAATAGGACATGCTGGAGGGACAGATTCATTTCCCAGAGGCTCTCCTCACTCTGGAATAGAATCCCAATTCATGTTAGACATAGCCCCTCACTGACCCTCTTCAAGCGAAATTTGGACATGTGGATGGGAAATCGCAAATTCACCCCTGGGATCTCTCCTGTGTCCCTGCTAGACAGAGGGACAGTAAACTAATCTTAAAAGGGTACCTTCTGTGACCTACTTTACAGAGGCACAGTAGGCTAATCTAATAGGGAGGCAGAAGCCAAATACACTCTGGCTAGGCTTATAAATGCCCTAGGGCAGATAGCCTAGTATCTACCTATGAACCTATGAACCTATTATTGAAAACTATAGAAGCATACCTGATTTTTCCCTGTATTTTCTCCATCCTGTTTCACTCATACCACTAAAGTGTCCACATCAACCTTATTTAAAAAAAAAAAAGAGCAACAGAGATCTTCCTTTCTCCATTGCTTCCTTTCCAAACACCGATGTACTACTGCATAAGCATGGGAAAGTAAGTCCCATACACATTCACAGTAAAATATCGTCATTGTATAATGGCAATAACCTACTCCGTGGTGTGGTATATTGAAGATTTACCGACAGTTGGCTTTGTTTAATCACTCAGGCTTTACCCTTGTGATTAAGGCACACCAACCAAAGGTAAATCTTCAGTATACCACACCCACGTCATCAGTTATTGCTATAGTAACTGGACTTATCTTGTTACTTAGTGATACTCTCTAAAATGCAGAGTCATTATAACTTGTAAAACAATATTATTTATTTTATTATTTATTTGTCATTTGTTAACCGGATTAGTCCAACTGAACCATGGGGCCCAATTTTAGTGGAGACCCAAGGAGAAAAGCTCCAACAAAAAATGCATAGAAATTACAGAAATCACAAAAACTACATTATAAGCTCCAAACAAAACAAACAAAAAAAATTGCATAGAAATTATATACAGTCAGAATTCTACAAGATTAGTACCACAGTAATAGATTCCACCGATTTAAATGATGAACATAACTAATTAAGGTACAAAGAGTCAAGGCTGTACAAATAATTGAATAGCAATTGTTCAAAAGTTTATACAGAATACTAAAAAAAAGTTCATTCTCTCACTAGGAAAAATCCATTCATTAAAAAGTTCAATACATGTACATGTAGAGGAAGAAGGTATCTATGGAGAGAAGAGGGAGAAAGTACATACTCACAAGGGTGTCACATGTATAGAAACACTTTGGATAGACTGCAAAAGACTAGCGGTCATGTTATTTGAAAGACAAAGAAGTGCAATGAAGCAGCACAATGCTTCTCATTCTTATTTGTGAACTGATTTATATTTTGCACAGTAACTTGTAGGCAGTATAGTAATATGTCTACACAACCACACACACACACACACAGACACATTCTTAAATTCGCAGACCCTTTTATAAGCTGGTATATTTGCTTAATTTATATATATATATATATATGTCTTTCTACTTTCCACAAGAACATTTCTTGGTCTAGTCTATCTCTTAGCCTATTTCTGGCAACATAAAAGAGTAAGGTATGTGGTTTGCTCTCTTTTATAGCTTGGCTTGCCTTTATAGCTAGGCTGCCCACCAACACCCATAGTATAGGAGTGCAACCACACACAATAGGATATGTAACTGCTGAAAATATGTGGCTGGTAACCATAGTGGCTAATGCATAGATCCTATAGGACTTCAGTAAGATTAAACAAAGTGAGAGAACAAGAAATGGATAACTGCTGCACATGTCAAATACCAATTAAGCAATAACCCCATTGTGTAATGCCTCCTTGCAGCCCTTCCGCAGCTGTCCAGTATTCTGCGGCAGTTCTGATGCGGCAGTTCTGATGTACTGCACATGCGTATGGTTATGCAGTACATCAGAACTGTGTGTGTGGAAGCAACAGAGAAAGGAAGACCTCCGTTGCTTTTAAAAACTTGTCTCGCTGTGTTAAAAGAGTTTAAAATAGCGAGATAGCTTTAAAAAAAAAGAATGGAGGTTTTCCTTTCTCCATTGCTTTTTTTAAAGCTGTTTCGCTATGTTAAAATGAGTTTAACATAGCGAGACAGCTTTAAAAAAAGCAACAGAGAAAGGAAGATCTCCATTGCTATTTTTTTAAGATATCTTGCTATGTTAAACTCATTTAACATAGTGAGATAACAGCAACGGAGCTCTTTCCTTCTCTGTTGCTGTCCCAAAAAAAAAAAAAGACATACTAATGGAAAAAGTCCGGGAGACCGCACCTTTTTCCATTAGTATAAGTCTTTGATTTACAACATGTATGCTGACCAATCAGCGTGCACATTTTGGAATATTAATGGGGATTCATTGTATAATTAAGCAATAACCCACGCCTGGGTGTGGGTAATGCTGGATTTACCCACGGTTGGTGTAGTTTGGTCATGACGGCGAAGCCCAAGTGGCCAAACAAAGACAACTGTGGGTAAATCCAGCATTACCCACACCCAGAAGTGAGTTATTGCTATTATACAATGACATTATTTAAGAAAAAAAATACTTAGTTTTCTTAAATAATGGCATTGTGTAATGCCTCCTTGCTGCTCTTCCGCAGCTGTCCAGTATTCTGCGGCAGTTCTGATGTACTGCGCATGCGTATGGTTACACAGTACATCAGAACTGTGAGTGTGGAAGCAACAGAGAAAGGAAGATCTCCATTGCTTTTAAAAACTTGTCTCGCTGTGTTAAAAGAATTTAACATAGCAAGATAGCTTTAAAAAAAAAGCAACAGAGATTTTCCTTTCTCCATTGCTTTTTTTAAAGATGTTTCACTAACATGAGTTTAACATAGCGAGACAACTTTAAAAAAAGCAACAGAGAAAGGAAGATCTCCGTTGCTTTTTTTAAGATATCTCTCTATGTTAAACTCATTTAACATAGCGAGATATCAGCAACGGAGCTCTTTCGTTCTCCGTTGCTGTCCCAAAAAAAAAAAAAAAAAGACTTATACTAATGGAAAAAGTCCGGGCGACCGGACCTTTTTCCATTAGTATAAGTCTTTGATTTACAACGTGCACGCTGACCAATCAATGTGCACATTTTGGAATATTAATGGGGGGGTCATTGTATAATAGCCAATAGCTAATACTATGCGATAATTTTGCAAGAAAATAACACAATTCTGGAACGGAGCAATTGGAGTCAATTAGAATGTTTGTCGTATAAGTTTTGCAGACAGATTTTTACTATGTCCATTTGGCATCAGTAGGAATGGTTTAACTGCAGGAAGATGAAATTAATTGATGCTGGCAGTATCCTGGGTGAAAGTAGAACTAGCACAGCAATGGAAGTGGCAAGGTGCTGGTTTATTGGCTACAAACAATGTCAGGGCTGGATTACATAAATAGCTCATAACACCTCCGTGTTATGGAATGTCACACCACAGGAGCCTATACACATCTTTGCATTCCACAGCAGTTTCTGAAAAATCAACTTAGAAAGCATAAGATAAATGAATGTAAGTGTTTTGTGAACAATAAAGCTATTAAAAACTGTACAAAGAGAATGGTTATCAGTAAGACATATTCTTTACAGTGATTATAGTCAATGCATCCATAGTCTTTTCATAAGTACTATAATATAGTAATAGTTCATATAAACCCAAAATTATAGTTTTGATAAACTTTCACAGATAAATTGTCAAGTTTTGGAAATTGTAAAACCTAGAACTATATTGTTATAACACTGTTAACCTGACATACACTTTCAAGTGGCAGCAACAAATTCCTCTCTGTGTAAATTTATTGGAATATCTACAGAAATATGAAGGCATATGCTTAACTGTATAGATAGCAATATAAGTAAGACTGAATGCCTCTCAAAATGTGCAACTTACAGTGCAAATATCATTGACAGTTTCTTTAACAATATCTAAGGTTTCACATACATGGAAACAATGCCTAATTACATAATTACTGATAAACAACTAGCAATCTGTTTGGGATTATGTGATGTAAATGATCATTAACAAGGAATTTTCTTTTCTACCACCATGTTATTTCACTCCATACCACTCAACAGCATGTAGGTCTCTCAATTATGAAAATATGAACATAAATATGAAGCTATGAAGAATAAGTGGCAAACAGTAACTTCTCTACTGCAGGATATCCTAGATTAACAACCTTAGTGTTATTTTGTTAATATCTCTCTGCCCTTTATAGTACTGCATATTATTAACTGGTAAGTCACTTAGTTAATGAATCTAGACCCAACAAAAAGTCCTGGCAGCCATCCGATGCTATGGATGTTAACTAAAAGTATACAAGAAAGGTTTTAAGGCTTAAATGAGATAGTTAAACCATTCAGATTGGAAAGATGGGACAAGACATACATTGGCCTTTGAAATGTAAGTAAGAGGGGTACATAGTACTGCCTCCACCCCTCAGCCCCTCAGCAGTCTCTCATGAAGTGAGAAGGCAGGATTGACCTCAAACACTCGTAGCAGAAACTCTGACATCAGAGGAACGTTGGAGATTACTTTATGTTGTGGGAGTGAGCATAGTTTCTCAATACAGCTAGGAACGCAATAATAATGCATCACGGATATAAATCAGAAAATGAGGTAAGGCAAATATAGAATAAGGTGACAGACCCATCCAGGTAGTGGAAAACAAAAGACACTTATAAATTAGGGTTTGAAGGGGAATGGGTAGAGGGTAACTAGTGACACCGAAAACAGCTTGCACTCTGGGCTGAAACTGAAGAAAAGAATGGATGACCGACACAACTCCTGCAGGAATACATGCACAAATTGGTTAACAGGTGAAGTAAAGGGCAAACCTACTAATTAATGTGTACTCCTGGATGAGGTTTCAGTTCAGACTTTCACAAAGAAATTCACCAGTCAGTTAGTGCCAGAAACTTGATGAGACATATATAAATAAAAAAGAAGGCCTCCGTGTGCAGAAAACAGTACAAGAAATTATCACTAGACAAAAGCTAGTATAATTTGCAATATCAAAAACAGCAGAAGAAATTATCACTAGACAAAAGCTAGTATACTTTATAATATAGACCATAAAGATAATGACCGGTTGCTTAGACAAAGACAGTTCAACAATATGCAGTGTAACATGGCTTTCGGCAAGTGGATGAAACCATTATTGGTAATCTAATGGATTCTCCAGTGACAGGTGTTATACTCTTCAAAAAAATCCTTCAAGAGTACTGGTATGTTATAGTACTGATCTTAGCCAGGATCTTCTAATACACTGACTGCTGCATGCCAGGCTAGAGTATTTCTACTCACACTCTGTTTTCGCTGATGACAGTATACTGTGTACTTTTCTGGCAAAAAGTTGAAAATATTTCAGGGTGAAGATTACATTCTGCCCTTCTGAGAAATGTAGTATTAGATGTTGGCTGATCCCTGATTTAAAGACAAAAATAACTTCATTCTTTAAACAACTAAAGGACTGAGCTAATAACCTAAAATGTTAATTCATTCCAAGCTGCATACAGAGCTGAAATCATTGTTTTTTGCATAACTACAACCACCCTTTGTCACTATCATATGTTCATTTATCAGTTTACTCTGTTACCTGATTGTTTCCAGCACCTTCATAAGAGCAACTAACAGGGTCTCTTCCCGCTTCGCTACCCACCCTGCCCCCTATTCCCTCCTGCCCCCAGTGGTCCTACCTTTATTACACCCACAAACCCCTCCCATCTTTCCAATAGCCAACCACAGCGCTAACCCAACACTACCTCCTCCATTTTCCCACTACTATCACACCTCCTCAACTAACATGTGCAAGCATACCTTACCTATGCTCACTGCATGCACTCTCCTTGCATATCTTACATCCTACCAAAGCTCTATCATTCCCCCACTCAACCACTACCACTGTACTACTACTCACACCACCACTCATGTCTCACCCTCACCCAGCTCCCCTCCCACCAACTGAAGAACCATCCCTATGCACCCCCGCATATTCTACCAACTATATTACTCAAACATAAAGCATCCCTACAACTTAACATAGTAACCCTCCCATCATACCTATTACCCACAGAGCACAATCATAAAGTTTCCCTAATAAACAAACACATTCAAAAACTGAGAAAACTAATAACCTCATGCATATCAAAACTAGCCCTAAGTGGAGACATCCACCCCAACCCTGGCCCTACCATCTCCAACCCCAATCCTCATAATCAGACTAGAAACCACAACTTCTCCCATATCACAGCCAATAGAAAGCCAAGTGACTTCCTTCTACTAAGCCTAAATATTAGAAGTATATCCAACAAAGTCCATGAACTCCATGCCACCATAGACTTGTACTCCCCAGATATAGTCATCCTGACAGAAACCTGGCTAAAACCTCACATTACCAGTGAGCAAATACTCCCTACTGGTTACGGCATACTAAGAGTAGACCAGCTAAACAAGAAAGGAGGTGGTGTAGCTATAATATTTAAACAGCATCTAAACATCCAGGTCTTAAAATCATCAGCTCCACAAATAGGCAATGAAGAAATAATATATACCAACTTCAAAATAAACCAAAACAAAGCCACCAACATAATTGGATGCTACTTCCCACCTGGCCAAAACATCCCTCCACTAGAAAACCTCCTCAGCTGGTCTACCCACCATCTCCCCCAAGAAACTATAATTTTAGGGGATTTCAATATTGACTGGCAATCCTGTTCTGGCAACAATCCAACCCATCATATAAACCTTCACGGCTTCACCCAACTACTCCAGTCACCAACCAGGATAAATAAAAACTCCAGCAAGCACACTACCCTGGATTGGATACTAGTCAGTAAGAGCCCCCAGTCATATATAACAGGCTGCTTATTAGATAGCCTCAGTGATCACTCCCCAACATTCCTACTCATCAAATACCTATACCAAGCTAAACCTGTCATTTATCGTCAAATACGTAAAAAAATAAACTTTAACCCACTCACATTCATCTCATCCCTCAAAGAATGTAACTGGCATCCCCCAAAGTACCTCAGTCTTGATGACGCAGTTGAATTTTTTAATACTACCTTCCTGAGCATCCTTAATAACCATGCCCCCATAAGACTTTCCAGAACAAAAGCACAACCCTCCCCCATGGCTACAGAAAACCACTAAGTCAGAAATGAAAAACAGGGATAAAGCCTGGGAGCACTGGCGCAAAACCAAAACCCCCTCAACTAGACAGAAATTCCTGGAACTACGCAATAGAGTTAAAAAGCTAATAAAACAGGACAAATTCCAATACTACCAGTCTGCCCTAGACTCCTCCCAGCACAGCCCCAAACAATTCTGGTCCTCCATAAACTCCATCCTCCACCCAGGTAAAGTCAGTACCCCTACTCCTAACATCCCTCACTCCTCCAAAAATATTGCTACCTCATTTAACACACACTTCACACAAACCATACTATCAATAGCTAAACAACACAACCCCCCCTCCCCTCCAACCCACACCTTCAACTAGTAGTCTCCCCACTGCCTTCTCTTTTTCTCCTGTACCTACCTCCAACATAAAAAAACTCTTAATTAAACTTAAGCCCACCAAATTAGCAGCAGACAACCTCCCAAGTGAATACCTACAAATTGCAGCTGATGCTCTGGCCTACCCAGTATCCATCTTGATTAACCGATCTCTGTCAGAAAGTTACGTTCCCACACTGTGGAAAGTATCACATATAATTCCCCTCCACAAAGGCGGCCCCTCCACAGAACTAACCAATTACCACCCCATAGCTATTCTCTCTCCACTCTCCAAAATACTAGAGAGATGCATACATTCTCAGGTCTCAGACTATATCCTTACTAACAACCTTCTTTCCAATACTCATCATGGTTTCTGACCAAACCATTGACCCACCACTGCCTTACTCTCCTTTACTAACACTATCCTTCAGCATAAAAACAATGGCTATCTCTCCTCTGCTAGTTTCCTAGACCTATCTAAAGCATTTGACATGGTCCCACACAAACAACTCATCTCTGTCCTCAATAACCTATCCTTCTCTCAATCAGTCACCAACTGCTTTCAGAGTTACCTGTCTGACCACCAACAATCCATTGTATGGCAGAATGACATATCTCCCCAACTACCTGTCTCCATAAGGGTTCCACAAGGATCCATCCTTGGACCCCTACTCTTCTCTGTTTTCACTAATAATCTAACCTCTGCCACCAAACATGGCACACATACAATATGCAGGTGACTCAACCATCATCTTCTCAGCCCAGTCCCTACCCAAACTGCAAAAAAGTCACACAGGAAGCCTTTTCCTCTGTTGAAACTTGGTTATCCGATGCCCAATTAATACTCAACCCAAACAAAACTAAACTACTCATCTTCCAACCCACCAAACATACTCAAAACAACTCTCACTTTAACATCACAGCAAAAGACAACACCACTATATACCCAACTGAACACACCAAATTGCTAGGAGTGGAAATAGTCAATAAACTAAAATTTGACATTCACATATCCATGACCATAAAAAAGTCCACAAAAAACTAGGAGCGTTATACAGAAATAAGCAACTTCTCACCAAAGCAGCAAAGATTTCAATAGCAAATTCCCACCTTATCTCCACCATACTTTATGCCTCTCTAATATATACCAACCTAAGGCAATGCGATCTAAACAAGCTAGAGACCTGCTACAACAAAATCGCCAAATTCGCCACAGGGGCATCCTACCGTAGTCACCACTGTCTCTCACTTGCTGATCTGGGCTGGCTTGAACTCCCTCACCTCCTTCAATGATATCAACTATCACTCCCCACAAAATAGTAAACCATCCACTAAATGCCCCATCCCTCCAGAATCTACTCCAACCCTATCGCACCACCAGACCACTAAGATCCAGCAACAAA
The DNA here is from genome assembly GCF_019279795.1 of Protopterus annectens. NCBI lineage: Eukaryota > Metazoa > Chordata > Ceratodontiformes > Protopteridae > Protopterus > Protopterus annectens. The sequence continues at coordinate 1,624,147,409 of NC_056732.1, forward strand.
AATCACTTGCAGATCATTAAAGCCAATAACTCTGCTGGTGAAGCACTATTCTCTTGCGCCATAGCCAAATTATGGAACTCCCTCCAACCCACAATTACCTCCATACCATCATGCACCCACTTCAAAACTTTACTAAAAGCGCACCTAAAAACATGCTGGCTATGCCCCTGCAACTCCCACTCTAATATCACCCACCCCATCCAACCACTACCTTTCTTTCCACCCCACTAACTACCTTGATTATAGCAAGCTCAGATGCTCATAAGCCTAGTACTTATTATACAGCAGGAACTTCTTATTGTAACATTTGTTAATGTCTGTTATGTACTTCACAGATAAAGATTCTAGTTGTCTACTGATGTACTATGTTCTTCATCTGTAAATATGTTTGTAATTAATTGCTATGTTAAACTGTTAATCGCTATGTAATCCAATGCAACTACTGTCTGTTTATTTTAACTGTGGAGCTTTTCTCCCCGGGCCTCCGCTGAAAATGGACCTACGTCCAGTCGGACACTCCTGGTCAACAAATGTAAATAAACAAATAAATAAATAATAGTAGGCAGGCCCAGACTATTAAAAAGGATGTGAATTTGAAAGAAAAATTTAAGATCGCCAGGGCTGCTTTTTCTGTTAGTGCCAAATGAGCGAACACTACCAATATTTTGCTTTCTTAATGGACTCAAACTAACACTTGTACCACTTTGCATGATAACTTACTCCTCTTCTGCAAACAGACTTTATGCTGGAATGTTCCTTGGAAAGGTCTGTAATCTGCTTCACCATGAAAAACAGTCAAAGTTTATATATCCACAACAGAAAAGATCTGTGTGGCCATCTTTAGAGGAACTATTGAGTACCTCAGCGGTCAATTTGTGAGCATGCATTCTACAAAAAAATGCTTATGTACATCAGAGACAGCAGATACTGACATAAGAATGTCTTTCCACAAAGAATATGGAGATGGCAGCTGCACTACAAAACAGACATGCCACGCTAAGTTTGGAATATTACAGTCACGTGGTATTAGGCTACAGAATGAGTCATTTTGAATGACTATAAGGGTAATTATTCGGAGGGACACAGGTAGCACTGCTACCTGAAATCATTATTCTTTTTGGCTATCCTTAGCTGTCAGAATGTTTAGAACAGCGTCTGTGTTTTCTACGAATGTCAGGCTACCAGTCGGTGTATTGCTCACACACATTTACTAGTGAATACACTACATCTGTACTTTTTAAAGTATTCTCAAGTCCAGACACATGTACAGTGATTCATAGGATGTTCACAGGAGGTTACTAGGCTAACAGCACCAGGGCCCCTACAAGCCTAGTACAAGTACAAATATGTTAACAGTTAAATATTACATCTCCTGAGACTTTTCAAATTCATTATGATATCATGAGTCATTTCCTTCTGAATGAATACTTTTTACCTTGCTGCAGTGAATGTAAGATTATGAGTCTGCATTCTGCCATGTTCAGTTTGGTTTCAGTGCTGAGAATGGTCAATCATGTCACTTCACATCCTGTAGTTGATTCACATCTTGTTAGCTGTAACTGCTTAAAAATACAAAACTGAAATGATATCCTGTTTATATCAATTCATTCCTTCTTAAAAAATGTAAACTACAAAAACATATATGTGTACTTTAACTAAAGAATAGATAGAAATATATATATATATATGAGTCTATTTTGTTTCGTTGAATCTCATTTCGCAGAATTTCATTTCACCCCAACCACGTTGCTGAAAACTCAAATTACTGAAAACTCATTTCGCTGAATCTCATTTCACTCAACTGCACTTAGTATATATGGCACTGTGTAAAGTACTGTAAGGCAAGTAAACAGTATATGCCCTTTTCCGCACTGTAGTGCGATCCTAGAGTTAGTATATATAGATGGGGTAGGGGTATGGGAGGCACAGGCCCCACAGTGGGCAGGGCATAACCCCTCACTTAGTTTGAGTACATATTGTCTTCTGGAGAGAGTTAGTCATTGGTGTTGCAACTATGCATGTCTGTTGTTTAAAATGTATTGTTTTGAAGTTTTTGGTAAAATACAATATAAAACAAACAAGGTGATGGGCCACACCACTCACACCCCCGAACGTGGGGAGCTGTACCTCCCACACCCCCCCAACTATATATACTAACTCCCGGATCGCACTACAGTGGGGTAAAGGGCATATATCTTTTACTTGCCTTACAGTACTCTACACAGTGCCATATATACTAACTGCAGTTCAGTGAAATGAGTTTTCAATAATTTGTGTTTTCAGCATCCTTCTAGCATGTCGAGGGATCAGTTGCTAGTGTCTTCTCCTGCTCAGCTGGTGAACCTGGGAATATTGAGGCAATGTTACAATTGCCTTATGTACACAGACAACCCTCTCCTCCTCCCACAAAACACAAATACATGCGAGAGATGCAACTATACGGCCAAACTGGAGGCTGAGCTCTCTCAACATAGGACTGGCAAGACCAGTCAGGAGGAGAAGGTTACCACACACACTATAGACCCAGTCTCACATAGTACCATTACAACCTCAAATCATACACATAAACACACAAATACATACTCGGAGGCTCTGATCAAAAATCTACCAAAACAACAGAGGCCATCAAAGCAGACACCCAAACAACCACCACCTCAGAACACAACACCTGCAACACATAGACCTCACAGTCAGAGTGTCAAACAGTCACAGCCCTTAAGGCCAAACACAATGCCAGACACACTAGTCATTGGTGACTCCATAGTCAGACACACTGACGTCCCGCTCACCAGACTGAGTAAGGAGAAGGTCACAGTAAGCTGCCTGTCGGGCGCTAGAATCCGCCACATAACGCAAGCACTCAGGTCTCTCAACAGCAGGTACAAATATGACTCAGTCATTGTCCACGCTGGTGTAAACGACCTGAGACGTACCTCCTTGGACTACATGAAAAAAGACATTGAGGAGCTCTCTGATTATGTAGCCCAGGCAGGTATGACCCTGACCTTGAGCAGTATCCTACCTTCACCAAGAATGATGCCACAATACAGAGATAAGATGATCAGCTTTAACAATTGGCTTAAACACTGGTGTCATTCAAAGGGGATCCAGTGTCTGTCTGCCTGGGATGACATGCTGGACAAGCCACGCTGCTTCGCAAGGGACAGCTTGCACCTGTCACCCTGGGATTCCGGATATTGGCATTGGCTCTTGCCACCCCCATAGTGCCTTTTTCAGGCAAGGCTCAAATTCTAAACCTACCACCCTAGTACACAAAAAAGGAAAAAAACAAAGGGTAATGCTGCTCAATGCCAGAAGTCTAAATCTCAAAATGCACGCACTCGAGGCCCTTCTCAGTATGGAGAACATCGATGTCTGTGCTGTGACAGAAACCTGGTTCAAGGCTCCTGAGAGCACCCCAGCGCTATCAGGTTTTACCTCATATCATGCGTTCCGCCCCAAAATCCGGACAATACCAAGAAAGGAGTAGGGTATCCATATTCATCAAGGACACCCACACCTCAAGACTGGTGGCAACGCACGATGCATCGGAGACCATCCAGTTGCAATTAACCATAGGCAAGACTGCTCTGCAAATTGTAGCATGTTACAGGCCACCTCACAAACTCAGGAACCTCACATGGCCTTCCTGAAAACACTAGAGGGATAAATGTATCACCAAACACCATCATACTAGGTGACTTCAATTACCCTAATATAGACTGGGAACACTACTCAAGCCCAAACACCCTAGCCCAAAAGTTCCTGGAATTCATAAACTCAAATGCCATGGAACAACTAGTCACCATCCCCACAAGAGGAGATAACATACTTGATCTCATCATCACGAACATGGGAGCACAATGTTCAACACCGAAGTATAACCCTCACTGGTGAGATCAGATCACAAACTAATCTCGCTGGAGGTCCTCATCCCACCCCCACCTGAAATAAAAAAGACCACAGTAAAGAACTTCTCAAAAGCCGACTTCACACTTCTAAAGACTAGTGTGGTCTCCTTTAAGGCCGCCGAGCCATGGAAAACAGTACTCAAGCCGCTGAATCACTTACAAATGCCTTCTACCAGCACCTGCAGGACTGCATGGATAAGGCAATCCCAAGCAAAACAAAGACTCTTTGTACCAAAGGCAAGCATCCAGTCTGGTGGACCCCAGCCATAAACAAACTCTACAACAAAAGGAGGAAGCTACTACAAGATATAGCAAAATCCTTAAAAGGTAAGACACCCTTGATCACTATAAGTAAAAAACTAAGAGCACTCATAAAATCATCCAAAGCAAATTTCGAGAGAAAAATAGCTAAAGACTCAAAAGACAATCATAAGGCCTTCTTTAGCTATGTTAGAAACCTGGGAGGAAACTCCCAGATATGCTCAGAACTAGTTCAAAATGATGTGAAGATTACTGATCCTACAGACATTGCCAACATACTGGCTGACAGGTTCAGTGCAAACTTCTCCCCGCCCCCAAAAGGAGAGATATCTATACCAAACGATTGCAGCCCCCAAACATCTCCAGCGCCCAAGTGAGAACTGCTCTCTCCAAAGCAAAAAACACAGCATCCATGGGACCTGATGGTGTCCCCGGCTGTGTGCTCCACGAACTCAATGAGGAATTAAACCCACAGCTAGGGCAGCTGTTTAATCAAAGTCTTACCTCTGGATACGTACCCAGGGAGTGGCACACTGCAACTGTGGTCCCACTTCACAAAGGCGGTGCCTCCACCGACCCTGGAAATTACCCGCCCATTAGCTTGACAAGCCTTATCTGCAAAGCCATGGAGAGGATCATAATGGACCTCATAAATAAAGACATAGGGAATTTGCAGACTTTGGATCCAACCCAGTTTGGCTTTGTCAAAGGCAGATCATGCCTTTTAAACTTGGCTGACTTTTTTGAAACAGTCACCAAAGCCATTGATGAGGGAAAGGCAGTCCATACAGCCTACCTCGATCTGGCTAAGGCCTTCGATACAATACCCCACTCGGGTATCATTGAAAAACTCATCAGCTTAAATGTTAACCCATACATCACAAGATGGGTTGCAAACTGGCTGAGTGACAGAACCCACAGGGTCAGAGTTGCTGGCGCCATGTCAGACTCAAAGCCTGTCACAAGTGGTGTCCCACAGGGCTCAGTCCTGGGCCCACTCTTGTTTGGCATCTACTTTTCCAAGTACAAGCAAACACAGGAGGGTTATGGCTGACAAAGTTTGCAGATGACTGCAAACTGGGCGCCATAGTAGAAAACACATCTGACACAGATATCCTTCAGAAGGGTCTCACAGAAACGGATAACTGGTGCCAGAGCCACGGCCTAAAGTTAAATGCCAAAAAATGCATAGTCATACCCTTCGGGAAAAACAAGGTTACCCCTAGCTACCAAATAGGTGGCAATCCACTGAGCACAGAAGAAGTTATCAGGGACCTGGGGACCCAGGTTGATAGTAGTCTGTCATTCGACACGCATGTAGCTAAAGTAGTTAGGAAGACCTTCTACATTGCCCACCTTATCATGAAGGGATTCTCATCTAGATCAAGGGAGGTCATAGTCTCCCTTTACTCATCACTCATCAGACCAATGATTGAGTACAATGCCCCATTCGGAATGTATCTGACCCGACACTTGCAGCAGCTGGAGAGGCCACAAAAGTTCCTCACCAAAAGGATAAAGGGTCTCAAAAATCTGTCCTATGCTGCCCGACTGAAAGAACTCCAGCTCTATTCAGTCGCACCGCTTGCTCAGAGGTGACCTTTGCCTAACATACAAGGCCATGTCAAACCCAGATTTGATGAATATGCTTCACCTCAAAAATCTAGATCCGTCAGAGCCACAAGGGCGGAGACTTAAACCTCGACACGGCTATTAATAGGACATGCTGGAGGGATAGATTCATCACCCAAAGACTCCCTATGCTGTGGAACAAAATCCCGGTACATGTGAGGCAGAGCACCTCGCTGGCCTTGTTCAAGAGAAATCTTGACCAATGGATGGGAGATCGCAGATATACCCCAGGGATTACCTCAGTGTCACTGCTTGACAGAGGCACAGCAAAATAATGGGTATAGTTCCCCATACTAAAGGGGTGGCGTAAGCCACAAAACGATGGGCTAGGCTTGTAAATGCCCTCGGGCAGATAGCCTAGTATGAACCTATGAACCTATGAACCTATGAAGTGGTCGGGGTGAAATGAAATTCAGTGAAATGAGATTCAGGGAAACAAAGTAGACCCATATATATATATATATATATATATATATATATATATATATTTTTTTTTTTTTTTATACACACACACACACACACACATATATATATATATATATATATATATATATATATAAAATTCTGTCATGTTGACTAATGTTGCCAAAAATAGGCATGGGTAGTTACCGGTGGTAAGTGGGTTGAGGAACTAGCCTACTCTGACCCACGACAGGGACCCATGCTAATGGTGGGAGGGGTATATGTGCCCCTATTGACCAGTGTGTGCAGCCCTGGGGCAATAAGCTACTGGCTAGCTGGCATTTAGTTGCCCAGCCTGGGTTACCTGGGATAGCTCTGCTGAGTGAAAGCTGGACATAAAACCAACCAACCTGCCAAACATGAACTGAGAATTGCTACGCTTAATATAGGTTCACTGACAGGACGCAGCTTGGAAGTGAATGACATGATGATATGGAGGAGGCTGGACATCCTATGTATCCAGGAGATGAGATGGAAGGACAGTGCAACAAAGCCACTTGGCATGGGATCCAGAGTGTACTACTCAGGTGGAGGGCAGGCTAGAAATGGTGTAGGAATTCTGGTGAGAGAGGTTTCAGAAGGCAGTAAGGGATATTATCAGAATTAATGACAGACTCAATGGCAGTCGGACTCCACTGTAAGGATAGGGCAGTATTCATAATCTCAGCCTATGCCCCACAGCAGAGTTGTGATAGTGAGGAAAAGAGTGCATTCAGACAGCAGTTGTAGGACCTACTAGACAATGCAGGTCAACATGAATTGGTGTTGATAAAGGGTGACTTGAATACACATATTGGAATAGACAGAACAGGATATGAGGACTGCCTAAATCCATATGGGTGGGGCAACAGGAATAAAGAAGGAGGAGCCATTCTAGACTTCTGTCTGGGAAATGGCTTGATAGTAGCCAACACATGGTTCAGAAAGAGAGACAGTCATACAATCACACACAAGAGTAGCCAACATGCAACTCAGGTAGACGTCCTCCTAGTAAGGAAAAGGCACTGGAGCAGAATCCATCATTGCAAAGTCATCCCCAGTGAAACAGATGGCCCACAACATAAATCACTAGTTGCCATAATTAGCTGCAAGCAGTGGTCAGAGAAGGCTCTAAGGTCAACAGAGACCAGGCTGATGACCTGGAATTTGACTGAAGATAAAGTACAACAGTTCAAGGAAGTACTCAGGGCTCTAGAACCCCAAGAAGAGGAGGAAATAGGTGGAGCTGAAGAAGAATGGCAGCGCCTAAAAACAGCATGTGTTAGGACTACAGAAAAGATATGTGGCCAAGCCAGGTATGGAAATACGGTACATAAAGTAAGCTGGTGGTGGAATGTAGAAGTCCAGGAAGTCATCAAAAGAAAAAAGGAGTGCAGGAAGAAGTGGGAGATAGAAAATACTGACCAGGCTAGGAAGGACTACTGGCTGGCTAACAAAGATGCTAAGAAGGAAGTTGCAATAGCAAAGAATAGGGCATCAGAGGCACTCTACCAACTTCTGGAAAGTGACTCAGTAAGGGGCACAAATAAACTACATCAGGTTGCAAGGCTAAGACAGAAAGATAAAGAAGATAGTCAGACACCCTTCATAAGGGATGCCAGCAACAACCTGCTCACCAGCCCAGAGGACAACAAAGGCAGATGGAAGGAGCATTTACAGAGGCTTCTGAATAAAGAAAACCCCACAGAAGCTGTATTGCCCCAGAAACAGCCTACGAAGAGGGAAGAAGAGGAGCCCACTCTAGAAGAAGTAAGAGCACTAAGGAAGATGAAGTCAGGGAAAGCAGCAGGCTCAGATGAGGTCACAGCAGATATAATAACGATGCTGGGTGAGATAGGGGAGAAATGGCTCCAGAGGGTACTAATAACAGTGTGGAGAGAAAGGTGTATCCCAGATGATGAGAGAATAAGCATACTTGTGCCAGTGTACAAGAACAAAGGGGACATCCACAAATGTGGGCAGTACAGAGGCATCAAACTCCTACCACATTGCATGAAAGTTGTGGAGAGGGTGATTAATGAACGGATACTCAGAGTAGTAGAATGTAAGATGGGAGATGAGCAGTTTGGATTCAGATCAGGATGCAGCACAATTGACCCAATGTTTGCATTGAGACAGATACTTGAGAAGAAGCTAGAGATGAGGAGAGAGTCCAACTGGGGATTCCTACACCTGGAGAAAGCATATGACAAGGTCCCAAGAAAGACGATCTGGGCAGTACTATGGTGGGTTGAAGTCCCAGAATCATTGGTAGAATTAGTGCAGGCTATGTACAAGGACCCAATTACTCAAGTACAAACAGTGTTCAGCCTCACAGAGGGGTTCCCAGTGGGTGTGGGTGTACATCAGGGTTCAGCTCTGAGCCCACTGCTGTTCATACTAGTGATGGACTACATTAGCAAACAGGTTGGAGGGGATGGATCAACAAAGCTGCTGTATGCAGACGATATGGCAGTACAGGCAGACTCTGAGCTAGAACTTCATCAAGGGATAGGAGAATGGAATGCAAATCTGAAGGCATATGGGATGAAACTAAGCACAGACAGTGGTAATGGAAGCAAATTGGGGAAATCAGAAGAAGCTGAGAAAAGAGATAGAAGGGAAGATAGTGGAACAGGTAAACAGCTTCAAGTATCTGGGAGGAGTAGTTGATGAAAAGGGTAGTCTGAATGAAGAGGTCAAAGCTAGAATCAGAGGGGCTGCAGCCAACTGGCATAGAGTGTCAGGTGTAGTCTATGACAGAAGCATACCAAAGAAGGTGAAAAGTAAGGTGTACAAGACAGTGGTGTGACCAGTACTACAGCATGCTACAGAAACCTGGGCAGTAAACGCAGAACAGATGAAGAAGCTAGAGGTTATGGAAATGAAGTGCCTGAGAAAGGTGATAGGATGCATACTGTGGGACAGATGAAGAAATGAGGACATAAGAGCAGAAGCCAAAGTAGCTCCAATTGCAGAAAAGATCAAAGAGAACAGATTACGGCAGTTTGGGCACATGTGTAGAAAAGCAGAAGACAATCTGGTGAGGAAGATTTGGGACAGACAAGAAGAAGGTAAGAGGAAGCGAGGACATCCAGAAAAGCAGTGGATGGATTGTATGACACAAGATCTGTGACAGTCAGGCATGAGTGCTGAAAAAGGCAAGAGTGTGGCACTGAATCGAGAGAGTTGGTGAAAGTTAACACGATACCCCGACCCCATGTAGAAAAATGGGAAAAAGGGGGGGATGATGATGATATAGATGTGTGTGTGTGTGTGTGTGTGTGTGTGTGTGTGTGTGTGTGTGTGTGTGTGTGTGTGTGTGTGTGTGTGTGTGTGTGTACATATATATGTGTGTGTGTGTATATATATATATATATATATATATATATATATGGATTCACTTCATAACACTGAAACTTCAAAATACTGAAAATGACAAAACGTCATAATACTGAAGACCAAAATACTGAAAGCTCAAAATACTGAATACTCAAAATACTGAAACTCAAAATACTGAAAACACATATTATGCGTAAACTCAGCTTAAACAACATAAAGCATAACAATTTCTACCAAATATATGCAACGGGGCAAGCCCCTGCATTCACCTGCTAATTATATATCTACTCCAAGATTGCACTTAACTACACTATGTGCAATCTTGGAGTTGATATATTTAATTAGTAGGTGCAGGGGCTTGCCCCTGCATATATTTGGTAGAAATTGTTATGATTTATGTTGTTTAAGCTGAGTTTACGCATAATATGTGTTTTCAGTATTTTGAGTTTCAGTATTTTGAGTATTCAGTATTTTGAGCTTTCAGTATTTTGGTTTCAGTGTTTTGAGTTTCAGTATTTTGATATTTCAATGTTATGAAGTGAATCCATATATATATATATATATATATATATATATATATATATATATATATAGGGTCTACTATGTAATCCCAAAATACTGAAATCCCGAATTTCAGTATTTTGAAATTACATAGTCAAAAATATTACTAGAATATAAAATGCCGAAACCCCATAACCGCGAAATTTAAAATCCCGAATATACTCTACACATACAGCACACACATACACATACACACAACTTCCCCCCACAATCAAATATATAATCCTACACTACAGATAAGCAGGAGGGAGCAAGCCCCATTGCACCCCCCACACACCCCCTACTTAAATATTCTAACTCCGAGATCGCACAGACACACAAAGGAAACTCACACCCACACATTTTACAGTCCCTCACACACACACACACACACACACACACACACACACACACACACACACACACACACACACACACACACACATACACACACACACACATCACAGTCACAACACACACTTACGCACACTAAAGCCCCTAACCAACCCTTTTACACATACATACTTACCTAAACTTCCACCCATCCCTTCACACACCGCACCAGCAGAAGTGCTAATTCAACATTTCCGAGCTTTGGGATTTTGAATTTTGTGCTTCTGCGGGTTTCGGAATTTAGTGTTTCTGCCTTTGTAATTTCAAAATACTGAAATTCGGGATTTCAGTATTTTGGGATTACATAGTGGACCCATATATATATATATATATATATATATATATATATATATATATATGGGTCCACTATGTACCTATCTTTAAGAATAAGGGTGATGTGCAGAGCTGCCGTAACTACAGAGGGATAAAACTGATTAGTCACAGCTTGAAGTTATGGGAAAGAGTAGTGGAAGCAAGGTTAAGAAGGGAGGTGATGATTAGTGATCAGCAGTATGGTTTCATGCCAGGAAAGAGCACTACAGATGCAATGTTTGCTCTGAGAGTGTTGATGGAGAAATACAGAGAAGGTCAGAAGGAGTTGCATTGCGTCTTTGTAGACTTGGAGAAAGCATATGACAGGGTGCCTAGAGAAGAGTTGTGGTATTGTATGAGGAAGTCGGGAGTGGCAGAGAAGAACGTAAGAGTGGTACAGGATATGTACGAGGGTAGTGTGACAGTGGTGAGGACTGCAGTGGGAGTGACAGATCCATTTAAGGTGGAGGTGGGATTACATCAAGGATCAGCTCTGAGTCCTTTCTTATTTGCAGTGGTGATGGACAGGTTGACAGATGAGATCAGACAGGAGGCCCGTGGACTATGATGTTTGCAGATGACATTGTGATCTGTAGTGAGAGTAGGAATCAGGTTGAGGAGACTCTGGAGAGGTGGAGATATGCTCTAGAGAGCAGAGGAATGAGGGTCAGCAGGGCTAAGACAGAATATATGTGTGTAAATGAGAGGGAGGGTAGAGGAATGGTGAGGATGCAGGGAGTAGAGTTGGTAAAGGTGGACGAGTTTAAGTACTTGGGATCAACAGTTCAGAGTAATGGTGAATGTGGAAGAGAGGTGAAGAAGAGAGTACAGGCAGGGTGGAATGGGTGGAGAAGAGTGTCAGGAGTGATTTGTGACAGACGGGTATCCGTAAGAGTGAAAGGAAGGTCTACAAGAGTGTAGTGAGACCAGCTATGTTATATGGGTTGGAGACAGTGGCATTGACAAAAGGCAGGAGTCAGAGCTGGATGTGGCAGAGTTAAAGATGTTAAGATTTGCAATTGGTGTGACTAGGATGGATAGGATTAGGAATCGGTATATTAGAGGGTCAGCTCATGTTGGACAGTTTGGAGACAAAGCAAGAGAGACGAGATTGCGTTGGTTTGGACATGTGCTGAGGAGGGATGATGGGTATATTGGGAAAAAGATGCTAAGGATGGAGCTGCCAGGTAAGAGGAATAGAGGAAGGCCTAAGATAAGGTTTATGGACGTGGTGAGAGAGGACATGCAGGCGGTTGGTGTGACAGAGCAAGATGCAGAGGATAGGAAGAAATGGAAAGAGATGATCCGCTGTGGCGACCCCTAACGGGAAAAGCCGAAAGAGAATGATGATATATATATATATATATATATATACACACACACACACACACACACACACACACACACACACACACACACACACACACACACACACACACACACACGTGTGTGTGTATATGTGTGTGTGTGTGTGTCATGTTATTTGGGCAGTCCTGTGGTGGTGCAAAGTCCAAGAAACTTTGGCAGAATTAGTGTAGGCTATGTACAAAAATCCAATGTCTCAAATACAAGCAGTGTTCAGTCTCACAGAGGGATTTCCAGTGGGAGTGGGTGTGCATCAGGGTTCTGCTCTGAGCCCACTGCTGTTCATACTGGTGATTGATTACATTAGCAAACAGGCTGAAAGGGACAGATCAACAAAGTTGGTGCATGCAGACAATGTGGTATTACAGGCAGACTCTGAGCAAGAACTTCAGCAAAGGATAGGGGAATGGAATGCAAAACTGAAGGCACATGGGATGAGACTAAGTATAGATAAGACAGTAGTAATAGCAAATTGGAGAAATCAGACAAAGCTGAGAATTGAGATAGAAAAGAAGATAGTGGAACAGGTTAACAGCTTCAAGTGTCTGGGTGATTGAGGAAAAGGGAAGTCTGAATGAGGAGGTCAAAGCTAGAATCAGAGGGGCTGCAGCCACCTGGCATAGAATGTCAAGTGTAGTGTATGACAAAAGAATGCCAAAGCTAAGGTGTACAAAACATTGGTGTGATCAGTACTACTGTATAGTACAGAAACCTGGGCAATAAAGGCAGACTAGATGAGGAAGCTAGAGGTGATGCAAATGAAGTGCTTCAGCTGGGTGGTAGGACGCACACTATGGGACAGACATAGAAATTATGACATAAGAGCAGAAGCCAAAGTAGCTGGAATTGCAGAAAAGATTAAAAAAATCAGAAAAGATCAAAGAAAACAGATTATAATGGTTCAGCCACATGTGCAGAAAAGCACAAGACAATCTGGTGAAGAAGAAGATTTGGGCAGACAGGAAGAAGGTAAGAGGAAATGATGGTTTCCAGCAAAGAGGTGGATGGACTGTGTGAGAGAAGGTCTGCGACAGTCAGACATGAATGTTGAAAAAGGTAGGAGTGTGGCACTGAATCAAGATAGATGACGACAGTTAACAGGATACCCTAACACCATGTAGAAAGTGGGAAAAACGGGGTTGATGAAGATGATGTGTGTGTGTGTGTGTGTGTGTGTGTGTGTGTGTGTGTGTGTGTGTGTGTGTGTGTGTGTATGTGTGTGTGTGTGTGTATGCCGATGTGCATATTTGCATGTGTGTGTGTGTGTGTGTGTGCATTTATAAATAGAGATAGAGGCAGAGAACTAAGTTCCTAAGTCAGGTGTTTCAGAAATTCCTGTGTCAAAAGATCAAGACCATATGGTAGACTATCTGAAACTTTAAATGCTTAGCAGGGCAGAAAGACTGTTTTTACAGAGATTGCAGTGCAGTGGGAATCAGGGAATTTGTCCTTTCCCTACTGTAGTGTGAAGTTGGAGTTGGGGTATATAATTAGTAGGGCGACCGACGTGATCCCTGGGGTGAATTTCCTATCTCCCATCCAATTGTCAAGGTTCCTGTTGAAGAGGGCCAAGGAGGCACTCTTCTTGACATGTATGGGCAGTCTATTCCAGAGTATGGGGAGTTTCTGGCTCAGGAACCTATCCCTCCAGCATGTATTGTTCATTGTGATGGCAAGGTTTAGACCCCTGGAGTGTGTGGCTCTGAGGGATTGGGATTTCTTTAAATGGAGCATATCCAACAGCTTAGGGTTTGACATGGCCTTGTACGTTAAGCAGAGATCGCCTCTGAGTAGACGATATACCACAGAGTATAGCTGGAGTTTTTTTAGATGGTCAGTATAGTGCATCTGTTTTAGGCCTGTGATTCTTTTAGTGAGGTATTTCTGTGGCCTTTCCAGCTGTGGCATATGTCTTGTGAGGTACATACCAAATGGGGCGTTGTACTCTATTATGGGTCTAATGAGGGATGAGTGTAGTGGGGCAATGACCTCCTTTTTTTCTGGATGAAAAGCCCTTAGTGATGAGGTGTGACACATAGAAGGATTTCCTGACTGTTGTGGCGATGTGGTTAGTGAAGACAAGACCACTGTCCACCTGTGCCCCTAAGTCTCTCATCACACTTTCGGTGTTTAGTGCACTGCCACCTATGTGGTAATTCATGGGTACATGTTTTTTCCCAAAGGAGATAACTATACATTTCTTGGCTCTGGCACCAAACATCTTTTTCTGTAAGGCCCTTTTGTAGAATATCCACATCATTTGGGGATTCAATAATGGCTCCCAGTTTACAGTCATCTGTGAAATTACTTAGCCAGAGTCTTTTAGTGTTGACCTGTACTTCACAGAAGTAGATGCCAAACAAGAGCGGTCCCAGGACTGAAACCTGAGGTACTCCACTTGTCACTTGTCTGGAGCTGGATTTAGAGTTGGCTACTTTTACAGTCTGAGTTCTGTCAGTATGCCAGTTGGCAACCCATCAAGTGACGTAGGGATTTATGCCCAGCTTAGTAAGTTTATCTATGATTCCAGAGTGGGGAGTGGTGTTGAAGGCCTTGGTGAGGTCCACCTAGGCTGTGTGGACTGCCTTACCATTGTCCACAGCTCTGGAGACTGATTCAAAGAAGTCAATCAGGTTCAGAAGATAAGATTAGCCCTTCACGAACCCAAACTGGGTGGAGTACAGTGTTTGAAAGTTGCCAATGTCTTTGTTTATAAGTTCCATGATAACGCGTTCCATTCCCTTGCAGATCAGGCTCGAATTGTGGAGTGGGATGACTGTAGCTGTGCACCACTCAGTGGGTAGGAAGCTTGAGGTGAGGCTATGATTAAACATGACACTTAGGTGAGGTGCCAGTTCATTTTGTAATTCATGTAGTACACAGCCCGGGATGTCATCTGGTTCCATGGATGCTGTATTCTTAGCTTTGGAGAGTGCGGTTTCTACCTGTGTGGCCATGATTACCAGAATTTGGCAATCTTTTGGTATTGAGATCAGCCTTAAGGGGTGAGAGGGGGGTGAAGGTGGCACTAAATCGATTTGCCAGGATATTTGCAATATCCTTGAAATCAATATATTTAATTCCATTCTGTTGTAGCTCAGAGCAGATCTGAGCATTGCTATTTAGATTCTTGACATAACTATAGAATGCCTTGTGGTTGTCTTTGGAATCTTTGGCAATTTTATTTTCGTAACTAGCTTTGGAGGATTTTATGAGGGATCTCTGCTTCTTACTGAGGCTGGTAAGGGAGTTTTTTGCATCCTGGTATTTTCCTCTTTTTGGCAACAGTTTCTTTCTTCTGTTGAATAGTTTGTTTATGGCTAGGGACCACCAGATTGGCTTCCTTTTTTTTGGAGAACATCTTGGTTCTATTTGGGATGGCACAATTCATGCACGAGTGGATGTGCTCATACAGTGCCTTAGTGTAGGATTCAGCAGTCAAACTTTCAGCTCCCATCTGCATGGGTGTCGTAAAGTTTGTCACTTCGGACATGAGTAGCATGAAGTTGGCTTTGGAGAAGTTTTTTATGGAGGTTTCCTTACTGGGGGGTGGGGGGGTGTGGATGTCAAGGGTGATTTGCTTATGGTCAGACCTGACCAATGAGGGGGTGACCACTGGTGTGGAGCATCTATCTCCCATGTTGGTAATGACCATGTCTAGGATATTGGAGCCCCTGATTGGACAATGGATTAGTTTATCCAGGGCTTTGGAATTTATGAATTCCAAGAACCATTGGGAAAAGGTGTTGGTACCCAAGTAGTTTTTCCAGTTAATGGCAGGGTAGTTGAAATCACCCAGTATTGGGGTGTTTGGTTGTATCTTAACATTTTCTAGTATGTTTGGAAAGGTGTAGTGAGAATCTTGGGGCATGGTGGGGGGTCTGTAGAAAGCTACAGTTTGGATTGCAGTCTTACCTAGTGTTAGTTACACCTGGAGAATTTCAGATGCATTGTGTTGGGTAACTAGCCTAGAAGTGTGAATATCCTTGGTGAATATGGACAGTCCTATAAAACGTTTTGTACAAATAAACAGCTTCTTTTTATTTCTTGGCCGTGGACTTTTTTGTGGACTTGTGCTGATATTTTGTTGGCTTGTTTTGTTTGGATATTACACCTTGTTTGATCATATCTACACTGCCTTAGGACCCTGCACATGGTACTGTGTTTTATTCTGTTTAATTTTATTCTTGTAGCAGGGTCCGAGCTCCGTTGGCTTGGTGCGCTGTTGTGTTTGGTTTACGTTCTGAAATAAGTGATGAGAAGACAAACTGGGAGAGAGAAAAATGGAAAAAAGAATTCTATTAGTAAAAGGGTAAAAGACAAAATGAAAAAATAAAGAAATAAATACAAAAAAGAAAGGAAATGGATGAAAAATAATTTATATAGCTAAAGATTAGAGCTTGGTATAATGATTAAATGTTTGACTCACAGACACAAGGTACAGTGTCTGATTCTCATCTTTGGGAAAGAACTTGATTAGGCTTAAAACTGCCTACTAAAAAAGCTAGCCTAGTAATTAACCATGGACTTATGAAACTGTGAATCTAAGGAGTATGACATTTTTAGAGTGCTTTCTGTAAATGTGAATATTATTAAGAATATAGTAAGAAGAATATGAATTCTTGAGTGCTGTAATTATAGTAAAAGACGGAATATTTTTAACAAATGAAGAAAGATTACAAACAGAAACTCTGGGGATGAAAATTTGGAAATTAAAGATCTTCTGGAAAAGCTGTTTTCTGTAGAAATACAGTAAACATATTATATTTTACTTTTGCAAAAATGGGAAGACTAACAATTGTAGACTTAAAATGGAAAGAGCAAGTATACAGAATTATAAGATTATATGCTTAAACTAATTGTAAAGAAAGGGAAAGCTTATTTAATCAGATTATTGACTATGTAGTGATAAATATGTATATTATAATAACAGGAGACCTTAGTTATGACTCAAGAGGCAAGCGTAAAAAGAAAGGAAATGTTAGAAAAATGTTAGAATTTAAAAGATGTGGTAAGTTAAAACTTTTGGGAAAAAAATTCATGGATTTACAAAAGGGGTATGTAGAGAACTGAATTAGATTATTTTATAGTAGCAGAAGGTTTAGTTATACGAGAAGGTGAGGTAGTTGAAGCAGGATTTTCTGATCATCTTGCAATATGGCTAAAGGTAAAGGAAAACAAGGTATAAATAAAAATAGAAAAAAGAATAAAAAGGGTAAATAAGAAAGCTTGGAGTAAAGAAGGAAATATATTAGTAATACAGTTATGGAAAGATCACATGACATGAGAACATTTTATAAAAATTGGTTTGAATGGTAGATGATATTTATGGAAAAATATATATATTTTTTACAGTGGCAATATGATGTGAGAAAAGTAGAGAAAGAAAAGTGCAAAAGAACATATAATGATGCATTGCAAGATTTAGAACATAATGACAGAAAGCACTTTTTACACAAAAAAATAATTATATTAAAGAAATCAAGGAAAAAAATACAAGAATTGTTATATAAGCAAAGATACAGTATATTTGTTACAAGGAAAAAGAGAAGAGGTAATGAGTTACTTAAGCAGACTTGTTAAGCAAGATGGTAGTACAATGACAGAAATGATATGTATAAAAGGAAGAATAGAAAGAAATCAGGAAATATTATGAATAGTGTCGTACAATATGTACAAGAAACGTTTAAAGAAAAAAAGAATGTAGTGAAAAATATGGAAAGTAAAAGAATTAACAGAAAAAAGGAATAAAGAGTTGGAAAAGGAAATTTCTTTAAATGAGCCAGATAAAGTATTAGTACAAGTAAATATAGATCTGACTGCAGGCCCAGATGGAAAAGGGTATGAAATGTATAAAAATTTAAGGGACTGACAATTTTTTTAAAGATGTTGAATAAAAGGCTAAATGAAGGTTTTATGTATAAGGAATTATATGGTGGAATACTTAAATTCATATGGAAGAAGGAAGATAGAAAACAATTAAAAAACTGGAGACCAATAATATTGAATAATAAGGATTATAAGATCTTTATGAAAATAATACAAAAGACATTTTAAGTTAAACTGGGAAATGTTATGGAAGATAGTATAAAGGGGAACGGTTGTCAAAAATTAATAATGATAGTTAGAGACACTGTGGATGATATGAACAGAAAAGAAGATGCAAAAATCATGATAGGAGAACTTAATAAGGCATTTGACACAACTGGACATAACATCTTATGGATAATAATGAAAGAAAATAATACAAGTAAGAAAGTTAGGAAATTATGTATGCCAGCATATAGTAATACTAAAGTAAAAGTACTTGTAAATGTCTGGTTAAGCCAAGAGGTAAATATGGAGAAATGGGTCTATTTCAAAAGATCAAAATTTCACAGTATTGAACCTCTGATCATCGAAGACCAGATCAGCAATGTTGTGAAATATCAAACATAAAAAAAAAAAAAAAAAAAAAACAAAAATCAAAAAACTAAGAGGTAAAAATAGCTTCTTTCATGTTTTTGCAGGAGAGCAAGCTCTCCTGCACCTCCCACATGTGGGGGGATGCACCCTCCACACCCTCTGCTACTTAGATACACCAACTCCAAGATTGCACTACAGTGAAGAGAACAGTAAATTACCCATTCCGCACTGTGCAGGGATCTCCATTCACAAAATTCAATATTTCACAACTTTGATCATCTGGTCTTCAGAGATCAGAGGTTCAATGTTATGAAATCTTGATCTTTTGAAGAAGACTCAAAAAATTGGATGTCCAATGAGTTGCATATACTTTGCATTAGTTATGAATGTGATAGTATGTGAAACAAATTACAAAATGAAGGAGGTGAGGTATATAACACCTGAAAGGTTAAGAATTCTAGTTCTGTTAAATATGCAGATGACATTATAATAATTTAAAAAAACAAAATCTGGATAAAAGAAGCAATCATTTGCACAAATGAGTATGTAGAGATGATAGGGATTGCTTTAAATAAAGTGAAAAGTAAATATTTAGATTATGTAGTAACGATCAGGGGGTTTATACTTTACAATGAATGAAATTTCTGTTTTGGGTATAAAATTTGGGAATAAAGATGTAAGCAGAATTCAGTGGGAAAAACAATAGACAAAATAAAACAAACCCATCTTATTTGGAGAACATATAAATTATCATTCAGAAAAAAGG
This sequence comes from Protopterus annectens, assembly GCF_019279795.1. Lineage (NCBI taxonomy): Eukaryota > Metazoa > Chordata > Ceratodontiformes > Protopteridae > Protopterus > Protopterus annectens. The sequence continues at coordinate 1,624,166,777 of NC_056732.1, forward strand.
TTTATTTAATAAATTCAGTATTGATGGGAAAAACAGTACACTTAGCAAGTGTACTTATGTTACCAACAGTAATTGAAAAAATAATTATTGCAGATATTTTTCTCATTTATATGAAGTTCCAGATTAAACCCAGTAAAAAGAGAAGTTTTGTATGTAAATGAAGAAGAAGGAGGTTTAGGGTTAATTATCCCAGTGGTATATGTTGTTTCATTAAATTTGTACAAAATGAAAAAGATAAGAGGTTAGTAAAAAGCATATAAATGCAAGCATGATAAATTTTTGGGTATGGTAAAAAAGAGTAAAACAGAAAAAGAGTGTATAAATGCAGAAACAATAAGAAAAAAATATTTTGTGGAAAATAAACAATTGATGCTATGGGAAAAGATAGAAAAGTATGGTATAAAATGTATTGATAAAACATTGCTATGTAAAACCATGGGAAAATCTAACAGACAAAAATTAAACACATAAAAATAAGAAGCAAATGGTGTAATCAGAAAGTAGAATGTCAACAGTTCTTTATGGAGACTGGTAATAGATAAATTGCCAGTAAAAAAATATGCCATATAAGAAGAAAAGTGAAGAATATGTTTATATTGTCAAGAAGAAGAAACTATGGAACATGTTTTTTGAAATGTAATAGAGTAAAAAAGTTACGGGAAGTCTACGCAAAGAAACTTTCCTGAAGATATAAAAGAAGTAGATAAAATAAATGTGGATATGATTAAATATGGATATTATAAGAATAGAAATAAAGAATATGTTAAAAGAACAGATAAACGTTATTTTACATTATATGGGTTATATAGGATGAAAAAATAACTGAAATTATGTTTAATGGTAAATGGATTTTAGCAACATTTGAAACTATGTATGTCAGCATATAGTAATAATGAAGTAAAATCGGATGGTGATTATGAACAAAGGAGTAGGGGGCAAAGAAGGATGAAAATTTAGTATGATTGCATCAACAGATTTGTATATATATTTTTCTACACTTGTAAATATTTGTAAATATGTAAATACTTTATGAATAAAAGTTACTTTTGTATATAAAGGACCCGTACTATTTTCAATAGGTACCATGGGATGTTTTACATCCATCTGAGATACCACCAGCTCAGGCAGATAGGGCCTCAGTTTAACATCTCATCCAAAAGTTGTCACACTCAGGAGTGTAGCACCTCCCCCATGTACTTAGCAGTACATCTATATGGTATAGGAATAGAATCCATAGTCTTCTGTACAAAGGCAAGTGTGCTACCTCTTGCTCCACGCACACTGCAGTATGTCCCTTATTGATGAGTTCTTGATACAACAAGTTTAAATACTCTTTGAAATGTTTTCAAGCATAAGTTATTTCTCAGACTTCAGTGACTGAATTGAATTAGTTCACTAAAGTTCAATAACTCACACTTCTCTTCAGTTTCATTTATACCAAGTCCACACACCTTCCTTGCCTGTGGTTGATGTTCAATGTTCAAAAATTGGCCACAGACTTCAACAGAGATCATTAGAGGCCTTACTCCATTTAGGAAGTGTTCAATATGTTTTATCCCCTTACCATTTATCTATTCTAAATTAAAAGATTTCTAAACAATCTATCATTCTAATCTCTAAAGGCAATGAACTCCTTCTCCTTCCTGCTCTATGTTGGAAAGCATTATGTCCCAAGTTTGGATTGTATAATCTTCTTATCCACTAGACAATGATTATTGCTTGTCTTCATTTCATGATGTATACAATTGATCCCCAACATACCACATAATTCTATGTTGTTTGAACATTTAAATATCCAAATAAAGTAATTCCAAAATAGTCTATAAAAATAGAAACCAGGTTTTGCCTCATCAACCTATTCTCATAATGGAATGTGGTTAATCTTCTTATCTTCCCAGTAAAGAACCTTTAATCCATCTCAAATCTAGAAATATCTGTTCTAAGGTAAACAAAAAACCTTGACTCACATTCCATAATTGGTCTAATAACCATTTTGTAAATTGGAATCATGACAGCCTCATCCCTAGAAGAGACAGTTAGTTCTTAACAGGGTCCTACCTACTGAATATGTATTCATTAAGCAAATTTATTTACCTGTACCTCAAATTTCAATTTATTATCCGGCATGATCACTAGGTCATCATAACACAAACTATTTTTAATGATTAATCAAGCTAGACAACATGTATACATACATTTTCTTTCCTAGGTGTAGCACCTTACATTTTGTCTCATTAAATCCAATACTATTGATCTGGCCCTATTCAAAAACAGAATCCAAATAGTGTTGGTGTACAAGCTGGTCATTCACAGAAGTAATTACCCCTGACACCTTTAGATAATATGCAATCTTTCCAACCCAACATCTATCAAATGTCAGATTATCAGACATAAAAATATGGAAAAAGAAAGGACCCAGTACTGAGTCTCTAACTCTGCTTCAGGCTAGATTCATTGGTCTCCTGGCCTCTCAGGCCTTGGAGAGGACCTTTTCTAGAAATCAAGCTTCCACTTGCATTACTCTCTTGGAAGGGCTCTTGCCTGGGTATCAGGCACTGACCTGTATAGTTCTTTGGATTAGGCCTTTGCCTTTGTCCCTATGCAATTCTTCTACAGCAGAAGCACAGCTAAGGTAGGGCAAAGGGGGCAACTGCCTCTGGTGCAAACCGTTAGGTGGAGCAATTTGCCAGTTGATCTTCAGTGCAATAACAACATTTGAATGATTACACTGAAATGCTTTAACTCCTCATGTATGACCAGCATAAACTGCATCAACTGCTTGCTACAAATATACTAAGTAGTTTGCTATAATTAAAAGTGAGAAGCACTTTTCTTTCTTTTCTTGCTCCTCAACTTTAAAGTTTGGGGTGGGGCTAGATTGGGGATGGCCCCGGTGCCAGTGTGGCTAGCTACACTTCTGCTCTACTATAGATGGCAAACATCTCTGTTGTTTCCAGCCTTCATTCCTTTTTATAGAAGAGCTACACGTCCTGTTCCTCCACCAAGGTTACTCCAGCTGCACCTACAGGCTATCTCATTACATGTCAGTTCCTACAACTGTTTCTAGCTCCACCTATGGACTATTTTAGAATAATAGGTCTTCCAACTCCACTATAATGCATATGTTCAGCCCAGACCTGGAAGTATAACTTTCATCATCAACCTGCCAGCTCAGGGCATGACCAGCCAGCTGATTCAGCAGTATAATACAGACATGACTAGATCACTGTCTTCCTAATGTGTTCTTGGCTATTGTCATGGCTACATGAAACTAGCTTCCATTTAGACATAATCCATTCAATGCTGCCTTGGCATTAGTGCCCCCCCCCCCCAAGATTTTGAAATGTTATAAAGTCAAATTTCCTAAATTGTAGAGGTTCTTCATCTCAGTGAACAATTACTTTTTTACTTTTTGAAGTTATCCATATTTGCTGAACACCTTTTGGTCATCTGTGGTATAGGCCAAATTACCAACAAATGCTTTCCTTCTTTTATTATCTTTAGTAAGGGTCTTTCCTTGTTGTTAATCACTGAACATTTTAGCTGGGAAGTTTTTGACCTTTGTGAGATTTATACCTTTATCCACATGAGTTTCGTAGATTAATGGCATGAATTTCAGGACAGTTATTTAGAGTATTGCAATTTTTTTTCATTGCATGCTCTAAGACAAACTTTTTAAAATTTTCTTGTATAACTTTCTTACTTTACTTTATCACAACCTTTGTTTTAGTAGAGCCTTTATTTCAGTTTGCCTTTGTTTTTTTGTAGTATTTGTAGTATTTATTCTGTGTGCCTCCTTTTATTTCTTATTGCTGTATTAGCTGAATGAACCTTCCTACAGCGTTCTTAATGACTTACTGCTCAGCTCATCTTTAGCGGACTTGCACTTTGAAAGAGATCTGTTTTTTATAACACTCATTGCATTTTAGTCCCCTTCATTTTTATTAACAACTATTTGTTTTTATTCTGAGCTATAGTATTTTTTAACATTTTGAGTTTTGCAACAGGGTCTTCAATGAATTTTCGTTGTTTCTCAGTTTCTTACAGGTTACCATTTGGCATTTATATTGACTTACATGCCCTTCATATACCTCATGTACTTTTGTTGTGGACTCTCCTTCCTCCTAACACATTTCTTTAGCTTTGCATCAAGTCATGTGCTCCTCGGACAACTCATCTACTTCTGCTGCAGATGCCCATTTCATATTATGCTTTTCATTAACTTGATGCCAAGTCAAATGCTGACCACACTACTCATCCACTTCTGCATTGGCCACCACTTTCCACACCAAAAACATTTAACACAGAATATCTTGCATTTTGATACACTCTGTCAGATTCTGCATAAAAGCTCATATTTCTTGTTTAAGTTGTAGCTCACTCTGCTTTTAAGCTATAGACTTTTCCAGATTCACAACCTTGTGTATTTTATCCTTAAACCCATGCAAGACAGCATTGTGCTTAGACACATCATAGATTAAGGCACACTCTTGTAACTAGAAATCTTCCTACTTACAGGCTTTACACCAGGAGCATTTACATGCTCTACCTTCAGCACTGTTACATTGTGAGTTTTCCATTAAGTCCAATTCATTTTGAGTCAGGGCCTTTTACCCTCTGTAGTTCAGACTTTATGTGAACCACAGTTTCTTTATATTCCAGACTTGTTTAATAAGCTCAAATGAACTTTAATTTAGGGTATATTTTTGTTTATACACACTTGTATTACATAGGTCAAACATTCCTTTAAACTAAACTTTCATCTCTTTGTTTTGCTTTCCATTTTGTAAAGGTTAGCTGTCAGTACCACATGACTTTTCTGAAAATCAGCCACCTGTCTCTGTGTGCCAGTTTTGTGTTAAAATGCACTTCCATTTGTAAGAAGCTTTTGATGCAATTTAGCTTTTCAGACTTTCTTTAGCAACAACACACCCTGGCAGTTGCTTTGTTAAAATGTTTTCTGTAACCTTCTGCACCCCAAAGATTTCTTTCCTTAAACAGGTCAAGTATCTTGAAACTCTTTTCATAATTTAACACAGAATCAAGTCTCTTTCCCAAAGCATGAACTGACCTGTATATAGCTTCAATGTTGTTCATTTCTACAGTGCTAAAATCATTAAGTAGACTTCATTCTGCATTACTGTAATATCATCTTTCAGCAATGTTTTAGTAATTCAAAGTCTGTTGTCAGCTTTTGCCACATTTCTCCTTCCCAAGCATTCAACAGCCACATAGATTTCAGAATGGCTTTGCTTTTGTCAAAACATAAATATATATTTTCATTCTGCAACTAATTATACACAATCTTGTCATAGTATTTAGTTTTACAACCACTGTATTCAGCATGTTCATGTTTGATATCAATGTTCTTGCTGCAGCCCATCAAACAATGTTCTTGCTGCAGCCTACTGAATAACATCACACACTGTCACGAGGCTGTTCCCTGCTGCAGCCCACTGAATAACGTCACACACTGTCGCGAGGCTGAGTTCCCTGCTGCAGCCCACTGAATAACAACACACACTGTCTGCGAGGCTGAGTTCCCTTTTCATCATACACAAATAACGTCACACACTGTCGCGAGGCTGAGTTCCCTTTTCATCATACACAAATAACGTCACACACTGTCACGAGGCTGAGTTCCTTTTTCATCTTACACAAATAACGTCACACACTGTCGCGAGGCTGAGTTCCCTTTTCATCATACACAAATAACGTCACACACTGTCACGAGGCTGAGTTCCTTTTTCATCTTACACAAATAACGTCACACACTGTCGCGAGGCTGAGTTCCCTTTTCATCATACACAAATAACGTCACACACTGTCGCGAGGCTGAGTTCCTTTTTCATCATACACAAATAACGTCACACACTGTTGCGAGGCTGAGTTCCCTTTTCATCATACACAAATAACGTCACACACTGTCGCGAGGCTGAGTTCCCTTTTCATCATACACAAATAACGTCACACACTGTCGCGAGGCTGAGTTCCCTTTTCATCATACACAAATAACGTCACACACTGTCACGAGGCTGAGTTCCTTTTTCATCATACACAAATAACGTCACACACTGTCGCGAGGCTGAGTTCCCTTTTCATCATACACAAATAACGTCACACACTGTCGCGAGGCTGAGTTCCCTTTTCATCATACACAAATAACGTCACACACTGTCGCGAGGCTGAGTTCCTTTTTCATCATACACAAATAACGTCACACACTGTCGCGAGGCTGAGTTCCCTTTTCATCATACACAAATAACGTCACACACTGTCGCGAGGCTCAGTTCCCTTTTCATCATACACAAATAACGTCACACACTGTCGCGTGGCTGAGTTCCCTTTTCATCATACACAAATAACGTCACACACTGTCGCGAGGCTGAGTTCCCTTTTCATCATACACAAATAACGTCACACAGTGTCGCGAGGCTGAGTTCCCTTTTCATCATACACAGCTCAGTAAGATCACTGCTTATTTTTTCAGCATCAGATTGAAACATGCTGACAGCCCATATCACTTTGCTGTGTGATAGTAACACCATCAGGTATAGCTACTAGTCAGTACTTGATTTAATTTGTATTTCAGGTACACCTGGTATTTCACCTTTGCCAGTTACAAGCTTTCACATAGCCTATTTGTGACTCAGAAGCACTTTTAATCGTTGCATCAGTAGCCCCCCTCCCCCATTGCAGCTTAACTTTATTATTTGTTTTGTTTTTCATCTTATTTCTAACAACAGTGTCATTCAACCCACAATGCTTACTAGGATTAATTTTCTCATGTCTGTATTGCAATATCCCTTTAATAGTATTATCAGTTAATGTCTAAACTTCATTACTTGGGATAGCAACTGGGTTTACTTTCAAGAATTATTTTTTCATCTTAGCATCCGGTCACAAAGTTATTTACTTCAGAACTCCGCCTCAAAATTTGTCAGTACTTCTTTCTCTACCAGGTAAAGATTTCTTTCATAAACCAGTAATCATGCAATTTATTGAGAAACGGTATTCTTATTGCTTCAGAGCAAATAATACCTGTACCATAGTTCATATACCTGCTGTTCTACTTTTTAGCATGGCTGCGCACAATTGATAGTAGGTGGTTTGTAACTGCCTCTCTCTCTTTCTCTCTCTCTCGCTCGCTCACTCTCTCTCTCTCTCTCTCTCTTTCTCAGAGCCAAATAACACCAAGAATTTTCAGTCACAGTTCACTAGCAGTAATATTTGCTCAGTTCATTGCTTTTTGTTACTGCAGCTTCCAGTGCAACTAGCCTTTACTTTCTGCCAGCTTTTATAAATGTAAATCACAAACATCTAATTTTAGTAATACATACACCATTAGCAAAGTTTAAGGAATCGAATGAGTGTTGAGTTTTAGGGAGTGGGAGCAGAAGTGGAGGTTTAAGTTTAAGATTAATTGGTGACCTTAGCTTTATGAAGGGGAGAGTAAGAGAAGTAGGTTTAAGGAGTGATTGGGAACTTTAGGGTAAAGGAGTTTAAGGAGAGTGTCGCAGTTAGGGCTAAGGACCAGGTGTGAGTTTTAGGGTTAGAATAAGGGTTCTGGTATGGCTATGCAGTTTGGAGGGTTTACTTAAGTAGGACTGGACTAGTATGAGTTAGGGTATTTGCTATATAGAGCTAGCATGTCACAAGCTACTAGCATGTGAACACTTGTGGTAGACCCACAATGTTTGCCATTCACAGAAAACACAAAGGCTGTATTTATAAATTTAAATCATACCTTTACTGAAACAAAATGTATCACATTCATTATGCAAATCTGAATACCCTTTGAAATGTTTCCATAAATACATTAGATCTTAAACATAAACCTAACTTAAATAGTTCACTAAATTCAATAACTCACAGGTTTCTTCAGTCTCATTTATGCTGAGTATAAAGATTTCCCTTGCTTGTGTGTCAAACTTTTCTTCAAAATGTCATCCAGCCATCCCCTGGCCTCTTTTATTTTTGACAGGCCTTTGCCTGGGTGTCAGGCTCCTGCCAGTACAGCTACTGTGACCCAATCTCACCACTTGCATCCATGTAATCCCTCTACAGTGAGAAGTAAACATCTGTGTTGTATCCAGATCCCTTTATAGAAGTTCTTTCCTTCCTAGGGTTAATTTAGTTCCATCTGCAGGCCGTCAGAGTATACCAAATGACTGGTCTTTTAACGTCACAATACTACAATGAGTTCCCTTTGTTTAGCAGACCTGTCATTTTATCAGCTGCATCTGTAAAGTGTTAGTGCAATGAATGCCTACATATATTGCTTACATGAAGGTCTGCAAAGTCAACTACAGTTAGTTCAACAGTGGGAAAAAGGATGATAATTCTTCTTTCATCACCATTATTCAACCATGGAGTTAGGATATGTAAGTATAAATGCATCTATTACTGATTTTGTTTTTTGAAGGATTCACACTACATAGTATTTATGAGGCTTGGCTGTGACACTGATTTGTTATAGCAGATTGACTGCAAGGTAGAAATAGTTGTATAAGTCACGTGTTTTCTTCTTCTTCTCTTTCCGCTGTTCCCGTTAGGGGTCACCACAGCGAATCATCTGTTTCCATTTTTCCTGTCCTCTGCATATTGCTCTGTCACACCAACCACCTGCGTGTCCTTTCTCACCACATCTATAAACCTTATCTTAGGCCTTCCTCTTTTCCTCTTACCTTGCAGCTCCATCCTTAGCAATATACCCATCATCCCTCCTCAGCACATGCTCAAACCAATGCAATCTCGCCTCTCTGACTTTGTCTCCAAACCGTCCAACCTGAGCTGACCCTCTAATATACTGATTCCTAATCCTGTCCATCCTTGCCACACTCAGTGCAAATCTTAACATCTTTAACTCTGCTACTTCCAGCTCTGACTCCTGCCTTTTTGTCAATGCTACCGTCTCCAACACATACAACATAGCTGGTCTCACTACCCTCTTGTAGATCTTCCCTTTCACTCTTACTGGTAACCGTCTGTCACAAATCACTCCTGACACTCTTCTCCACCCATTCCACCCTGCCTGTACTCTCTTCTTCACCTCTCTTCCACACTCACCATTACTCTGAGCTGTTGATCCCAAGTACTTAAACTCATCCACCTTGGCCAACTCTACTCCCTGCATCCTCACCATTCCTCCATCCTCCCTCTCATTCACACACACATATTCTGTCTTAGTCCTGCTGACCTTCATTCCTCTCCTCTCTAGAGCATATCTCCACCTCTCCAGGGTCTCCTCAACCTGGTCCCTACTCTCACTACAGATCACAATGTCATCTGCAAACATCATAGTCCATGGGGCCTCCTGTCTGATCTCGTCTGTCAACCTGTCCATCACCGTTGCAAATAAGAAAGGGCTCACTGCTGATCCCTGATGTAATCCCACCTCCACCTTAAACGGATCTGTCACTCCCACTGCAGACTTCACCACTGTCACACTACCCTCGTATAAATCCTGTACCACTCTTACATACTTCTCTGCCACTCCTGACTTCCTCATACACTACCACAACTCCTCTCTAGGCACCCTATCATATGCTTTCTCCGAGTCCACAAAGACACAATGCAACTCCTTCTGACCCTCCCTATATTTCTCCATCAACAGTCTCAGAGCAAACATCGCATCCGTAGTGCTCTTTCCTGGCATGAAACCATACTGCTGACTGCTAATCATCACCTCCCTTCTTAACCTAGCTTCCACTACTCTTTCCCATAACTTCAAGCTGTGACTGATTAGTTTTATCCCTCTGTAGTTACTACAACTCTGCACATCATCCTTATTCTTAAAAATAGGTACCAAAACACTTTTTCTCCACTCCTCAGGCATCCTCTGACTTTCTAATATTTCACTAAACAATCAGGTTAAGAACTCCACTGCCATTTCTCCTAAGCACCTCCATGCTTCCACTGGTATGTCATCTGGACCAACAGCTTTTCCATTCTTCATCTTCTTCATAGCTGTCCGTACTTCCTCCTTGCTAATCTGTTTCACTTCCTGATTCACTATCCCCACATCATCCAACCTTCTCTCTCTCTCTCATTCTCTTCATTCATCAGCCCCTCAAAGTACTCTTTCCATCTGCTCAACACACTCTCCTCGCTTCTGAGTACGTTTCATCGATTTGCTTACAATGCAAAGTACTGGTTTTGGTAAGCAAAGCAGTCTGATTCGGTCGGACAACGTTTCTATGTGTTTGGACAGTCTACCTAATAATTCTTTTAAAGTGGACAATTGTGTTGTGTCTTCTAATACTTGTTCAATGGCCTTTGGTAACAGCAGTGCTGTTAAAACTATGACGGAAACCCTTCCTGGGTTTCAAACTGGTAAACAATGTGATGTCATCACTATGGCGCAGGTTTATAATGCTAACCGCTAGGGAGGATGAAAGCTTAACGGAGCTGTGTACCATGGCAGGGATGCCAATAACATCATGGAGGAACATATTGGAGCAACATTTGGCTTACAAACAGGTACTGTCAATACTCCTCCTTTGGAGAAGGTTGCAAACAATGTATTAATTTCCCCAGTCTTACTGGAGAACCAGAACCATATGTCTGGAACTGTACTAGTTAATAATGGTGCTAATTTGAACTTGAAACTTGACTTTCTTATTAACAAAAATTATACCTTTTCAAGGGAAACTTCTGACACATGGAGTAAAACTTCTAATGTGGACAATATGCATTATAAATCCTTAAAGGACACTATTTACACCTTTGAAAAAAAGCTGTATAAATATAAAACTTCGCAGCTTGATTCAAAATACTTTAGGGAATGTATTAAAGCTAAGGTGGTACCGCAGGGATTGCGTGTTTTTAAGTTTCCGTTTGGTATTCACTATGGCAGTTGTATTGTTGAAGATTTTACTAACATGTTTAATAGATGGGTTATTGAATTGTTGCAAAAAGTTTTGGTTTACCATGATAAAATGCAAGTGGAATTACAGAATGAACTAGCTTTATTAAATATACAGATTACTAGTGATTTGCTTTTTGGCCAACATGAAATGCTTTATCAAAAGATTTTAGAAAGGGTAGAGAAGAAATGTAATGTTATATATCATAAAAAAGTAGGAAATTGAGCAGGGATATTAAACAATACCATTCTAAAGAGGCCTACCCTACTAACAAAATATTGTTTAAAAATTATATCAACTATTTTGTTGAACAAAAAGAACAATTTTTTAATGATGAAACACTTGTTAATGACGATTTTGTGTTTGGGGAGGCACAAGAAGGAATGGTTCATGAGGACCCCTCCCCCCCAAGTCGCTTGGAAAGAATAGCAAACAGGAATTATGGATAGAGTCACATGGGACAGTACCCCAGGAAAGGTTCATTCAGGGGGAGGGGCAGGAACAAATACTAACCCTACCTTCCAATGTTGAGGGGGATAATATTATTCACACTTTTGAAGGATTTAACATAATCGACCCATTACTGAGGGATTATTTTTCACTTTTCTTGAAGGGTTTCAAATTTGTACCTCCTAAAATTCCTGATATTGCTGATGGTCTCTTGGATATTCATTTTTATACCAGGAAATTGAACTTCTGGGTTATGTTTTCTAGGAAGGATGAACCAAATATTGGTAAGGGTGGGTTTAGAAAAACTAGTATCTATAATCCACCCCTACACCCCCTTATATATACCTTTGAGAAAGCAGTTAAGGATTTATATCAACTTTGGGCAGGACATAAAGGATTTGTTTCTAATCTTAACCTGAAGGAGAGGACCTTGTTAAATCAAATTAGAAGTTACAAGTCAGTTCGTATTATGACCCCTGACAAGGGAGAGGGTATAGTTATTTTTAATTCTATTGACTTTATCAGCACTATTCAAGATTTGCTATTTAAGCAGGAAAATTATCTTCAGGTGTCTATTAATCAGATACACACTGGATATCAGCGCATCAATAGCTTCCTACAAGAATTTTTCTTGGCTCAACGTATAGACCAAGATATTTATAACTTGTTGAGTAATGCACATCCCCGGGTCCCTGTTATATTTGGAATACCTAAAGTACATAAGTGTGTTTCCTCACCTCCTTTTCGACCCATAGTTTCTGCTAGAGGGTCCAAAACCCATATTTGTCCATTTTTGTGGAAAATAAGGTGAAGCACATTGTTGAGGGAGTTCCACACCTAGTCAAGGACTCTTGGGAGTATTTGGGACAACTTAGCCACGACATATGGAGCCTCGATTTAATTTTTTTGACTATAGATGTCAAAGATTTATTTACATGTATTCTTAAAAAAGAAGGTATGGAATACTTTGAAGAGATATTATTCCCTGACTCTAGTCTGACCCATGACAAGCTTACACTGATCTGTGAATTGATGTCTATTGTTTTAGACTATAATTATATTTATTTTGAAGGGCAGTATTACCAACAAACATCTGGGGTGGCTATGGGAGCAGTTTGTGCTCCAGTTTATGCCAACATAGTACTTCTTGGATGGGAGCTTAATTATGTTTTTAACAGTAACTGGTGGGCTGAACATGTTTTGTTATACAATCGATACCTGGATGATATTTTTATTTTATGGAAGAGGGATAAGGACAACATTCCCAAATGTATTGATTATCTAAATGAGACCACTACCTTCCTCAAATTTACATTTACCTACCATGAGCAACAACTATCCTATTTGGATACATTGATTTCCCATAGTACCCATGGTTTTACATCTAAGGTTTTTCGTAAGAGTATCTTTTTAACTCCTGCCTACATTTTTCCAGCCATCACCCCTTTTCTCAAAAGAAAAGCATCATCAAAGGTCAGGCTATACTAATTGCTCGTATGACCTCTGAATTAGATGATGTTAAAAAGAATTTTCTACTTTGATGAGTATGTTTATACAAAGAGAGTACCCTAGAGGTATGGTGGAGTCAATTTTGGATGGAGTTTATCATGAATAGGGTAGGAAGTACAAACCACGTTTGGGGGCAGGACACCTTTTAAAATTACATATGGGTAAATCTAACACCCCTATTGAATCTGTTGAATTTACACAAGCATGTATGATACAACACAGTGTGCTATCTAAAAATATTAATGATATTTTACAAAAGAATTGGAGTATCTTTAGGACCAATCAGGACATTTACCATATTGTGGGTGATCAACCTCTCTTTATTACAAAAGTTGGAATGAATCTTAAAAAAACTGGTTGAAACATCTACAAAGTCTACGGAGCATGTTTTTGGTAAAGGGACTAGAAGTTGTGGCTGTTGTTCCCAGTGTGGCTTTATTGTTAGGGAAACTGTCATTACACTGAGTGACAGACTTAGGACCAATATTACCTTTAGGAATGGAAATTACAAATCCCAGAGGATAGTATATTTAGCAATGTGTGATACATGTCTGGCACACTACATCGGAAAGACAGAAAGATCTTTCAGACGCAGGATTTATGAACATATGTACGAACTAAAAAATAAGAAAGAAACTAATGCATTGTATAGGCATTCTTTAAATTGTGCAAATTTTCATGGTTTCAAATTTGGTATATAGGATTGTGTAGACATTGAACCTTGTTGGAAGAACCAGCTTAGTAAAAAGGAACTTTTATGGCAACTTAGGCTTGCCGTCAACTCCCCCCCCCCCCCAGGGTTAAATGATAATGTTTCCATAGTACCAGTCCTTAAGGATGTAACCCAGATTAAGGAATGGGGCCCCTGAGTTTAATAATACACTGGAGAATTCATTAATTTTTGTCCTCTGCTTAACATATATACCCCTTACTATTTATGTTTTATTCATCATTTTTTACTTTTAAGAATTTCAAGTGTTTAATGTGTAAAAAATGCTATGATGCATGTATTTGTAACAAAGGGTTTTTAATATTATGATGGAATGTATGATTAACAATTCATTATAGATAGGATATTTTATATATTTAGAATATTTTTACTTTTATATCCTAGTTAATATGAAGTTTCAAATTTACTATTCAATTTTCTTTTATACATATTATTTGTTAAACTGTGTTTTAAGAGAGTTTATTGTTTGATTGATTTATTAATTCATCAGCCAATCATGAGCTATACCAAAGTATATATAGGTATTTTTGAATGGCATTGTGTTATTCAGTTTTGATAAAGTCATTACCTATGATGAAAGCACTTAACTAAAGGAATGTTGATTGTGCTTGGTTTTATAATAAAGTGGAGTTCTTTTTGATGGCCATTGGGTGCGTTGCTTTTGGTTACCAGTGAATTTCTGCATCCTGGAACTACTTTTGGTGTTGGAGTACGTTTCTCTCACTATCCTTTATCACCTTACCTGCTGCATATCTTTCCCAGCTCAGTCCCTCTGTCTAGCCAGTCAGTACAAGTCCTTTTTTTCCCTCTTTAGTGTCTAACCTTTCATACAACTCTCCATATGCCTTATCCTTAGCCTTCGCCATGTCTCTCTTTGCTATGCTCCTCATCTCCTTATACTCCTGTCTACTTCCTTCATCTCTCTGAAAATCCCACTTCTTCTTCACCAGCCTCTTCCTCTGTATACTCTCCTATACTTCCTCATTCCACCACCAGGTCTCCTTGTCCTCCTTCCTCTGTCCAGATGTCACACCAAGCACCTTTCTAGCTGTCTCCCTTACCATCTCTGCTGTAGTTACCCAGCTATTCAGTAACTCTTCACTGCCCCCCAGTGCCAGTAAGTCATGTGTTTCCTGAAGTGCTTAAATTCCATGGTTAGAAGACTTTGCATTCATGTTTTTGTAGAATACTGCCTGAGGAAGTTTTTTTCTTTTTTT